>NW_024424008.1:54332890-54932890 GCF_017311325.1 Ursus maritimus
CAGGAATATTAAAGTAAAAGCAGGAACTTGGAATCTTCCAAGTCAGCACCATCTTACTGTTACATTAGATGGTCGGTTAGAACTCCTCAAATTTCTGTTGAAAATCTGGTCAACCTTATGAACAAATACAAGCAGTTTCTTTGGAACAATCTTGGCTCTGTCTAGAAGAAGCCTCTGCCACCTTGCAGAGCTGGGTTGACCTCCACGGGAGAAGATGATAGTTCAACTCCCGTAGTGCTCACACTAAACATCACCTTTGCCTCCTCTTCACTTGGTAGTTAAGGTGTGCGGTACTCCTCTTCATCCACCCCAGCAAGCATTTGCACCTTCAACACTCACCTCAACCTCATTGCAAAATATGCGGCTGACACATTGGGAGGTGTTGCACAAGGGCCATACCAGCTACTGTTTCCTACGTTCAGACATAGCAAATTGATTGCCTACCGGCTGAATTCAGCCACAGATGTGTGTGCAGGCTCTCCTCTCACACACACACACACACACACACCACATACACAAGCACATATACATGTGTACAAATGCACATACCACACATATACCACATACACATATATATATATATACATGCACCACATACACACCATGTTCGCACACACATACATGCATATACACACACACACACACACACACACACACCACAGTATGCTTTTCAAAATGTAGCTTCGAATGGCTTTAGGCTAAGACCTTCACTTTCCAGATCACCACAAGCCCCACACTAAGTCTCATTGCCACACACATCTTTGGCTTCACTCATTTACCTTATCTGTCTGAACACGGAAAATTTGAGTTTATAAAACCCTGCTGGAGTCTATAAATTTTAACACATATTTTAAGTTTTATCACCCAGAAGTGTGTACACTGGAGCCACAGGTGGTTCTTTCTAGGTAATACACTAGGATTACAGCCAGTAGGAAAATTGATAGCAACCTCTGGCCATCCAATTACTTTCCCTTGGCTCAGAATGGGTGGAGTTGCAGAGGGGGATCCGAGGGTTAGTTACAACTCTACTCTTTTGTTGCTCTCTTCTGGCAATGTAAATTGTAAATTGCCCCTGGATACTCACCGCTTTCGTCTCATGGGACTGCCATGACAGAAGACCACACACTGGTGGCATGAACAACAGAAATCTGTTTCTCAGCTCTGGAGGCCATAAGTCCAAGCAAGATCTAGTTGCCATGGTTTGGTTTCTAACGAGGCTGCTCTTCTCAGCTCTACCACCTTCTCGCTGTGACTTCACATGTCTTTTCTCTGCATATCTTACAAGGAACATCAGTCCTCTCGATTAATTACCTCGTTAAAGGTCCAATCTCCAAATAAAGGCACTTTGGAGGTTAGGGCTTCAACATAGGAATTCTCGGGGGGGGAACAATTAAGTTCATAGAAAGTACTAACTAGAAAGTCCATGTGCAATTGTTGCTAACACCCCTCTGCTATTGTACCAACAACAAGGATGACTAGTATGCTAATATTAATTATATCAATTAATTGTATTTAAGTCCATTAATATATGAATATTGATTATATTAAGTGTAAGAATTAATTATTCTGATCCCACATCTCTGACAGACATGGCTATTCGGTAATGATACCCTTTCCTACTGGGCATAGGAAACACAGTGTGGAGGGAGCATCACCAGTTGGACTTGGTACAGGAGATATGACATATTTGACATTTGTATCCCAGAGGCAGGCCTCCTCCATCTTGAGTAAGGATCTAGGAACTGAATGAAAATCCAGGAGTAGCTGGTGCATACCTGTGCTGTGGAGCTGTGGCTTTCTACAGTGCTTTCATGCCGGGCAGAGTGCCTGACCCACAGGGACTCTTGGCTGACAAAGCCTTGTTGGAAGCTCCCTTTCCTTGATTCTGCATCAAGTAATTAATCCTATCACAGCTTTTCCTTTTTTCCTACAAAGCTCTAAGAAACTCCAAGCTACAGATAACACCTGGAGCCATTGACCTTGCTTCCTGATTTGGGGAGGGGCTGTCACCTCAGAAATTGTTTCTTCCTAGCTGCCACTTAAACACAATCCGAGAATGTTTTTTCTCTACTTTTCCTGGAATTCTATTCTTATCCACTAATCTGTACTGTTCTCCAAGGACTTCTGTCCCTGGAGCTAAACTTCTCCATCTCTATCAGTTGACTGGCCTTTCTGTAGAGAAGGCAAAGGAAAGGATTTGCAAGGGGTAAATAAAGCTTAGTTTTGGTCAAAGAACAATATAAAGAATGGTATTTGGTCTTTTATAAGATAGGTTTTGAAAGTACTCTTCATATTACTATTCCTTGAGGTTTTCCTCGAATTAAATGCTAGGGAAGCAGACTGTCCTTCCTGATAAGTGCGACAATCTGCTTCCCTAGCATTTAACTCAAGGAGGAACTCCATGATAATAAATAAACCCATCATGTTTTCCTCCTTTCCTTGGCTGCCAGTAAACTCACAGCTATGTTTTGTGCTCAGTGGTCATTTTTATTCTTAGCTGAAGGTTTCTGATAAACTATTTTCTCCTTTCATTGCTGGACTCTCTTATTCATTCTTAATGTGTGTCTTCTGTCTAAGCCATCTCTTCCTTTAGGAAGTAATTGGGATACTTTTAATAAATAATACATCAGAAGCTGAGTTAGGGACAGACCACCAGGGGACTGGACTTTGGGCCCAAATCAGTTCACCAATCATCTATTGACTCCCCATTACCAGTTGGTCCCCAAGCCCTCTCTTAGTGTTCTCCAGGAAGAGATGTTGGATCTTTTCAAATGATGAAAGGCTCCTCAGTTTTTGACTGAGCAAACCCTTGTCAATAGTTGCCATGCTGTATTTTAGCACAATAACAAATCCCAAGTCCCAAAACCTAATTCAAAACATGAGACACCCATGATTTCAATTTCCCCTTCATTTTCAACCTCTCTGCCAACCCCTGGGCCCTATTTCCAATTATGTCTTGGACATCTCTTTTCAAATATTCCAAATGCACCACACACCTAGAAGGAACAAAACTGAACCCTATCCTTCTACCCCATCTTTCTAGAAACTTGTTTCTTTCTCTACATCCTCTTTCAATTAAGAGAACCACTGTTCACTGAGTTTCCCAAGCTAGAAGCCCTGATGGTTTTACCCCTCACATTTGGTTGGTCTCCAGATGCTTCAGAATAAGCTCCTGAACCCAACACGTTCCCTGAAACCAGGCTGTCACTGTCCTAGTGCAGGGCTAGCTTTTCTCCCTCCTGAGCTACTGCAACACTTCCTGAGTCTTTCTGCCACCCAGTCTTTCTCTCTACTCCCATACCGCCATCACTGCCATCCTGCTCACTTTCTGCTTACAGACCTTTGCTGGCCTCTCAATGCCTGTAACATAAAACATTCAATTTACAAAGTAGTGCACAAGATCCAGTGCAGTCTAGCCCCAGACTCCTGCAGCCTCATCTCTCCCTTTCCATTAGGACTCCTATTGTCCAGTCATACTGAAATTCTCACTCTTTTTAAAACAAGCCATGCTCTTTCATGACTCCATGTTTCACATCGTTATTCCTTCTGCCAAGAATACTGTAAACTACATTGCCTACTTTTCTACCTGCAAAATGATTTTTATTTTTCATGAATTAACTCAGATATCAATAATACTCTGGCCGCCTACCTTTCAATTAAATCTTTCTTGACCTTTCTACCTTCCGTTAGCTGCTTTCCACAGTCTTTGCTAGAATTTACCCAGGTGTATTCAACTTGCCTGTTAACAGGCCTATCTCTGCCCATCACTCTGAGATAATTTAGACTAAGAACCATATTGTTCACAGGCCCCAGTACCAAGCACAGTAAATGGCACAAGGTTGGTGCTGATGAAATATTAATAAAGTGGGTGGTAAAATATGAAAGAGGAGTAGGGGGCAAATGTGGGGTGATGAAACATCTCTACTGAACTGGTTTACTAGTTCAGGACCCTTTATTCAACACCTGTGGACTCCCTGAGGTACTGAGTAATAAAGAAGCGAGCGAAGGCTGTTCCAGCTTGCTACCTTAGCCACTGTGGGGCTCGCGATGCCTCTACCTCTTGCCATTCCCTTCACTGTTCCCTCTCCGCCTTCACCACAATAACACTATCTTATGAGAAGCAGCATCCTTAGAAGATGCAGGAGGGACAAGCCCAATCATGTATTTTTGCTCATAATTTGGAGTAGACTTCATTAGTCTCATCCCATGATAGTGTCTTCTTGTGGGCTTCTTGTGCCTTGGCAAACCCCACTTGTCCACAAGCACTGAAATTGTTTGAGGTGACGTAGCTGATTATATTTTTCAAAGATGGCTGCAACAGCACCTCCTATCTCACTTGCTGTTCTATAGTATGACCTTGCCTTATCCCCATCACTCTTCCCCTTGAATCTGGGAAGCCCTGTGATTGCTTTGCTCAATAGAGATGAAACAGCCTTGAGGAGTTATTGAGAAAAAGACCAAAACTGGGAGGAAAAAAAAAATATGACCCTTGTTATATAATGGCAGAAAGTTTGGCAACATTGTTGTTTTTACAATGCAACTGCTTTTGTAGTGACCTGGAAAATAAAAATAAACCTAATGAACAGGTGAATTTGGCTAAGGAGATTTCTAAGCAGATTGCCAAAGTGCCAACTCAGTTCTCTTACCCATATAAAGGAACCATTCGGTGCTAAAGAAAATTTAAAGGAAATAGAAAGGATCCAGGACTTCTTGGGTTTGAAAATAAAACTATCATCTCCATTCTCTCACTGAAGAAAATTTTCAAAAGCAGAAATGGCCTTAGGGTGAAGATCAAATCCAGGGTGCTAAAATATGAAACATCTCAGAGTAAATATCAAGCCAATGCTGTGACTATAAAACTCTTTCTTAGGACCTTAGAAAGATCAAAACTGATATATCATAGACTCTCTCAAATAGACAAAGGGACTTCTAAGTATCTTAAGGGCATTCCTTGTAGTTCTTCTCTGTTAAACAACGGGGTTTCTAAGACTCAAGG
Source organism: Ursus maritimus (assembly GCF_017311325.1). Taxonomy (NCBI): domain Eukaryota; kingdom Metazoa; phylum Chordata; class Mammalia; order Carnivora; family Ursidae; genus Ursus; species Ursus maritimus. The sequence goes on from NW_024424008.1 coordinate 54,337,887, forward strand.
ATGTTGTCTCATAGCAGCCTCAGACATATCCCAAGGTGAAAAAAAAAAAAAAGCTTATCTCAAAGACATTTATGAGTATGGGGTTTAACTGATGAAATGCATTAATATATGATAAGCCCACAAAATTTTTTTAAAAACTTGTAGCCGCTTAGACTGAAAGAGACAGAGAAAGTACAAAATGAACAGAAGACTTTGAATCCCTAAATTTTATGGACACCAAGCAGTCTGAGAAGCCTACTTAGCTGCAAACATGGAAGCTTTTATACAGAAAATGATGACACAGAGGATAGAACTAAAGTCCCAGAAGGCAAAGTCAATAGTCCTAGAGAATGACTTCAGGGAGTAGGACCGAGTCCTAACTAAGGAACCAACAATATGTGCTTAGCTGGATTTCTGAATTGCTATGAACCAGTGACTGCTATGTGCCTTTCACTTTTCCTCTTTTAGAATGGGAATACAGTAGCTATTATCCTATATTTGTCTCACCTGAGTATGTGGGGAGAGGAAACAGATAACTGTCTTTCTAAGTCACAGATCCTTAAAGCAAGAACTATACTAAAAGAATTGCACCAAAGATGCCCCCATTGTCACCTGAACCTAATTTAGTTGATAAGATCTTGGACTTTGAACTGACGGCACAATGGGATGAAACTTTGTAGGTCTTGGGNNNNGAATGACTGAATACATGTAAAGACAGACATAAATTTTTGTGGCCAGAGGCAGACAATATTTTCCAAAGGTGACTGAAACAATATCTCACATCTCACACGTACTTCTAAAATGTAACCTTGCTGATACACTCTCAAGAGATGGAACCTAATTCCCTTCCCTTGGATCTAGGTGAGCTTGTGACTCTTTTAGCCAATAGGGTAAAACAGAAATAGTAATTTGTGTCTTCCAAGGCTGGGTCTACAGTTTTGACCTTGTACAAAGGGACATGATATAACAAGTCCAACTACCCTGAGGTCACTGTGAGAAAGCCCAGACTACAGGGGGGAAACCACATGTAGATGCTCTGGTTGACATCCCCACATGAGTTCTCAGATGACAGCCAATATCAGCTGCTAAATATGTCAGTGTAGATGTCTCTAGATGATTCTACCCCTCAACCACTGAGTCACAGGCAGTCATGGAGTCTCCTAAGACCAAGTGCAAGACATCATGAAAGACAGATAAGCCAACTCCACTGTGCCCTGTATGAATTCCTGACTCACATAATCCATGAATATAATAAAATGTTTTAAAAGTCATTCAGGTTTTTTTTAATTTAAGTTCAATTAATTGACATATAATGTATTATTTGTTTCAGGAGTACAGGTCTGTGATTCATCAGTCTATGTAATACCCAGTGCTCATTACAACACATATACTCCCCAATGTCCATCTCCCAGTTACCCCATCCCCCTACCTCCCCCCTCCAGCAACCCTCAGTTTGTTTCCTAAGATTACAAGTCTCTTATGGTTTTTCTCCCTCTGCGGTTTCATCTTGTTTCATTTTTTTCTTCTCTTCCCCTATGATGCTCTACCTTCTTTCTTAAATTCCACGTATCAGTGAGCCATTTAGTTTTAAAATAATATGTTACAAAGTAACAAACAGGAGTATATGGACATGGGTTCTCTCAAAAATGTTATCATTTATAATACTGCTAAAGTCTATCCCTTGTCCAACATCCATCAAACAAATTGAAAAGTTATATAAATCCTATACACAAGCTAAAAGAAGGGAGAAGGCAAAGTTCTATAAAAGAGTGAGAATGTGGATTATTATCTTTAGATATATCTACTTATTACATAAGGACAATATTAGAAGATAGTAAAGTTATCCAGAGAACTAAGAAGAATAAATATTAACTAGACAGAGTTGACTCCCAAATGCTGACACCTTAGATGGTGTAATTTTTCCTGTAGGTCTTCAACAGTTTTCCTGAAATTAAAAATCTATAAAACAGGGGCGCCTGGGTGGCATAGCGGTTAAGCGTCTGCCTCCGGCTCAGGGCATGATCCCGGCATTATGGGATCGAGCCCCACATCAGGCTTCTCCACTATGAGCCTGCTTCTTCCTCTCCCACTCCCCCTGCCTGTGTTCCCTCTCTCTCTGGCTGTCTCTATCTCTGTCAAATAAATAAATAAAATATTAAAAAAAAAATCTATAAAACAAACTTCCACTTCTGGCAAAAATGGAGTAACAAACACCAGAATTAGCAAAATTAAATGTAGACTATATATATATATTTCTGGTGCTGTCTAATAAATCTGAAAAGCAAGACTAAAAAGGATGAAAGCATTTCCATGTAACCCAGAAAAACAATCACGAATATTTATAAGACTACATAAATAAATATCCAGCCAGCACTCAACAAGGTATAATTCACAATGTATGGCATCAAAAACTAATAGAAAACTTTAGAAGAGGTAGGAAAATATGACCCATAATGAGGAGAAAAATCAATCAATTGAAACCAAACCAGAACAGACACAGGTGTTAGACCAGCAGAAATGGACATTAAAACAGTTCTTATAACTTACTTCCATATGTTCAAAAAGTGAGGTAGAAACATGGGAGGTATTAAAAAGAACCAAATGAAACTTCTAAAGATGAAAACTATGATGTCTGAGATATAAACTACAGTGGATTAACAGTATATTAGAAATTGCAGAAGAAAAGACTAGTAAACATAAAGATATAGAAATAGACACTATCCAAAATGAAACACATGGAGAAAAAATACTTTTATGAAGTGAACTGTGAGATCATTTCCAACAGTTGTGCATTTAACTGAAGTCCTTAAAGGAGGGAGATGAAAGAAAAAGTATTTGGAAAAATAACAGCCAATTTTTTTCCCAAATTTGATGAAAACTATAGAGCCACAAATACAAGAAACTCAATAAACCCCCAGCACAACAAGCATGCAGAAATATACATCAGGGCACATTGTAATCCAATTGTTCAAAATCAGTGCTATGCCATCCAGATCAAAATACCAATGACATTTTTCAAAGAACTGGAACAAACAGCCCTTAAATTTGTGTGGAACCAGAAAAGGCCATGAATCACCAAGGAAGTGTTGAAAAGGAAAAACAAAGCTGGGGGCATCACAATGCTGGATTTCAAGCTGTACTACAAAGCTGTGATCACAAAGACAGCATGGTACTGGCACAAAAACAGACACACAGACCAATGGAACAGAATAGAGAACCCAGAAATGGACCCTCGGCTCTTTGGGCAACTAATCTTTCATAAAGCAGGAAAAACATCTGTGGAAAACCAGTCTTCTTCTCAAATGGTGCTGGGAAAATTGGACAGCTACATGCAAAAGAATGAAACTTGACCACTCTCACACCATACACAAAGATAAACTCCAAATGGATGAAAGACCTCGATGTGAGACAGGAATCCATCAAAATCCTGGAGGACAACATAGGCAGCAACCTCTACGACATCGGCCAAAGCAACCTTTTTCATGACACATCTCCAAAGGCAAGAGAAACAAAAGATAAAATGAACATGTGGGACTTCATCAAGATAAAAAGCTTCTGCACAGCCAAGGAAACAGTCAAAAAAACTAAGAGGCAGCCCACAGAATGGGAGAAGATATTTGCAAATGATGCTACAGATAAAAGACTGGTATCCAAGATCTACAAAGAACTTCTCAAACTCAAACAGGAAGAACAAATAAACAAATCATTAAAATGGGCAGAAGATATGAACAGACACTTTTCCAATGATGACATACAAATGGCTAACAGACACATGAAAAAATGTTCAAAATCATTAGCCATCAGGGAAATTCAAATCAAAACCACACTCAGATACCACTTTACGCCAGTTAGAATGGCAAAAATTGACAAGGCAAGAAATAACAATTGCTGGAGGGGATGTGGGGAAAGGGGATCCCTCCTACATTGTTGGTGGGAATGCAAGTTGGTCAGCCATCACTCTGGAAAACAGTGTGGAGGTCCCTTAAAAGTTAAAAATTGAGCTACCTATGATCCAGCCATTGCACTACTGGGTCTACTCCCAAAGATACAGATCGTAGTGAAAGAAGGGGCCATATGCACCCCAATGTTCATTAGCAGATTGTCCACAATAGCAAATCGTGGAAGGAGCCGAGATGCCCTTCAACAGATGACTGATTAAAAGTTGTGGTCCATATATAAAATGGAATATTACTCAGCTATCAAAAAGAACGATTTCTCAACATTTGCTACAACATGGATGGCACTGGAGGAGATAATGCTAAGTGAAATAAGTCAAGCAGAGAAAGACAATTATCATATGGTTTCTCTCATCTATGGAACATAAGAACAGGAAGATCGGTAGGAGAAGAAAGGGATAAAGAAAGGGGGGGGTAATCAGAAGGGGGAATGAAGCAGGAGAGACTATGGATTCTGAGAAACAAACTGAGGGCTTCAGAGGGGATGGGGGTGGGGGAATGGGATAGACTGGTGATGGGTAGTAAGGAGGGCACGTATTGCATGGTGCACTGAGTGTAATACGCAACTAATGAATCATCGAACTTTACATCAAAAGCCAGGGATGTACTGTATGATGACTAACATAATATAATAAAAAAATATTATTATAAAAAAATAAAAGAAAATAAAGTCTTAAAAGCAACCTGGAGGTGGAGGTTGAGGAGACACCCTACATACCAAGAAGCAAAGGTAAAAATGACAGATTTCTCATCAGAATCAACAGAAGGGAGATGAGAGTGGAGCATCTTTAAAACATTATAAGGGAAAAAAAAAAAACCTGTCACCTATAATTCTATATCCAGTGAAACTATCTTTCAAAACCAAAGATAAAATTAAGGACTTTTTCAGAAATACAAAGCTAGAAGAATTTATCATTAGCAGACTCATACTATAAGAAATGTTAAAGAAAGTCCCTCGGGAAGAAGGAAAATGATACCAGATGGAAATCCTGATCTATACAAAAGAAAGAGGAGCATTGGAAATGGTAACTAGATAGGTAAATACACAAAATTTCTAATTATTTAAATCTAAAAGAGAACTGTTTTATACCAGAATCATAAAAATGTTATAAATTTATAACACAGGTAAAAGTAAAATTTATGACAACAATAGCCCAAAGAATGGGATGGGAGAAATGTAAGTATACTACCTTAAGTTTCTCATAAATGATGTTTTATAATATCACTTGAAGCTAGACTGTGTTAAAGATACATATTCTGAACCCTAAGGCAAGCACTAAAATAACAAACAATGAGTTACAATAAGCTAAAAATGAGATATAATGGAATTACAAAAAACAGTCCAAAAGAAGACATAAAAAGTGGAGAAAGTGAACAACAACAAAAACAACAACAAAAATAGATGGTACAAGGAGAAAAAAATAGCAAGATGATAGATTTTTATCTTAACAATATCAAGAATCACATTAAATAGAGCGGTCTAAACTAGATGTCAGCAAACTGAGGTCCATGGGCCAAATCTGCCCTGCAACTTGATTTTGTATGGATCTTGAGTTAAGAATGGTCTTTACATTTTTACTTATTTATTTTTTTGTGATTCCTAAATTCCTTTATTTCCAAAGCAACTTTATGTAAGGAAAGAATGAATTAGTGTAATATGTTCTTTCTTCTTCATATGAATTTTTGTGATTTTGTTAGTTTATATCAGGTTTTTTTTTTTTACTATGTTCAGCTAGCTATTGTATAGTGCATCATTAGTTTTTGATGTAGTGTTCAATGATTGATTAGTTACTTATAACACCCAGTGCTCATCACAACATGTGCCCTCCTTAATACCCATCACCCTATTACCCCCTACCCCTACTCCCCTCCCCTCTGAAACCCTCAGTTTGTTTCCTGGGGTCCAAAGTCTCTCATGGTTTGTCTCCCTCTCTGATTTCTCACCCTTCAGATTTCCCTCCCTTCCCCTATGGTCCTCCGTGCTATTGTTTATATTCCACATATGAGTGAAACCATATGATAATTGTCTTTCTCTGTTTGACTTACTTCACTTGGCATAATCCCCTCCAATTCCATCCATACGGATGCAAATGGTGGGTATTCATCCTTTCTGATGGCTAATAATATTCCATTGTATATATGGACCACATCTTCTTAATCCATTCGTCTGTTGAAGGGCATCTCGGCTCCTTCCACAGTTTGGCTATCGTGGACACTGCTACTATGAACATTGAGGTGCATGTGCCCCTTCTTTTCACTACATCTGTATCTTTGGGGTAAATACCTAGTAGTACAATTGCTGGGTCCCAGGATAGCTCTATTTTTAACATCTTGAGGAACCTCCATACTGTTTTCCGGAGTGGCTGTACCAGCTTGCATTCCAACCAACAGTGTAAGAGGGTTCCCCTTTCTCCACATCCTCGCCAACATTTGTTGTTTCCCATTTTGTTAATTTTTGCCATTCTAACTGGTGTAAGGTGGTATTTCATTGTGGTTTTGATTTGTATTTCCCTGATGGCTAGTGGTGTTGAGCATTTTTTCAAGTGTCTGTTAGCCATTTGTATGTCTTCTCTGGAGAACTGTCTCTTCATGTCTTCTGCCCATTTTTTGACTGAGTTATTTGTTTTTTGAGTGTTGAGTTTGAGAAGTTCTTTATATATCTTGGATATCAGCCCTTTATCTGTAATGTCATTTGCAAATATCTTCTCCCATTCTGTGGGCTGCCTCTTAGTTTGGTTGACTGTTTCTTTTGCTGTGCAGAAGCTTTTTATCTTGATGAAGTCCTAAAAGTTCATTTTTGCTTTTGTTTCACTTGCCTTTGGAAACGCGTCTTGAAAGAAGTTACTGTGGCCAATGTTGAACAGGTTACTGCCTATGTTCTTCTGTTCTTCTCTAGAATTTTGATGGATTCCTGTCTCACATTGAGGTCTTTCATCCATTTTGAGTTTATCTTTGAGTGTGGTGTAAGGGAATAGTCCAGTTTCATTCTTCTATATGTAGCTGTCCAATTTTCCCAGCACCACTTATTGAAGAGACTGTTTTTTTCCCATTGGATATTTTTTCCTGGGTCTTTACATTTTTAAAGAATTATTTAAAAGAAGGAGGAGAAAGAAGAGGTGGCAGTAGCAGGAACAGCAAAGATCATATAGCCTCAGGCCATGAAACCTAAAATATTTACTATCTGGCCAAAAAGTTTGCCAACTCCTGTTCTAAAACACCCAAATTAAAAGGCAGAGATTGTCAGATTAGATATAAAAATAAGGCCCAACCATATGCTGCCTACAAGAAACACACTTGAAGTGTAAAATGCAAAAAGGTTAAAAGTAAAGGAATGAAAAAATATACCACTAATCAACACTAAATAATGCTATCAATACTTGCACTAATCAAAAGATAGTTTTGTGGTTATATTAGTACTGGAAAAAGTAAACATCAAAAAAAAAAAATACTACCAAGGATAAAGAAGGTCATCTTGTAATGGTAATGGGGTTAATTTATCAGGAGGACATAATGATCCCAAATGCTTATGCACCTAATAGAGTTTCAAAATACATGAAGCAAAAACTGATAACTGCAAGGACCAATAAGCCAATCCCTATTGCAGTCAGGGATTTCAACAACCATCTCTCAATAATGAATAAAGTAAGCAAGAGTATAGAAGACCTGAACAACACAGTGAACCAACCTGACCTGCCATTTATAGAACATTGCATTCAACAACAGCAGAATACAGTTCTCCAAATGAATACAGAACATTTACCAAAATAGACTATAATACAGGTCATTAAAAAAAGTCTCAACAAATTTAAAATTTTAAAGGATTCAAGCCACATGAATTATGTTTTTGAACATAAACTTTACTTTTAACCTTTTTACTTTTAACCTTTTCGAATAATATAATTAAATTTAAACCAATAACAGAAAGGCCTCTGAGAAAATCCCCAAATATTTGAAAACTAAATAATATACTGGGTCAAAAAAGAAAAAATAATTTTGAAGTGAATGAAAAAAACCCCACAACATACTAAAATCTGTGGGACACAGCTAAAGCAGCACTTGGGTAAAATTTATAGCAGTAATTGGCTGTATTATGAAAAAAGAAAGGGCTCAAGTCAATGACTTCTACCTTCCATCTTAAGAAAGTATGAAAAAAAAAGAGCAAATTACACTTATAATAAGAAAAATAAAATAAATAATATCAGAATGAAAATCAATGAATTTGAATTAATTCAATGAATGAATCAATGAACAGAAAAACAATCGGAAAAAAAAAAATCAACAAAGCCTCCAGTCAAATTGATGAGGAAAAAAAGAACCAAATTAGCAATACCAGGAATGAGAGAAACAGCATCAGTACAAACTCTTCAGATAATAAAAGGATAATAAGGGAATATTAGGAAAACCTCTATGCCAATAAATTCAACAACTTACATGAAAAGGACAATTTTGAAAGACACAATTTACCAAAGTTCACTAAAGAAGCAATAGCCTGAATAGCCCTATATCTATTAAAGAAATTAAAAACATTTCAATAAAGAAAACTACAGACCCAGATGGCTTCACCTATGAGTCATACCAAATGTTTCCAAAAAGTGAAGAGGAGGAAACACTTTCCAATTCATTCTATGAGGTCAGCAGTACCCTGATAACAAAATCAGATAAAGACTTGTGGAGAAAAGAAAATGACAGACCAATGTCCCTCATGAACATAAATGCAAAAATTTAAAACAAATTAGCAAACCAAATCTGACAAGATAAAAAAAAAATTTAATATGGCATGACCAAGTGAGGTTTGTCCTAGAAACACAAGGTTGATTTAACATTTGAAATAAATACACTATATTAACAAATAAAGGAAAAAACCTTATATGACCATTTGAATGGATGAAGCAATTGACAAAACCCAACATCCATTCATGATAAAAACTCTTAGCAAACTGGGAATAAAAGAAAATTTTTCAATTCATAATGACGCTATGAAAAACCAACAGCTAACATCCTACTTAATGGTAAAAGGCTGAATGCTTACCCTCTTGAGATCAGGAACAAGGCAAGGATAGTCGCTCTTGCAATAAGAAAAAGAAATAAAAAGCACCCAGACTGGAAAGAAGGAGATAATACTGTTCTTTTTTGCAGATGACATGATTATCTATGTAGAAAATACAGTGAAATAAGCCCAAAAGGAGCTGCAGAATTGAAATTTTCATATCATGTGCAATGGAATAAAAATATGAAATACCTAGAAAGAAATCCAACAAAAGATATGTAATACTTATCCACTGAACATTCTAATACATTGTTGAGAGAAAGTAAAGACCTAATTATATGGATAGATAATATGATCATGGGTCAAACAACTCAATATTGTTATGATGTTAATTCTACCCAAATTGATATATAGATTCATGCAATCCTGAAAATATCCCAGCAAGCCAGTTCTAAAATTATTATGGAAATGTGAAGGGCATAAAATAGACAGAACAACTTCGAAATAGAGAAACAAAGTGTGAGAACTAACACTACCTGATTTCAAGACAGTTTGGTATTGGTGCCAAGATAAACAAATAGATCAATGAAACTGAAGAGACAATGGATAAACAGATACATGTATATATAAACACCTGATTTTTGACAAAGGTGCAAAACAATTCAGTGGAGAAAAGGTAGTCTTTTTAAACAAAATGAACTAGAGTAATTGCTATCTATGTGCCCTCTCCCCCACCAAAAAAGAATCAATCCATACGTTACACTATTTTAAAAAATTAACTGAAAACCCAGCATAAATTTCAATATAAAACCTGAAACTTAATATTTCTAGAAGAGAATATAGGTGATGATACCTGTGATCTTGAGTTAGACAAAGATTTCTTAGATATGACATTGAAAACGTGATCTAAAATGGGAAAAATTAATTGGACTTCATCACTATGAAAAACATCTGCTTTTCAAATGATTCTGTTAAGAGAATGAAAGGATAAACCACAGACTGGAAGAAAATATTTGCAAAACATATATCTGATAAAGGACTTATATCCTGAGAAACAAACTGAGGGCTTCAGAGGGGAGGGAGGTGGGGGAATGGGATAGGCTGGTGATGGGTAGTAAGGAGGGCACGTATTGCATGGTGCACTGGGTGTTATACGCAACTAATGAATCATTGAACTTTACGTCAAAAACCAGGGATGTATTGTATGGTGACTAACATAATATAATAAAAAATATTATTATTAAAAAATTTTTTAAAAAAGGACTTATATCCAGAATATAGAAAGTTCTCCCAAAACCAACTAAGGGGGTGCCTGGATGGCTCAGGAGGTTAAAGCATCCAACTCTTGACTTCAGCTCAGATCATGATCTCAGGGACATGAGACTGAACCCCGCACCAGGCTCCGTGCTGGGCACAGAGGCTACTTAAGATTTTGTCTCTCCCTCGCCCTCTGCCCTCCCCCCGCCAGCTCTTTCTCTCTAAAAAAAATAGTAGGAAAATGAATGAATGAGTAAATGTGAGAGTTGCTGAGAATTGCAGTAAAGAGTTAAAGGACACTTCATCAAATAATACACATAGATTAAAAAAATGCACCTAAAATGATGCTTGATGTCATTGGACTTCAGAAAAAGGCAAATTAATACCATGGCAACATGCACAATCCACCTATTAGAATGGCAAATATTAAAAGGAATGATCATACCAAGTGTTGGTGAAGATGTGTGAGAACTGCAACTCTCAATCATTGCTGGTGGGATTGTAAAGTAGTGCAATCACTTTAGAAAGCAGTTTGGCAATTTCTTTAAAAATTAAATATATACCTACCATTTGACCCAACTATTCAACTTCTAGGTATTTATCTAATTTAAATGAATGCATATGTCCATACAAAGACTTTGTACATGAATATTCACAACAGTTTTATTTGTAATAACCTGGAACTGGAAACAGCCCAAATATCCATCAATGTGTGATTAAATAAACAAATTGTGGTATATTCATACTTTGGAATATTACTCTGCAATGAAAAGGAATGAAGTCTTAACACATTCAGTGACACAGATGAATTTCAAAATAATTATGCTGAGTGAAAGAAGCCAGACAATTAAAAAAAGTACAAAGGGGCACAGAAGTAACTTTTGATATGTTCATTATCTTGATTTGTGGCTATGGTTTCATGGATATATATGCGTCAAAAGTTATCAAACTATACACTTTAAATATGTGCAATTTATGTTATTTAAATATGTGTATGTTTATCAATTGTACCCCCACAAAATGGCTTTAAAAATTTAAATGTCAAATAAAAACTGTCAAAAAATAAAGTTTTGGCACCACTCTGTGGGTCTTAAAAACACAGCCCTTGAAAAGGCAGCCTGCAAAAACACAAGTTTCTTCCTATTAGAACAAAGCAGAAAACCTTGGTCTGTGAGGACACTGCTGGGAGCAGAGATAACACCCAGCATGTCAGGCACGTGGAGGATATTAATGCTTTTTCCTTTCTCTTCTGCTCCTGTCACTTGGTTTAAATGGGGGCTAGAGAGTCTCCTAGGAACAACAACTGGACCCCCATCTATGTAAGGTGAGAGATCATCAGATATCCAATGCACTGGGGGGTTTCCCAGCAGAAGTGAGAAAGAAGATGGTACTCAGGAAAGAGGAGGCTGTCACTGTGAGCCAGACATAGCTTCAGGACTAAAGGAAGGAGGGGAATTGGTGGCTGCAGATGCATCTTGCAGCTGTTGTGGGAACTCAGCCCATCCCAGCCACCACGGTGCTGCGTGTGCCCTCCAGGAGAAAGGGGACAGTGTATATGAACTGAAAGGACTGATTCACAGAATTCGGTAGCACTTTGGGATCTGAGCCACCAGCTGGGACATGCCGTCTGTCTGAATCATAGCACCCTCCCCACCGAGTGTAACAGTCCACCTCCTGGTAGACTGTGGAGCTGCCATGGCCTTGACAACACCAAGGACATCCTCTGCCTTCTATGGAGCTCCTGCAGGACCACCCCAAGGTGGAGCAAAGGGAATTCAACCCAGCTCAACAAGATGGACAGCACCGGCCCGGGCCGGACAAAAGTGAAGGGAGTCAAGGCAGAGAAGCGAGCTGGGCCAAGAAGCTCTAGCAAGGGGACCCAAGCAACAATCCACCAAAGCCCTCGCTTGAGAAAAAATTACCCTCTTTCTTCCAAAAAAAAGCATTACTGCCCAGGGTGACCCAGAAGTTGAACTGCTCTGAGGTAGCAGCGATATACTTACAGCTCTGCAGCACAAAGGCCCCGGGGCTCTGGAACAGGAAGCCATGGTGTGGAGGGTCAGAACAAGGCACTGCTGTCACCAACGGTTTAGGAATGCAGAGCAGGCTAACTTGGCCAGGGAGGACCAGGGCTAATGCCTGATGAACTTAAGGCAACCTCTGGAGAATTCCTGGAGTCACCTAGGAGCAAGAAACTACAAATCTATCCATGCATTTTAGATACAATTATATGGTGACTTTCAAAATTTAAGTTCTAGTATTAATATGATGAATTTCTACCCACAGGCTAGGAAATAACTGAAATTAAGGTAAATCAGTACTCCAACTAACAGGAGTATATTTTCCTCCTATAGGAGAGAAGGAAATATAACAACAAACCCCTCTCAATGTGATATTCAGAGATGTATACTGGGAGATCAGAACAGATTCAGACTGATCTCCTCCAACGATAATTCTACAAAATGATATAACATACCCCAGACCCTGTTATAAAATAACATCCACGAAATCAAAGTAAACAGCACGGTTTAAACAAAAGTATGGACTAAAATTTCTCAAGTATTCACTATGAGTTTTTAAAAAAATGTTTATCTGTTGGGTCCTTAAACTGCACTTCCCAGTGAGTAAAAGATCTACCGTGCGTGGATACTGGTGACTGAGGGAACTCTCTCTCTCTTTTGATAACAGAATAAGAAGAAACAGAATAAAACTTTATCAGAAAGGATTTAGATTAGAAAGAAGGAGAAACATGTGATGGAAAGAGGCATAAAGCCCTGGAGTTGTTGTGTAAGTGACATTTTAAACTCCGTGCTTTTGGGGAGCACCTGTCCGTTGGAGACAGAACCATCTCCAAACATCCTGACAGTTCAAAGAAACATAAACAACAAAACTGGCACGGCAATCCATCATTCTTGTGCTTACTCTTTTATCCCTAAGACTAAATATTTTTGAATATCCATCTGATGTGCTAACTAATGAAGGCAGAGTCCATTCTTTCCATAAACAAACGGTTTTGTTAAGAATTCAAATCCGACATGGCAGAATCTTCCCATTTGCTGGTTGCTAATGTATCTTAACCACGACACATATTCTTACACATTCCAATTCAGCAAAGTCTCCTTCTCTTAGCTGGAGATGCCAGGTTTGGACGGCTTATGTTTAATCTAGCCAAGAGAACATATTTCCTCCCTGAAACACGGCCTTGACAGCAAGGCAAAGTGTGATTAAGCTGTGTCACAAATAGGTGCGGCTCAATCCATCTGGCAAAAGGGAGTCTGTGCTGCCTAATTAGAAAATTTAATGATCTGATCTGATCAAACATCCATTTACAGTTTTGATAAGTGAAATTACCCAATTAAGATTACTGCAAATGGGTGTGAGCTAGTGTCTTACGAAACCCCCAGAGCCAGAAGTATGGACCTCGGGATGATGAGATTTGTACACATTTAGGTCAGCAACACATATTATAGCAAAGGAATGATGCACGACTTTCTGAAGCTTCTTGGCCAGTAACTTGTGAAACGCTGATCTGATTTGCTTGGAAATTTTTAAAATAATTGGCTCCTGCTGGCTGAGGCCCCATGCCAACACCGCATGATAATTCATTCGTGACATTCCTAGAAGAGAGAATCTGCCGGAAGAGCTGCAGTAATATGTTTAGGGAATAATCATGCCACCTCCGAAGAGGATGCATAAAAGGAAGCAAACAGCAGGAGGCCAGCAGAGAGGCCTCTGGGTTTCCAGGGAAAAGATTCTCAATTTAAATGGAAATTGTATGACTGTTCCTCCTTTCTTCCTTCTCAAACTCCAAGTAAGACACTAGCTAGGACCATTTCAAGATCAAGCATACAATCCCAGAAATAATTATTTAGGTCTCCTGGATTTGCTATTTATTGACCAAAGCTCTGGAGACTATGATGGTGACTTTGCAAAGAATCCACTTGAGGCACCATATTCTGGGCTTCTGTAGATGTCACCTGATTCTTGGGAAGCTTTTCAAGAAATACATGCACCCTTTGAGAAACAAACAAAACCACCAAGATAACTGAACTCTTCTGGAAATAGCAAGGATTGCATTGTAGCTCAGAGCTAGAGTTAAGGGAACTCAAAGAGAAACAGGTCCCAAAATTATGAGAAAACAGTAGGACTAGGGTTGATCTCTTAAAATTAAAAAAGAAAGGAAGGGAGGGAGGGGCAAAGCAAGTTTCAAGAAAAAATTCAAGGGACGAAAGGTGAAGAGAGGCAGCATCAGAGACTCTGAGCAACAGGAAAGTTCGAGAGAGAACAAGTTTGTTCTGTACCAGGATACAGCTCCATCCCTATTTGCCACCAACCCCAAGTGGAAATGGTATTCTTCAGGGATTAAGATGTTAGAAAAGCTATAAAGGGCACAGCAGAGGCATGTAGAGCTGAACACTGGTCTGTATACCCTGTGATCTGAACAAGGCATTCATGCCAGTTATTCTTAACAACCTACTGCTGGAGGCCCATTTTCAAATTCTATCTCTTGGATTTTCCCATCTACAAGGATGAAGAAAGAGCAGTAACCAGTGGTCTAAGGGTAAGAAAAACAAGATGGAATCCCAACTCCAGGAAATGGCAACAAAAACAGCCTGCTCTGATAATGTCCCAAAGTAAATGATGTAATTGGTGGACCTTCAGCTCCAAGCATACTGGAAGACCAATACAAGGAGACTGGAAGAAATAGTGAATGGAAATCTAGCAAAAGCTGGCAAGAGTTGAGGGTTGAATGGACTGACTAGGACCAGCCATGACCACCAAGTGTGAAATGTTACAATAAACTTCATCATCAGTTTCTAAGGAGTGCTATCCGGTGGAACAGACAAGCACAGTGCCAGGCAGGTAGGCAGGGACAATTCTTGGAAGAGGTAGTTACAGTGACATGGATTTTGAGTTAGGGTAGATGTTGGACTCTCGAAAGTAGAACACAGCAACCAGGAGAACAGGAGTCCCAAAATATTGGGTGACTAAGATTAGTTAGGGTCCAGAATTACTGACCTGGGATCAGAGCCATGCTGTAAGACGAGGGTTCTGAGAGGAAACTGGCCCCATGACAGTGATGTTGAAAGGAGATTGAGATGGTTGCCTATCTAGTGCCTGAAGCTCTAATAATTCATTTTTGAAAACAGGTGGTCTGACCCGGAAAATGGAATGCTTCCCCTCATCCCCAAGGGAAGGGAGTTCTCAATACATCACAAAGCGTGGTTTGTAAGGCTCAATGAGTGGATAAGGCTGAGCACACAGGGGGTATGTTATTATTGCTGGCAGATGGCTAGGCTGATTCAGGAAAGGAAGCTATTAAGAATCTACACACCAGGAGTCTCCAAATTTCCCCAAATTGGAGATAGCTTCTTATAGAAATAAGGTTGAGATATATATATATAGGACCTGTGGCCTAACACAGACTTTCTTATTTATTTATAAATGCAATTGTATGAGAAGTATTACAAAAGTATAAAAATCAGACCATGTTCAATGATATTTAATGGATAAAAACACGACGACAGGAAATTCATCCTGTCCCAGAAAATCCAAGATATAAGGAGGCAAAACCAATAGATCATCAGGAAAAAGATACCCTTAAACATCATTAATTAAACAAAGAATAAATATTCACTGGCCATTACTATGTGTTAAATAGTGTGCTAGGTGATGTGGGAAATTTGAGGATAAATAAGATGCGGTTCCTACACTCAAGAGACTTTTAAACTAATAGCAAGGAGGCAGGGGTCTGGGAGGAGCTAAAACCTATTAAGCACTGCAGGCTCTGCCTATACCTCTTGGACCGTCTGTGCTCAGGCTGGGACCACAGAAGGCTACTCTGCCCACGTGGGCAGCAGGCTAGCAGAGCTGAGGAATAAGCCCCTGGTAGCAGCCCTTAGCCAACAACTCTCAGGAGTTAATGTATAAATATCTCAGCTCCTTTGCCTCTCAGGTAGGATAATTCTGAGGCATGTGTTTTGTACTGCTTCCAAGAGTTTCCTCATGGGCTTAAGCTCCAGGCAACCACTGTGGTTGTGGCTTAATAACAGCCTTTACCGTCTGCCTGCCTTCCTGCACTCCACTACTGGTATCCTTGCATTTCCCAAATAAATGAATTGCACCTGAATCCTTGTTTCAAAGTCAGCTTCTCAGGGGATCCAAACCAAGACAAGCCCCTACTGTGTACTATACTAGATAATTTACACTCATTAACTCATTTAGTCCCTTTAGCACTTAGATAAAGAGAATATTTCATTATAGCAATTTATTGCTTGAGATTCTACGTTAGTTCTCTATCATATTTAGGACTTAAAAAAAAAAGTGTGTCACAGTGTAGTGGACACAAACTGGGCAGCCTCCCGACCCCTAATAATTCTCCCAATGGCTACAGCTATGCTATCAAGACCCTCCTTTGGGTACGTGCATCTTATCCATCTCGAAAATGAAGTTTTAAAGGGGGCCACCAATCACAGAATCCTGCTTTCACCGCACATGGTGTGGGTATGTGACTCAAGCAGGACATTCAGTCTTTTGGGGGTATTTTTACAATTAGAACCAAGAAAAGCCAGCCGCTCTCTCTGCCATGGTGAACTGGTAAAAGGTGAGTGCCTGGGAGCATTATGGCCACATCTATAGGCTCATTGAGAGAAAGTTCATCTTTGGTGGGGAGGTCAAAACCAATAGTGAGAAAAGAAAGCAGAGGTAGCAGTCAGAGAAAAAGGAAGTTCTAAGTAAGGGCTACTTGCCTCTGAAGCCAGACTGACCCCTGCACTTCCTTGGCATTCATTACAAGTCAATGATGTTTCTTTTTTTTTTTTTTAATCAAAGTCAGATAAAGTTGGATTTCCGCCACTTGCAATAGAAAGATACTGGCCTAATGCACACAACATAGCAGACACTATGGACTGGCTTGCTCAGCATTTATCCTGACATAGTACAGAAGGCAGAGGTTGGAAATAAAATCATAAATTTTCCAGGATTTCTTATAGGTGGAGCTCTGGGTAGGACTTAGATTATACAAATCAGAAGAGTCCAAGTGAGCCTTTGTTTCAAAATGGAGTTGAGCAGGAAGAGAGAGGCAGGGTGCAGAGCATATAGTTGTGGGTGCTGATTAGGCAGAGGTAAGGCTCTACTGCAATCAATAGCTTCCTAATTTGGGAGATGCTTCCTGATTTGACAGCTTTCTGAATTGGGGAGGCAGTTTTCCTGATCATGCTAGCAGCTGAGTGCTTCTAAAACTTGGTCGTTATTTCTCCGGTAATTTTGTAACACCTAACCTCCTATGTTAAAATCATTACTGCTTGCACGAAATAGAGCAGATTCCATTATTGGTATGTTAGCTCTGACTGATCATCTGGCATGGCATGTATGGCCCTTCATAGATTCTTGCTGTCTACTTATTCTCTTGTCTTTTCTCTTCCTCTTTTCCCTTCTTTCCCTCCTCCTCCACCTCCTCCATGTTCCAGCCATTGAATGACTTGGTGTTGCACAAACATATCCATTTGGTGATGCCCTTTGGATAATGAGAAATGTGGGTCTAGGTCTTGGAAGAGAATTCTAGGTTAAACAGATTTAGGAATCAGCTACATGGAGTGATACATAAAGCAGCTGATGTAGATGGACTTCAGAGAGAGGATGAGATGGCTGAAAACCAAACTCCAGGGAAGGTCTGCATTTAAGGGGTACAAAGACAACAGGAGAAGTTGAAGAAAGCCCTGAGAGTGGCCAGAGATGCTGGAGGAGAAGACACTGTCACAGAAGCCAATGGAGAGCAAGATCCACAACATCACCAACTACAGAGAGAGAAGTGCGGAAAGACGTCCAGCACATGGTAGATTTCTGATGTTTCTGATAGAGTGGTAGGGACAGAAGCCCAAATGTCAAAGGTTAAGGGATGGGTAGTGAGGGAGCAGAGGTAATGAGCAGAGCAAAGGGAGAAAAATGATAGTGTCATCACAGGTTTTAGTATTTTATTAGGAACAGATGTCCTCTAAGCACCACCAGCCCTATGCCTGCCTCAGTCTGATATATCTGGTAGTCCCCACCCCGACAGTTTTAATACCTGTGAAATGTGCCCCCACTGCCAATAAAAAAAGATGAGGGAAAAAAAGAATACCAAAGACAAAAATTTACAAATAAATTTAAAAAATAAAATTTAAAAAATGTTTTTAATAAAAACATAAAGGGAGAGGGATGCCTGGGTGGCTCAGTCAGTTAAGCATCTACCTTCAACTCAGGTCATGATCCCAGGGTCCCGGGATCAAGTCCCGCATCAGGCTCCTTGCTCAGCGGGGAGCCTGCTTATCCCTCTGCCTGCTGCTCTCCCTGCTTGTGCTCTCTGTGTCAAATAAATAAATAAAATCTTTAAAAATAAAAAAAATGAAGGGAGAGAGGAAGGGATGTTCAGACCATGCCCAGTTCTACCCCTTAACCACCAGGCTCATTCTTTCTGGCCCTACTACCATTCATCATCATAAAAAGACCCATAGCTCCAAAATGCTTCTCTCAGAAACGTCACAAGTAGTGTTGCCTTCTTGTGTGTTGGCACTTGAAAGACCACTGCTCTGTGGGTAGAAATGTCTCCCCTGGACAAGATGATCCTGGGGTCAACCACAGGGAAGAAACAGCATGCACATAGGCAAGATGCAGGAAGAAACTTCAGTCTTAGTCTCTAAGATCTAGGCTCCAGGAGAGGAGGCCTGAACCTGCACCTGTGCTCCTCGCAGGTACTGGCCAGAAATGCCTCTGCTGCACAGGGCAAGAAGGCATGCTGCAGTGAACCAGACACTGAAAGTGAGTCTGCTGTATCTGGACAGCAGATCATCTCATGGTCTTCAGTCTCTGTTTCTCCTTTGTTGCCCCACCTTGTCTCAGCCATGCAGGAGGCTCCAGTGAAGAGTCCTGTGTCCATTCTTGGGTTGCTGTGAAAGGATTATGAATCTTCCCAGAGGACAGAGCAGAAGCCCCTGATCTCAGTCGACTTCCAGCCCTGGGACCGCCCCTCCTCACTCTTCCTCCAGGCACCTTCTGATGTTACAGCATTTCTTTTCCCCAGTGCCAGGTTTTACTTCCCCCCCTCTCTCAAGGGCATGTTTGGGGAAAACCATCTCAATCATGCATACAGGGGGGTCAGAGTGACTCCACCTTCCATATATTCCATACAACCATTTGTTCACTCAATTATTCCTGCAATTCGTTGAGTATGTTCTATGTTTGAGGCATTGTGCTAAACGTTGGGATATAATGGCAACAAGGCACATTTTTTCCCACAAGAAGTTCATCTAGTAATTTCTCAGAATCTTGTAAGAATAGGAAGACTACAGTAGCCCCATCCATGCTTCAAAAGCCTTTCTCTACAGAGTTGCTTTGAATGATGGGGGCAAGCAGGGCACCTGTGAGAGGTGTGCAGTCAGTCAACCATGACCAGTTCCCACCTTCCTGGAGCATATGCAATACATTGAGTTTGTGATCATTCAAGAATGACCCACTCGCCACCCCACACCCTCCCACACAGACAGGATGTGCTACCCCAGGCAGGGTTTACTATGAAACACTATGAAAAGGTGTGTACAAAGCCCTGGAGCCAAACTGAGACTATTCCTCCTTGGGGAGGAAAGATAAGGAAAGGTAACCCAGAACAGGATGTTTACATACAAAGGGAACATTAAAACCAGTATGTTTGCACATAGAGCAAACATTTTAAAATGTGAGCCTGAAAGGAGGTAACTACTGAGTGGAAAATCAGGCATATGGGGAGGGAGTCACAGAGCCAAGCAGAATTCAAGGGTAACTTTGGAGAGGAGGAGGGATACATCTCCCCTAGGGACAGGAAAAAAAGGAAGAGGAAAAAGGATGATCCTGACAGATTCTGACTAGAAGAACAGACACTGTAGGAATTCAGATACAAAGGGGTAGTGGATACTGCTTCCTTTTGCTTGTGCAAGCTCCAACGATCTTTCCAGGTAGGGGGCTTCCCTTTGTGTGTAGTGATGGTTGAGACAGTGCCTCTCCTCCCCTAAAGAGGCAGAGGGGAAATAGCCTCTATTCACCTCACCCTATTCCACTAGTCCCTGAAAGCCAAGGTATGACCCATGACTTCTGTTCAATCAGAAGCTCTTGTTGATCTTTCAATGAGGTGTTACCTAAAAGTGAAGGGGAAGCATATTAGTAACCTATTGCTGCATAACAAATTAATTCAAAATTTAGTGGCTTAAAACAAATATTTATTCTCTCAGTTTCTGTTCGTTGGGAATTCAGAAGGGCCTTAGCTGGGTGGTTCTGGCTTAAGATCTCTCATGAGATTTCAGTCAAGATTTTGGCTGGGCCTGCATCACCTGAAGGCTTGACTGGGATTAAGGATTTACTTCCAAGAAGGCTGACTCACATGACTATTAACAGGGGGCCATACTTCCTCACTGGCTGTTGGTAGGAGGCCTCACTTCCTCTCCACAAAGACTGCTCCATAGGGCTTCTTGAGTAACCTTATGGCATGGCAGTTGGTTTTCCATCTCCAATATTCATTCCATCGTTGAATAAATGATCCAAAAGTAAGGCAAAACCACGACATCCCCAGGAAGTCACGCATTGTCATTTCCATTATATCCTATCGGAGACACAGGAAAGCCCTATACAGTGCAGACAGGACTGTCGGGGGTGTGAGAACCAGTACGTGAAGATCATTAGCTGGTTACCATAGTCCCTCGTGGTCGGTCAGTTGTCCTGCAGTGGTGGCGGTAGTGTCAGAAGCAGCAGTCATGGGAACATCCAGTCATACTCCTCCTGCAGCCAGCTTCCTGACCAGCTTTGAGTTCTGCTTATTTTCCAACCTCGCTCCTCCAGCCTCCTGTGGACCTCCTGTTGGTCTCTACATCCTTACAAACCTCTTATCTTGCTAAAGACAAAAAGGCTAGTTTCTGGTGTTTGCAATTAAAGCTCTAAATGGAACAGATGATGTTGACCTCCAGGAAGGTATAGATGAGTTCATGTGAGTGTAGGGAGAAGACAACTGAGGTCAGAGCTATGAAGTTTAAGAAAGATGGCCAGAAGGGACATGGTGGGGTATCCAAGAGAAAAATATAAGAATGGTTGAACAGCCATTGGGACCAACAGGTATTTGTGTAAGACCCAACTGAGAGATCAATATAGAACAGATTGTTCTTTTTTGTTTTATTTAACTCAACAAAACACCCTCCCGTTTTAAAAGAAGTTCCTTTTGGTCATTGAAGACTGTACAAACTGTAGAGCCCTGACTAGCTCAGAAACTTAGAGATTTCACATTTTTGTCAATTTATTTATTTTGGACCTCAGGTGCAGAGGATTGAGTAAGTTGTCCTTCCTATGGTTTTCCATTCAACCCCTTCTCCTATTTTATGTATTTATCTATTCTCTTTTATTCACATATTCACCTCCCCACTCCCATCCCTACAGTCAGTCATTCTAATAGTTCAATCTGTATCTGTTTATTTGTATGTATTAATGCAAATGGGTACTGTTTTGTATGCATGCATTTTTAATTTGTGTAAATGTTGTGTTATAGATCTCATTCTATTTCTTCCTTTTTTTCACGAGCTCTGTTTTTAACATTCATCTCTGTTGTTATATTTACATCTAATCAATGGCTGCTAACTGCTACAGAGGCTTCCATGGTATACATCCACCACATGTTACCTTCCCATTCTCTCAGGAATGGATACCCAAGATGCATTTAACTCCTCACCATTACCACAAATAACTCTTTTGTGAGCATGCATGCCATGCAATATATCTCTTGCAAAGGAATGAATGGGTCAGAAGGTATGTGTATATATAATTTGATGAAGCCATGCCTGATTGCTCCCCAGAATGCCCCCAGTTCACTCCCACTAGAGGTACTCATGAAGGTGAAAAGTTTAACTTAAAGATTCATGGCCAATATGTTGGCACCATAGGAGCAGCCTCTGGGTATCTCCAATCTTGACTAAAAGTATTTTTTACTTAGAGTTACATGTTCGATTTTTTCTCTCATTACAACATTTTGCAGGTCCCTCCCAGTATAGTGCTCCTTCCTTTACCATCACTAAACAACACATCCCACAATGAGCCTCAGGATATAAAGAAAGAGGAAGAAGTCTACTGGTGCAACTTCACCTCCAACTCAGCCCTACCTGCCTTGTCTACCCTTCTTGTGAGCTCTCAGCATCTTCAGATGCATGTGGACCACTCATAGGGCACTGAGAAGCTTTCTAATAAAAGTAAGCTTCCCTCGACATGTAACTTGGCACTGGGTGTATTGCTTGAGTCCTCCTCTTTGCCTAGCATCAATAAATCAGACGGTCACCAAAATTATATGTCCTCTATTATTATGTTTCCAGAACTATCTGGGGAAAGGCAAAAGCAAACTGAGGCAAAGGTCAAAGGGAGGGCAGGCAAGCACAACAGACTTCCCAGTTAAATAGTAGGGATATGCAGACTATTGGATCTGGACTATTGGAGAGAGAGAGAAAGAGAGAGAGAGAGAGAGAGAGAAAGAGAGAAAGAGAAAGAGGACTATTGGATCCTGGAAAACAAAGATGAATTATCCAAAGCAGACTGGATCTCAAACCGCCATCCCACATAAGCAGAGAGCCCAAATAGCTTCTCCAATTATGACTGATGTTCCATCAAGAATAAGCTAACATTAGATGGGGTTTTTACAGTTTACAGTATACTTTTACAAAATAGTCTTACTGGTTCCCAACATGTCTATGAGGAATTAGGACAGCTATACCTAATGCTCCCAAGTTGCGGTAGACAGAACTCAGGGTCAAAGAGTTTTTAATGACTTGCCTGAGATCACATTGCTGGTTAGTTATGGAGCTGAAAACCAAATACAAACTCCAGTCTGGGATCTGGAAATGTGATTTATAACAATGCAAAATTCCACTGTTGTAAAAGAATTTGGAGCCCAAGTGGAGTTCGGTATAATGGAATCTGATTCAAGTATAATATTCACTGTTACAGGAAACATTTAAAGTGGGATGATACATTATGTGTGGGGTATTGTTTACTGGAGGCGGAGAGCAAGAGAGTTGTTTCTGAAGGAAAATCTACAGTTCCTTTCCTTTTTCACCTGTTTACTAGTCAACAGATGAGGTAATCTTCCCCGAGGCATTAAACTGGCTCTCTGGTATCCCCCCCGAAGGAGATCAGAAGAGGCTGCTGCTCTCCACACCCTGCTGTGCACACACATAGCCACATATGCAGCAATTCTTGGAGTTCCCCACGGGTGGGTGCAGCCTCCCTGGATCCCCAGTGTTCAGAGAGGGGCAGGGCAGGGCTTCCAGGCTGGGGATCTGCAGTCCATGCTGAGAAGAGAGAGATCAAAAACACAGTGGTTCTAGGATCACAGCAGCAGTCTGTGGCAGAACAGCTGAAAAAAAATGTCTGTTTGATTGTAGAGACAGAAGAGACCACCTGCTCCGAAGATGTGCAGTGTCTTGTCAAAACTCCTCCCTGAACCCTGTGGAGTAATTTCAGGTCTAAGGCCTGCTGTCTGTGATGCTGCTCACATGCTTCACTCTGGGGACTGGAAGAGAAGATCCTTCTCTTGGTTCCTCCCAGCCCCAGGGACTCCTAATGCTGACCTCTGATCTCTAACTTCTGGCCACTCACTACCATCTACCAGCAGGGTCTCTGTGGTAAGAGAGACGAGCTTAGGCACAAATAATCACTATTAGCTGTTTTCTCCAGGCTCCTACAGTTTTATTAATGAAAGAACCTGTACAAGAGGTGATGCAGGTATAAGAGAAGGCAATTGGACAGGAGATTCCTACTTGATCAGCGTTGGGCCTTTCCACACTATTCACTTTCCCTAGACATTTGTTATCATTGCTATTTGCATGGCTAGTATATTGGCTTGCTGGGGCTGCCATAACACAGTACCACAGACTGGGGGGCTTAAACAATAGAAATTTACTGTCTCACAGTTCTGGAGCTGGAAGTGCAAGATCAAAGTGCTACCAGGGTTGGGTCCTCTGAACGGAGAATCTGATCCAGGCTTCTCTTTTGGGTGGTTTGCCAGCTATCTTTGATGTTTTTTAGCCTGGAGAAGAAGCACCCTGATCTCTGTCTTTATCTTCACATGGCATTCTCCCTGTGTGCATGGCCTGAGTTCAAATTTTCCCCTTTTGTAAGGACACCAGACATACTGGATTAAGGGCCCACCCTACTCCAGTATGACTTCACCTTAACTAATTACATCTTCAACAAGACTATTTCTGAATAAGGTCACATTCTAAGGTACTGAAGGTTAGGGTTTCAAGATATTAATTTTGAAGGGATGCAATTCAACCCACAACAGCTGGATCTTCCCCATCCTTCAAGTTGTAGCAGAGCGACACATCCCTGGATAAGCTCCTCTATCTTGTCTGAACCTTCCCCACCACCAACCCCTGCTTGTCCCACTGATCACAACCGTCAACTTTCAATGTTTCCTCATTTCTCTGCTCCGCTAGCATTGGAAGTTCCACTAGTAAGGGGTTGGGGGTATGTTTGTCCTGTTTCCCATTAGACTTCCTGGTGCTGAGCACACTGAGTGCTTATCTGTATGCTCTGCTGTGCTAAGCCATATTGGAGCCTGAGGTGAAAAGAGAAACCAGCACTGCTCACGTCTTCATTTAAATTTTGGATGTTTTGTTCATCAAGATATTTTGCACTGATTTTGATTTTTTAAATTCTGTATTAAAATATCATTTACCTTGATTACTGAGTCTTTTGGTGTCCCTTACATTTCATGCTAGAGGCAAAAAAAAAAGTATCACCTCATCCTAGTACCAGTCCATTTATAACATTGGAAAGGAAGACAAAATGAAGCATTACTTTACCTGAGAGACTAAGCATTTCTTCTTATTATGAAAGGCAGTAGAATGACAGGATCCACTACAACTGGGTAGAAATGGACTTAAGCAAAACTGAGGCAACAATTGGGTCCTGGACGTAGCATGCTCATTGACTGGAAGAATTAATATTGTAAAATGTCCACACTATCCAAAACAATCTAGATTCAGTACAATCTTACAGAGCTAGAACAAATATTCCTAAAATGTGTATGGAACCACAAAAGACCCAGAATAGCCAAAGCAATCTTGAGAAAGAAGAACAAAGCTGGAGGTATCACAATCCTAGGTTTCAAGATATACTACAAAGCTATAGTAATCAAAACAGTATGACTGGCACCAAAACAGATACTTAGATCAATGGAACAGAATAGAGAGCCCAGAAATAAACCCACACTTATATGGTCAATTAATCTATGGTAAAGGTAGCAAGAATATACTCTAGGGAAAAGACAGTCTTGTCAATAAATGATGCTGGGAAAACTAGAAAGCTAGATGCAAAAGAAGGGAACCGGACCACTTTCTTATCCCATACACAAAAATAAACTCAAAATAGATTAAAGATCTAAATGTGAGATCTGAAACCATAAAACTCCTAGAAGAAAACATAGGTAGTAATCTTTTTCACATCAGCTTAGCAACATTTTTCTAGACATGTCTCCTCAGGCAAAGGAAAGAAAAGCAAAAATAAACTACTGGGACAACACCCAAATAAAAAGCTTTTGTACAGTGAAGGAAACCAACAACAAACAAGAAGGCAACTTACTGAAGGGGAGAAGATTATCTGCAAATGATACATCTGATAAAAGGTTAATATCATATATATATATATATATATATGTATAGGTGTATATATATATATGTATAGGTGTATATATATATATATAATTACGTAGACACATGAAAAGATGCTCAACATCACTAATCGTCAGAGAAAAGCACATCAAAACTACTATGAGGTATCACCTAACACTTGTCAGAATGGCTAGTATCAAAAAGACAAAAAATAACAAGTGTTGGCAAGGAGGTGGAGAAAAGGGAGCCCTCTTACACTGTTGGTGGAAACTAATGCAGCCAGTGTGGGAAACAGCACGGGGTTCCTCAAAAAAGTGAAAACAAAAATATGATCCAGTAATTCCACTACTGGGTATTTATCAAAAGAAAATGAAAACACTAATTTGAAAAAGTGTATGCACCCTGTTCACTGCAGCATTATTTACAATAGCCAAATTATGGAAGCAACCCGTGTCCTTCCATAGATGAATGGATACAGAAGAAGATGTGATATATATATGTATGTGCAATGGAATATTAGCCATAAAAAAGATTGAGATCTTGCCACTTACAACAACATGAGTGGACCTAGAGCTTATTATGCCAAGTGAAATAAGTCAGATAAAGACAAATACCACACAATTATACTTTTATGTGGTATTTTAAAAAGAGGATGAATGGACAAAACAGAAACAAACCATAAATGGTTGCCAGAAAGGAGAGAGGAGAGGAGAGGGTGGGGGTGGGTAAAATGGGTGAAGGGGAGGGGTGCCTGGGTGGCTCAGTCTGTTAAGCATCTGACTCTTGATTTTGGCTCAGGTCATGATCTCAGGGTCGTGAGACTGAGCCCTGGGTCAGGCTCTGCACTGAGCATGGAGCCTACTTAAGATTCTCTCTCCTCCTCTCCTTCTGCCCCTCCCTGCCCACTCACGCACACACTCTCTCTTGAAAAACAAACAAAACTAATGAAAGTTTGAAAAAATGGATAAAGAGGAGGGCAAGGTACAGACTTCTAGTTGTAGAATGAATAAGTCACAGGGATGAAAGGTACAGCATAGGGAATAAAGTCAATGATACTGTAATAACAATGCATGGTGACAGACGGCAGCTACACTTGTAGTGGGTACAGCACAAAGCATAGAGTATGGAACCACTACATTGTACAACTGAAACTAAAGCAACATTGTGTATCAACTATATTTCAATTAAAAAAAAAAAAGAATTGGATCCTGGAAACCCAAAGGGGACACATCAACCTTTTCAATTCCCTGTTCCTCAGAGCAACAAGGTTTGCTTTGTTTCCATCCTAGACAACTACAATCTCCTCTTCCCCTGTGGCCTCAAATCTAATCCAGGGCCCAGTGTAACATCACTCCATTTCTGCCCCAGCCTCAAGAGAGTCATGGAGAAATCCAGGGCTCCCGGTGCTTATGAGGTCTTTCTTCCATGTCTCTGACACATCCAGGGTAGGGCCAGGGTTTCTGAAACACATAGATCACTGAGTGGCAGGGATCTCACCAGAAATGGTTAAGAACCACTCAGCTTCTAAGTGAGAGGGAAGCTTTACACACCTTCCCGGGGCTCCAGCTCCTCACCTAGTACACATGCACTGCCAATTTCTCTTCAGGGCCTCTTGCATTCACTCAAGCTTTCCCCTTCCTGCCTCGCTTCCCCCTTGCTTCTCTCCTCCCCGTCCCTTCCAGGCAGCCAGAATGAAACATGGCACCTTAGGGACAGGTTTATTCCTCCAGCTCCCCACAAGAGTCATTTCCACGTTAAACATACCTCTATAACCCTGTTTCTGGGTGATAAATTACCTGGAAAAGGGAAGAATGAGGAATAATATCTCCCTGGTGCTGAGTGGGGCTTCCATGCCAGTGGTGCTGGGAGCTTGGAGGAGGATGTATCTCTTCTAAGTCATTGGTGGGGGAGCCAGCTCTGGACTTCCTGATCACTTAATGTTGGAGATGTTCATGTAGCAGTATGGGACACTGGCACTGGCTCAAGGCCTGTATGTGGAGGACCCCAGCCGTTGTGGGGGAGGGGTACTACTGGCAGTACAGCAGCTCTTTTTAAGAGTATAGGACCAACTTTGTCTCCTTTCCCAGAACCAGCCATTTCTTGAGCATTAAAGGGCCCACAGCTGTTTCCAGTGGGCCTGATGGTTAGTCTCTCTGGCAGATGGGTCTTCTTAGATCAAGGTACCTGTCCCATTTGGAGGAGTTGGGAATTTGAATTATTTTGTCCTTAAAGCCCATGCTATGTGGATACTAAAGGGGAGAGGCATCATGATGCCCTAGACCTCTAGCCACAGACTTGCTGTACCCTTCTGAAAATCAGTTTTATTGACTCTCAAATGATAACAGTGCCACATCCTCTGAATGAATTGTTGTAAGGGTTAAACATGTGATGTATGCTAATATGCCTATATTGCACATTGTAGGAGCTCTGTGAATGCTACACACACCTACCCATCCCCCCATACAAACACACGCATGTAGACACAGACATAGATATACAGGCACTTTGGGAGTGAGCCAGTAGGCCTTCTCATGCAATACAGAAAACCATTCATCATTCACTCATTTGCTCAACAAACAACTGTTGCTTATCTAATATCTGCTTGCAGATTTGGTGAGAGAAAAGAAAGCTCACCATTTCCCAAGGCCTGATCTTCAAACACAAATGAAAGAATTTTGGCTCATCTCTGTTTTTAAAGATTTCCCCAGAGTATAAACTCCATGATCTTTAGGCTCATGTGTGTTTTGTTCTCTGCGGATTTCTTGCACCTAACTCATCGTTGTCACTCAATAAATATTTGATGAATGAATGAATGGATGATTGAATGAAATACCCAGATGGTAGAAGAGAGCAAAGTCCCACCTTCAGGGCTCAAGGAGCATACCTGAGGACTGAGCAGCAAGAAAAATAAAAAGCAGCAATAAAAAAATTGGAAGTCCCATGGGGGCGCCTGGGTGGCACAGCGGTTAAGCGTCTGCCTTCGGCTCAGGGCGTGATCCCGGCGTTCTGGGATCGAGCCCCACATCAGGCTCCTCCGCTATGAGCCTGCTTCTTCCTCTTCCACTCCCCCTGCTTGTGTTCACTCTCTCGCTGGCTATCTCTCCCTGTCTAATAAATAAATAAATCTTTAAAAAAAAAAAATTGGAAGTCCCAATTGTTTTCTTCACAATTCATGCAAAAATTACACCCTTCATCGAAATATATCCCTTTTCATTGTATTATATAAAGCGATACTTTAGATTATTTATCAGAGAAATCAATGTGTGTGTACCTTGTGGTTTTGTCCCAGGCACAATACCACATGCCCTTGGTAGGTACACACAGCCTTGTTTGGGAGTCTGGTGCTGGGTGATTTCCTGATCCCACTCCTGTATCCACCTTCTACCTCATTGTCACTGCATCCCATACCTATTCCTTGCTCTGATCTAGCCCACCCCAGGCCTAGAGTCTGTCCTCAGAAGGAGCGACGCCGGTGGCAGCAAGAGGTAGCACTCCTCTTGCCATTTTTGTATTTCATAAAACTCTAGGTGAGGTTATGAATAATTGGTTCTTTCTGGGGAGGAATGGATGATCTCTCTTGGAGCTGTTACCAGGCTGGCCTGCCAAGTGGACAAGTGTTAAGAGGAGAATATGGAGCAGTGGCCAGGGTGGGGAGTGAGCTCAAGATGATAGAGTCAAGAGCTGCAGAAAGGTCCTCTTCCTGGCAGCAGACAATGAATCATGTCCATCCTGGAGACACTCAAAATTCACAGCCTTCCTGCCCTCCCTCTGCAGCTGCTCCACAGGGCCGCCTCAGCTCGGTTTGGACCTGGGCACTCTGACTCCCTCTCCTGAAGAGGCCTTGTTCTACGGGTATGGACATGCTGCCACCCACTGTGTACAGTGTGTGGAGAGTACCAGACATCCCAGTCAATAGTACCTCACCTATCAATCAGCAGCTGTTGCTGAGCTTATGAACCCAGCACAGTGCTGTGCCCTGAGGACATGGCTCCTGCCCTCCACTGGCTCATAGGCAGAAAGGCCCACATCCTGCATCTATGTCCTTCCCTGTTAGCTCAGAGCTACATGGAAGGTGTAGTCTTCAGTCCTTATCAGTGCATAGCATGTGCAGAACACTCTTATGTTAATTATCTCATTTAATCTTTAGAATCATCCTATGAATTTATTTTAGAAACAGAAACTTAAATAAGAGATTCCTTAAATAAGAGATTCACAAATCTAAGTAGTGGTGGGCCTGCAATTCAAACCCAGGGTTTCCTAAGACCTGTGCCCTTCCTCTTTCCTCTGCTCATGCCTGCGGGAGAAGAGGCAAACTCTGTCATGATAAGATGGCAGAGGCTATGGAACTGGACCTGAAAAGGAGGGTCAGCTGGGCAGGAAATCACCATGGGTGGTTCTCAGAGGATAGTCTGAGGACCCTGGAAGCCACTGAAAAGGGGGAAGAACAATCAGCTGTGCTTGGGACATATTTGTTCATATTTCTTCCTGGAAGACAAAATTCTAAGATGGGTATAAAGGCTCAGGCACCTGGGTAGTAATGACATAGAGGTTAATGAGTTGGTATTTTTTTTAAATCTTTGTTTCTCTGAATGTGTGTGCAGTCACATTGATTGAGCTTCACTATGCACAGTACAGGCTCCCCCCACCCTCTGAAAGTACAGTGTTCCTAGGAAAACTTTCATAAGCCAAAATGGCATGAAGCAAAGAGTATCTCCCACTTTCTGAAAGTTCCCATTAGGCCACTTTGCTTTTACAGAAGACCTACATTAGTATGGCAATGGCTTTTTTCTTAAAGGCAAAAATTCTCTATGGATTTCCTTTGGTCGGCAAAAGCAGGTACTGATGTAGGTCTTTTGTAAAAGCCAAGTGGCCTAACGCGAACTTTTGGAAAGCAGGGGATACGTGTACTGGGTACTTCTGGTCCTTGAAAGCATGTCACTGGCAGTCGCCATGTGTTCTCTTTCTTCCCTACTGGGAAGGGCCCAAGCACCTTCCTTTGCTGTCCACCATGATTAGAAACATAGGTACCCTCAATACTCACCAACTATTCCTCTGACAAAGCAGGGGACTGATGGAGTATCCCACTTGCCTCAAGAAATAATAGATGACCCAGTCATTCCACCCAATAGATGGAAACAGTACTGACCTTTATCAGGTATACTCTTTTTATCCATGTCATTCATATTTCCTGTCATTTAGACCCTTTTTATGCCCTTTTGTTCTATGCCTCAGGTCTCTCCCTTGGTTTTCCTGGGTTACTCACCATGAAATTGCTTCCCTCTTGATGACAAGGAAGGTGCCCTATTGTGACCTGCTCATTGTGTGTGTAAGAGACAGAGAGTGAGAGAGAGAGATCATGCCCCTCCTATACTCTCAGGCTGAGATGTGAGAGCTTCCTCTGAGACCCTTAAGATCTCCAAGGTCAATTCCTATGAGGTTCCTCGGATGGCCAAGGCAGACAATCACACATGTGTGAATGTGCACATGTGCGCGCACACACACAGGCACAGAATCTGCACAATGAATGCATGGCTATCCCAGCAGAACCAGGATTGGGTGTGGTATTGGTTCTAAACTCCAAACAGCACTTCCTTTTCCCCAGCCTATCTCTCATGAAGAAGACCTGAATTCTGTTTCCTTGACAACCCGTCTCCCTCTCTCCCCATATTTTTTAATGCTGTGGTGATAAGGTGTATTTAAACCCAGCAGCCATGTTCCCATGGTGATAGAAGACCCCCAGTAAGTTGCCATGGGAACAAGAGATGGCTTTGAAAGAGGATAAAAGTAAGTCAGCTTTGCAAGCAATGACAGAAAAGTTAGAAGCAGAAAGGCTGAGAATATGGCTCAAGAAAGCATCAGGTCATGTGTAGTGGTCCAGCCTATTCTACCTGAGGCTGGTGGGAGGTCAATGGGGGGGGGGCAGGGAGGCGGAAGATGTGACTCCAAGCTTCCAGCTCTGTTCACAAGATGACTCTGAGCAAAGCAATGTGACTGCTGGAATTTAAAGAGAAGTTCTCTTCATTTGCTCTTGTTATTTACTCCATTGTCTTTCTTCTTCTGAAAGGTTTTTAGGAAATAGAGGAACTGGGTGGAGCAGCTGAAATGTGAAGACCCAAATGATGAGGGAATTTGTTCTCCTTAGCTGATCCATGACATGAAAGAAATAGTGTCCCTACAGCAAGCAGCATTATTCCTACTGTTTCTCCCCCAACATTTTATTATTAGTATTTCCAAACATACATCAGTTGAAAGAATTCTGCAGTTAACACTTGTATACCCACCACCTAGGTTGTACCATTAACATTTGATTGTGTTTGCTCTGCTGCATATTTATCCATCTGTCCATTACTCTTTNTTGACTGATTTCACACTGCTAGTGGGTGAAGTAGGATTCAAACCAGGTCAGTTCCTTGCCAAAGCCTCTTTCCTTTCCATTATACAACATTTAGGGTGACCGACCAACCCACTTTGCCTGGAACTAAGAGGGTTCCCGAGACATGGGACTCAGAGTCTTAACATTAGTACAGCCCAGGGGAGTTGCTACCCTAATCCTTGCATGGTATGTTTTGAGGAATTTAAGGTGTGGTTAAGGCGGAAGGGGCCCTGGGTGAGCAGGCATGCAGCAACTACATGTATAAACAACTGTAAGTTGTTTACAGACAGATGAAACCAAGTGCTACAGAGGGTATAGGGAGAATACTGCTGGCAGGACTGTCAGCTGTTAAAACCACTTTGAAACACATTTGGAAGTATCTACTAAAGCTAAACATACACATAACCTATGACTCAGTAATTCTACTCTTAGATACCCAGAAGAAATGAGAGTATATGTTCACACGCACACACACACACAAAAAAAAGTGGGGGGAAGGAAGAAAAAAAAACATGTAAAAGAATGTTCAGAGCAGCTTTATCCATTTTAGCCCAAACTAGAAACAACCCAACTATTCATCAACAGGGGAATAGATAAATTCTGTGTATTCATATAATGGAGTACAACAGAACATTAAAATGAGAACTCTGCTGATACATGCAACACCATGGATGAACCTTAAAAACATAATGTCGAATGAAAAAGCCAGGCACAACAGAGTACAGACTGGATGATTCCAGTCAGGTGAAAGCCTGGAACAGACAAATCTCATCTACAGTGATAGATGTGAAAGAATAGGTTACACCTGGGTAGATGTGGACTAGTGGGTGAGGATACCGGGGAGGGGGGGTTCCTACAATGTGATCTGGGTGGGGATTACGTGGGCATATTCAGATGTAAGCATTCACTGAGCTCTATGGGTAACATTAGTATACACTTTACTGTCTTATCTCAATTTAAAAGTTAAAAAAAAAAAAGGCAGGCATCAGAACTCCAAAATCAAAAATAAAAATAAAAAGTATAGAGAGCAGTAAATGCTGGAGCTGACAGAGAAAGCTATACTGTGGTTGCCAGCAAGCCCAGAAGGGGCTGGAAAACACGGAGCTTGTTACCAAATTACTCTTTTACTCCGGAAATTTGATCCACGAGTCTGTCAGTACCAGGAATTTCACATCACACTACAAAGAACCAGAGCAAGTGGTTTGCAGTGGAAAGGGGCTGTATTTTAGGAATACAAAAATCATCTTCTATTCTTAAACAGGAAGGTGTCAAAAGGTTTCTCCCCTGTCTTAACTGAGGGGTTATTTTGGAAAAAAACAAAACAACCTAGAAATTACCCTTGGGGTGGATTCTAGGAAATTAAAATCTAGAAACAAAGGCAATGTTGTTTCTGTCTTTCCCACCCCTGAGGGAGAAAACTAGTCTGGAGAATTTCCATCCCCCTAGCAGAAGAGGGCATCTGCCCCGGACAGGTACCTATGACCTCTGTCTGAGTCACCCCCACCTCTGTGTATCTGGAGCCAGCCCCAAGGGGGTAGGAGGGTAGGAACCACATCTGTGCCTTCAATGTATGCATGGCAACCTTTCCATGGATTTCCAGGGGCCCTACAAAGTTCGAGACAGCCATGTGGAGGCTTGGCCATTGCACAGAGATTTCCTCCCCAAAATGAAAGGATGTGCCAACTCACTCTGCTTTTGGTAACTTCCGGGTCCCACAACAACTGTCCCCTTCAAACAAAGCCTCTCCTCTCCCACAGAGAGCTGGGGAGACAGGGCAGGAGGCAGATTAGACAACTCCCACCCCCTGGGCCTCTCCATCCCAGTTACCTCCGCTGCATCATTTCTTTCTGTCTGAATTAATTTTGCATTGCTGCATGATTCACGCTTCCTGTCTGGGTTCTAAAGCCCATAACTAGAGGATCCCTCCAGAGAGGAACACCAATTGTTAATACCTTTAACATGCCTGCTTCTGATGGTGAGAGCAGGAAAAATATATATTTTCATATTACATCTATATCCATCTATATATTTTTAACATGTCATTGTGCCACTTTGTACAGGATTGTCATTTTAAGTGGTGGTTTGGCCTCACTCCAGGGCTTGATGCATCAGGGTCAGGCAGTCTCAAAGGCAGCTGTAATTTTTATGCTGAGCTCCCAGAACACGATGGGCTAGCTTGGGGAAATTTCACCACATTGCAGAGAGCTGGAGTAAGTGGCTCTCAATTGAAAGGGCACAGCTTTTAAAGAGAAGAAAAATCTTGTCCTTTTTCCCCTCTCTCTTTTCCCTGGTAGGGAAGAATAAACCCCTGCCTGGACTGAGGGATTATTGCAAAAGAGAGTCAAGAAATACTCATGAACATCCCCAACCAAAGATGCCGGAACATTAATTGGAGTCAGAAAGTAAATGGAAACATAGCTTCTGAGCATTTGTGTACCTTGATGTGACTCAGTACTGAACCCGAGGGACGTTTATGGGCCCCAGGGGCCTGCAGGGGTCTTAGCCCACGCCTAGCTAGGTAACTACCTGCCCCTCCTGCCACTAAGAAGGAATGCTCTCTGATCTCACAGCAGGGGTATCAGGAGTCCTCGAAGGTTTCCAGCTTCTCTTTGGGCCCCAAGGAAATATACCCCAAAGCAATGAAGAGAGCAGGTAATGGATTGCCTAGACCACAGAACACCTGGCCTTCAAACTAGGCGCTCAAGAAAGCAGAATTGGGCTTCAAATTCTTCTGTGTAGGGCCA
The DNA here is from genome assembly GCF_017311325.1 of Ursus maritimus. NCBI lineage: Eukaryota > Metazoa > Chordata > Mammalia > Carnivora > Ursidae > Ursus > Ursus maritimus. Next base: position 54,372,833 of record NW_024424008.1, read on the forward strand.
TCAGCAGAACCACTCTCTCCTCTCCTCTCCTCTTCTCAGTAGGAACTTTGGGGACCAGAATCCAGCTCCAGCTTTTCCAGGCTCCCATCTCCATCCTCCCTCCAGGCAGGGCTGGCCCCCCAGCTCCAGGGCAACTGTTCCTGGCCCCAGAGATCCTCTCCTGCAGAAGAGCTCCCCTCCCTCCAAGTGGCTATTTAGAGCCAGGGTAAGAAATGGAGAAAAAAAATCTTATTTAATATGTGTATTTCTGCTATTCCTTTTGGTGTGATAATCCCTAACAGACCACAGCTGCAGAAGACCAACTGAGCAAATGACGGAAGGATATAAATATCTAGAATTACTGTATCTCAAATTCAGTTTTCCTGTTGCAGCCCCAAAGAGCCAGATTTAATTTTTAAGAGAGACTTCAGAGAGGAAATCCAGGCCCCTGGCAAGGCCTTAGATACACAATAAACAAAATAAAGCCTTAGGTTTGCAGTCAGCAACATTGCCCTATTGATGGAGGAGAATGCTTGTATGTGCGTGTATGTGTCAGTGTGTGTATGTGTGCAAGTGTGTGTATGCGCAGGTGCTTGCATGTGTCTGTTGGCTGTCAGGAAGAAGGCTGGAGAGCCTGTAAGGATGAGTTTCAACCACCAAAATTTCTGACTTCCACATCCCTGATACAGGACATTTGTTTACATGAGAAAGCAGGAAGGGAAATTAAACAATGATTTTCAAACCCCTCAAGAGCTATTATGCAGCAAATGTCATCCAGCTGTTCTCCACCCCCTGCCCCAGTTTCCCATCTGCTGCCCGTTTTAGGTGAGACTTACAGGACAGGACCACTCGCCATCTTTTGGTTGGCAAACTCCTGGGTAGTTTGGCATCTGGGTTCATACAAACTGTCCCCTTGGAGACGGGAGTTGGCAGGACCTGGCCTTTTCAAGTGAACTGGAATCTGAGTCTATACCATCTGGGTGGTAGGCTCTGCACAGCAGGAGCCTGGACTTAAGGCCAATATGAATAGTGCATTGGTTCTCTCAGGGCACAGGGCCACACCACTTGTGCCAGATACCAGAATCACTCTCTGGATCCCCTGAGAGCAGTTAAGAAAAGATCAAGACCGGTGATTTGGAAGAGTTCCCAGTAGGCATCTGGCCTCTAGCCATGGAAACCAAATCAAAACTTGAGGCTGGAAGAATATGGTAAAATCATATGCAATTCATTCATCCATTCAGATATTTACAGACCCTATTAGGGGCAAGGTATCTTTTCCAACTTTCTGGCCCAAGCTATATTGTTGCCTATGTTACTTTCCTCTATAGTCCACATAACACAGAGTATCAAAGCCTTAAGAGGTATGAATAATTTCCCCTTCCGCTGGATATGAAAGAATTCCACTACTGCCATTTCTCGGCTCCTATGACAGACCTCCCCACTCTCAAGTTTGCCTTCTGTTTTGTTGGGCCAATTCGTTTTCAGGAGAACGCCTTGCCTCCAGTGAGCCAGGTGTTGAGGGCTTTGAACTTCGTGGATGTGGCTCCGAATGTGGATGGGTTTGGGCACAGGTCTCTCATTCTCTCTGGTTCCAGTGCTGCACTTGGCCAGGTGATATGTGCCTGGAAAGCAACTATTCCGAATTCTGGTATCAGAGCTGGAGCCTCAGATGATCTGGAGACCCAGAGACCAAGAGAGATGCTGTATGTTTATTATCCCAAAGATCTCTCTGCCATGCCTTTTATTCTACTTCGTACTAGTCAACTTGTTGCCATACCTTGTCAAATCTCACAACTCCTTTTCTTCAACCCTGCTCTGTATGTTGACTACACATCCCAGAGATAGAAGGGGATCCACTCTTCACCTGTGTTCACTATTGCTCTCTCCTCTTTCAAGTACAGATGTTTGTTAACCTGACATGTTCCCTTATGAGTTCCTTAAGGGCTGCACTGCTCATTCCCGAGGTCTAGCACAGTGCTTTTCATATAAGAGGAGTTCAGTACATATTTGTTACACGAGTGAAGGAATGAATGTATTACAAAGTGATACAAATGATACCCTCACAGTGCTTTTGTTTGAAAGCCCAGATTTTTTTTGGGGGGGGGTACTTTTCCATTTTCCTGGGATGAAGAGAGTAACCCTCATTTTGCATCCTGAGACTTTCTAAGTGAGGAGGAGGGCAGATACATTTGAGCCTTATTTGCAAAGATCTTTAAGTCATTCTTCTGTAAACCAGCCCAAATAGAATGCTTCTAAGGAACAGAAAGGCCAATTAGATGTCAATGGGCTTACCTTTTCCACATCATGGTGGGGACAAGTAAGAGAGAGCTCTGTGAGTGTTACTTAAGTTACTGTCTCTCTGGACTTGATCACATACCCTACTCACTGATCATGAATCCAACTCAACCCAACCCAACCCATGTGGTGAGGCACTCAGACTGGGTTCCTGAACTCCTATGTTTCTATTCTTGTTTGGCTCCCCTACCTAGGCTGTCAGGACAATGCAGCCCCTTGAAGACCCCTACAGCATGGGAAATGTGATATTCCTGGTCTAAGGCAAACACCCCCAGACCAGACAAATGCGCCTGAAAGATTATTAAATCCCCTGCCATTTGCTTCTGTCACTTTGCTCACTTTCCATTTCTTGTATTCTCTGCTCACATTTCTCAGCTCCATCTCTGATGATAATACTTTAAAAGATGCACTTAGTGCTTACTATGTGCCAGACACTGTGTTAAGAGCTTCACATATATTATGAATATCTCTCTCATCACAGCTTGAAGAGATAGGTACAGTTATGATCCCCATTCTATGCATGAAGAAAAAGAGCAGAAGGTTAAGCAACTCATTCAAGTCACACAGCTGTTGAGTCTCAGATTCAGAGCTCAAACTGAGGTCCTCCTGACTCTAAAGGTCATTCTCCTAAACACAACACTGTTTTCCAACAATCTGCTCTGATCTTGGAGTACCCTGTTCTATCTCTGGGAATTCAGATCTGGTATCATCTAAAAACTTGCCTCATGGAAAGACTAAGAGTCCCCATCACTGTTTCTCTCGCACTAGCCCTCTGCCAATTCTCACACTGCCCAGCACACCTCTGGGCTCCGGCTAGCTCATCTCTGCATCACTCAAGGCACTCAAGTGTTGGGCAAATAGAAGATGCCACAAATCCTTGCTCAGCTAATTGACTGGTTGCATTTTGGTCCTAGTTCTGAGGTCATTCCTTTGTACACTGAAGGGTGGTTCTTGCTGTCCTTCTGATTCTCTGCCTTTTGCTTGGCAGTCTATCATCCACACATACCCGATGCCTTGCCCACCCACCACTGCACAGGCACAGCATGCTTTACCCATTCTCCTCTCCACCTAAGCTATGTAAATTCACAGGGCAGAATCTGGGAGAATTATCCAAGTATTCCCCCTTGTGGGGCATTTCAGTGGCCAGTCCACATTGGAGCCCCTTTGAGTGATTAATTTCAGCAACCACTCCTATAAAGAAAATGAAGAATTTTGCAAATCACTTTCTTTTTCAGAGTAAATGTGGCCAGGTTCCGCAGACTGTACATCTCCAGCACCACCACCTCCTAACATACAGAACCTCTCAAGAATCCAGAATTTGGGAAGGAGTCCCCTCCTCCCCCCCACCCAGGTAGAGTATCTAGCTGCAATTCCTTACAATCATCTGACAGGCACTTCTACCCTGGAGGCAGTTTCAGCCTTTGCTGTCCTGTAGCACTGTTTTCCACTAATATGCTCATATTTCATCTGCTTTAACATTTTGCTTTCCCAAGCCTCTTAATCCCTCATAATTGAATATATTTTATGCTGATGAGCAATGGTGTTAATCATGCCTCTGGGCCATGCCTAAAGGGACATTTTATTTCATTCTTTCTTGGGCTTTATGCCAACTTGCACTTTTTTCCATCTCTAGGGAATAGGTTCTCTCCATGAGGATAAAGTGTGAGCTAGAGGTGAGGAAGGACTTCCTGACTAACAGCCTTTTGAGACCCTGGAACTAAGTGCCAAAGGGAATTACCTTAAAGAGAGATTTTTAAGAATGGAGATACTCTTTTCCCTTCATTGTCATCCAACCAGCTAAACGCTTCATCCTGGAGCCCCAGGGATGAACCAAATGATGCATGAATTCTTCGCCAAGGCTGAGAGTACAAACTCTCCCATCCCAGTCAGTTTCCATATGTTCTCAAGGGGGAGACAGAACAAGAGGGGTGAGTACGGAAGATTTACAACCTGATTGGAATTCATAAGAAGTATACACAAAGTCAGCTGGGAGTCCCCGAAAGACAAAGAATAGGGATGATTCCCTGCAAAGCTTCCATTGATCCTGCCTCTCTAAAGGCTCTCCTGGTAGCCACCCTGAATGCCACGAGCATTGTTTCCCCAACTTCAAAGCTGGGATTTCGTTAAATTAAAAATGCATAAAGCCACAACCTTGTTTTCTTTCAATTTTAGTGCTCACAGAACTAGAAAGGATTGATATGCCAGTAATAGCAGACAAGAGGGAGAAGAATTTATGACCCCAGAAGTGCTGAGGCAAAGCAATAGAAAGAAGCATTTAAGTCTTTCTATTAAAGTAACTCATATTAAAAAGTAATAGAAGCTGGGGTGGCAGAGCCCTTACTTATTTCATCAGTGATGCCAACAGTCAGCAATTCGTCATGGCTGGAGAGCAGGAAACAACCGTCTACCCCACGAATGAGCCAATGCTCAGTGCTGCCTGTCAACAAAAAGCCGATCATAATCTGGGAACCCTGGGACAGACAGTTTAAAGACTCACTTTAAGAGAGATGGAGAGGCAGCAGCATTGGTGTTTGGGGCTGAAGAATAGGTGGGACTTGGATTTCTATCGTAGTCCATTTGGGCTGCTATAATAGAATACCACAGACTGGGTGGCTTAAACACAAACATTTACTTCTCATAGTTCTAGAGGCCAGAAGGTCCAAGATCATGGTGCTAGCAGATTCAGTTCTTGATGAGGCCCCTCTTCTTGGCTTGTAGATGGCCCATCTTCTCACTGTGTCCTCACATGGAGGAGAGAACTAGTCAGCTCTCTTGAATTTCTTCTTCTAAGGGCACTAATCCCATCATGGAGGCTCCCCACTCAGGACTTAATCATCTCCCAAAGGCCCCATTTCCAAAATACTGGGGATTAGATTCTGACACAGAAATTGGGGGGGGGGGTGCAGTCCATAATAATTTCATTGCCCTTGAAATTCCAAAGTTCAAAATTAGCCAAGAAGATGAAATTCAGCAGTTAATTTTAGAAAGCTAGGGTTTGTTTCTTTTCAAGTGATAACTCCTAGAGGCACCTGGGTGACTCAGTTGGTTGAGCGTCTGTCTTTCACTCAAGTCGTGATCTTGGGGTCCTGGGATCGAGCCCACATAGGGCTCCCTGCTTAGCAGGGCAGCCCACCTCTCCTTCTCCTTTTGCCCCTTCCCTCTGCTCCTGTTCACTCGTGCTCTCAAATAAATAAATAAATAAATAATCCAAGTGATAGTGCCTAGAAAGTCTGAACCAGTGATCACAGGCTTAACTCCCTGTGAGCTCACATCCTTATTTACAAAGGATAAGGACAACTCAGAGTTGACCCCTTCTTAGGTCCTCCCCTCTTTCCTCAGAGAGAGAGAATGGAGGACAAACAGGCACAAATTTCCCCTAGCTTTAATTTAAACAAAAAGCAACAAAAACCTTCATTAGATAAATGTGTCTCTTTAGCACTACCTTATTCTTCCTTTATACACAGACAAGTTCCTCAACCTTGTGTGTACAATTACTGACCCTGTGTCTGTTCCATCTACTCACTGCCTGAATCCCTACTGCTAAGCATCAATCCCGCTTGAGGGGTTCTTCTGCAGGCCACCCGTGGCTTCTAGGCACCAAGTTCCAAGGCCCCTCAGCGTTGTTTGATGCTGTAGGCACTACCTTTGCTTCTTGAAATTCCTTGCTCCTCACTTACCTCAGAAACAATGTCCCAGTTGTCCTTCACACTATTTGACCAATGCCCCTCTTCCTCCCAATCACTCCTAAATGTCAGAGTTTCTCAAGCTCTGAACCTGGGCGCTTAGCCTTTCCATTTCTATCTGCGCTCTCTTCTTTAGAAATGTACACATTCACAGTTTCAATAATTGCTCCCAATGGAGTGACTATCAAACCATACTGTGAACTGAATGAGTGTCCTGGTAAACATTTAATCTTTTTGCAGTGTGCCATTTTCCCCCATCTCCAGTCAACTTGTAATGCTGCCTGGCAGCCTTCCTACTCTAACCTCTAAGTTCTTCTGTGTTGCCTGGTCTCCCACCTACCCAGCCCAAACCCATCACCAGCCATCATCCCACTGCTACACATACACAAATGCAGGCACATACTTCTTTTTTTTTTTTAATTTTTTATTTATTTATTCCACAGAGATAGAGACAGCCAGCGAGAGAGGGAACACAAGCAGGGGGAGTGGGAGAGGAAGAAGCAGGCTCATAGCGGAGGAGCCTGATGTGGGGCTCGATCCCATAACGCCGGGATCACGCCCTGAGCCGAAGGCAGACGCTTAACCGCTGTGCCACCCAGGCGCCCCCAGGCACATACTTCTAACACGTGTTGATGCATCCACATTCTGAAGTGCTAGGGTTTGACCCAGTCTTCTTGAATCAGGGGAAGGGGACAGGAGCAAAACACATTGAAAGTTGAAATAGAAGATAAAGAAATGGAAAAGCCACCAAGCAGTAAAGGAAGTTCCAGAATATTTTCTTATGATTCAATGACCACCAAAGAGTGGGAAGGAGGAAAAAAACATCCTGCTGACCCTTGGGACCTCCAAACTGCTGTCCAGGCTCTTGGAAGAAGAAAGCAAGGAGGATGGATTTGGTTGAGGGAAATTCTCAGATAACCCAGAACATACCATTTATATACACAATGGGACACTTTCGTTGATGTTCCCTCTCACTTAGAAGTTTCAGCTAGAAGAATCAGAGTTGGGTCTGGGTTCCTAGAGAAAAATGGGAGTTGAAGCGTCCAGAATAATAAAGTGAAGAGGGGCAGGATTAATTCATACACCTGAGGTTTGTTTGTGGCTCAGTGCCTGATTAGCATATCAGGGGTCCCCCTTGGGTTGTGATATGTATGTATGTTTCTTTGATACAACTTTCACCTAGGGATGAACATGACCTCCTACTGCCTCATTATTGCTCTTAATGTAATTTCCTTTCATTTATTGATGACTTCAGTGCCTTGAGCTCTCTCTACTACTATGACTATGACTACTGCTACTGCTATTATTCTTGGGGACTTCAATATCCACATTGATGATACATCTAATACTCTGGCCTCTCAGTTCCTTAACCTCCTTATCTATTATCATAATGTCCTGCCCACATAGCCAAACCAAGATCTTAGCATCAACAAAAACTGTACCACCTTTGAAATCTCAGCTTTAAACATCACACTCACTGAGCTTCACAATCTCTTGCCTTTCCAACGCACTCTAGTATTCCCATTCCAAATTTCTATGACCTCACTGGGACCTCTAATTCATTGACCCCCACCATTGGTATTTTACTCTACATTATTCTCCTCATATCCTCACCAAAAGAGGCTCTTTTGAATTTTTAAGGGTAGGTGACCACTGGATATAGGGAGTGAAGGAAAAGAAGACTCTTGGTAGCTGGCTTGAGTGACTAGTCTCAACAACTTAAATAGAGAATGCGTGTTAAGGAAGAAGGGAGAAATGATGAGTCTTGGTTTGGACAAGCTGAATCAAGATTGTCTGATTGGCTTCTAGCAGACAGTGGTTGTACATGAGAGTGAAGATGGAGACTAGGAAATCATCAAGGTACAGTCTTTCAGCTATATGACAGTAGCCTCCGTATTCATCTCCCTGCTTCCAGGCATGCCCCTTCCAATCCACCCTGCATTTTAAAACACAAAATTCATCCTGTCACTGACCTACTTAAGACACTTTAATTTAAAGGTAATAGGAAGTGGTAAAGGTTGAGATATACTGGGACTTTTAAGATCTAGCCTCTGGTACATCGCCAAGCCTAATCTTCCAGCCATTCCCCATTTGCTTCCAGTTTGCTAAATATGAAATACCCTTTTCTGCATTTTCAGTCTAGCAAACTCCTATTCATTCTTTAAAACTCAACTCAAATTCTGCCTGGTTAGCAAGGCAGAATCCTTGTTTCTGCCTCTGTGCTCCCAATGTTATTTGTCTTTATATCTTGTAGCACTTGCCAAACACTGGTTATGTAATGTGTGCAAACTCATTCCACTGAACAATGAACTCTGTGGAAAATGATTTTGCTTTATTTCTCACTCCTTCCCCTGATGTCCAGCAGAGTGTCTAGCACATTGTAGTACATTCGCCATTTATGCTATTTGACTGAATGAGTGAGTCTTAGCTGGTGCTTTGGGCCCTGAGTCTACAGTTCTCTCCCCATGGTTTCTTTACTAGAGAAATAAGAAGCAAATGAAAAGTTGGTGATAAAACAATTCCTAAGGATTCTGGGGGAAAGAAGAGGAGGAAAATTCTATGTTCTTATTTCTTCTCCTCTCTCAACTTCTTAATGCAAACAAAACCCTAGCTTATATCAGACCCCTAAGAATATCTACTAGTTCTACCTGCACAACCAGAGATAAAAAGATGGAACAAACTCCTCTAGGACCAGAGATGTCCATTCCTTGGATTTCTTTGGAATTTCAAGCAACTCAGGAGAAAAACTACTATTTTCTATAGCCTCTCAGGATATAAGTAAGTGTGTGGGAACCATGGAAACTTCTGACTTTGGAAATTTCTCCCCATAGTATAATGTACCTGTGTTTTGAAAGAGTATTTTGTGTTAAAGGATAGAAAGGTTAATATACTAGCAGTCTTGAGTCTGCTCCTGTATAACCTGGGGTAAATTGTGTGCTGTCACTAGGACTAAGTTTCTCATTTGTAAATATAGAAGTTTGAACTAAATAACCTCTAACACTTATTTCAAATTTAAAAGCCTATGAGGATTCCAAGTTCCAGTAGGATAATAAATACAAATTAATTCATATATCCTCAGGAAAAAAAAATCAACATAAGAGTAAATAAAACCACTTGTAACCCAAGACAAGTAGGGAGCCAAGAATACTATGAAATTAAAATTGTGCACAAGTCAATAAATAAAAATAAATCTAACCAGCCAAGTCATCCGGAGAATGCATGCCAAAGAGGAGAGAGAATGAATATTGGGCGGGGAAGGGAGGGGGTACAAAGACCAAAAAGAGAAAGGAACCTCCAGAGTGGAGAATGATGAGGATCTGTCATAGACTTGGTGGATCCAAGTACTGGCCGCTGGGGAATCAACTGGGAAAGACTTGGAGGTTCAAGAGGCCAAAGGTGGCAGTCTTTTTTTTTTTATATATAAAGATTTTATTTATTTATTTGACAGCGAGGCAGGGAACACAAGCAGAGGGAGTGGGAGAGGGAGAAGCAGGCTTCCCGCTGAGCAGGGAGCCTGATGCAGGGCTCGATCCCAGAACACTGAGATCATGACCTGAGCCGAAGGCAGACACTTAACAACTGAGCCACCCAGGCGCCCCCAAAGGTGGCAGTCTTGAGTAGGGGCTACTTCTGAGGGAGAGAAAGATGACTATAAAGAACCATCATTTGGGGAATGAACCATGAGAGACTATGGACTCTGGGAAACAAACTGAGGGCTTTAGAGGGGAGGAGGTGGAGGATTGGGATAGGCCGGTGATGGGTATTAAGGAGGGCACATATTGCATGGTGCACTGGGTGTTATACGCAAGTAATGAATCATGGAACTTTACATCAAAAACTTGGGATGTACTGTATGGTGACTAACATAACATAATAAAAAAAAATATTAAAAAAAAAGAACCATCATTTGGAGGCTTAGTGGCAAAGGGAAAGAAGTAATAGAAGATGGAAATTAATGGCCCTACAAAAGAGAATCAACCACCCCTCTCCTGTCTCAGGCACCATGCAGTAAAAAAGCTGCATTTCATATCTCAACAAGAGGGTACTCCTGAACGAACAGAATTCTGGTAAGTCTCCTCCATTCCTGTCTACATACAACTGTTGCTGCTAGTCTGGGAAAATAAATATTCTAAGCAAAAAGAAAATGAGCATGTTTATACAAAGTTACCATAAAAAGTAAAAATTTTTAAATATTTCAGTTGGTGAAAATTCTCCCTCAAATCCAACCATGAAGCAGAACAAAACTGTACCATGACACCTCAACCTGGATTAAATATCCTTAAAGAGACATTTTCACATATGAAAACAATTCAAATTAAAAATTCAAAAACTAAAAACAAAAAGGACAAAAAATAGAAATATATGAAATAGAGTTGACCAAACTTAGGAAATAAATTGAAGAAAAAGGCAAAATCATCTTAGAAATGAAAACTAAGTTATAAGGTGCCCAAAAGAGAATATATTTAACTAAAAATATAATAAGAGACATTAAAGAAAGACACAGTCAAGAAAACAAAAATGATGTAAAGAAGGTGTTGAAAAAACAAATCAGAGAAAAAGTGATTAATAAATTGACTGGAATGCTTACATATGAGACCCATCTTGATCAAACTTAAAACTTTCCTCTAGCTTGATATTTGAACTAAAGAGTTGAAGTCAGACTTTTCAACTTCTGCCAACTATGGAGCAGTACTTTCAAGAAACTTGAGAAAAGAGTGTGAACAAAGCATTTTATATCCAATCAATGTGTCCATCAAATAGCAAGGCTGGAGGAAGAGTTGTAAACATGCAAGAACAGTGGGAAATCTGTACTCAGAAACCCTTCCTGAGCAATTTTAGAAATCAAACTTCATTTAACCAGGAGATATCTAGGAAACATCAAGAAAGGAGTTAGAGCAAGTACTGAATATGTTTACCTGTTGCTCTAAGACTAAAACCAATGGGGGCCAAGGGTGGAAGACCATAATGCAAATGTTAAATGTTCTATAAAAGTAAATACAAAGCAAAGTTGAATGAGTAGGTGGGAAAGAAACAAGAAAGTAGAATAAACTCATTGTCACATAGGTAGTAGAGAGGAGTCAAAGGTACATTTACATTTGACAACTAAATAGTAAATGCCTAAGTAGGAAAAAAGGGGATTGTGGGTGCCATAAAAAGTATAAGGTACTGGAACAACCATACACATTCTTAAATCCTGAAAGAACTACAAAAATGAAAAACAACAAAGAATAGATAATAGAAAGGACAGTAAATACAACAATACTTATGGTAAATATAACACAAAGATATGACAAGTTGGTATAAAACATATTAGTCACATTAATAAATGTAAATATACTAATATATCTATTAAAATAAGGAAATTTTCAAGTTGGCTCAAAGAGCAAAACCCAATTTTATGGTAAATACAAAAGACACATCTAAAATGAAGGGAACACAAAATAAATGTCAAAAAATAAAGTGACTCTAAAAATAAATCAATGGGCCAAGTTGTATCAGGCAAATGAAAGCAATAAGAAAGGTTAGGATTCCAAAATCAGACAAAATAAAATTCAGACCTAGTGGTCTGGAATAGAAAGTGGAGAGGTAGCCCAAGTACATGCAGAAGTTTAGTGTATTATAAGGCTGATGTCTCAAATCAATGTAAAAAAGTAGACTTTTTAACAAACGCAATTAGAACTGAAGAACCTTTGGAAAAAAATGATAAAAGTGGCTTTGTTCTTCCCATCATTAGCAGAATAAACTCCAAATGCACAAAAGATCTTAATGTAAAGATGGAACCATACAGACACTAGATATGGGAAAAGGCTTTTAACTATAATTAGAGATCCAGCGATAGTAAAAACAATAAACTGATCAATAACATTAAAAAAAACCTTTCATATGACAAAAAAAAACCCATTAGTAAAATTTAAATACAAGTGGTAAATTGGGAGACAAAAAGTACAATATGTGTAACAGATAAAGGACTGATACCCCTAATGTATTAATACTGAGAATAAATTTTTAAAACAAACCAGAAAGAAAAATTAGAAAAAGCTATAAATAGTTCACCAAAAAATATATAACGTCCCTTAAAGATATTAAAAGATGTTCAATTTCACTCATAATGAAGAAATACAGATTAAAACTAGGAATACAAAACTAGAAATACAAATACTACAAAAAAATACTACAAAACTAGGAATACAAAACTAGAAAACTAGAAATACAAATTAAAACTTATGTTCTCAGCTAAGAAATCAGCAAAAATTTCAAAAGTTTGACAGCCTCTTTGTTGATGAGGCAGTAAGGGAAAAGTTACTCTCATACACTGTCAGTGGGAATGAAAAACTAGCACCGCTCCTATGGAAGGGAATAGGGCAATATCTAATACAGCTACCAACATGTTTGCCCTTTGACTCAGCAGTCTCATTTTCAAAGTTTACCCTGAAGATACTCCTTCAACAATTAAAAAATGAAAACAATTACAAGGTTCTTGTTTATTGCATTATTTGCAATAAAAATGTTTGGAAATTATCTAAATGCTCATCTGCAAAATTCTGATTAAATAATTGATAATACAACCATGTGATGGAGGACTATACAATGATAAGGAGTAAGGAGGATGTCTACGAACTGATATTGAATGATTGATCTATTGTCTGATGGTCAAACTATTGTAAACTGAACAAAAAGCAAGATGCACAAGACTGTTACAATACACTGGCTTTTGCATAAGAAATAAGGAGAGATAAGAAAAATACATACGTGTGTTTGTGTGTGTGTGTGTATATATATACACATTATATATATGCTATATATCATATATTGATATATATCATATATCATATATATCATATATTATAATATTATATAATATTTATATATACATAATGATATATAATAATATTATATGTATATATATTGCTTATGTTTACAAAACAAAACACAGGAAGGTGAACCAGGAAATATGAAACTGATTACACCTAACGGGGTGAGTTGACATAAAGTAAAAAGGATCAGGGAAGGGAAAGAGAATTCTCTGAATATACTTTTTACATATTTTAAAAAAAATAAGTCACCAAGAAGCTAATTATTTACATATTCAAAACAAACTAAATCATCAAGAAAGATATCTAACACTGAATACAAAACAAAAACAAAAACCCACAACAATGAATAGCTCTACTTTTATATCAAAGTGATAATATAACCACATGGAAAAAAAGAATTCAAGTTAACTTTTGAACACACAATACGTTGGCTGAACAACCTCAGTGAAATATGTTCTAAGGACAAAAGGATCTGCAAAAAAATCTTGAACTTTAATTTGTTGGTTTTTTTTGTGTTATGATGTTGAATTCTGATACTGTTTTGTTTTCATTGTAGGAGGAGGCAAACCCTACCTCCCAGGGTTCAATGGCATTGGAATTCAGTCTATCAGTATAAATTCACAATTATGTGTGATATATAGATGTATATCTTAGCCTAAATCTGCTCACTGAAATGGCCCAGAAAAATAATGACATCTTAGTTTCAACAAGTATACACAGGATTGTTAGTTGAACTGTATCTCCCACAAAGATATGTTGAAGTCCTAACTCTAATACTTGTGAATGTGACCTAGTTAGGAAATGGGGTCTTTGCAGATGTAATCAAGTTAAGATGAGAGCATACTGGATTAGGATGAGTCCTAAATCCAATGAATGGTATCATTACAAGAAGACAGCCATGAAGATACACAGAGAATAGACCATCAGGTGAAGACAGAGGCAGATATTGAAGTGAGGCAGCTACAAGCCAAGGAATACCAAGGATTGCTGGCAACTATTAGAGGCTAGGAAAAGGCAGGGAAGGATTCTTTCTCAAAACCTCCAGAGAAAGTATGACTCTGCCAATGCTGATCTCAGACTTCTAATCTCCAGAACTATGAGACAGTAAACTTCTGTTGTTTTAAGCCACCTAATTCGTGGTGCTTTGCTATAGCAGCCCTAGGAAACTAATGCAACCAGCAACCAAATTTTAGTTTCTAAATATCATTTGACACAAAAAGAATAAGAACTCCTTGAAGAAATCCCTGATCAAAAGGTCTGGGGCATCTTACTATGCCAGAAAGCAAGGATATATTCAAACACTGATGGGAGTATGATAAAAAGAGCCAGTTTAAAGAGTTTCTCATTAGCCAAATTTGGAATAATTTGAGTATTAAAAAGAATAAAAAAAAGTGATTGCCTGGGGTGATTACAGGAATTAACTAGAAAAGGACATCAACTAGAAAGGGAAAACTTTCTGTGGTTATGGAAATGTTCTACATAGAGGAGTAATAGGAATGTATATGCTTGTCAAAATTCATCTAACTGCATATTTAAGATCTATACATTGCCCTGTATATAAATTATACCTCAATTTTAAAAATTAATAATGATAGTAACAGATTATAACATATTGAACTTAAAACTTCTTCAAAACCCCTGTATCCAAAATGATATTAAAAAAAAAACAAAAGTTGCGGGAGAGAAGGCTTTTTTTTAATAATTTTTATTTTGTTATATTAGTCACCATACAGTATATCCCCAGCTTTTGATGCAATGTTCCATGATTCATTATTTGCGTATAACACCCAGTGCACCATGCAATATGTGCCCTCCTTAATACCCATCACCGGCCTATCCCAATCACCCCACCTCCCTCCCCTCTGGAGCCCTCAGTTTGTTTCCCAGAGTCCACAGTCTCTCATGGTTCAGTCCCCCTTCTGTTTACCCCCCTCTTCATTCTTCCCTTCCTTCTCCTACCGATCTTCCTATTTCTTATGTTCCTTAAATGTGCGAACCCATATGATAATTGTCTTTCTCTGCTTGACTTATTTCACTTAGCATAATCTCCTCCAGTCCCGTCCATGTTGCTGCAAATGGGTAAGGCTCTTTTTTACAGAAGAATGCCAGCTAGCAAATGTAGAATTTCAACCACCAATGTAATAATTGCTTCAGGCAAGGATAATCAACAGATGCTAAAATAGTAAGTAAATGATTTTAGAGATCAGAATAGTCAAACGGTCTCAAAGTATCACCCAACAGGTGAGGAAAAAAGGTGCCTTTGCAATGAAGAAATCTGGCAGACACCAAGTTAACCAAGAGATGAAACCTAACAGTGATAATGGGACAAACTGACTTCATGAGCCTCTTGATGTGCTCCAATCAGGATACAGACTACCTACAGATAATGTCAGCCCAAAACTGCTAACTTGAATCTAATCATGAAGAAGCATTCACATAAATCCAAATCATCAGACATTCTTCAAAGCCAGTGGTCAAGATTCTTCAAAAGGTCAATATCATAAAAGAACGAAAGAGGAAGGGAAAACGTTCTAAATTAAAGAGGATTAAAAAGACGTAATGAACTAAGTGCAATGCTAGACCATTGATTGCATATTGACAAAAATAGCTATAAAGGACAATGTTTGAACATAGGTTATATATTAGGTAATACTATGGTATCTTTGTTAAATATCCTGTGTGTGATCATTGTAATGTGCCTATATAGAAGAATCCATTTATCTGAAAAGAGAAAGTAAAAATGGCAGTAATGATTATTATTGTTAGAAATATGGCAATAATTATTAGTAATAACTGGAGAATCTATGTGAAGAGTATATGGATATTTATTGTACTACTTTTCCCAATAACTGATTTAGAATTCTTCAAAATAAGATATTTTGCAAATGCTATTGTAAGCATTTTAAAAATCTACAATTTTTTTGCTAAGTTTTTGCAAAATATCTTTCGTGTCTGTCACTTTCTCATCTCACTGCCCCCACCCTCAACATATTAGAGCCAGGATCATTGGATAGGTTACCTCACAAGACCTCTTCCTCTTCCCAAAATAATTTTTCTGAGCAGAGCTTTTGTGAAGACACACCTCTGCACAAATTTTTTCCAGTAGGCTTAAGTTGTCCTGGGGCTAAATTCAAAACTCTTCAGCCTGGCAGTTTCATTAGTTCTAAACTTGTATTTCAAATTGTTGCCCTGACATCTCCATGTGAAAACAGCAGTAGCCTGAAACTTTAACTCACGCAGTTCAGAGTTGGACATCTCCCCCTTCAAACCCAATTCTCCTGCCGTGTTACCTATTTATTTAGTGCCAACATCACCCTTCCGTCGCTCAGGCTGGCCTTCTCAGAACCGGCCTAGGTTCCTGCCCGTTCATCACACCCTACACAAGCCCTCAAGGTCTGTGAAAATCATCCCATTTTCAATCTCTCTATGTGTCTTTATCATCTCTAAGCTCTAACCTATTCCCTGCCTACCAAATGGTCTTCCTGATGTTCCCTAATAAATGTTAAATAATTATCTATTGATGGAGGGCAATGAGAACTAATTATTGCCCTTTCCATCTCCTTCTTCTCCCCAAACAACCTTATGATAAATGCCTCTCAGAATGAAAGAACAGCAAAGCAATTGTTGCCTAAAGTCTTGGAAGAAAAAAGTGCAACAGAATTCACTGCCTCTTCACCTAGAGCCCTGAATGCTCAGTGTGACCAATGGGACAAAGAGATCAAAAACAACTCAATCCTAATGCCTGTTGTCCTATTTCCCATTTCAGAAAGCAGGGGCAAAAATGCAGCTGGAACATTCCAGCTATTTGAAGAGTACAGGCTTTGCCTGCCTCTAAACCATGGTTGCTGCAATATGTCTGGTATTCATGGTGCTTGTGCAGGTACAAGCAAGATGGAAATGAGCCCCATATGGCCACCCACTCCCAGCTATGGTGGTTAAAGACAGATGTTCTAAAGCAGAGATTGGCAAACTATGGCCTGCAGTTCAGATGTGCCCCATGCCCTGTTATTGACAGCCCATCAGCTAAGGGTCGTCTCTTACATTTTAAAGAAAGTATTAAGAGTGTGTGTGTGTGTGTGTGTGTGTGTGAGAGAGAGAGAGAGAGGGAGAGGGGGAGGGGGAGGGGGGAGAGGGAGGGAGGGAGAGAGACAGAGAGAGATACAGACCATACATAGCCTGCAAAGCCTAAAATTTTTTTACCATAAGGGTCTTTATATAAGAAAAAAGTTTACTCTAAAGTCATCCAGGAATGAGTCTGAATCCCATTTCTGACCTTCAGTAGCCATGAAACCATAAGCCACTACTGAGCCTCTCTTAGTCCTGGTTTTCTCACCTGTATATGAAACACCTGCTTGGAGGATGTTATAAGAATTAAATGAAATAACATTGATAATCTACTCAATATAATTCTTGGTACATAAGTACTCCATAAATGTTACTTCTAATAGTAATAGAGAAAAATTATTACTTAAAACAATCACATCTGTCTTTTAAAAAAGAAAACATAATTCATATTAGAGAAGATATAAGTCTCTATATAGCTCCCTTCTCTTGGCTGAGATTAATGGGAGAGGATGAAGGCAAAGATGGAAATTTCAAAGCTTCTGACAATTATTCCAGGGTGCCAAAGAGGAGACTTTGAATATATAATCTACTGTTTAGTAGAACACATCAGTGAGTCCTCACATATATAAACAGGGCTTCGGAGCTGAGCAGGGGATGGTGAGATAAGTTGATCTACACAATAAAGAAAGGAGAATTGAGTTTGAAAGGGGGAATCAGGCTTTCTGTGAGTTCATGATGGCAGATTGAGCACAGGATGAGCTCTCTCCCTTTACTGAGCTCCTAGAAATAGCAGGAAACATAAAAATAGTGGAAAAAATAAACATATACAGATATCATATTGAAAAACAAGAAACAGTACTCTCAATAGAGTGGAAAATGGAAACAAATCCCTAAAAGGAAGAAAAACTCTTTAGCTTAACCCATGCTCCATGGCAGGGGGCACGTGTGGCATTTCTAGCATTTAAAAGCTCAGGATTCCTACCGATAGGCTATTAGTATTTCATAGCTATAGATACTGATGCAGGTAAATCACTGGATCACAAAAAGCATAAATTTGACCTCTTACTCTTTGACCCAAGAACATGAATGGTTGAAAAAATTAAGCTTTTAAGGAGGTGCTCATTCAGGACTACTTCTGCATGGATAAGATAGGACATACAGAGAGAGGAAGACAGGGAGCTGGCAAATTGGCACAGCTAGCTCTTGAAAGGCCAACCTACATTTCAGTGATGCTGACTGCTTGGAGGTAGTAGGCTACATATAAAGTCTAAAATGTCCTTCTTTCATACTCAAAGATTGGGCAGAAGCATCAGCTGAATGAGTGGTCTGGTCACTGAAGGTGG
The DNA here is from genome assembly GCF_017311325.1 of Ursus maritimus. NCBI lineage: Eukaryota > Metazoa > Chordata > Mammalia > Carnivora > Ursidae > Ursus > Ursus maritimus. The sequence continues at coordinate 54,391,013 of NW_024424008.1, forward strand.
AAAAGGGGGCGCACTGTAAGGTGCCACGTGGTGAAATTCCAGATCTCTAATGGCAGAGTGGTCTGCTTTAACAACAAACAAATAAACTAGAAAGCAATGTCAAACCCAGAATCAGAGTCTCCCATGGTCAGTGTAAATTTTTTGCCCAGGCCAAAAGTAAAGAGTCCCATTTAGTCAACAGGCCAATAATACCTAGCTAACGTAGTCATATAAAAGGGAATCTCAATGGGCCCATCCATATTGCTAGCAGCTGATACAAAAAAAAAAAAAAAAAAGGCATTTTCATAATGGGGGGTAGAATTCTGTAGTAATTACCACTGCCTACCTGTACTAGAGAGACAAGGGTGAGGATTAAGTCATGGCATCCATGTTAAAGACATTGGTAGGAAGAGGAGTCCTTCTGGTAGTTACCATCATTATAGATTCTGATACTGACCCTCTTCAATAGGCTTAATATCTCTCCAAAGGTGTCTCTGCCAAGGCAGTTTGGTCTTAATGAGATATGTCCCCACTGAGAGGACCAGTAAATGAGGCCATTATCCACAGCCCAGGAGTCATTCACCAGGAGATGGAGGAAGTGGACAAGTGGGAAACCTTGATAATGACCTTTTACAGAGTGTCCAGTTCACCCTAAAAGAATGAAACACCAGAACCTTCATACACTCATTCAGAAATCTCTCAGGGATGGATAATGCATAGCTGCTTTCCTACTCTACTCAGTTATGAGCACCACATAGAACCACCCAGAAACCAAGGCAGATCAGCTTCCTCACCCACTCAAAAGTCCTATCTAATTATAAAGTTAGGGACAGTTAATAACAAGCAACCACTGAGGGTACCACTCATAGCTAGGGGATACTTTGCTATCACCACATGGAAGTAGAAGTTATCCATGGAAGGATGCCATGACCCAGATAGATCACACAGACAGACTACATAAATACAGTCATCTGTGGCTTGACCAAAATTGTTCTAGTCCTGATAAGATATAACCCAACTAAAACACTAAAATATGGGGTATACATGGTTTGGGTGCTTTACTAAAGTAAATGGGCATGATGGCTATCATATAGGTACTCAATTTTAATGAGATCTTTATATGCAGATAAAAGTTTGTTTTCTATAGAAGAGTGCCTAAGATTAATGACAGGAGTTTGCTTGCATGGAAGCTCAGAGACCATTTCTAGAGCCTTGAGGAACCTACCAGAAGCTTAAGAAGGCATGTGTGTCTAACCTAGGTGCAATGGAAGGTGCTGTAGAATAATATGCAATCAGGGTAATAGGATATTAAAACAGGGCTCAGTGTATCAGCATCTACACCAACTCAAGACCTCTTGTTGTTTGGGTCCCCATTCAAAGGTAGACATGTATGAACCCTGGGCGATGGGTTTGTATAAGAGGCTGAGATCAGGAATGAAGTGCACCATTAAACAACAGGAGTAGGTGCTGGACCTCCTACATGGAAGAGAACCCTTTTGCCCAGAATCCTGAAAGTGTCATGCCTAGCATCTGACAATTCCAGGCCCAGGCAGTGATGCTGGACTAAGTTTAGACTAAGAAGCCATCCACTGAGAAGCCATTCCCTATCTGTCACACAGGAGATGAGCTCATGATGATCAACAAATAGTCCCTGAATGTTGTCTCAGGACAATTTCTGGGATAGGGTAGGAGTTAGACCAAGAGAAGAAAGGTCTCATTGCACTGTATGGTTACAGAGGGCCAGGCAGTAAACATGTCTTGTTGAGATTCCCAAGTAAAGATATACTGTTGCTAGTGGGTGGAGTGGAAAGGAATAGAGAAGATATCCTTGGTTAGATCAATGACCATACATCATTGAAGTGGACATGCTAAGATATGCTCAGTCATGGAGATCATATCACGAATCTAAGATAGGTGGGAAAAACAATATCAATTAACCATCTCCAAGAAACAATGAGGTTCCAAAAGCCACTGCTCTTTTTAATAAACCATACCAGGAATTGAAGGTTAAGACTTCAAATGAACCTCAGCTAAAGAGGGTCATTCCATTCCCCTTCCTTTGTGGGGGCAAAGAAGATTCAAAAGAAGTACTGAATAAATGAAAACCTGATTTTATGCATATCCTACTCTACTGGTGCTAAGGACTTCTCACAACCCAAAGGAAGAGCCCTGGTAGCCAAGACATAAAGAAATACTATATACTACCGTGAGATAGCCTGGGACAACCAGAGGATAGTTATAATATATAAAATAGTTTTATTTTCTTATCCAGTTATAAGAAAGACTGGAAGGCCTTAGCAAAGCTGGCATAACTTGACTACAACCTTTCTGAATGTCTGGTCGTAAAAAACCTGCTCCAGTAGGGGTAAAACAGCCGGTCTTCTTGACAAAGTCCACCACCAGAAGCTCTGGGACAAATCAGGCATGAGTTAACAATGACCTTTCTTCACGCCCCACAAAAAAGAAATGCCACCCACCGGAAGCAAATTTAATCTCATAAATGGAAGCAAAACAAAAACAGAGGACAATATCATAACCAAAGGTGGTGATAAAATACCACCTTGAGTGGCCAAGATTTATGAGGCTGTTGCTTGCCTAGATGCAATAGGTACTACGGTGCCTCATGCCTTGAGTTGAAAAAAACTTCCAGATCCTATTCAGTCACATTTCCCACACCCAGCGGGCAAAGCAGCTTCTATAAGAGGCTGAGAAGAGGTCATGTTAGAGCTAAGAGAGCACCTCCTCCTCTTGTTCTTCTGATGACCTGCAGCTCCTCCCAAGTCCCTCTAAGGTGTCTCTGTGAGAACATTATTCAGATCAGAGTGCTCCTACTGAGCAGCATGCATCAGATGGATGAAACTCATATGTATTTCATTGTAGAAACCAGCCCCTAAGTTGCCCCCAATGATCCTGGCCCCATGGCTCCCTGGTATAGTCCCCCCCCCGAGCTACACAAGACTATCCTGTATAACCTATAGAATGTTGCAGGAATGATAGTGTGTGACTGTTGAACCTAGTTCATAAAGACATTATTCTCTCTTGGATTACTTGCAGGGAAGATAGCTGCCATGCCATGTGGAAACTCAAGCAGCCCAGTGCTTTATGTGGGGAGAAACTGAGGACCCCTGCCATCAGCCAGCACCAACTTGCCAGCCACGTCAGTGTCATCTTGGAAGTAGATCCTCCATCCCAAGTAAGCTTTTTAATTTTGTAGACCCAGCTGATATTCTGACTGTAACCTCAAGAAACACCCTGAACCAGAACCACCCAGCCAAGCTGCTCCTGAATTCCCAACCCACAAAAACAGTAAGGAATAAAAAAAAGTGTATTATTGTTGTTTTAAGCTGCTAAATTTTAGGGTAATTTGCTACACAGCAATAGTTAACTAAAGCTAGCATAGATAGCAAGCAGCTTATGAACTTGTTAAGACGTAGGCAGAATTCATAAGATATACTAATTATAGATAATGAAGTAGTAACCTATAAGACATGCTAAAGACATAGAGAATAAATGGAATGTATGATGAAACAAGCAAGAATGTTACTTATAGATAGATAGAATAAGTCATGATCATGCCACTTCTGGGCCTTTTGTCACCCTTAAATCAGCAGCCCATTGGCTGACAATCGTATGATCTCATTTTGGCCCCATGAGCTCTGGGCAAGAAATGCAAATAACACTCTTGGCTGTTCAGAAGGCTAACTGGCAAGCAATAGCTGTGGGCAAGCATACTTATTCTTGCCCCTGTGTTCCTCCTATCAGAGAGCAAATGCAAGCTTTGGCCCCAGGCACCTTCTGTGGGGCCTTCTTGCTCAAATCTCAGTTCTGATGCTCACAACCAAACCATCAGTAGAGAAGGCTGATGCAGCACAGGGCATTTTATAAGCCACGATTTAGGGAATATGGACCTTCCAGCTGGTTGTTCCCGTCCTAACTGAATTAACCCACCCTATCCTTCTCCCCTTTCTTCTTGCTTTGTGTTTTAAATAGATTTAGTAAACTGTTTTGAGCCCTTAATTTTGTCTGTAAGGCTTTCTGTTCTGAGGCCTCTGAAATAACCCACCCGGTAGACCACTCAGAGACCACCACTGCTTCAAAGTAATCTCCCATAAGACAGGGACCTTGGGAAAGTCACTTTACCACTCTGAGCCTCAGTTTTCTTATTTAAAAAAAATTAAACTAATGCTATATAGTGGGCAGTACTGTAAGAAATATTTATGAGAATGCACAGCAGAGGCACAAGGTAGATACCAAAAATTAGTTGCTTCTGTCTTTGTGTGACTGTACACGTGGCTAACCTCAGCTCTGCCAACCGTTGAAAGGCTATCATACCTACCCCTCCACAGTTACTATGAGGATTAAGGTAACTTTTCTAAAAGCACCTAGCACAAGTTTTGACACACAAGTCAATGGTCAACTCATTTTAAATCTGTCTTCCTTTCATTACAAAAACAAAACAAACAGAAAAACCCAGTGTAACAGCTGCTGCTGTGGTATCATTTCAAAAATGTGGGAAATCGCTCCATCCTCACCACCAACTCAGATTACATCCCTCCTCTACTCTCCCTGCTTCCCATTCCTTTGAAGGGTTAGAGCTTTTGTTCCTTAATAAAGAGTTACAACTCATCCTGGAAGAAGAAACCAAATGACTTAAATTCACCCAAAGACACAATGACTAACAACAAATCCTTGCACAGAAAGGAAGAGTTTATGAGGAGAAAGAGGAGGGAGTAAGACAGGGTTTAGAGAAAGGGCACTCAGAGGTGAAGGAAGAGAAAGGCCCAGAAAGAGGGCCTGGACACAAGGCCATAACAAAGACAAATTTATTGCTGTGAATCTGTCCAGAAAGCCCAGGGCCAGAGAGCCTCTCCCTCCAAGCCCCTGCCCTCCATCCCTGACAGCACCCCCTCACAGAACCCTTCCCTCACACACTACCCCTCCCCCAGATGGCCCCTCCCTCACAAGCCCCTCCTTCATACAGCTCCTCCCACACAGGTCCATCCCACACAAGCCCCCCAACCTCCCGTGTACCCCCAAAACACAGCCCCTTCCTCACAGGCCCCTCCCACACATGGCCCTCCCTCAGACAGCTCCTCCTGCACAGGTCCTTCCCACACATGACTATACCCACACAGGCCCCTCCTCCAGACAACTCCTCCCACACCCAGGGCCCTCCCACATACAGGCCCTCTCTCACGCAGCCCCTCAGACAAGTCCTCCCACATATGGCCCCTCCCACACAGGGCCCCTCCCTCACACAGGCCCTCAGACAGCTCCTCCCTCATACAGCCCTTCAGATAACTCCTCCCACATACGGCCCCTCCCCCACATGACTCCTCCCCCAGGAGGCCCTTCCTACATAGGCCCCTCCCTCTCACAGGCCCTCCCCTCCCAGAAGATGAGGATGCGCAGCCCTCAAGGTAGCAGGAGTCAACAGGTCAAGAGCGGAAGGAGCATCCTACTGAAAGGAGCTGCAGCAAGTTGAAATGGCCCACTTGTTTACCACAACTGCCTCCTCTCCTTAGGACAGGGAAGAGGACTGTGGGATTTGTGGCTCAGACCAAAAGTGGCCCTTGAGAAGGTTACAAGCTACACCACCAGAGCCCCAGAGCAATCTGGCAGCCATGGAGGGAGGCAGTAGAGAATGAAAAACACATTAGGTTTAGCATCAGAAGTTGTGACTGCAGAATTCAGCCTCACACCTTATGAGAGCTGCGTCACATAATGTTGTGGTCAGAGTCACTAGGTAGGGATCCTCACATACCTGCAGAGCAGACTTAACTGGGATCTGGCAAAGCTAAGCCCCTGCCCCACCCTTCATACCTCCCCCCTCCCCAAACTGAGTGCAGAGTGTTCCTGGGGGAAGGGAGAAGCCAGGCTGCCAAGGCGAAACATTCATACGTAAGCATTTCTGGTAAAATGCCTAAAGAGATCTCAGAAGAGACCTAGATTTCCAAATCGATAGTCATTTTGTGTGTGGGTGATTCATTTTTTTGTTCATTATAAATTAATATTCACTTTTATATCTAATTTTATATTTGTATTCTTTTTCTTAAGGCCCCCTCCCCCTAAACTTTAGTACTTCAGATCCCACAAAACCTGGATTTACCCCTGAAGACATGAGAGTTGTTAAATCAAGTGGCCACAGAAAAAATGACTGGCTCACAAAAAAGCTGGAAATAAATGCTTAAATCTGATTCTGAGGTCCCTAACTCTGGACCCTGATACCCAGGTGAGGTGGGTGGGGTAGAAGGAGCAAGTTCAGCCCAAGAGACCTCCCCCGGGTTGGGAAACAGACTGTAGAGCTGGCGGGGAGCCTGCCACTCTCCAGCCAGGGCCCCTCTAGCCAGACAGGGACAGATGATATAGTGACTTGATTCAGTGGGTAAACATCCAATGCAGCTTGCTGGAGGCCCCCAGCCTCGTATTACTGTTGACACAAGGCAGATTCCCTTTCTCTAAACCACTGTTTATATTTTAGCCAAGTGTCCTACATAAATCTCCTATCCAACCACCAAAATCTGGCTGCTACAGAAGTGACCAACTAGAAAATGGCCTAATAAGGAGTTTGCCGCAGAAACTGAGGATATCTCCATATGAAAGGCTGCCTTGGGGGCACTGACCAGGAAATCCTGATGTCAGACTTTCCCAAATGGGAGGCCAGAACAGGGTTGAAGGAAGCTTCAGCTAAAATAAAGGTTCTTTTAAATAACTGAGTCTCAACCAGGGACCGCATCTATGAAATATAGGTTCAGTTCAGCTCGGGGTTCAGAGAACATTCTGAAGTCCTGGTTCAGTAGTTCTAGGAAATATGTAGGTTTGGTTCCAGTTCAAACTCATCCTTCAATAGGGGGTTTTCAGAGAAAAAATAGAGCGCAACTTTGTAATCGCTTTGTGGTTCCATAAATTAATATTAGGGCTTGGTTCAGAGCTCAGCACAGTTGTGTGGTAAGCTGTGGTTTGGGGTTCATGGTCTGGCGGAGGTCCCTGATGGAAGGCCTCAATGCCTGGAGAGCTGTAGCTTGAGAGGAGCAAAGGGAAAATCTCTTCCTTGTAGTAGGAGCTAACAGCTGAATCCAGTTCATCTTGACTCAGCAAGGGGCAGTTCAAAAACTGCTTTCCCCTAGCTATAGATTTGGGGAGTGGCCTCTATTTCTTTCCTGTCATAGTCCTGCATGTATCATAAAGAGCTACTCTGGACTACCTGAGTAGCTGTTATTTCAAATAATAATTAAAAAGAGTGACAGTAATCTTCAGGGACTAGAGGAAGGGAGAGGGTGCCTTATATTTAGATATTCTGGACTTGATTATAAATCCTAGAGCTTGGCTGCTCTGTAGGGGAATCTTGCTTCTCTAGGCTGTCCCTCTCTACATGATTAACTGACTACTGCCATCTAGTGGATGTGGAGGCCTTTGATGATCCAGCTCCTAATGGACATGATGTTGGGCACTGATCTTGAGAGATGCTTTGCTTAATTAGAGCAGCAGATCTTAGGGTAGCCTGTAGGTAGGATTACGGATCAATCACCCTGGGAGATCCCCATGTGCAATTTCTCCTCTTTGACACAGGTTAACAGAGAAAAAGGAAAAGTTTAAAAATTCAGTGTTTTTGGGTCATCAATGTTCTGGAGTTTTAGTGACAACTGAATCACAACTCTCCTTCAGAGCCTTACAAAAAGCCAGTGCTAAGGCTGTGGGTAACCGCCTCACTGCTTTATTCTGAGCTCTCCACGCAGTCTGCAGTGGCCACACTGGACCACAGGCATGGCTGGGGTGATGAGAGGAAGCCCTCTGTAGGAAACCGATATTTGGGTCCCTGCAGCCATTCTCTGGTACGGCTGGGCTATCCTGTTTAGGTAGCCCCCTGGGCTCAGCCCCCAGGTGATGCCCTTAACTGAGGAAATAAGGAGCTAGCTCTGGACCCTAGAACTTCCCTCTGTGGAAGCTTCTGTTTACCTAAAGTGGTTGTTCTGAGGACAGACACATAGATGTTCAGGGACAGAGCAGATCAAGGAACTGCTGACCTGGAGTTTTCAGGGAGCTTAAGAAAGGAATCAGATTAACTACATAAGGAATAAGTAAGTGTGCATAAGTTAGTCTTCAAAATGGACAAGAAACTTGGTATGACTCAAAACATTTGCATCTCTGCCTCAACAACCAGATAAGGATGCAAAGCAAATCTGTACAAAGCATCTGAATGAGGTCTGCAAAGATTTCTTTTTCAGTTATTGTAGCTTCATGTTCTCCTAGGTTATAACCCTCTTCCCTTGCCCTGGAAGGCTATGAGGTTTCTGTCCAAAGCTGGGAATGAACCCAAAACACTCTCCACTCCCCTAGACTTCAGTTTCCTTGTCTGGAAAATGAAGGGGTGGGTTTGATTACCCCTAGATCTCTCCCTGCTGAATTTGAATTCTTCAGGTCTAAATTTTCCTTTGCACAGTTTCCTCAAATTTCGCCTAGAGAATGCTCAAGGCCTGGGGCAGACCGAATTAGGGATCTTTTACCATCACCTGGCATATCCCCCCAAAGAATGCTCATTCAGAATAAGAGACTATTTGGGCTAACATATGAACTTGAGTGACCATGAGGTGGGTGTGATAAAATAATTTTTGTAGAGCAGCCCTAATGTTAAGACAGCCTACTGGGGTTCCAGCCTGCTTCTAACTTACTGTGTGACCTTGGAAAGTCGTTCATTCACTTAGACTTTGCTTTCCACATCTAAGAAATAAAAATAACAACCCCCTATCCTATCTCCCTCTCAGGATTGTTGAAAGGAAACAAACAAACAAACAAAGGCATAAACAGATGCAAGAAGTGCTTCCTTAAAAAACTCAATGTGAATTTTAAATGCCATTTTTCTGTTTAGGTTGGGTGAAATCTATTTAATATTATAACTGTCTTCCAGAAGATGCCCATCAAATAAACATAAACAATCCATGTCTGAAGAATCAGACTTTGCTTTGAGAAAAAACACTAGGCTAGGATAGATAAAACAGTCCCTCTAACCAACAGGGAAACTCTTGCCTTTCTTCAGGCCTATTCCTTCCATTCCTGGGGCCTCCTTGCTGGAACTGGAGCTAGAATATAGACATAGACTATCGCTTTCAGTGGATGTTAATGAGGAGAGCTGGAACTTACATTTTTAGCTGGAAGATCTGAGACTGCTTCCCCTCCTCCACTGTAAACCTCTCCACGAAAGAGCAGAGAACCAGAAAACTGCAAGATGTGATTCGTAATTGTCAATAACATTTGTGTCATTTTGATGCTCTAACTCCATTACGTTAATTGCTTTCCTCTCTACACTTTAAGGTGAACATTAATTGATTCCCAACTGTAATCACAATTATGGTGTGTTATTCTGATTAATGGAAGATGTGATTAATAGGTAAGAAGGTGCAACTGTTTCTCCTTCCCAGGGAAGATATATGTTATTATAGCTCTGCTGTAGGTTGCGCTTTCCCCAAGAATTAAGGGCTAACGCACATCTATCAATCACCAACTTCCATTGTTCTGCCCGGTTGACTAGACACAACTCCCTTCAGCCTGGCCTGTTTCTCCTTGCCCACTGACTGTCAGCCTTCCTGGGGGAACTCTCCTATTCCAAACCCCCAGTATTCCAGAGATAGAGTTTATAGCACGTCAGATCTGAAGTCATGAATTCTGATGCAGTGCGCTGGGTGTTATATGCAACTAATGAATCATGGAACTTTACATCAAAAACCAGGGATGTACTGTATGGTGACTAACATAAGATAATAAGAAAATATTATTATAATAAAAAAAAGGGGGCAGGGTGAAGGGTGTGTACCCCAGGCCCAGACAAGACACTGAAGCAGGCAGAAGTGGAAAAGAGTTGTTCACATATATTCTCCAACGTCTGGCACCATGGCCAACACATTGGAGCTCTTTACCACGCCATATTTGAAAAAGAGAATGGACAAATTAATTTTCTCTTCCCCTCCTGTGCCCCTCTGCTATCCCAGCTCCCTGGCTGCTAGCTGCCCCATGGTAATTCTGGACTTCCCTCTGCCTCCCCACCCAGCCTTGTCCTCCTACTAAAGATGACGTGCCTCTCTAAACCTCTCTCCCTACAACCTAGCTCCCTGTCCTGTGTCCTGCTGTATGAGTGCCTTGCCAGGAGACAGGGCAACTCATCCGATGGACCGATTGATTTGATAGCTAATGCTGAGATAATGAATCCTGTAACAGGAATCCTGTAGCAGGAACCTTGAATACGTCTCTTTATAACTCCCTTACATTGGTCACATTTCCTCTCCAGCCTCATCTCCAGGCACCAGCCCCTCCCACCCAGCCCTTTCACACACCAGGCACAGATCTCATAATTCTGTCACCTACTGGTCTGGTGGCATCTTCTGTGTAGAAGCTTCAGGCTATGTGGAAAGGAGAAGTAGAGGACTTGCTTTGAAGCTGCAATGCCTGGCAAGCACGGAGGTTTCTCTCATAGTATTTGTTTATTTATGAGGGTTGAGGAGGGCCTCTCATGGAGAAGGCTTGTAGGGAGCCTATGTCTGCAGTTAATAGCGTTATTAGCCACTGAGTGTCGAAAATTCAGACTTCTGTACCTTTCTCAGGAGCAGGAAGGTCCTTTTCTCTGTCATCTGGTGAGATTCTGCTCATCCCCAAGGGTTCAGCTTAAACATAAGCTCTTTCCAACCTGGGTGTCCTGGCCAGGCCAGACCACACCCCTATCCTCTGGGCTTGGAGGCACCCTGGCCACACCTCTGCACAATCCACATGACACACCACCACCTCGTAACTCAGATGTCTGGGTCCCTGCAGACCTCAATGCAGCTTATACGTGCCTGAGGACAGCCAGCAGAGTGGACAAGTGAGGGCAGAAGTCCAGCCCTCACTCCATTTGCCAAGCCGTGGTCCCTGGTCTGTGGCTAAATCTGCCTGCATGAAGGGAGACTTTTTCTTTCTCTAAAGCTCAGCCTTCAGCTGCCCATGCCCTACCCTGGTTGACTCAGTCCAGAGGTGTGTTTCCTACAGAGCCCAGAGACACTGATGAACCCTCAGCAGCCCTGATCTGATTCTGTGGGTATGACCCGTGGGCATGACCTCAGCTCCTTCACTGTTTCTCATAAATAAACAGTCACACTCAGTATTGTGCAGCTTTTTTGTAGACTTCACAGAGAACCACACAGGGAAGAAGCAGCTGTGCATCTGACCTTGTGGCATACATCTCACTCATCTCCCTGGCACACTGTGTTCTCCCCACAAGGACCCACTCCACTAACAGCAGAGCCATGCCCCTCCTCCTGGCCCAGCCACCTGCAGCAGAAACCCCTGCCTCCTGGATGCCCTCTCCTTCCTACACCCATCTTGTGACCCGGGCCCACCCCACCTCCTACCCCAAACTTGCAAAGTCTCCTCTATCACAGCACAGTCAACAAGCTTTGGGTGCCCGGATGCACCATTTCCTCATTTTACTATTTCCTCCCATGCCCCACCCCCAAACTAATACTGATAAGTTAAAAAACAAAAAAAACACCTTCTATTATAATTTAGGAGTTAATCTAGCGATTAAAATGTGATTTCCATGAGGACAAAGACTGTGCGTTATTTGTCCTTGTCTATCTGGTCTGACTTAGAGTCAAACTCCAGCTCCTTCACATACTTTTTGCGGTGTAACTTTGGGTGGTGTCACTTTAGCCTCAGTCTCCCCAGCCATAAAACAGAGGCAATTACCAGGCCCATTTCAGAGGGTTCAATAACCTCCTCATTCAATTATGAGGACTGAATGGGATGAGGTACATAAGGGCTTGCCATACAAGTGCTTGATAGATGTTAGGTGTTAGTATATTACTAGGCTCTGTGGTTATTAAATATTAGTGAAATGATAACTGAACAGGACTATATTATCCCAGCATATCTGGCAGTTGCCAACACACAGGGGTGATGTTAGCTCCATGCCTATCCTCCAACCACAATCTCTGTCAATAGTACCCAAAAGCCTTCTCACAGAAGATCGTGCCAGATCTGCACTTACACATAAGACCCAGGGGCTGCTTTTTCCAAATCATGAGCTCAAATCTTGCCCTCATGTGTCAGTTTGGTCCCAGGATTGTACAATTTAGGGATCTGTGATTGCTTGGTCTTTCCTCAGCCTCAGGGCCTTGCTGCTCTTAATTGGTTTGGTTTCAAAATAGCTCAACCCTTCCAGGCATAGGGAGCTGTAGGCTAGATCCTGAAGGACAGTTAATAGATGTGTGTGGGCATGTGTATATGTAAATATTTAACAACCTCAGAAGAACTGAGATTCAGAGCTATGGACATGTGCTCGAAAGATTGTGTTACAGTTGGGGCCCTTCAGTGAGCACCTTGCTCTGAAGCTGCTGCAGAGATAGCAGGCCTATTTTCAATTTGGTTCAGTTCAACGGATTTTTATCCAACATCTACTAAGTGCCTAGCACTGTGACAGACTGTCTGACACATAGCCCTGTGTTACTACAATAATACTGCATAACAACAACAAAAAAACACAACACCTAAGATTTCTTTCTCACTCTTCTGGGTTCAGATGGTCTAAACTGAGCTTAGCTGCAGGTCTGTGGGTCAGCTGGAGATCATGATTTATGTGTCTCATTCTTATGGACCCAATAGCTACCCAAGGAATGTTCTTTTCCATGGTCTTGGTAGAGGGAAAAGCCCAAGCCCAATTATGCAAGCCTCTGTTCTGTGATATCTAGTAATACTCCATTGGCCAAAGCAGACACATCGCCAAGACCCAGGTTAAAAGGCCAGAAGGTATTCTCCACCTAGTGTGAGGCCAAAACAAGCACCCAGCCAAGTCCAAAATGGATGAAGTAGGAAAATATACCACCATCACTGAGGTGATGTTGAACAGTGAATATTCTCTGCATATTAATCCAATTTATGGCATGCCCTCATTGTGATTCAGTAGAAAACAGAGCTTCATCTGAACCCCAACAGTGAGTTCGGGCTTTAACAAAAAGAAGAGGTGATTGTGCAATGCAACTGTTATTTTTGTTGTTGTTACTTGCTTATATTTACTTTGAGGGCAAGCAGATCGAGGAAGAAACAGGACTAGTGCTCAGAGCTGGTGTTTTGATTCATACTTTGGATCTCTAGAAGTATCCCAATAGCAATACTTAGGTTACAGTTTTAAGCTCTCAAGCAATGAGGTGCTGCTTGAAGCTTTAATTTCTCACTGAGATTGTTTATCTTTTCCAATTTAGAAATCACTCTCTTTGATGAACCAAATGAAGATCTGGGGGCCTGAGGTTCCTGAAAGTATAAGCAGAATGCTGTACATAGGGTCCACAGTTTCATCAGGTTGTCAATAGAACAGTAACTAGACTAGGGGAACACTATTCTGGCCTTCCACAAAAAGGGTAAAAGGGAACTCCAGAAACAAAAGCTCAAGGTTGATTCCCCTAAGTCCAGATGGATCACTAAGGAGATCGTTCCTTAATCCTTTAAAGTGGTGATCTCATTCTCCATAGTTCCATTCAACATACCCAAGCCAAATTTACTTGTTTCCTTTTGGGAAGCCTGTAGATTTCAATAAGAAATTTGGCAAGGACTCCTACAGTACTCTTGTAGCTAGAAATATGGGCAATAAAATAATACAATTCAGTCAAATCTTAGTTATTTAGAGTGCTACTTAGAAAATGTTGATTAAGGTCACCCTGAAGGCCTGCCTATGGCAAGGTACCTTGGGACTCTGGCCTTCGCCATCCCGACAGTTTTATCAATAACTTGAATTAAAAAAAAATCAGAAAGCATGCTAACCAAGTTTGTGGGTGAAACAAAGCTGGGACAGTGAACAAGTACAAACCCACACTCAGAGTAATAAACTATAGTAATATAGTGTATTGAACAAGGATAATCACAAAACCCAAATTTAGGCCCTTAAGCAGTACAGTTTGTGAAAGTCATCTGCCTTAATAACAGTTTAAAGAGAAAACATCTGGGGATTTCAGAGGAGCCTTCAAGCTCAGTGTGAATCAGAAGGGCAACAGAACTATCCAGAGATCTGATATAATTTGAAAGTCCACTTTCATAGCAATTATGTTCCCAATCAGAAAAAGTCATAGTCTCACTGCACACAAAGTTGATTCAGGCATTTTTGTCACCCCAGAAATGACCAAGGATAATCTGATTTTCTGGCCAGCTAGAAAGACATCCTCCTCTCATTCTCTCATTTTTGTCTGGTTTTTCCTTCCTGAAGCTCTACCGTTAGGCATAGAGTGCTTAACTTTTGATTTAGCCAATAAGCATTTCATGTATTCAACAAATATTTATTTAGAACCTGTCGTATGTATTCACTATACTGAATCCCTCTTCTAGTGCTAGGGATGGGATGATAAACAAGATAAACTCAGCAATGGGGAAAAATGCACAAACATACACATTACAGTGTGCGAAGTGCTAAAATGATGGTATTTGCAAAGTGCGATATTAACACTGGTTTCCCCCAGGCACCAAGTATATTGTTGGGCTACAGTAGGCAGTTTGTTATTTTAAGGCAGTCAGCACTGAGGTCATTTCACCCCAGGGCCAACTGCAGAGCCTGGCACATAGTATTTAATAAGTAATTGACTGATGGAAGGATGGGAAAGAAGACCGGCTGGCAGATGTGAAGGCAAGTCCCAACTCTGCAGCTTCCTAGCAGGAAGACCACGAGCAAGGTGAATCAACTCACTGAAACTTCATATCCTCATAAGTAAAATGGGGATGATGATCCTCATCTCCCAGGGCTGTTCGCAGATTTAATGAAACAGAATGGGCTAACAGACATAAAGTCCGCAAAGGTACATGGAACCTAGCAAGAATAAGCTGTAGTCTCCATTGTGCCTCTGACTCATGTGCCAGCAAGACTGTATTTGGATTATTCTGAGTGTCACGTCCTAAGAAACACATTTACAGATCAGTCTGTTCAGAGAAGGGACCAAAATGAAGAGAGGGTCAGGAAGCAGGAGAGACGGAGGGGCCAAGGAGGTGAAGATGATTTAAGAGCTTTCCTCAGTGAAAGGAAGCTGCCTTATCTTGCAGAGCCCCAGAAGGCAGCACTGAAAGGGGAGGAATTGGAGAGCTGGATTCTGGGTATGGAAGAACATTCCGACAACTACAGCTGCCAAGAATACAGTGAGCTGCCTCATCAAGCAAGGAGCATCTCATTGCTGGTACCTTTAAAGCAGAGCCTGGAGGAACATCTGCGCAGGCTGTTCATACAGTCACTTACTTATTCAACAGAATATTTGAGTGCCTACTATGTGCTCTCATCCTGTTCTAGGAATCTTTAGATTAAAAAGGAGGAAAAAGGAAAAAAGACAGCCTCTGGATCTCAGGTGCTCAACAAAAGCAAACAATTCTGTGTGTGATGATATCAGTTGCCGTAGGAGCACAGAGGGCTTAGTAAGAGGGAATTCACACTTAGGTGGGAGGTGGACTGAGATGACCTCTAAAGTCTCTTGGCTCCTATTATTCTGTGATTCTATGTAAGACAAAATCTCTGTCTGCAAAGAATTTACTCATCTAATCCATAGACTTCCCTCAGATTTAAACCTTGGAGACCAAGGCCCCTAATGCTCAAATGGTAAGACTCCGCAAAAACAATACTGATGCTGTATATCAGCAACAACATTTCCCTTCTAATCTGCTGGAAGAAGTTTTACGTTATAATATCGGAAACTCACACCTAACCTACACCTAAGACCACGTCTAAATAGATAAGGAAATGAAGCAACAGAAACAGCATAGGAGATTGGCCTAAAGCTACCCAGCTCATTCACAGCAGGGTTGGGGAGAACTCAGGTCTCCTGAGTCTCATTTACTGTTCCTGCCAAGAGACCACCATGTGTTTAGCTTTCTCCTTTGGTGGATTTTGTCCCAGAAAGTTTCTCTTTTCTTCTGCCTTCTCCCCTCCTCCTTACTCTGTTATTGCAAGCACAGAATCTGGCAGATGAATGACCCGGCTGATCTCCCAAGTCTCCCTCTGAAACGTAGAACCTGACATCCTCTACATTTGGAATTCCAAACACAGTCATTGCTGTGTCAGAAAAATATTAACTGTTTGAGCAGTGGACCTTGCCACCAGCCCAGGAGAATGATAAGCACAGGCAGAGAGGGAAAGCGCCTCACTGCCTTTGTTCAGCTCTAAGGGAAGATGCATGACCTAGTTCCAGTGGTGGTGCTGCTTTTTAAAAATAAAATATAGGGTTTCAGAGGCCTGTGATAAGATCACTGGCTCTATGGGGAAATGGCCTTCTCTGAGAGACCAATAAATGTGAGCTTTGGCTTATTTATTTGGCTTCCATTTGAGGTTGAAGTGGAAACCAGTGGGCAGGTCCTGAGGCCAGGACTTCTGCAAATGTTGGACCATAGGATGCCGGCAGTTCTGTTGTCATCTTTTATTTCTCTGAGTGAGTCACTCTGATAGCCTGACCAGGCTGTTGAGAGACAGTGTGAGACCCTTGTTTTGACACCATCCCATCAGACTGAGTAGCATGCTGTGTCCTCATGAGTAGGAGTCAGACGGGGGGAAGACAGGTGAAGGATGTGGGCATCTGGGCAGAACACAGCACCGTAGCCTCAGTGTGTCCCTGACCAGTGGCCCTCTGGGCACCTCCTGAGCCATTGCCAGGCCTGGATTGGAATTCTCCAACTTGATCAGTAGGTGACTTATGTGATCAGCTTCCAGAAACATCAGAAAATACAGGAAAATCTCTAGACTTTCATCCGTGAAGGACTGGGCTTTCAAAAGCATTCCCAGAAAGGAATTTGATATTTCTGGCAATGACAGGATCACTGGAAGATGATCCACACTTAAAAACACCTACACCTCACGCAAACACACACACACACACACACACACACACACACACACACGCAACAGCACTTCTTAATCCTCTTATCTTGCTTTATTTTTCCCATAGCACAAATTTTTTAGAGTCATTTTTTGTATATTTTCTGTCTCCCCCCACCAGGGAATATCAACTCCATGAGGGCAAGGACTTTGTTATTCATTGCCACAGCCCCAGTCCATAAAACAGTGACAGGCACATAGCTAGCTCTCATTAAATAACTGTTTCTTCACTTGCGACCCAAAGCCCTATTCTTGGAGATTTATTAACTTAGTTTTCAAAGGCTTCGAAGTTATTAAAATGCAAACATCCCTAGAATAGCACTTTAAGTCTTAAGAGTAGTTCTCAGCTAATAAATTTTGAGGACAGGAGCCTCTGCCATGACATTATGGAACATAGATACTTTCCAGAATGATGCTTAAGAGGAAAGCATACAGGTGAGGAGGACCTAATTCAGGAGGTAGGAAACAAGGAGGAGGTAGTGAGTAAAGTCCGAAGTATGGCCTCCTGCCTGGAAGTCATGTTTGACTCCCTGGCCTCTTCCAATACAACATCAGTTCCTACCAAATCTTATGTCAGCTCTGGTGGAGTCACGCTTTTCCTCTGTTCTCACTATTGATACCACAGTGCATGACCTCACTGCCTCTCCCCTGGGGATGTCAATGATCACCTACCTAGTCTGCTGCCTCCTGTCTCCCCATATTAGCCATTCCAGGCCAGCCTTCTGAAATACCACTTCTCTCTTACTCCCATGTGATTGTCATTAGGACTGCTTATCAATATTTTTTTTTTAATAATTTTTTATTATGTTATGTTAGCCACCATACAATATATCCTTAGTTTTTAATATAATGTTCCATGATCCATTATTTGCGTTGCTTATCAATATTTCTGATTCTTTTATAGGCATACCATAAGTGGGTGATTAGTTCTGTTCAGTGAATTGGAAGAAGTGAGAAGTGACGGATGTTGCTTTTGGGCTTGAGCATCTCACTGCTGTTGGGACAGCCTCCAGGTCTCTGCCAGTAGGGTACAGCAACCAACATCACTTGAGATCAGGCTGGGTTCCTGAGTGAGCAGAATGAACAGACACCCTTGCTAACCAACCATGGACGTGGGGCAAAAGAGTAACATTTGTTTTTCGAGGGCTTGATAATTGGGGATTCTTTATTACTGCAACATAACATAGCCTATCCTGATGGATGCATAGCAACCACTCAAGAACCTACAACGTTTCTCATCTCCCATGATTGCACGTGACGTAGCACACAGACTGTGGTTAAACAGACCTACACCTAAATCCTGGTTCTACTACTTACCTTAAGTTAAGGACAAGCTTCATTATCTCTTAACTCTCCTCATTTGTGAAATTGGAATAATAATTGGATGAGTAATCTTCCCAGAATCAAGTTCCCAAATGCCAGAATCTCAAGAACACAGAAAATAAGAAAATACAGATAATACAGCATGTGATGGTGAACTCCATAATGAAAACAACTGGGAGGAACAAAAGATGATTCCATCCCACAACTCAACCCACAAAGGACAGAAACTTGGCCTTGAGGTAAGAGTCTGAAAATGGCTGCAATGAAGCTAGGAGAGTGCCAACACCTTCTCTGGGCCCATGAGAGAAAGGAAGCAGCATCCTTAGGGAAAATGGAGTTTTGGTTAAGGCCTGAGTTTACAGGGAGGAGTCCAGGAATGTAGGGAGTTCGGGCTGAGAAAGAGCTCCAGAGAGAACAATGGAAAGAGTAGACAAGATGAGTGGAAGACAGAACATAGAGCTTGGAGAGAAGGCATGACACAGTGAGAGGATCGTGGGGGCAGAGGAACAAGGAGTAGGGGTCAAGGTTGCACTGACTGCTCTGGATCACGGACCTGCACAGGCTGAGGTCCCAAGTAGTTCAAGAAGCCTGGCTAAGCTAGCAGTGTCCATTAGTTTGATAATATGTGGCTAAGAAGTTCCTGGACTTTTTTTTTTTTTTAAATGAGAACTCTGCACAAGCCCCAGCAAAAAGGATTTCTTGGCCTCTGAATGTCTTACTCCCGGTAAAATAACCAAAGCCCAGGGTAGCTAGGAGACTTAAGGCTTTGCCTGTGTAAATGGGAGAAGCCTGCAATATTTGAGGGAACTGCCTTTAACTTCTCCCTGCCGAAACAGGAAAGGATGAAATGAATCCCTGGTACCTCCTAGTGGAGTCCCTGTGGCCCATACTTCTCAGGGTCTTTGTGTTGGAATCTGTCGCTATTCCTATAGACAATGTGGGCACTCAGGATATCAAGATACAGGAGACAGAGAAAGTGGGCATAAAAGGTAGTTGATCTGAGATCATTTCTAAGACCTCTATTTTCAAAACCCAAGGAGCTCCAGCTGGTCATGCCAGGCCATGGAGGGACTGTCTCCAAACATCCTTCTTTTTATGATGATGATGATGATGATGATGATGATGATGATGATGATATATTAGTCACCATACAGTACATCATTAGCTTTTCATATAGTGTTCCATGATTCATTGTTTGCATATAACACCGAGTGCTCCATGCAATACATGCCCTCCTTAATACCCTTCACCAGGCTAGCCCATCCCCCAAACCCCTTCCTTCTAAAACCCAAACCTCCTTCTTTTGACCTAAGGAATTAGTCATTGCCCAGTTTTTCCTGTCCAGCTGTTTGGAAAGCCTGAAGCATGAATTCTTCCAATGCCTCTATGCCTTCCTCTCAAAGGTTTTGGCTGTTCATGTTGCATGACCCCTTGCTAGTGATGACCTTTATTCTGACTTTCCCTCCCTATCTCACTCACACTTCATACTTGCCCCACATGGCTGCTTCTTAATGTTTGTTCACTCATTCCTCAATATTAAGCATCTGTCATATACTGGGCACTATACTAGATGTTGGAAGCCCCTGATTTCCATTGGACATACCAGTCTTCCATTAACCCAGATTCACGAAGGATCCTCTACATGGAACACAGCACCAGGGCAGGTGCTGAAGTGTGGTGCCAGAAGGAAGACGTGCTTGACTCAGCCCCTGACCAGGTAGAGCTTATAGTCTGTGGAGGACACATGACCTACACAAGTCTTCATTTTGAAAGACAAGCTGAGAAATGGATAGGACACTGCTAAGAGGTATGTTTTCAATTATGGGAAAAGCAGAGTTAAAATCCCAGAGTCTTCCATTTAAGTCACTGTTTGATCTTGGCTGAGTTTCTTATTCCTCTAGGAACTTCAGTTTGTCAGGCTGTAAAACGAGTATAATAATCATCTACCCCCAACATTGTTGTGAAGATCAAGTGAATTGATGCCTGTGGAAACCTTTTACAAACTGTAAAGGGAGGTGAAGATTATTATTATCTACAGGTTAAAAAAAAAATTGTGCCCCCAAACCTCACTCCCAAAGGATAAGCTATAGTGGTGATAATGTTCCCCCGTGTTACCCAGATCTCAAAACCAAATAGGCTGGCTTCTGAAAGCTCTGTAAACATAGCCCTGGGGGAGATACTCTTAACCACAACCCTTCCCAAGTTTCTACTATAAATTCCAGTCATTCCCAGAGAGCCCTGGGATGCTCACACCTAATCAGGGCCTCTGAACTTTTTGGAAATCCTGTCTGCAGAAAGCACCCGGTCTTAGACAGCAGAGCTGAATGCCCATTCGGATAATGAGCTGCACAGCTGTGCAGCGTCAAATATTTCCCCAATTATGGTGGCATTAGAGAAAGTTATTGGAAAGGACTTTCTCCCACCATTGAGTAGTAAATGCTTTGCTAATTTGCCTGATGATACATTTATGATGGTTGCTTGCTGATCCTCTTCCCCAATCCACCTTTAATGGTCTGTCTGGTTAGGAGAGGCCAGTCTTCTCCAATGAACCAACTTTATTTCATTATAGTTTATTATTGTATTTTATTCAGGGAATGCCCACAAAATGAGAAAGCAGCCTACAAAAACTCTCTCATCGCAGGCATAATTACTGCCTCAGTGCTTAGAAAGAAAGAAAAACAAATAGTAATCTTTGCTAACTGAAACAGTAAAATATGTGCAGCTCAGAACTATTCTGTGTAGAATTTTAAGAGGAAAAACCCTTACCCCCACCACATACATACACACACTCACAAAATGGAGTACTGCCCTTGAAACTATGAATCATAAATAAGCAGGACCCTCTCTCCTCTTTCTTGCTCCCTCATCTGTCTTCTGCAACCGCTTACTCTGTGTGTGTGTGTGTGTGTGTGTGTGTGTGTGTGTTTGAAACTCAGT
The DNA here is from genome assembly GCF_017311325.1 of Ursus maritimus. Lineage (NCBI taxonomy): Eukaryota > Metazoa > Chordata > Mammalia > Carnivora > Ursidae > Ursus > Ursus maritimus. The sequence goes on from NW_024424008.1 coordinate 54,412,107, forward strand.
GTGCTGGTATTAATTATTTTTCAGATTTTTTTGTGGGGGGCAGGATTGTTCTATAATTAAACCCATTTCCCTTGAGGGGGGGATTTACTTCGTTTGTTTGCATTTCTTGTGTTCCTTTCACAGAATAAAATGTAAAAAGAAAGTTTTGTTTGCACTTGATTCTGCANTTGCTCCACTCTTTCCCCCTACCCCCTCAGGTTCTTCCAGCCTCTGGCCATAGCTATAAAACATAAGCAATTCAACAATTTTCAGAACAATTTTGTGCAGCTTGGGGGGGGGGAGATGCCGGGAAGATAGGGGGTTGTCATCCATAGGAGAAGCCAATTGTGGGATAAGTGAGCAAATCATGTAATTAATTTGTTTCTACTGTAAATATAAACTAACTGAGGTCTCTGCTGGTTCTGCCTCCTTAACTGAATCAGAAACAGTGTGCAAAGGTGGATAATCTTATGGCCAATTTGGTAGTCATATATTTATAAAAGCATAAGAATCAGAGATGGTGCAGTACATAGAAAAATGGAAGCTTTGTGGTCAATTTTGCATTCAAACCCTACCTCTACCATAAGGACATCCCAAGATGGAACAAGCCCGGAAGCCTCTGTCTTTCAGACACTGATTACAGCTAAATGACTCTGGACAAAATATAAAAAGCAACACTCTGAGGACTGGGAAAGGAAACCAAAGCAAGCAGACTGTGAACAGGAATTAACACCTGGAGATGCAAACAATATAGGATGACTTCCTGGGGCTTTCTTTCCATTTCCTCACACAGCAATGCCCTAGGATGGCTCACACAGTGGGGCAAGGCTCACAAATGGAGCCATGACCCATTGTTGGCACTTCAGCTGAAATTCTGATTGAAACACTTTTTCTGGCCAGTGGAATTGGGAAAAGGGGGTCTTGGAGGCGGACAGGGTGAGAGAAATAATAGGACAGAATTGGAGAAGAAAATCTCTTAGTTCTGTGTAGGAACCCACACAAGTCCCAGGGTCAACTCTAAGCTTGTGGATGCATGGGATAGTATAGCAAGGGCTGAGAAATGAGCTGCGAACCACTACCCACAGAAAGGAAGACAAAATTTACAGTCTGATCCTGACTAAACCAGATGAAAACAAAATTAAAAAACCAACATTCTCTAGAGGATTTTAACAGGATGCAGGCAAGGCACAACATAGCATTTATACAATCCAGGATGCAACCTAAAATCACTTGACAGACAAAGAAGCAGGAAAATGTGACCAAATCTCAAGAGAAAAGACAATCATCAGATACTAACCAAGAACTGACCCAGATGTTGGAATTATCACACAGGCACTTTAAAGACTTTAAAGGAACTATTAGAACTCTCTTGCATGAGGCAGAGGTAAAGGTAAACACACCTGAAAAGAGCGGAAAGAAAGTTCTCAGCAGAGAAACAGAAATCATAAAAAAGGACCAATTGGAAATTTTAGATCTGAAAAATAAAACATCTGAATTTTTAAAAATGTTTACTGGGTGGTCTCAATACAGCTTGAAGGTAAATTAATAGAAATTTTACAATCAGAGAAAGAGAAAGAAAAATGAAAACAAACCAGCAAACAAACACAGCCTTGGGGACCTGGGATGACATGAAAAGGTCATTTATGTCCCCTGAGAAGAAGAGAAAGAGTCTTTGAAGAAATAATGACTAAAAACTTTCCAAATTTGGTGAAAGACATAAATTTACAAGTGCAAGAAGCTCAGCAAGTCTATATCTAGCAAAAATATTCTTTATAAATGAAGGTAAAAGAAAAAAATTCTCAGATGAAAGAAAACTAAGAAAATTCATAACCAGCGGACCTGCTATAAAAGAAATGTCAAAGGAAGTTCTAAAAGGAAATGTTAATGGAAAACCTTGGATCTTCAGGAAACAAGGAAAAAGCAACTAAGATGGTAAATATTTGGATAAATATAAAAGACTTTTTTTTTTCTCCTGAGGACTTTAAAATAGGCATACCAGTTGAAAGTAAAAATTATAACATTGTTTGATGGGGTTTTCAATGTATGTAGAGGTGATATATACACAATTATAACATAAGGGGAGAATAAAGAGACCTATATGATTCTAGTGTTTCTCCATTCTACTTGAAGTGGTAAATATTAACTTCAACTAGACTGTGGAGAGTTAAGTAAATATATTGTAATCCTTAGAGCAACTACTTAAAAAATAACACAAAGAGAATAGTCAAAAAACCGGTAAGTTGAAATGAAATACTAAAAAAAAAAAATCAAATAATTCAAAAGTAACCAAACAGGTTACAAGGGAACCGAAAATAGAAGGGACAGACACAAAATGAATAGTGGTAGACGTAAATCCAACCATATCAACAACTGTATTAAGTATGAGTAGTCTACACCAGTTAAAAGACAGAGATTGTCAGGTTGGATTTTTTTTTACCTATCTACTACTCGCTGATTATATACAATTTGGAAAATCACTTAATTTTATGATCCATAATTTCTTTATCATTTATAGGAGAATAATACCTACCATGACTATTATGCAGATAAAATGAAGTAGTGTCCGTTAAATGCCTAGTGAATAATAAGTAACCAACAAAAATATCAACTGTTTGCTAATGACCGTTAATAGTGACCACTAACAACTAACTAAATTCAGTAACAGTGGTTCAAGGCCACTATTCATTTAACCCTGTATCTTTTGTCTTTGAGAAAAGTACCAACAGAAAGGTGTGACCACAAAAGATTAAAGATGGGTTTCTTTTATTCTACTCTGAATCTGACAGAAAATCACTATATATTTTTTCTTATAATATCACTACATATTTATAATGTCTTTAGCATTATGAATCGGCAAATTTTATAGATTAAGGCTCTATTTACACATCTTCCATCAACTCTAAACATTTATTTATTGGAACTAACCCCTTCTGCTCTCATTGAAATAATTACTGCTCACTAAAAAGTAATAATTTTCATTCCCATAAGTACAATTTAATTTTATGATACTGAATGTCATAGTAAGGACCCAGGCCCCTCAAGATCTTCTGTTCTGATCTATATCATTAAGGCATCCACAAATGAGCACACATCCTCCACAGGAAGGCACAGCACTGATGCATTCACCTTACTGGGAAGGCAGACTCCTGGGATTCCAGCCAGAGAAGAGACAGGGACATTGAGACTGGCTGTATGTTTAAGAAGCCAGAGTTGCCAAGGTGCCAAAGAGGTCACAGATCTTGAGATCCACCAGCAGTTATCAAATTTCCAGGGGTAAAAATGCAGAGAATTTCATCTCAACAACTACATATTGAATGCTACCATGTGCAGGGCACAGGACTAGGGGCCAAGAATAGAGATGAATTAGTGGGGTGAATCAGCATGACTGCTACCCTCAGATGGCTGAAGACCTCCTGGAGGAGACAGTAGGTCAACAAATTATTTCAGTCAAACGTGGTTATTGCATCATTCATACCCCCTTGGACCTGCCTTTTGAAGGCCTGGATCCTCATCACTCAAATCCTGGATGTTCCAGAGATCAATTTAGAGAATCCCCACTCTGGAAACTGGTTTTCTTCAGTCATCATCATATACACAGGGAAGTCTGGGAGTGTATATTCCCTGGTGGTGTTTGCAGTGTCATTTACCACTTTTGTCACCTGTCATAGGAACCGTTATAATATTTGCTTAAGTATTTAAATCAAGTCCTTTACTTTAAGCCAGTGGTTGCTGAGCTTTAATTAAAGCATATTTGCATACGTTAATACCACCCAGCTTCTCTACATTTTAACTGTATTTTCGCATTCAAAACATGACATTTCAATAACAATAGTTGTCAGTGCCTGGGTGCTTATTTATGCCACAATTACAGGTCCTGTTAATAACAGCCCTGGCTGGCTTCTCCAGCTCCTTCTGACAGAGCCTGCGTGCAGCCACAGCTTCGATTCTGAGCGTGTGCATCTCACCACTTACATAGCAGCTCCACTGTGCTGCAAGGGGTTTAAAGATGTCAGGCTCCCTTTATCTCCCGCCCTGTTGACTTCCTACATCTTTGGGGGTCAAGAGGCACAAACATAGCTTTTACATCAGAGGCTATTGGTCCTGGCAGCTCTGGCTACTGTCCCAGTCTTTACTGAGGATAGATAGATAGGGATGTTCCCACCTTGTGAATATTGCTGGGTGTTACTGGAGTCTAGAAGCAGTGGAGTGGAGAGTTGCTTCTTACGAAGAATCAGTAACGAGCTGGGTGCTCAGCACCAGAAAGGGTGTGGTCACCTACTGAATTCCTGCTCTTACCTGAGGATATCGTCATGGTCACGCACCTCTCTTGACAAGCAGAGTCCATCATTCTCCTCTGTGCTCTCAAGAAAACTTGTACTAGCTCTGATAGAGCACTGACCTCCCATCACTATTTTTCTATTTCTCTTCCAGCTGAACTATGAATTCCTGAGGGAAGGACCATATTTTATCTCCCCATTACCTCCCCACATATGGGCTCCCAATAAACAATCTTGGGGGAAAAATGAGTAAGAAACCACAGTACCAAAATTCAAGGTTCTGAACTAAAGCCCCAAAGGAGGAAAGGGCACCGGTTGTGGGAAACACCAAGACTAAAGGCCACAACCACCCTTGACATAGGGCAAGCCTGTTCCCTCTAGTGAACTAGATGGCCAGCCAGCCAAGATGCTGCCAGGGCATGCAGGGCACCCACGACCCTCCTGCCCCAACAGCCTTGTTAATCAGACACTGAACTTCCCCTCCGGATGGCCCCACAAAAACATTCAGAAACCAGAAACACAAATGACTTGTGGTATCCCAAAACTGTCTCTCGGCAGAGACAGCCGAGAAGGGAAGCTCTTCCAAAACCTCCTCTGTGGGCACAGTGCCTTTCTGAACCCTGTGGTGAAGCCAGAGGAGTGAAAAGTCGGCCTGAGCCTGACATTTCCAAACACTGAGGCTAGAACAATAAACACTGAGCTCAGCAGGCAGAGAGACAAGCCTAATCTGGGTTTCTCATGTTTCTCTCCAAATACTCTCCTGCAAGCCCCAGCCCACAAACAGTCTGTTTGTCTACTGCAGGCCTCTTAGCTGACACTGACCTCTGAGGGCCAGGCAGAGCTTCCTAGGCCTGACAACAAGGTGACAGTAAATATCTCTGCAGCACAGAGAACAACAGAAGGACACTGTGAGCCAGAAACTGCTTTGGGCCAAATTGGAACCTTACAGGGCTGGGGGAGGTGGGAAGACTGCTGAAGGAGAGAATGAATACTTGTCTTTGAGCTCACTGCACTAGACAGGGAGGCTTGGTCTGTCCATTTTAGCAGCCACTTTGAAACCTCTATCTGTATACTGCCTTCTCTGCAAGCTTTTGTGTCTCCTTGCATATAATTCACTTCAACAAAAATATATTAAACACAGATTATGTGCCAAGCACTGTGATGGATTCTGGAGATACAAACATGAATTAGTTTCAGATTCTATCTTAAGAGAACTTGCCATCTAACTGTAAGAACAAATTGTTAATATTTCTATAGAGTAGAATGTGCTGATTTTGGAGTATACAAGGTGCCACAGGAATAAAGCAGAGGATCACTAGGCTGAGACTGGGTATCCAGGAAGGCTTCCTGGAGGAGGAGACATCTGAACTGAATTCAGAAAATAAAATAAATTGTATCCAGATGAAGAAAGATGGAAAAGGTATTTCAGGTAGCACAACCAAAATGAGCAAAGGCACAAATGTGTGAAACCCTGTGGTGTATGCTGGAAGCTAGAGGCAGTTTAGTGGGACTGGATCTATTGTGCAAGGCAGAACAAGTAGAGGGTCAGGCTGAGGGACTGGCAGGAGTCAGGTCATGGAGGGGTTGTGTAGGGCCCTTCATGCCAAGGGCAGGAGCTTGGATTTTCTCCCAAGAAAAACAGGGGGTCTCCCAGCAAGTTTAGGTAGGTATGTAGCATAAAGACATCTGCTTTTCAGAAAGCTCATCTGGGCCGCAATGTAGGAAACAGACAATTAGAGGACTCTCTGGAGGTGAAGAGGCCAGTTAGGTGGCTGTCACAGTGATCCAGCAGGGAGCTCAGCTAGTGGCAGAGCACAGACAGCACTGGACAAACCTGAGAGATACTGAGAGGACAAGCTTGTCCAGACTTGGTTATGAGGCTTTCAGAAGGAGAGAGAGGCATTAAGATCAACTTTCAGATTTCTGAATTAGAGAGCTGTGGAAAAGGTAGTGCTGTTGGTTGAGATAACAATGGTAATTATTTTAACAGCTTACTATGTGCCAGACATTATTGTTTTTCATGAGATTTCATTTAACATTCACAACAACCCTTGAGATGGGACTATTACTTTATTTTATAAATGAGAAAAGCAAGACAGACAGTGTTACATAACTTGCCTAATGTCACACAACTACTACATGGTAACCTCGAGATTTTGAACCCTGGGCAGTCAAGGCTCCAGAAGCTCTGCCCTTGACCACTGCTCTGTGGTCCTCAGGACACAGGTGGTACCACAGGTGCCTCCCACAGTGTCAGGCACTGAGTCGTGGGAGTCTGTCTTGGCAAGCATTTATTCAGGAGGCTATGACATAATAAGACATATATATTTGGTTTCTGCCCTCAGTTCTTGACAAAGAGCTCCTAAAACCTTATAACTCCCTGAGTAATGGGGGTGATAGAAGAATCTTACAGAGCTCCTAAATCTCTTGGAATTCCCTGGATGAATATATATATTCATGTTAAGATGAATATACGAATATAGGTCAAGTAAGTAGTGAAGAGGAAGTTCAAACTAGATGGGTCACACACCCAAGTTCATTGCTTTTCAACTATATCCTGTCTCCCACATGAACCATGAAATGAAGGGACACCCATTGTCTGAGGAGTGACTAAAGAAAGTGAGGACATGTTAGGGGATGAGAGAAGAAAACCCTGATGCTGTGAGTAGGTGAGAATTCCAGAAGCCTGAGCTAAGGGCAACCCTACACATCTGTTGGCTTCTCTGCTCTTCTACTGGGAAGCTTCCACTTGAAGGGTCTCTCCAAATGTATCATAGCTCCTCTCCTTAACTTTCCACTGCCACGACCCAAGGATTGGGGAATGCTCACTTCCAAACACCACTCCTTCAGGATTCTCAGTTTGGCCACTTTCTCTTATCTTGTTTCCCTTCCTGTTATGGACTGAACTGTGTCTTCCCAAAATTCTTATGTTTAAGTTCTAAACCTCAATACCTCAGACAATATGACTATAATGAAAACATGGTTTTAAGGTGGCAATTAAGATCAAGTGAGTTCATAAGCATGGGTCTTAATCCTGTAGAACTGATACCTTTTTAAGAAAACATATGGGGGTGGGAGGGGTGCCTGGGTGTCTCAGTCGATTAAGTGTCCAACTCTTGATTTCGGTTCAGGTCTTGATCTCAGGGTCATCAGTTCAAGCCCTGTGTTGGGCTCCATATTGAGTGTGGAGCCTACTTAAAAAAGAAAGGGAGGGAGAGAGGGAGAAAGAAAAGACAAGACAAAAGGGACTCACACACAAAGACGGTAGGAAGACACAACAAGAAAGTAGCCATTTGCAAGCCAAGGAGAGGGTCTCACCAGAAACCAACCCTGCTGGCACCCCGATCTTGGATTTCTAGCCTCCAGAACCGTGAGACAGTAAATTTCCGTTGTTTAAGCCCCCAGGCTGCAGTACTTTGTTATGGCAGCCCCAGCAAATTAATATACTCCTCCTGCTCTTCCCCCCGACTTGTGCTGCCAGGGAGCACAGCGCCAGCATACAAGGTCAGCTGCATCCTGCTTCCCTCATCTCTAAAAGGAGGGGCTGTAGTAGATCCTCCCTAAGTCACCTCTAGCTCTGGCATTCTGTCCACCTGTAACATGTGTTATTCCACTAGAGAGAGAGAATCTCAGGGTTTTAACCATGAATGAAGAACATCGCTCTCTCCCAACTCACTTAACTCAATGGAAACTCCTGACTTCCAAAGCACTGCTTTATTGCTTCCAGGAATTTATTTTTCATCCACTTTATATGTACCTAGCACCCATCAGGTGCTATAAGTAATACTGTGCTGCTGACCTCTCTGTTGCCATTCCTGTTTTACCCCGTAGGTCCAAGTGAAATGTTCTTATAAACTTTTATTCATACGTTCGTCTTTTTCTCTTGCTCTTCTTCTCACCTCTCTCTCTCTCTTTCTCATTTATTATTCTGGGGGAAGCTGGCTGCCATGTCATGAAGACACTCAAGCAGCCCTATGGAGAGGCCCATGTAGGGAGGGACCTGAGACCTCATGCCAATAACCAGCAAGAAACTGAGGCCTGCCAGCAACTCCATGAACAATATGCTAGAAAATCAAATTTCAGAACTGGGTTTTCTGATGCTAAACTGCAAACTTTCTCTCCATCTTAAATGTGGATCCTCTAGCCCCAGTTAACCCCTCAGATAACTGCAGACAAGCTAATATCGTCACTGCAGACTGAGAAACCCTGAACCGCAACCACTTACTTGCTAAACAGCAACTGGATTCCTACCAATACAAAGTGTGAGGTACTAAAATGTGTACTGTTTTGAGCCACTGAGTTTTAGGGTTGCACCATAAATAACTACTAAACTCCTTGAGGGCCATTTTGTGGCACCTTTCACAATGCCTTACCCAGGGCTGGTCTCCTAGGATGTGTAGGTTTAGTATTTGTCACCCAAAAAAGACTGCGTGCTCCCACCAGGTTTAGGGAAGGCTAGAATTTTGACCTTTAGGGCAACAAAGAAAATATAAAATGGTGATCAAAAGACATGGCATGATAGAGTGGTTTATTAGCTTCCCATGGCAGCCGTAACAAATCACTGCAAACTCAGTGGTTCAAAACAACGCCAATTTATTTTCTTCTAATTCTGAAGGTCAGAAGCCAAAAATCAGTTTCGTTGTCCTACAGTCAAGGTGTCAGCAGGGCTGGTTTCTCCTGGAGACTCTAGGGGAGAATCCATTCCCCAGCTTTGAAAACTTTGGAGTTACATTTCTTGCATTCCCTGGCTCATGGCTGTGTCCTCCATCTTTAAAGCCAGGGAGGCAACATCTTCAAATCTCCCAGTGCTACTGTCTTCATATCACTTTCTCTCTGTAAGGATCCTTGTGATTACAACTGTCCCACCTGGACAGTCCAGAATAATTTCCCCACATTAAGCTCAGTAACTTAATCATATCTGCAAAGTCCCCTTTTGGCATATAAGGTGATATTCACAGGTTCTGGCGATGAGGATGTGGACATATTTGGGGGCCATTCCTCAGCCTACCACAGCAGAAAAATCCCATTTCTAGGGTCAGAGAGATCCAAATTCAAGTCTTCTGATTAACAATTAACCGTGTGAAGTTGAACAAATAACAACTAAGCTTAGGTTTGCTCACCTCCATAACACAGATGATAAAACTTATTAAATGAATACAATATGTAAAGGCACCTGGCACTTACTGCTATCTAAATAAGCACCAGCTTTTTCTTCCTTCCTTTTACTAAGTAGCTAGAAAGACAAGGACCTAGACCAAGAAAGAAGAGGGCTCCGAGGTTGTGGCCTTGTAACTAGTTTTGTATGGCACTTAATGTTTACAAGGCAGTTTTATGCTTATTACCTCATTTAACTATTATTCCCATTTTTCCAAATGAGTAAAACAGAGACAACAAGAATTAAGTGATTTTTCCCAGCATCTCTCAGCTAGTGTCATAATTGGGTTTTCTGATGCTAAATCCTAAGCTCTTTCCTTTATATGTCAGGCACCTGGGTAGGGCTGGCAAAAATCAGCTACCAAACTAACTACATGAAATGAGAAAAGAAGGGCAGCAGAATGAGGTATTATCATGAACGCTTGGAGGGAGGGCTCAGGAAAGCTTTGAGAGGACAGAAAGAAAAAGTGACAGTGAGCAGTGTTCTCCAAAGCAGGCCAAGGCTGGCTCTTGAGAAACAGGAAGAGAATGAGACCTGCCTTCACCCCACACCATCCATTCTTACTCCTTTCCTCTCACAAGGGCTATCTCAGACCTTTGGTAATAAATAACTTTCAGATGTGGCTCATCAGCTTGGTGTATCTGATAAGACACCATGTCAGGAGTCAGAGGCCCACCCAGGGGACGATTCCATTATTCCAGTAAGGAATTACAAGGGATTGCACTGTGGCAGGACCTGCCTGGCTCCTGAGTTTGGAGCCAGACCCAGAAGGTGGGAGAGGTGCTCTGCTGGGGGGTGGTGAAGTTCATGGACTCACCTGGAGGGGAAAGGGCTGTCTGTTCCCTCTATAAAATCATAACAAAAACATATCACACCCCGCCCTGAACATCTCCAAAGCACTTTAACCAACATTTTCTCACCTGCCCTCACAAAATCATGCTCAATTCACAAAGAAATGGATAAGCGAAACCGGTTATTGAATGTTTAATATTTGCTAGCACTGGAACAAAAGCCTTATAAGCATTATGCAAATGTAGTCATCTCAAGTTCTCCATGAGGTAGGTCTTCTCATCTTCAGATGAAGGACCTGTGCTCAGAGAGGTTAAGTGGTTTGCATAAAATGACCACAGCTACTATGTGACCGAATCAGCATTAAAACACAGGAGATCCTGGTGCTAACTAGCAGACCCCTTCCCACTGAAGGGATACAGCCCCTAGATGTGCACTTGGAGCCTTTTCCTCTGGAGAAGTCAGAAATGGGGGTACGTATCACAAGGGGGCCTTGCAATGATATGGGTTAGCTTGGTTGTGTATCCCAGAGCCTCGCCACTGTGCACATATGAAAACACATCTTCAATAAAACATGGTAAATTAAGTCAGGCTTCCAAAGGTTTCCTAAGAGTTGGTAGCCAAGGCCTCTGTGGCAGCTAACTTAATTTTTCCCTTAGATCTGCATGTTCTTGAAGCAGGTGGACAGGCCCAGCTAGACTTCAATTGGTTCCACATGGGAAACAGGATTAGAATAGCCCCCGAGGACCTCTTCTGACATTATTTCACCCCTTCTGGCTAATTTTCTATTTCAATGTTAAGGAGAGATCTTTTGTCCCTCTAGGCTGCTCTCCCATTCAGTTTAATTTAGAAAAGAAGTCTTTGCAATATTGAATTCAAAATTATTTTCATGGTCCAGGAAAGAAGCCCCAGCAGTGGGCGGGGGCGGGGGGTGCACAGGAACAAGGACTAACAAGGACTGGAGTTCAGCAACCTGCACCCCCCTGCAGGCCAGGTTAGGGAGTCCCCAGATAGAGAAGCTTCAGCCCCAGCAGGGTCAGAGGCCAAGGTGGGGAGAAGGAGGGCACAGGGTGACATGGCAGGTGGAATGGGGCTGGGGGACTGGTGGCCAGTGTGGTGGGCACGGAGCCAGGCATGGTGGGGCTGGGAGGGGAGCGGTGGTTGGTGGGCACATGCCCAGGTGAACTGGAGGGGGGCCTGGAGCTAACCCAAGACAGGACTGAGCCCCAAGCTTTGCCCAAAGACTTGAAGAGGGCTCCAGGCATGAGGCTCAGAGAGATCCCAAAGATGTCTTTCTGCCTTGCCTGTCCAGAGAAGGGAGCAAATTCTTAGGCTGCTGCTTATGGACCCCCACCTACCTCCATCCCCCTCAACAAAGAATCCCACTTCCTGAGGGATGACCATTTGATCCCTGTCCCTGGCTCTTCCCCAGGACAAAATGCAGAAAGGTCAATTCAAAGACAGCAAGTGGGATCAGAAGAGGTGGGCTTTGGAGCAGAGAGAATCAAATCCAGGCCCCCACTCACAGCTGAGTAGCTGGGGGCAAATTGCTTAATTCCTTTATGCCTCCCTTCATTCCTCATAAAGTGAGGATAATGATATCTACCTCAAAGGGATTTTGTGAGGGCCAGCAGAGTTTATGAGTACATAAACAGCCAGTGGAGGGCCTGCCATGTAGGTGCACGATAAATGTCCTAGTCCACTTTCCCTTTCCTCTGAGCAAGGGCCAGAGAGAAGGTGGGGACCCCGACCTCACAGCATTTGCTGCCAGCCCTAATGGCACCTGATGCACTTTGGCTGAGCCTCCCACTTGAGTGGGCATGATCCACAGGATCCACAATACACAAGGACAGAGTACCAAACCCTGAAACAAGGACAGTCTGGACAGATGCTGGACATCTGCTGGGTTCTCACTCAGCACACAGCCCCTGGAAGTCACCTACATTTGCATAGCATATTATAAACTCAAAGCACCTTTCCCTACACTGTCAACATTAGATCAACACCAGGTATAGTACTAGGTAGACGGAGCAGGTATGTCTTTTTTGTAGTTTACAAATGAGAAACCCAAGGTTTCAACAGTTTATATAAATTTTCCGAGGTCCTACAGCTAATGAGATGCAGAACTGGGGTTCAAACCCACTGTGTATGGCCCCCTGTACCACACCCTTTCAACTGAAGCTGTACCTGAGGCTGAGGAGGAGATAGAAATCTATCCAAAGTTAACCACAGACTGTACGTTGGAAGGCTGGGGTGGAGGCTGACCTCTCCAGAGTGGCTTGTTAATTTAGTGCTAGTTTGACCCCTTCAATTAGCTGCTGGACAGAGCCAGGCCCAAGGGAGATGGACAGCAGGGCTTAATGGAAATGGGGATGCTGGTGATGATATGAACAATCTGAATTATGGTCTCAATTTGCACAGAGCCTGATAGATTTACAATAATTCCAAACCAGGTCAAGTGTCTGTGCCTCCTCTTTTGCTGATCTCACACAAACTCTCTCCATTTGTCAGGCTCCGACTTACTCTGAGTGGCTGCCCGCCCCCTCCCTCCCTCCATTAGCTATGCTCTCCCTGCAGTGCTCTGACCCCAGGGCACCTCTGCAGCTGGGCCCAGAGGGACTGGGGCTGCTACTAGCAGGGCTCAGGAACCTAGGAGCTTTGAGGCCATCCACACAGATAAACTGCACTCTGAGGTGAAGAAAGGGACTGTCCAGGGCCCGCGGTCTGTGGTAGTTTTTAAGACAAAGGGACATAATGATTTGGTGTCTTAAGGGTTTACTGTGTGGGTGTAACACTGTTACAGTAAATGGATTCTGGGAGAGTTGAGTCCGCCTGGTAGAACGAGGACAGCAGAGGGCTCTTCCAGACCCAGCCAGAATAACTGATATATGTCATAGTTCATGAGAATTCTTGAAAACTTGGAAGATCTTATACTATCTCCCATCTTCCTGGACTCCTGCAGCTGGGGCCTTTGAATATGGGAATGGTTGGTTTCATAGTGGGGGTGTGTGGTGTTGAATGGAGGATAGTGGCAGATTCTGGAACAGCTGCTATTCTCCAACCCACATGTCCAGTACTAGCCTGGCTAAAGTGGTAGAGGAAACCTCTTGGTCACCTTGGCTAACCACCTGCCTGGCTTGCAAATTCTGTCCACAATGTCCCTAGCAAGTGGCCATCTGGCCTCACTTGAGTGCCTTCTGTACTAGGGAACTAGAGACTTTATGGGGTAACAACCCATGCCATCTTCAGGGTGCTTTAATTTTCAAACAATTTTCCTTCTATTAAGGAAAAAAATCTATCTTCCTAGAGCTTGCACACTTTCTTACCTATACCAAGAGCCAAACAATGCCTAATAAAGTAATTATTAATTTAATTTTGATGTGCTTTGCTTGGGGATCATTGGATAGCCTTCTCCCTTTCTTCTCCCAGAAGGACCTCTTTGGTCTACTTCACAGCATGGGGAGAGGGAAAGAGCCCTAGGAAAGAGTCTGGCAAGTCTGTTCATGGGTCTGTCCTTTACACCTCTTAGCTCTTGCTATAAATTCATCTGTGGATGAGCCACAATTGCTGGATGAGTACCTTTTTTTTTTTTTTTAAAGATTTTCTTTATTTATTTGACAGAGATAGAGACAGCCAGCGAGAGAGGGAACACAAGCAGGGGGAGTGGGAGAGGAAGAAGCAGGCTCATAGCGGAGGAGCCTGATGTGGGGCTCGATCCCGGAACACCGGGATCACGCCCTGAGCCGAAGGCAGACACTTTAACCGCTGTGCCACCCAGACGCCCCACTGGATGAGTACCTTCTATACACTTTTTTCTTAACATATGTGTTGTAGTTTCTTCCAAGTTTTTCCTTGTGATTGAGTTCCAATTTCAAAGCATTGTGGTCTGAGAATATGCAGGGAATAATTTCAGTCTTTTGGTATCAGTTGAGATCTGTTTTGTGACCCAGCATGTGATCTATTCTGGAGAACGTTCCATGTGCATTTGAAAAGAATGAGTATTCTGTTGTTCTGGGGTGTAGTGTTCTATATATATCTATGAGGTCCATCTGGTCTAGTATGTCATTCAAAGCTCTTGTCTCTTTGTTGATTTTCTGCTTAGGTGATCTCTCTATTGCTGATAGTGGAGTGTTGAGGTCCCCTACTATTAACGTATTTTTATTTATATATCTCTTTACTCTGGTTAAGACATGGCTTGTGTATCTTGCTGCTCCCCTGTTGGGGGCATATATATTTATAATTATCATATCCACTTGTTGGAGAATTGCTACCTCAGCTTTCATTTGAGGTCCATTGGCATGAAAAATGGTTCCCCATCTCTTCACTCTCAGTCTGGATGTATCTTTAGGTTCAAAATGAGTCTCTTGTAGACAGCAAATGTATGGGTCATGTCTTTTTATCCAATCTGCAACCCTGTGGCATTTTATGGGAGTTTTGGCCATTCACATTGAGAGTGATTATTGAGAGATATGATTTTAATGATGTCATGTTGCCTGTGAAGTCTTTGTTTCTATAGATTGTTAACTTTCTGTTCTGTATCACTCTTGGGGCCTTTTTACTACCTGTGGGACTTCATCAAGATAAAAGCTTCTACACAGCCAAGGAAACAGTAAAAAAAACTAAGAGGCAGCCCACGGAATGGGAGAATATATTTGCAAATGACACTACAGATAAAAGACTGGTATCCAAGATCTACAAAGAACTTCTCAAACTCAATACACAAGAAACAAATAAATCATACAATCCATTTCTTTCCTCTGTTTTTGTTTCTTGATAATACTTCTCTGTAGATAATTCATGCTTTAAAAGTTGTCTCTATGATTATTTTAAAAACTCTTTTTATGTTGTCTTTTAATAAAACAGGTTCTTGATTTTAATATAGTCACATTTAATAATTATTTCTTTTTGGTAGACTTTTTCTTTTCTTTAAGCTGCTTTATTGAATAATGATTGATATAGAAAAAACTGTAGGTTTCTAATGAATACAAATTGATGCATTTGGAAGTAAGTATACACCTGTGAAACCATCATCACTATCAATGCCATAAATTTATCCATTAACTCCACAAGTTTCTTCCCACACCCCCTTTTTTTTCCTTTTGTTAGCATAAGATCTACCCTCTTAGCAAATTTTAAATTATATAATAGAATATTGTTAATCAAAGGCCTAGTGTTGCATGGTAGGTCTCTAGAACCTACTTATTTTGTATAACTGAAACTATGTACCCTTTGAATACTTCTACATTTCTCCCTCCTCCTAGTCCCTTGAAACCACCATTCTATTCTTTTTATGTATTTCAGTATTTTAGATTTCACATATAAGTGAGATCATGCAGCATGTGTCTTCCTGCGTCTGGCCTATTTCACTTAGCATGTCTACCCATGTTGCAAATGGCAACAACTTCTTTTTAGAGGCTGAATAATAATCCTTTGTGTGTGTGTGTGTGTATAGATAGATATGGATAAATAGACATTTATATACACACACCACATTTTCTTTATCCCTTTGTTTGATGATGGACATTTAGGTTGTTTAACATCTTGGCTATTGTGAATAATGCTGCAATGAACATGGGAGTACAGAAAATTCTTTGAGATCCAGATTTCAATTCCTTTGGATATATATTCAGAAATAGAATTGTTGGATCAAATGATAATTCTATTTTTAATTTTTTGAGGAAACTCCGTATTATTTTCTACAATGGATATACCAGTTTACATTTCCACTACCAGTGTATTAAGAGGGGAGAAGGAAGGGGGGATAAACGGAAGGGGGAATGAACCGTGAGAGATTATGGACTCTGGGAAACAAACTGAGGGCTTCGATAATAAAAAATATTATTTAAAAAAACATATGTGTTGTAGAATAAAGGACTTTATTTTTTTTTATAATTTTTATTGTTATATTAGTCACCATACAGTACATCCCCAGTTTTTGATGCAATGTTCCATGACTCATTATCTGCGTATAATACCCAGTGCACCATGCAATGTGTGCCCTCCTTAATACCCATCGCCAGCCTATCCCATTCCCCTACCCCCCGAAGCCCTCAGTTTGTTTCCCAGAGTCCACAGTCTCTCATGGTTCATTCCCCCTTCTGTTTACCCCCCCTTCATTCTTCCTTTCCTTCTCCTACTGATCTTCCTATTTCTTATGTTCCATGAATGAGTGAAACCATTAGAATAAAGGACTTTAAAGACTAATAACCATTATAATCATTACTATAATTTTCTGAACATTTACTATATGCTAGGAATTTTGCTAAATGCACTGCATACATTATTGTTTTGTTTCTCATGTTTCCACCTTAACTAATAAGGTTTATTATTATCCCCACCATAGATGAAGACAGTGTCCCAGAGAAGTTAAATAACTAGCTAAACATAACTGACAAGTAGTAGAGGTGCAATTTGAGCTCAAGTTTATTTGTATGCTCTTAACCACTATGCAAAGATGCCATCCCAGCCTAAGGAAACCTAAAATCTAGTAGGAAAGAGAAAACTAAAACACAAGAAACACTAGGATATACACAAGTATCAAATCATTATGTTGTATACCTGAAACTAGTATATTACACATCAATTATACTTCAATTTAAAATTTTTTGTATTAAACACTAAAGACAATAAAAGGTAATGAAAGGGGAAAGTAGAACTGGAGTCTAAACTTCAGTCTAATAAAAGTGCTGTGCTAAAAACAGTAGCAAATATGTATTTGTTGAATGACTCTTCAGGCAGAGGAAGGCAGTTTTCCCAAAGAAAACACAGGATGAGAAAATTGCAGGGTGTTATTTCCAGGGGATTAAAAAGAACTGAAATGGGGAAATCCTGTGCAAAAAAAGCACACTAAAGAAAATATGCTTTTACTACCCATTCACCTATTCATTTACTCAACACACGTTTTTGAGCACCTCTATGGGCCAGGCATTGTATTAGTAATATCATAACACTCAGTCTTCGCCCTTCAAGGAATTAACCTAAAGTCAAAGTCAGGTATTCAGGGTAGTGGAATAAATAACTACAATAAGAAGCACTAGGATAATGATGCAACACAGCAAAGAGGAGGTAACTCTATGCCATGCAAAGGATAAATGCCAGGAGGGAGGAGAGAGAGCAGGATGAGCCAAATGAAGGTAGGATGGCTTCTTGGAGCAAGCCTAAGGATGGAAAGAGTGAGGCAGGGAAAGGAGGGGCAGTTAGTGAACAGTGAGGCCAAAACTGAGGGACTTAGAGTGCAGGGGGCAAAAGGCATAGAGACAATGTTTAGAGCTACATTGTGAAGGATTTGAATGTTGGGGTAAGAGAAGTAAAAACTGATCTCACAGACAATATGGGGGAAGACCTTTCCAGGAGGAGAAAGACTAGACAGAGGACTGCATGATGGTGTGTGGAACAGAGAACTCTGGCCCCACCTGGATGACATAGACTCCTGGACACTCAACACTTGCACTGAGCACCTATTGCAGTATAGTCTGTGAGACAGGGTGTGGAGTCTCCATGAATAAGTAGATCCATTAAAATTGCCTTTCTGGGTGACAGAAAGTTAGGAGAGAGGACAGAGAACCAGGGGTGGATGAGACAGAAGGCAGAAAGGCATGGTGCAAGTCAGGCTCTAAGCTCTGGGAAGGCTGGGGACATGGCCAGGTGAGATCACCAGAAGAACCACAGGAGCCAAATGCTCCCAAGCTGGGGAGGTTAAGGAAACTGTTTTGTAAAGCAACATGCCCAGCTCATTCCCGAGCTGTGAGCATTGGGCAGGTGTTCTCTAAGAGCTAAGGTTCTCCATCCATGGGATCTAAGACTGTACCAGCCAAGCCAACAGAAGCGTCTGTGCAGACACTGCAGAAGGCAAGGCTGGCTCCGGTTCCTTTCCAGCAGGGCTAAGGGTGGCAGGGGTGTGCTGAGTGGCAGGTGTAGGGTGACTCCAGACCATCAGCCTTGGCAGACTCAAACAGAAAATATCGTCCACTGGTTCCGGAGCATGGTTCTGTCCCAATGGCCTGTGAGCCCCACATTCTATCTGTCCTGTCAGACAGGAACTGTGCCTTATGGACCAGACACTAACAAGTTTGTTCACCACAAAAAAGGGGCAAGTAGGGCCTGGGAGGTGGGAGTGGTAAGAGACCACAGGACTTCAGCGAAGCCCCAGCCCAGCAGAAGTCAAGTCCTGTGTAAAGGCATTCTGTGGATCATTACTCAGAGGGATCTGAAAGTCACTGTTTACTTCCTGACAAGAACTCCATGAAACTCCTAGAAATCATTTATTCAATGTTTTACAATTTACGAAGGTCTTTCACTTATGTTATCCCACTAATTACCACCATAGCCCTTTGAAGTAGATTAAATAGATATTACTCTGCATTTTACAATAAGAAAATGGGAGAGCCAGAGATGGCTGTCTTGCTCAAAGTTACACACTCCTGAGTGGCAGTGCTGGGATTCAATCAACACCTCCTCCCTTCACTGCTCTTGTTTCTCTATTAAATCACGTTCCCCACTCTTCAGTGACTGTTGGATTGGAGGCAGCAAGACAAAGCCTAAAAAATAAGAATCCTACCTGGTCGCTTTTGGTCTCCCACTAATCTTCCATGAGAAATAGTTTTAAGCAGTTTCAGGGTAACCCACTTACATCTGAGAAAGGAAGAGACTTGAATGGAAAGGTAAGCTGAGATCCACAAACTGCACTGAATGGGCTGGATGCAGTGTGTATCTTTATTTAACATCCATTATTTATACATCCATTCAACCTAGAAATGTTTCTGAAAGTCAGGCACTGTACCAGGCATAGGGGACATGATGAGAAACAAAGGAGACATAGTTTCTGCTCTCAGAATTTAAATTCTAATAAAGATTATAGAAAATAAGCAAAAAGCCCCTGGCATTATGCTAAGTGCAGTGAAACAAAGAAATAAAGGACTAGATAATAAGAGGGAAGGTGGGTACGTTCTTTAGATACAAGGATTAAAAAAGACCTCATGATGAGGTCTCACTGGAAAGAAGAAAAGAAACCAGCTATGTGAAGAAACCAGGAAGATCATTTCAGGCTCACAGACTGGGGCAGCTATCCATACCAGAGAAGGGAGACAATATGGCATGTTTAAATGAACCCAGACTTGCTAGAATGAACAGAATGGGAATGTGGCACCTACTGAAGGGGGAGAGAGGGCAGATTACACAGGGTTGTGTTCGCCAAGGAAGAGTTTGGACTTAGTCTCAGCTCATCGGACTAAAGGGGGTTACACAGGTGGATGGCATGACCTAATATATATCTTATAAAGGTCATCCTTGTTGCCATTTGGAGATTAAAGAAGGTAAAGTTGAAATAGGAAGCCTAGTTAGAAGGGTAATTCAATAGTTCCACAGGGAGATGATAGTGGTGTGGACTGGGGAAAGCAGAAAAGAGATAAATGAACGCAGAATGTATCTTGGAGGCAACATTGACAGAATTTGTCATTGGATTGCATAAGTGGGACTTAGAAAAAGGAAAGAATCATGAACAATTTCTAGAATTCTACTTTAGGTAACTGGATGGGTGGCAGGGATATTTATTGACACAGTGCAGTCAGGTTGAGGGCAGGTTTGAAGAGGTGGAAGTGAAGAGTTCTTTTAGACATGATAATTAGGAGGTATCAGTGGGACATTTGTGAGAAGACATGAAGTGGGTATTTGGATACACAAGTCTGGCATTCAGATGAAAGGGCTGGGCTGGAGACAGAAAGTTGATAACTGTAAGAAGACACATGGTATTTTAATGTCAAGGGAATGAGAACACCTAGAAAGATAATGCAAAGAGGGGTTCATGATCCAGCCTCAAGAAGTCCAGCATTTGGAAGTCCAGCAAAAAGAACAAATCTAGCAAAGAAAACTAAGAGTGGATAGTGGGGTAGTAAGAAAACTAGAAGCCAAGACATCACAGGATCCACAAAGAGCTGCATGTTTCAAAAAGAAGTTGTAATCCATGGTGTCAAATTGTGCTGAGATGTGAAGGTGAGGATTGATTTGGCCACCTGAGGGCCACTGGTGACCTTGAGAAGAGCAGTTTTAGTAGTGTGTAAGCAAAAGGCAAATGGGAATGGGCTGAGTAGTAAATATGAGGAATAAGACTAAAACAACTTCCCCCAGCAAAACAAACAAACAACAACAACAACAAAAAAAAATCAATAGATAGATTGGCAGGATAAAGGGAAGATTATTGTTTTTGATGTTTTGTAAGGTAGGAGATGCTAGAGCATGTTTGATGATGTGAATGATTTAGTAGAGCAGGAGAAATTAATGATAGAATAGAGATGGGGTAACCAAAGAAATACAATCTTTGAAAAACTGAAAGAAGACAGAACCAGAGAATCTGAGGAAGAAATGGGACTTTCATTGTTTCCGATGCAGGTGGATTTGAAGGTGCAGTAGGAAGTTAGCATCTAGTAGTTTCTATTTCCTCAAAAGACTAAGGTCATCAGTGGAGAAGGACTGTGGAGTACCGGAGTGGGGAGTTTGAAGAGAAAAGGCATGAACTTATCTTGGGAAATGGACAGTTAGTCCACCAGAAGGACAACATAAGGTCTCCAGATAGTGATGAGTGCCAAACTGAAGCACATCATTATGGACTTTATTTTAAAAGGTTTGTTTTGTGACTTTCTCCATTAGTGTTCAGCTGCTCAGGAGCAAGTGCAGAGAAGGAAAGCAATATTTAGAAGTCCAACAGAGGAGTTTTGCAAGCCACGTTCAATAAAGGGAGAGAGGAGCGAAGGAGCTGGAGCTATTTTTTTTTTTTGTGGTTTACAATTCTGCTTATTTTTTTATTATAATATTTTTAAATTATGTTAGTCACCATACAGTACATCCCTGGTTTTTTATGTAAAGTTCCATGATTCATTAGTTGCGTATAACACCCAGTGCACCATGCAATACGTGCTCTCCCCCTCCTCACTACCCATCACCAGCCTACCCCATTCCCCCACCCCCTCCCCTCTGAAGCCCTCAGTTTGTTTTTCAGAGTCCATAGTCTCTCATGCTTCATTCCCCCTTCTGATTACGCCCCCTTTATTTATCCCTTTCTACTCCTACCGATCTTCCTAGCTCTTATGTTCCATAAATGAGAGACACCACATGATAATTGTCTTTCTCTGCTTGACTTATTTCACTTAGCATTATCTCCTCCAGTGCCATCCATGTTGCAGCAAATGTTGAGAAATCGTTCTTTTTGATAGCTGAGTAATATTCCATTGTATATATAGACATCTTTTTTTTTTTTAAAGATTTTATTTATTTATTCGACCGAGATAGAGACAGCAAGTGAAAGAGGGAACACAAGCAGGGGGAGTGGGAGAGGAAGAAGCAGGCTCATAGCGGAGGAGCCTGATGTGGGGCTCGATCCCAGAACGCCGGGATCACGCCCTGAGCCGAAGGCAGACGCTTAACCCCTGTGCCACCCAGGCGCCCTCTTCTTTTTTTTTTTATATAATATTTTTTTATTATGTTAGTCACCATACAGTACATCCCTGGTTTGTGATGTAAAGTTCCATGATTCATTAGTTGCATATAACACCCAGTGCACCACGGACCACATCTTCTTAATCCAGTCATCTGTTGAAGGGCATCTTGGCTCCTTCCACGATTTAGCTATTGTGGACAATGCTGCTATGAACATTGGGGTGCATATGGCCCTTCTCTTCACTACGTCTGTATCTTTGGGGTAAACATCCAGTAGTGCAATTGCTGGATCATAGGGTAGCTCAATTTTTAACTCATTAAAGGACCTCCACACTGTTTTCCAGAGTGGCTGTACCAACTTGCATTCCCACAAACAATGTAGGAGGGATCCCCTTTCTCCACATCCTCTCCAACAATTGTTGTCTCTTGCCTTGTCAATTTTTGCCATTCTAACTGGCGTAAGGTGGTATCTCAGTGTGGTTTTGATTTGAATTTCCTTGATGGCTAATGATTTTGAACATTTTTTCATGTGTCTGTTAGCCATGTGTATGTCTTCATTGGAAAAGCGTCTGTTCATATCTTCTGCCCATTTTATGATTTATTTGTTTCTCGTGTATTGAGTTTGAGAAGTTCTTTGTAGATCTTGGATACCAGTCTTTTATCTGTAGCGTCATTTGCAAATATATTCTCCCATTCCGTGGGCTGCCTCTTAGTTTTTTGGCTGTTTCCTTGGCTGTGCAGAAGCTTTTTATCTTGATGAAGTCCCACAAGTTCATTTTTTCTTTTGTTTCTCTTGCCTTTGGAGATGTGTCATGAAAAAGTTTGCGGCCAATGTCGTAGAGGTTGTTGCCTATGTTGTCCTCCAGGATTTTGATGGATTCCTGTCTCACATCGAGGTCTTTCATCCATTTGGAGTTTATCTTTGTGTATGGTGTGAGACTGGTCAAGTTTCATTCTTTTGCATGTAGCTGTCCAATTTTCCCAGCACCATTTATTGAAGAGACTGTCTTTTTTCCACTGGATGTTTTGTCCTGCTTTATCAAAGATTAGTTGCCCAAAGAGCCGAGGGTCCACTTCTGGGTTCTCTATTCTGTTCCATTGGTCTATGTGTCTGTTTTTGTGCCAGTACCATGCTATCTTTGTGATCACAGCTTTGTAGTATAACTTGAAATCCAGCATTGTGATGCCCCCAGCTTTGTTTTTCCTTTTCAACACTTCCTTGGCGATTTGGTGCCTTTTCTGGTTCCACACAAACTTAAGGGCTGTTTGTTCCAGTTCTTTGAAAAATGTCATTGGTATTTTGATAGGGATAGCATTGAAAGTGTAGATTGCTCTGGGTAGCATGGACATTTTAACTATGTTAATTCTTCCGATCCATGAGCATGAAATATCTTTCCATCTTTTTGTGTCTTCTTCAATGTCTTTCAAGAGTGATTTGTAGTTTCTAGAATATAGGTCCTTTACGTCTCTGGTTAAGTTAATTCCAAGATAACGTATGATTTTTGGTGCTATTGTAAATGGGATGGATTCCCTAATTTCTCTTTCTTCAGTCTCATTGTTCGTGTATAGAAATGCAACTGATTTCTGAGCATTGATTTTGTATCCCGCCACATTACTGAATTGCTCTATAACTTCTAGTAGTTTGGGGGTGGATTCTTTTGGGTTTTCCATATAGAGTATCATGTCATCTGCGAAGAGAGACAGTTTGACTTCTTTGCCGATTTGGATACCTTTTATCCCTTTTTGTTGTCTGATTGCTGTTGCAAGGGCTTCTAGTACTATGTTGAATAATAATGGCGAGAGTAGGCATCCTTGTCGTGTTCCTGATCTTAAGGGAAAGGCTTTCAGCTTTTCCGCATTGAGAATGATGTTTGTTGTAGGCTTTTCATAGATGGTTTTTATGAGATTGAGGAATGTACCCTCTATCCCTACACTCTGAAGGGTTTTAATCAGGAAAGGATGCTGTATTTTGTCAAATGCTTTTTCTGCATCAATTGAGAGGATCATATGATTCTTGGCTTTTTTCTTGTTGGTATAATCTATCACACTGATTTGCGAATGTTGAACCACCCATGCATCCCAGGGATGAATCCCACTTGGTCATGATGGATAATCCTTTTAATGTACTGTTGGATCCTATTAGCTAGGATCTTGTTGAGAATTTTGGCATCCATATTCATCAGGGATATCGGTCTGTAATTCTCCTTTTTGATGGGGTCTTTGCCTGGTTTGGGTGATCAAGGTAATATTGGCCTCATAGAATGAGTTTGGTAGTTTTCCTTCTGTTTCTATTCTCTGAAATAGCTTTAGGAGAATAGGTATTATTTCTTCTTTGAATGTTTGGTAGAATTCCCCGGGGAATCCATCAGGCCCTGGCGTTTTGTTTTTTGGAAGGTTTTTAACCACTGTTTCAATCTCTTAATAATTAATTGGTCTGTTTAAAAAATCAGTTTCTTCCTGTTTCAGTCTTGGTAGTTTATAGGTTTCCAGGAAGCCCCCATCTCTCCCAGGTTGCTTAATTTATTGGCATAAAGCTGTTGATAAAAGTTTCTAATAATCCTTCATATTTCATTGGTGTTGGTTGTGACCTCTCCCTTTCCATTCATAATTTTATTAATTTGGGTCCTTTCTCTATCCTTTTGGATAAGTCTTGCCAGTGGCTTATCTATTTTATTTATTCTTTCAAAGAACCAGCTTCTAGTTCTGTTGATCTGCTCTACTGCAGGAGCTGGAACTATTTGTGAAGGAATTGTGATGACAGACCATAGATTCTAGGCTGGGCAGGGAAGGAAGTAAAGTTAGGCAGGTGCTGACAGAAAATGGGAAACAAATGGGGTCAAAGGATTAAGGGTCTCCATGAGGTCAAAGATATGTGATAGAGGAGATACCTGTGCAAGAGAGGTAGAGTAATAGGAGGTGGGTTGGAAAACAGTAAAGTTTGAAATCGAGATCTGCAAAGTGGTATAGTTTTTGTTTATTGCAAGGTGCAGAATATAGTCATAGGAGTGAGGAGGCCAAGGAAGAATAGAAGAAAACGTGGCTGGATGTGAGAAGCTCAAGGAGCAGACATCAGGGTGTTGAATGGCTCATCCATCTGCTGAAGTTTCTTATGCTTTGTGCAGAGGCAAATAGAAGATGTTTAGAAATACAAACCTTGAAATGGACCCACCATCCTTCCAAGATGTAAATGCCCCACTTGAGGTAAGAAGCACATGCATGATCTATTCCAGTGTTAATCAAGCTTGTCCTTTATGGCTACACAACTATCAGTTGCAGTGCTCTTTATGGAACATCATGAAATATGGACAGATTAAAATAGCTCAACATAAAATTTTTGCAGTATCAGGCACCATCTAATACTGGATTCTAGTTTAGATAAGTGGAGTAGCTGTTGTCAAAGGCTTAAGAGAATGAAATTTAATGCAGAGAAGTTCCATCCATTAACTTAATGTTTTCCAAATACTGGGAACAGACACCCATCCCCCATTGCTCATTTTTAACTTGAGAATGGCATACACCTGATGCTCGCCCGAATTGGTCTCCAGGGCTTGGAGAGGAAAGGGAGTCCTGGTCCAGTAGAGAGGAGAGCTGAGAAACTCCACACAAAGACTTAGTAATGAAGTGAGACAGAGCATCACTTTGGTCCTCGAAGGGGGAAGCCTAAGGAGGCATTCTAAGAAACAACAGACAGCCCCATTTACATTTCTATATGGATCAAAGAATAACACCTGTGCTCAGAAAACTCACTGAATCTTTATACCTGGCATGCGCTTGTTGGTTATGTAGGAAAAAAAAAAACTTTTTTTTTCTATTAACTACTGGTTTAAAGTCCCTTAAAGTGACAGACACTGTGTATATGCTTCACAACAGTGAGGAAATAGAGCAGTAATCTTGAGGGTGCTGAAAGATGACTTTAGTGGGCTAACTTCAATCATTCATAGCCTGTTTCTATTCTCCTTGGTCCACTCAAATGGCTTATCTGAGTCAAACACTCTGTAACATGAGGCAATTAAAAATAGAAAAAGAAGTCTATTTATTGCATGTGTGAACAAAAGGAAAAGATAGAAAAGGCACCAGCCTCCCAGCCTCCTTGTCTATTCTGAGTCCCTGGGTAAATAAAACACACCCACAGATCTAGGCTTACAACAGACCTGATGGAAGAGGCTGATGAGAGAGCCAGAGAGAAGTACTGAATCTCAAGTCTCCATCCTTTTTTTTTTTTTTTCAAGTCCCCATTCTGACAGGATGGGTCTAGCACCACCCATAGCACCCAAGGATGTGACCAGAGCCCAGACCTTCTCTATGTCCCTTCCCCAAACCCCAACTATCATTTGACTTCTGGGGATGTTCAATGAACCAAAATATTCTGCTGAATGACGTGGACCACAGAAAATTGTTCTGAGCTTATGATGCCTTTGGAGAGACTATCAGAACCTTGGACAACTGAATGGCCTTGACTTCTGTCTTTTCCCAAGGAGAAAAAACATCTACCAAGAAGATCCCATAAACAGAATGCACAAAATGCAACTTCTTCACCTTCTTCCTCTTAACCATAAGAATAATTAGAATCCTAAAAGATATCTTCTACTCAAGAAAGGAACCCCCAAGTGGTAGAACAGGCAGTGGCAGCTATGAAAAGGGACAGAAAACTAGCAAATCCTAAAGTCTTCCAGAAGAAAGGGAAGTCTGAAACAACTTCACCAGCAGGAGGCTTCTTGTTCTCCTGACAATAGGATGATAATTTGTGGAAAGTATGAATCTGAGACTTGGGGAAATAGCAGGTAGCAAATCTGAAAAGAAATGCCTTTCTCAACTCCCCATAAAAAGAGGGTATTATTATCACTTGATGATTTTCATTGTCTAAAATGCTCCTTGGGAAAGGCAATGGAACTGCCTAAGTGTCTAAAACCTCAAGAAAGGGTAGAAATTGAGAAAAAGCTCAGAAGGTGATGAAAGTTGGGATAAATGGAGAAGAGGCCGTTTGTCCAACCCCAAGTCAATCAGAGTTCACTGGTGCCCTGACAGGTGGAAACAAATGGGATTACCTTCTCTCCTTTGCAGTTCTGGGCTTCTTGCCTCAAACTGTCTCAGCTCCCACCACAGGCTACTTCTGGTATGCCAGTACAGGCTGGACAGTAATGGTGTGGCTGATTTTACTCAAGATGAGAATATTATAGTCGTGTTCAAGTTACATGGGTTTAGATGTATTCACATCATGTTCTGCTCCAGCTACCACTGTTTCAAGTTTTAAGTTAACATTGAGACTCACACACATTGTAGGAGTACAAGCCAGTACATGTTTTTTAGAGAGTAATTTGGAACCAGCAAGTCCTGTTCTAGGAATTCATCCTGTTATATTAGACAACAGGCTCCAAATGGAGTCACTTGGGCTATGCACCATGTCAGCAAACCAAGACATTCATACCTAACCTACCTGCAAGCTTCTCTATTGCCTAGGAATGTAACCTTTAACCAATCAATCTGGAATTACCTGGTCAGCGCCAGTAGAGTAAACTGCCTGACAGACCCTTTCCATTCCCCTTAGGAGGGCGACTTTGCCTGAAACAACACGTTCTCTGCTAATAACTTCCTCTTCTAGCCCCCTTTCCACCTTTAAAACCTTTCCTTCTCTATGGTTCAGCAAAGCTCCCTTTCTATTGCTCAAGAGGATGCTACCAGATTCATGAATTGCTGAAAAAAGGGAACTTTATCTTTAAACTTACTTGGTTAAGTTTTTGTTGATTAGGGATGTGCAAAAAAAATTTCATAACAAGGTTGTTCACATCAGCGCCATTTATAATTGTGAAAGCCTGTTAATAGACTAAATGTTCAGCAATAGGGGATTGGTCAAATAAATTACTTGCATTCAAAAATGGAATGTTAGACAACCACTGAAAATAATAATGAAGAGAAATATTTACTAATTTAGAATTTGATTTACTACATATGTTAAATGGAAGAAGATCACAAAATGTTATTCACAAAAAGTACCATTTTGGTAATCTTTGCACAGATGAATAGAAAAGATAAACACTAAGATATTGACAGAATTACTGCTGGATAGTGAGATTAAAAAGTTTATAGTCTTCTGCTTTATCAGTATTTTCTGATTTTTCTACAGTGAATACAACTATTGCTTTTATAAGAAAAAAAATTTATCTTAATGGTTTTCCTTAAGAGTTTGAAAACATTTTCTAAGGTAACTCTCCCCTCCTTTCTCCCTCTCATTCCCATTTCCCCTCGCCAGAAGCAACCTATGTTCACTTGGTTTCTTGGATCACTTTTCAACAATACAGTGTGTACATACAAGCATATACAGGAAAAAAAATTTTTTTCAAAACCACACCAAATGAAACCTTAACCCAAGGAGTCAGGAAGGGCTGGCTGCTGAGGAAGGAAATCTCAGGTTAGTCTTCAGCTACCTATAACAAGCAGGGCTGGTACCAGGGTAAAGAGCAAATCATGGCACTTGCCTCAGGCACAAAATTTAAGAGTAACAAATAGTAATCAGGATAAAGAATATGCTAATGTAGTATTTTAAAAGTCAAAATCAATGCAAGAAATCCATGAAGAACAGAATAAAGACAAGACCAGTATTACTGTTTTTTCCTTCTACCTCAGGCTCCAATATGGCTCCATCTGGCACAGATTCTATCAGTGAAGAGGAGAGGAAACAGAGCAGGACAGAATGCTGGAGGCAAGGAGAGAGGGGAAGGTGGGAGAGAGACCTGACCTACTCTTTAGTTTTCATTCTCTGTCAGACACTGTGGCTGGCACTTTCTATCCATTATCGAAGTGGATGGAACACATCTATCCCACTCATGATGATTCCTTCTAGATGAAGGAAACTTCCCCAGGTAGCACTGACCTTCTCTCCTGATGGAGTATTGGGGGAGAAGGAAGGGAAGAGAGAGAGGGAGAGATTTTAAGGAAGTGGCTCAAGCAACATGACTGGCTGGATGGATTGGGACTGGGGGGCAACAAAGTCCAAAATGTATAGACCTGGTGGGACTCAGGTAAGAGTTGTTATTGTAGCTCAAGTCCAAACCTTTCAGGGCAGCAGGATGGAAACTCAGGCAGGGTTTCTATGTTGTAGTCAGAGGCCTAATTACTTCAATTTCCAGAAATCTCAGTCTTTGCTCTTAAGGCCTTCAGCTGATGAAATGAGGTCCACCCACATTAGAGAGGGATAATCTGATTCACTCAAAGTCTACTGATTCAAACATTAATCACTCAAGAAACTACTATCACAGCAACATCTAGATTGGTACTGACTAGAGACACCTGAGCACCCCAGCCTAACCAACTTGAAACGAGGGGAGGCAAAATTTTTATTCTACCATTCTAGGTTCTTCAGCTGGTCTATTAATTGGCATAAAACAGATTAACAGAAGAAATACAAACTTAATATGTACATACAGAAGCCCCATAAAAAATTATGAGACTCAAGGAGAAGTCAGTCAGTTGAAACTTACTTGCCATCCTGAGCTAAGAAATGGGTTGGGGGGTACCTGGGTGGCTCAGTCAGTTAAACATCTGACTTTTTATTTTGGCTCAGGTCATGATCTCAGGGTTATGAGATCAAGCCCTGCACTGCCCTCCACACTGGGCATGGAGCTTGCTTATGGGCTTCAAAAGGGAAGAGGGTAATTCACAGGACAATAAAAAAAGATGTTTGCCCTGCCATACAGATAGGTCTTTCAGATAAGTTATCCCTGGTATAAATTCTCCCTCTGAGCTAGGCCACCTATCTAAGTTCTTTTAGGTAATTAAGGGAGAGGTAAGAGTTTTTCTTAAGTCTGCTGGGTCTTAATTGCCTTCAGCTCAAAATAATCCACAGTTAAAAGTACCATATTCTAGGGTCATGCATTTTGTTCCCCTCAACATATGAAATTAACCAATCACAGAGGGGTTTCCACCTCAAAGACCTTCTGCTCTTTGGCTCTTGTAGTGGGGTAAAATGGACTTCTCCACCCCAAGATTTAGAAGAAGGTATTTGGTAAAAATACCTTTAATTATCATTAAATACAAAAGAGCTTTGCAATTTAGTCTCACATAGGAGGGGAAATTTTTTCCCAAGAAATAGAGTGAAATTAAACTGCTAAGAAGAAATGAGGTTGTTGAAAGGAAATCAGTCTCTATTGTGGGGAGATGTGTTTAAAGATATTAGGAGGGAAACAAGCCATTACTCCAAATGGGCCTTGCCCCCAATCCCTGCTACCACATTTTTTCTATTCCTGAACCAGAATTTACCCTTTCATCCCCCCAACTATCATAGAGGCAGCAGCTACTAAGGTGACAGTCCACCCCTCCCCACAGAGAGCCACAAGAAAGTAAGGTGAAGAGAACAGCTATCAAGCCACATGGACACCTAAGACTGGAACCCAGACAGAGAAAGAAAGTGCTGAATTCACATGGGCTTTGCTTTTCTGCAGGAAGGATAAATATCTAGGGGGAAAGAAGGGGAGCTGGGACACCAGATGAAGAAAGGATTAAAAGAAAATGAAAAGGAGGGAGGAATACTATGGTCCAAACTGGGATTCCAGCAATGTCCACACAGAAGTGTTAGAGTGCTCAGTAGCAAGGCTTCACCCCAAGTGTGGAAGCAGGGAGCTGGGCAACTAGACAAGGGTTATAACACCCTATTCCTGGGAAAACTCTGCTTAAATAATCCTTCTGGCCCAGCAGTGATACCCTTTTGGAACAACAGAGGAGGGAATATTTGCAATAGGCAAAAGAAAGATGGCACCCTCCTTACTGGCAGAGCAGCAGCTCCCCTGCGCAGAGAAGAACCAACCTGTGGCAAACAACTCAGCTGGAGAAAATGTAAAGCTCGTCATTCCATTATCCCTCTGCAGAGGTGGGGGCCAAACACAGACAGGAGGGAGAGATGAATGGAGACCACCATATGAATTACAAATGAAGCTAGATAGTGACCATCGCCAGCGCCAAGAGAGTCTCTTTAGCAGTCACAAAGCACACTCAAATCAGGATGACTCAAGGAGGGTTTAACAAAAGACTCTTTACAAAATGCAGGCAAGGCACAGGGGAAAGGGAGAACACCAAAGGGATAGGGAAGCCGCAGTGACCAGAACCCAGAAAGAATGAAACAGCAGAGGGCTGCCTTAAGAGGGGCAGTGGTCAAGGAACATGGCCAGCTCAAGGCAACCCTGTAGAAAAGAGGCCAGAGGATAAATGCCCTGACCTTACACTCCTCTTTCCGTCCCATCAGCCACTGGGTCTCCCTATTGACCAACTCAACAGAAAGCTAGAGGTCAAGGAGCACACTGATGCAGTCCATCAGGTCATTCCCCCGTGACAGGAGGGCAGAAAGAGCTAGAGAGTGAATCTAGCAGAGCGAACAGCAAGTATCTGACCCAGTCACCAACACCCAGGAGAGATCCCTGTGTGTCAGGAATCCTGCAAGGGGCAACCATTGTCTAACAATACATAACGGGTCTGCATTCCTTTCTGCCTCCTCCCCTACATACACATGTAAGCATACCACATGCACACAAACACACACATGCACGTTCCATGCTTATTCACAGTCTACAGAGGCTCTTCTAGCTCAGTCAAAAATTACCAAGAGAAAAAAACCAACAGAATTTAAATTAAGGCAAGAAAAAAAAAAAAACACAGAATGATGGGCAGACTTCTGTAATTGTTACTATTTTTAGAAACTGGACAATAAATGGCAGACAAGAGAACATGCCTCCTAAGAACAGAAAAGCTGACCAAAGAGGTTGTTCTGTTACTGGAAACAGAAAGAAAAGAAGCTAAGGAGAATGACTGGAAATTGGGGCCAGGGAGGCAGCCCTTCCCTTCCTTCCCCCTCACCAACCTCTGGAACTAAGCATTAGCAGGGAGGAAACCACAGCAGACCAGAACGTGAAAGTTGACCTGGCTTTCCACTCTGGCCGTAGGACTTCCTAGATGTGTGACCCTGAATGTGTTCCTGAGAGCCAGCTCCAGATTAGGGTATCTTTGTGCAAATCATGAAACGGCATCCCCCTTTGAAATGATAAATTAAAAAACAAACAAACCCCTCCCTCTAGTTGGATACAACACCTCAGGGTACTTTTGTGCAGTGTCGCAACTGCCCAACTACATGTGGCAGTCAAGTGTCACCTCACATCCGCACACCTCGGCTTGTTCTCTCCATAAGTAGGGATAATATCTGCCAAAAGGGAAACCCAATGTAAGAAACCAAACACAAGGTAAGAAACCAAGGACTCAGAATAATTCAGGACCTACTGTCAGGGTAGGACAGCCTGCCCCGACAAAGACTCGGAGGAGCATGGAGTTCTCTGCGACGTGAGAGAGGGCAGTGATGGCCACATTCACAGAAATCTGAAAGGAGGAAGATGCTGGATTTAGGGATATTCAGTGACTGAATTCCAGTTTACATTCTCATCATCAGTTTCTTGATCTAGATTTCCACTTCCTAATCAATGAAGGGTGAAGGCCAGGGGCTCTGGGGTCCCAGCCCTGCCAGTTACTAATTGTTTTTGGGTAACTCTACTCCTCAGTCTCCTCATCTGTAGGATCCAGTAAACGGAGTATCTTTTTCACAGAGAATTATAAGAAGAAAGTAAAAGAATGTACGTGAAAGTATTTTGTAACTCACATGAGGCTCCTTGTTGTTGACGATAAAATGCTATTTCTGATGACCCCTGGGCTTTCTTCCAGCCTCCACCTGGATCTCCTGCTCAGTTTTTTAGGCACTTCACTGTCAGCTTAGGAAGTGGATTTCCAGTGTCTGCCCCAGAGAGGGTAGAAGAGAAGTCTTGTGTTCCAGGAGGAACACTGTAGGTTAGACTTAAGGAAGGACTTTCTTACATTGCAGCAGGTAAGTAAATGAGAAAGTGGACCTTCTTTCTGGGAGAGAGGGGAAGGGGGTCCTTTGAAGCAGGAGTGAGACCCTCATCTGCTGAGGAAAGTGATTTAGAAGTATGTTTGGGAATTACTCCTGGGACGCTCTGAGCGCAGGAGATAAGAGCCATACTTATGAGCCCCTTCTAGGCTCCTCTCCAGGCTCCAGAGGTTAATGTTTCCATTTAAATGGAAATTGAGTGCAAAATTATTAGCAACTGTTCAAAAAGAACCAAATTACAAGGGGCTGTTCTTTGTACAGTACAAACAGAAATGCCACGGATGTTCTGCACCTTAAATATTAAGGTGAGCCCAGCTGAAGGTCACTCCTCTACCCACTAAGGAGCTAACCCCAGGAAATGTTTCATTTAGAACACAGACTCTGTACAACCAGAAAACTCCCCAGGATCCTAGTGAGCCAAGAAGGATGGTCAAATGCAGACCTTTCAAGAACATCTGCAGAATACAGGTCACACCCATCTTCACCTCCCAGGACAGTGCCTGGAACATCCAACCAATCCTCACTGTTTGCAGTTTTAGTATTTTCAAATTTGTCTATTTGCTGCATTTAGTAAGCCCCAATCAGTGTTCTTTTGCCATCATTTATGGACATGCACAGAGCAGTGAAAAATCTGTGACCTGACGCACACATTTCTAGCAGAGATTGAACAAGGTCATGTCTGCCTTCTTATATCAGCTTGCATACTGCAAACAAAACCTTTTCACGGTCTGTTCTCTGCCACGTTTCTCATACTTCTGTGCATCTGCGTGTGTGTGTGTGAGAGAGATTTCTCTGTTTAAAGAGGCTCCAATCCTGGTGCTTCAGTGCTGTATGGAGTTCCCTCAAGTAAGAAGACCAACATATAGAGAAAACCCGTGTGTTAGATGAGCTTCATTCAGGCACAAGTTACGGTGCTGCGGGCTGTGAGTTCAATGTTAGTGAATCAACAATATATATGAAATAAGGTGTCTTTAGACAGAAACACATATAAAACAAGAGTATATACTGAATGGTTGACAATAATGCTGTGACCAGAGGCTCAGAAAAACCTAACCCTGTATTTCCCCTAGGAGCAGCAGTTCAGTAGTCAATAAACCAGAATTCAAGGAGGCGTGATAGAACTCCTACAAAGAACAGAATCAACTGTAGTAGGTGTTCAATCACTTTTCCTCATCTCTACCCCACCTGGATCCAAAGCTGTGTCGCAGTGCAGGCATCAAGAAGATGTGTCATAGGAAAACCTAGATGCAAAGGTGCCCTGAATAGTCAAACTCTGTGAGGCTGGTCGCACACACATAAGACCAGGGATTGAGGATGCAGAGGAAGATTTACCAGACTGCATTCATGCTCTTCTAAGTGGACTCAGTGCACTGTTCATTAGATCCACACAGCACAGGTTAGGGGAGAGGGGAAGAAGGGAGGCAGAAGGGAAACCAAGGGAGTTGGACTGAAAGAACATTTTGGGATTTGGGGCATCAGAGGCAGCTGTAGGGGTAAGACAATTAGGGAGAACAGGAGTCTTCTGATAATTGTTACTGTGATTGGGAAATGGATCCCTCTTAACATTATTTAAGAGATCTAAGTAAAAATTTAAATTGTCATTTGGTGATTGGAAGGCCCTTCTCAAAATGCAACCTTTTACAGACACTAAGCTACATGGAATCATGGTTTTCTGACAATATCAAGACAGAGTCTAAACTTCTTAACATGGCTAGCCAGGTCTTACACTGCCTGGACCCTCCTGGTCATCTGTCACTTTGTTCCAGTCACGGTTCATATCCAGCCAGATGGAACTTATTTCAGATCCATTAACAAGCTAGCTTTTTTCTCCTTGTTTCTACAACCATCTTCCCCTGGCCAATTCCTACTCAAGGTTTTAGCTTACATACCACTTCCAACTCCCCAAGTCTGGGCTCTGTCTCCCTTAGCATCCTATACCACTCCCACATGGTTTCTCAGACTACATCAGAATTGGGATTAACTGTCTGTCCCCCTCACCACTCAATCCTCTATGTTAGCAGTGTCTGATACATAATAATAAATGCTCAATAAACATGTCCAGAATAAATGACTCTAACTCAGAAATCACAAGATACCACGCTGACTTATGACATTCTACAATCCCACATCCCCACTGCCACTTGTCTCTTTTCCTGACAGTTTTCAGCCTCTAGAGCATAGAGCTCACCCACCTCCTTCTACTGGAACAGCAAGAATGGAAACATCCTGTTTTCCTGGCCGTCACCCAGGGGGATCCATCAGCATGAGTAGCCTCAATGGAATGGAGAGAGCTGCATGGTGCAGCATCCTCCAACAGGCAGATCACCCACCAGCCAGGTGTTCACCTCTCCAGGACTGCCTCTGCCGGACTAGATGTTGAACATAGCTTCCAAGATGAATTTTTTTTTTTTTTAAGTATTTCCTTTCTCAGGCTGGATCTTTCTCTAGTTCCTCCAAATCCTTGCCATCCTTAGGATAAGACTGACTCATCTCAAAAAACAAACATGTATTAAGTGCTTACTGCATGGAAGGCCCTTTGTCTTGAGAAACTTGCAGTCAGTAGGGGAGGTAATCACCTAAAGACATAATCAGAAAATGTGGAAAGTAGAAGATCCAGAGGAAAAGCCTAATTCAGTCTGGGACTTGAGCTCCCTAAGACTTTCCTGGGTGATCCTTATTTTATTCTTTCCCAGTCAAGCCTCTTCTCTCCATTCATCTCATTTTCAGTGATTCTTCTCTTTTCCTTTTCACCAGACACTGGATCCTTCTGCTCATCTAGGCAGTTTCCTGGTTCTCCTCTAAATAGGAAGAGCCTCAAACACATGAGTGTCCTCCCGGGAGGTTCTGCCTTCAGCCCCAACTCCTCTATACCCTGGTCATACTTTGCTCACAAGCATGTAACTTAGTCAAGCTCCAGATTTAAGTATCCGACGATGATGGCTGTGTGATCCAGGAAGGGAATGTGCTCTGTCACTTTGGATTTTCTATGTGTATGCAAGATTGAACACAGATACCCCTACCTAGCAGACCTTTTTCTAATCTTGACTGAGACTGAACACTAGAAGAGAAAAGGAGACTCCAAGGCTCATATTGGTGAATTCAAAGTATCTTCTTGGGCAAGATCCTGGAGAGGGAATTTAGCAGCATGGGCTTTGAGATCAGGCTGCTACGGTTCAAATCCCAGCTCTGCTACTGACTGGCTAACCATCAGCTGAGCTATTTATCCTCTGTAAGCCTGAGTTTCCTCAACTGTAAAACAGGGGTAATAATAGCTCATACTTCATGGTGTTTCTATGAAGATTAACTCAGATAATTTATGTAAAGCCCTCCATACAGTGCCTGACACGTGGCATTCAATAAATGTCAGCTTTATTTTTGGAAACCTGTTTCAGGTATTGGGTAGCACAGTACCGAAGCAAGACTCTGTAGGAGCCACACCTTGCTGGGAGAGCTAAAAAGAAGGTATTTTTAAAAGAGATGACATTGATGGATTAAGTCCTACTTTTGGGCTCCCCATGTTGCCTTCCTCCTTTAAGTTTTTCTAGGTGAATCTTAGATGGTCACCTAGCATTTTATATCAAACAGCTCTAGGAAGGATACACTCTGGAAAGTTGGCTACTCTAATCTAGCAATCCAAAGCTGAAAGGCAAGGACCCACTGGAATGAACAATCAGGAACCCCATCATCTGTGTCTGGAGATACTGCCGATGTCACTGCAACACCCCTCCAGGCCCCTGTTCTCCCATCACTACTACCAGTAATTGCAGGGACAATTTCCTGCTTATGTGTTTCCTGCTCATGACTTGACCCCGGAGGCCTCACCTCCTCCACCACCCCCCAACTGCCACTGCAAAGATGTGGTCACTACCTCAAGCCCCTCAGGGAACATCCTGGAGTGAAATGAGAACTGCTTTCTCACAGAGGTAGGGGAGCACACCTCACCCAGACAGTGTAGTGGGCACCTGTCAAGTTTTCTGGCTGCCCAGCACCTTGTTAATACCCTTCTCACATTTGAGCAATTCCCTACCCTGTGAATCATGCCCTCCCAAGGTACAAACGGGACCAGTCACTTCCCCAGCCTCCTTTGCGGCTGAGACACAAGGAGGGGATTGCGAGGCAGCAGGGCACTGACCCTGAAGGCAAGGGTGGCAACAATCAGCTTCCTGGCAGTGATGGAAATTGTAGCATCCAGTTGGCAGCAGTGATGGTTAACAGCAGTTTTCTCATTAGGCCAGTTCTGCAACGTGTAATGGAACATTATCCTGGATGTGTAGCCTCAAGCCTGGTTCTCCAGGCTCCACTGATTTTCTAAGACACTCAACATCCTTTCACCAAACTTTTCTTGCTTAATCAGCCAGAATTGGCTTCTATTGCTTACAGCTAAGAATCCTGATTCTTACAGATGAGAATCACAGGGACACATGGTGACAATTTAGAAATCGAGTCTGATATCTCTCTTGCTCAATAAATCTGCTCAGTTCCTTTAAATTCCTTGTGCCTCTGGCCCTGCCCTGAAGGGAAAACTCAAACTCAAATGAATTTTAGACAAATAGAATAGACTGAGAAGAGATGAACAGTGTCTGAGCATGTATCAAAACAGCTTCCTCCAGAGAAGAGGTCCACACCATCTTTGTTGGGATGATTCCAAAAGCAGGCTCCAGGGGACACGGTTACAGGCTGGACCAAAGACCTTCCTCAGGTGGCTGACACACATCAAACAAAAGGACTAAGCTTGTAGCTGAGTCCAGAGCTTGAGGGGTCTGAGACATCAGGCCAAGGGAAGGCAGGAAGAGTGATGGGAAAGACTGAGAAGCTCAGGCCAGCTCAGCAAGATGTGTTTCCAATTCCTTGGCTGCAACTCCTCCCATTCAGAGCTGGGGAGCAGCCACCACTTAAGATCTTAAAGAGCCCTGGCATTGCTAACAAAAATGCTGGCAATCTGCCTGGTTGAGCATAAACAAATTAACCTTCTCAGACTCCTGGGTAGCTGAAGAAGAACAGGGTAGGCCCTGAAAACCATCCTGGGACATGTCTACAAGCTCCCTGTTAAGGGTCTTCCTGTTTCCTAAAGATCTCTGATCAGGATAATTGTCTAGGAGAGAGCTGGCCTCTAGGCTCAACAACAAAAGAGAGAGAAAGACACAGGGCAGCTGGAATGTGAGCTGTGGGTGTGGATCCCCCCTTTGAACCATCTCTCCGGGGCAACTGCCTGGCTAATGTGCAAAAAGAATCAAAGCCAAGTTGAGAGAGAGAGAGAGGGATGACAGCCCCGGTGGCAAAGTGCAAGGCCGTGCATATCTGTGCCAGATCGTTTTCTGTTTTCAGGAGCCAAAATGGATCCTTTTCTGCTCAAGCTAGTTTGAAGTGGCTTCCGTCACTTGCAACCAAAAGAGGCCAGACCATCACAAGTTCCTAAGACAGAATCTTATGCATGTTTCATGTCCTTTATATGCTCACCATTGATTTCAGTGGGGATAAGCCATCATGTCATGGAAGGTGAGCCACTGTGCTTCTTCTGGCTAGAGAGGCATCTCTTATTCATGCTTTACCTATAAGCACCTCAAAACAGAACCAACATAAATCCAAACACATACAAAAACGTCAGCCTAAAATCATGATGGAGTCATACCTATTGGAGAAATTTCAGCATAAGTCTGCATAAACGTTAGCCTTTAATTCTGCATAGACTTAGAGAAAAGATCCAGGCCTCCTCTTCTCCTCTGGCCCTTGCCCTTGCCTCTGGGAACCTCAGATTGCCATACAAGTCTCAGAAGATGCAAGGAACTGGCTAACTGTCCCTACAAGTCCAGCACTGCAGGCGTCAAATAAAACAAGGCCCCCACCATTGCATTTCCCTGGCTCCCTCCTGCCTTGCACTGGCCATATTCAGGGCTCAGCTCCAAGCTGGAGCCACACTCCCTGCATTCTTTCCTCAGGATGCTGGCACAGAGCTCTAGGCTTCAGCCCAGCAACAACCATGGCTTTGTTACCCTGGGGCACGAAATATTTTCTCCCTGACAGCCTAATTCATTTGACTCTTATTAAGACACAGACCCCCACAGTGCTGTGTCCTCTACTGTGGTCTTTGACAAGCCTCTGTAGTGTCTCTCTGTCTCCCTAGACTCACGGGGTCAGAAGAGGTGTTCTTCAGTCCAACCTCCCACCTAGGACCTGCCCTCCACAACTCCAACAGCTCCCAGATGAGTGAGGGAGTGACTTCCCCAGAAGCAGCCATTCCCTTGCAGGCATTTCAGTTGCTAGAAAGTTATTTCTCATCATGAACTAAAATTGACCTCCCTTCTACCCCATTCCTACTCTATCTTATCATAGATGTAATTCACTCTTATATCTATAGGACAGTCCTGAATTTATTTGAAAACAGATCATTTTGTCCTTAAAAAAAGTATCCTTCAGCTAAACAATTCACCTTCTCTCCTAATTCTTATGGTTCTTAGACTCCTAGCCATTCTATCCACTCTTCCCTGGAAATTTTCCATTATATAAGCAATGGACTTCTATTGTAGCATCTGAACAAACGCTTACTCCAGATGAGACATTAAAAAAAATGCACATCAAACTTCCAGGGAGATGGTAGAGTACAAGGATCTTAAGCTCACCTCATCCCATGGATACAACTATATAACACTCACATCTGTGTAAAGAAGCCAGAAAGTGACCCAAAGACTGGCAGAACAGATTTTCCACAGCTAAATGTAGAGAAGAGGCCACACTGGAGAAGGTATGAAGGGTAGAGATACAGTCAGGAGCCAAATGGACCCACAATACTGTCTGGGGGAGAGAGGGACAATGTGGGCAAAGAGAGGGGAGAGAAACAGACCCTCACACCAGGAACCCCAGGCACAGGAAACCTATGCAGGGAAGACAAATCCCCATATCATTAAGGTTTGAAAATCAGAGGGTCCATAATTTCATGAATTCTTAAAATTAGTGGAGCTTAATACCTGGAACATTAAAAATCAGCAGGCTCAGCTCTGGGAGGGGTGAGTGAAAGGAAACTGAGTTTCCACCCTTAAAGAGACAACACAAGAGCCCCTCAGAGACACAACACAGAAGCAGCAATCTGAAAAAAGCCTGGGGTATACAGGAGTGAGATTTGTTTACTTATCTCAGAGCATGAGCTGGAGGAACAAGGATCACAAGGAGACTTCTCCAGAAACAAAGGAGCTGGCAGGTGCCATTTGTTCTCTCACCCCCCAACCTAGACACACAAACACTGGCAGGAACTGGCATAGCACCAACACTCTCCACCTAACTTGCTTACAATGCAGACCCCACCCCTGCAGTTCTGCAGATCCACACCTTGCAACCCAGCTTAGGCAGGAATTTTCTGGAGTGGCTGAAGATTCGCTTCCTACAGCAGACTGCATGGACCTTGCTAACACAATGCACCCCCTTGTCCTCCTGCAGATATGCCCCTTCCAATACACTGTTGGCCAGAGCCCAAAATAGTGCCACAAACCTGGTAGTGTGCAAGCAGCCCTGACAGGGGCCAGCACCTCTCCAAAGTGACTCCTGGCCTGGGGAGAGGAGAAGATAATCACACATCAGTCCAACTGAGGCCCCAGCAGTGACCTGGGGAAGATACTGATCTGACTGTAGGCCCCGCCCACCAATGAAAGCTTCTCAGGGCACAACACAAAGTGCCTTGCAGTTTGGTGCTACTGCAACTCTGGCAAATGCCTGGTCTGACTCAGACCCAGCCCCAGAATGACCCACTAACAACACAGGGACAAAACCCTGTCCATAATAAGCAAAGAGAGCCATCACAGATGACTGGACTAATGGCAAAAGTGGCTCAGCCACAAC
The DNA here is from genome assembly GCF_017311325.1 of Ursus maritimus. Classification (NCBI taxonomy): domain Eukaryota; kingdom Metazoa; phylum Chordata; class Mammalia; order Carnivora; family Ursidae; genus Ursus; species Ursus maritimus. The sequence continues at coordinate 54,452,437 of NW_024424008.1, forward strand.
AGTAGAGCACACACAACATGCACAGGAGACAACCCTGAAGAGCCAGTTTCTGGGGACATTACACTGCAGGGCACTACAGGACCTCTTCTTCAATAAGACCACCACTTTCAAGAGGTATATAGCTGACCTTTCTAACACAAAAATAGACACAGAGTTAGACAAAATGAGGAAACAGAGGAATATGTCCCAAATGAAAGAACAGGGCAAAGTAACAGGAAGAAACTAAATGAAACAGAGACAATATGCCTGATAAAGAATCTAAAGTAATAATCATAAAGATACTCACTGGACTTGAGAAAAGACTGCAAGACCTCGTGAGACCCTTAACAAAGAGATAGAAAACAAAGGACCAAACAGATGAAGAACTCAATAAATGAAATTAAAAATACATTAGATGGAATAAATAGACTAGAGAAAGCAGAACAGATCAGTGACATGGAGGACAAAGTAATGGAAAGCAACAAAACTGAACACAAGAGAGAAAAAAAATAAATGAAAATGGACTTAGGGAATTCAGTACACCATCAAATGTAATAACATCTGCATTACAGGGATACCAGAAAGAGAGAGAGAAAAGAGGAAAGAAAATGTATTTGAAGAAATAATAGTTCAAAATATCCCAAATCTGAGAAAGGAAAGAAAAATTCAGATTCAGGAAGCACAGGGAGCCCCCACAAAATCAACCCAGATTTCCACACCAATGAAATATCCCAAATCTGAGAAAGGAAAGAAAACTCCAGATCCAGGAAGCAGAGAGAGCCCCCACAAAATCAACACAGATTTCCACACCAAGACCATGGTAATGAAAATGGCAAAAAATAGTGATAAAGAGAACATCTCAAAAGCAGCAAGAGAAAAGAAAACAGCTATATACGAGGGAAACCCCATAGGCTATGAGCTGATTTTTCAGCAGAAACATTGCAGCCAGAAGAAAGTGGCAGGATATATTCAAAGTGCTGAAAGAAAAAAAAAAAAAAACGTGCAGCCAAGAATATGCTATCCAGTAAGTCTATCATTCAGAATACGAGGAGAAATAAAAAGTTTCCCAGACAAACAAAACAAAGGATTCATTACTACTATACCAGCCCCAAAAGAAATATTAAAAGGGGCTCTTTGAGTGGAAAGGAAAAACCTTTCAATCACTTACATCAGCAGTAAGAAAAGTGGGAAGCACAAGGTAGTAAAACTAAGCCTATCTATATAAATCAGTCAAGGGATTCACAAATAAAAGCATGTAAAGTATGATACCATATACCTAAACATGGTGGGGTGAGGAGTAAGGAATGGGTTCACACAAACGACCATCAGCTTAATATAGACTGCTATATATGTAAGATGTTATGTGTGTAGGTATGTATGTATGTAAACCTAATGGTAACCACAAATCAAAAAGCAGTAACAGATATGTAAAAAATAGAGAGAAATTTAAGTATCTCACTAAAGAAAGCCAGCAAACTACAAGAGAAGAGAGCAAGAAAAGAAGGGGACAGAGAAAAACTATAAAAACAACCATAAAACAAGTAACAAAATGGTAATAAGTACATACCTATCAATAATTACTTTGAATGTAAAAGGACTAATGCTCCACAATCAAATGACACAGGGTGACAGAATGGATAAAAAAGCAAGATCCATCTATATGCTACCTACGATAGGCTCATTTCAGACCTAAAGATATATAAACATTGAAAATGAAGGAATGGGCAAGCATTTACTATGCAAATGAAAGTGAAAAGAAAGCCAGGGTAGCAACGCTTTTATCAGACAAAACAGACTTTCAAAAACCATAATAAGAGACAAAGACACTATATAATCATGAAAAGAAAAAGCCAACAAGAATATTTAACAATTGTAAATACTTATGCATCCAACATGGGAGCACCCAACCATAAAGCAGCTAATAACAAACATAAAGGAAGTAATCAATAGTAACACAATAGTAGGGGACTTAAACATCCCACTTATGTCAATGGATAGATCATCCAGACAGAAAGTCAACACATAAAAGAGTGGCTTTGAATGATACATTGAACAAGATGTATCTAATACATATATTCAGAACATTCCATCTTAAAACAGCAGAATACACATGCTTTTCAAGTGCACATGGAACATTCTCCAGAAGAGATCACATATTCAGACACCAAACAAGTCTCAAAATTCAAAATGACTGAAGTCGTATCGTGCATCTTTTCTCACCACAACACTATGAAACAAGAAATCAACCACAAGAAAAAATCTGAAAAGAACACAAATACACAGAGGCTAAATAACGTGCTACTAAACAATGAATGAGTCAGCCAACACATCAAAGAGGAAATTAAAAAAATACATGGAGACAAACGAAAACAAAAACCTAGCCATCTAAAACCTTGAGGATGCAGCAAAAACTGTTCTAAGAGGAAGTTTACAGCAATACAAGCCTACCTCAAGAGGCAAGAACAATCCCAAATGACCTAAACTTACACCTAATGGAGCTATAAAGAACAAACAAAAACCAAACCCAGTAGAAGGAAGTAAACAATAAAGATGAGACAGAAATAAATGAAACAAACTAAAAACAAAATAGAACAGATCAATGAAACCAGGAGTTGGTTCCTTGAAAATATCAACAAAATTAATAAACTTTTTTTTTTAAATATTTTATTTATTTGTTTGATGGAGAGAGAAACAGCCAGTGAGAGAGGGAACACAAGCAGGGGGAGTGGGAGAGGAAGAAGCAGTCTCCTAATGGAGGAGCCTGACGTGGGGCTTGATCCCAGAACGCTGGGATCACGCCCTGAGCCGAAGGCAGACGCTTAACGACTGCGCCACCCAGGCGCCCCAGTAAACTTTTAACCAGACCCATTAAAAGAGAGAGAGAGAGAGAGAAGACTCAAACAAAATCAGAAATGAAAGACGAGAAATAACAACCAATACCACAGAAATACAAAGGATAATAAGAGAATATTTTGAAAAAAATTATATGCCAACAAATTGGACAACCTAGAAGAAATGAATACATTCCTAGAAACATGTAACCTCCCAAAACTGAGTCAGGAAGAAATAGAAGATGTGAACAGACAAATTACTGGCAATGAAATTTAATCAGTAATCAAAAGCTCCCAACAAACAAGCGTTTCTAGGAGCAGACAGCTTCACAGATGAATTCTACCAAGCATTTAAAGAAGAGTTAAAACTTATTTTTCTCAAACTATTTCAAAAAATAGAAGAGAAAGGAAAGCTTCCAAATTTATTCTATGGGGCCAGCATTACCCTTATATCAAAACCACATAAAAGACACTACTAAAAAAGAGAACTACAGGCCAATATCTCTGATTAACACAGATGCAAAAATCCTCTATAAAGTATTAGGAAGCAGAATCCAACAATACATTTTAAAAAAATCACTCACCACGATCAGTTGGGATTTATTACTGGGATACAAGCATGGTTCAAAATTCACAAATCAGCTTTGTAATACAGCTTGAAATCCGGCATGGTGATGCCCCCAGCTTTGTTTTTCCTTTTCAACAATTCCTTGGCGATTCGGGGCCTCTCTGGTTCCACACAAATTTAAGGGCTGTTTGTTCCAGTTCTTTGAAAAATGTCATTGGTATTTTGATCGGGATAGCATTGAAAGTGTAGATTGCTTTGGGTAGCATGGACATTTTAACTATGTTGCAACATGGACGGCACTGGAGGAGATAATGCTAAGTGAAATAAGTCAAGCAGAGAAAGACAATTATCATATGGTTTCTCTCATCTATGGAACATAAGAACTAGGAAGATCAGTAGGAGAAGAAAGGGATAAAGAAAGGGGTGTAATCAGAAGGGGGATGAACCATGAGAGACTATGGACTCTGAGAAACAAACTGAGGGCTTCAGAGGGGAGGGGGGTGGCGGAATGGGATAGGCCGGTGATGGGTGGTGGGGAGGGCATGAATTGCATGGTGCCCTGGGTGTTATATGCAAGTAATGAATCATTGAACTTTACATCAAAAACCAGGGATGTACTGTATGGTGACTAACATAATATAATAAAAAAATATAAAAAAGAAACAAAAAAAACAAAATTCACAAATCAACCAACATGATACATAACATCAACAACAGAAAAGATAAAAAACCTAATGATCATTTCAATAGATGCAAAAGACACATTTCACAAAGTATAATATCCATTCATGATTTAAAAAAAAAAAACAAAACCTCAACAAAGTAGGTTTAAAGGGAACATACCTCAACATGATAAAGGCCATACATGAAAAACCTACAGCTCACACACTGAATGGTAAAAAACAGAGATTCTCCCCTAAGATTAGGAACAAGACAAGGATGTCCACTCTTATCACCTTTATTCAACAAAGGACAGGAAGTCCTAGCCACAGCAATCAGACAAGAAAAAAAACAAAGGCATCCAAACTGGTAAGAAAGAAAACATTCACTATTTGCAGATGACATGATCCTATATATAGATCACCAAAAAGACTCCACCAGAAAACTACAAAAACTGATAAATGAATTAAGGTCACAGTGATGAAGTAACAGAAAAATTAAGAAAACAACCCATTTATAATTGCACAAAACTAATAAAATACATAGGAATAAACTTAACCAAGGAGGTGAGAAAACTGTACTCTGAAAACTATAAAACAATGATGAAAGAAACTGAAGACAACACAAACAAATGGAAAGATAGTCCATGCTCATGGATTGGAAGAACAAATATTGTTAAAATGTCCATACTACCCAAATCAATCTACAGATTTAATGCAATCCCTATCAAAACACCAATAGCATTTTTCACAGAACTAGAACAATCCTAAAATTTGTATGGAACCACCAATGACCCCAAATTGCCAAAGCACTCTTGAAAAAGAACAATAAAGCTGGAGGTATCACAGTCCCTGGTTTCAAAATATACTACAAACTACCGTAATCAAAACAGTATGGTACTGCCACAGAAATAGACCCAGAGATCAATGGAACAGAATAGAGAGCCCAGAAATAAACCCATGATTATATGATCAATTAATTTTCAAAAAGGAGGCAAAAGTATGCAATGGGAAAAAGTCTCCTCAACAAATGATGTTGAAAAAACTGGACAGCTACATTCAAAAGAATGAAACTGGACCACTTTCTTCTACCATACACAAAAATAATTTCAAAATATATTAAAGACCTAAATATGAGACATGAAACCATAAATATCCTAGAAGAGAGCATAGGCAATAATTTCTGACATCAGCCATAGCAACATTTTTCTAAATATGTCTCCTGAGGCAAGGGGGAAAAAAGCAAAAATAAACTATTGGGACTACATCAAAATAAAAACCTTCTGCACAGCAAATAAAACAACTAAAAACCTACAAGACAAGCTACTGAATGGGAGAAGTTATTTGCAAATGACATATTTGATAAAGGGTCAGTATCCAAAATATACAAAGATCTTATACAACTCAACACCAAAAAAAAAAAAAAAATCTAATTTAAAAATGGGCAGAAGACATGAACAGAATTGTTCCAAAGAAGACATACAGATAACCAACAGACACATGAAAAGATGCCCAACATCATCATCAGGGAAATGCAAATTAAAACCACAATGAGATACCACTTCACATCTGTCAGAATGTCTAAAATCAAAAACACAAGAAACAACAAATGTTGGCAAAGATGTGGATAAAACGGAAACCTCTTGCACTGCTGGTGGAAATGCAAACTGGTGTAGCCACTGTGGAAAACCATATGGAGGTTCCTCAAAAAATTAAAAATAGAAGTATTATAAGATCCAGTAATTCCACTACTGGGTGTTTATCCAAAGATTACAAAAAACACTAATTCAAAAAGATATATGCACTTCTATATTTATAGCAGCATTATTTACAATAGATAAATTATGGAGGCAGCCCAAGTGTCCACTGATAAATGCATAAATGGATAAAAAAAATGTGGTATGTGTATACACACACACACACACACACACACACACAGAGGAATATTTCTCAGCAAATCTTGCCATTTGCAACAACATGGATGGAGCTAGAGAATACAATGTTAAGTGAAATAAGCCAGTCAGACATACACAAAAACTAGATGATTTCATTCATATGTAGAATTTAAGAAACAAAACAAAAAGAAAAAAAAAGACAAACTAAAGAATAGACTCTTAAATATAGAGAACAAGTTGGTGGTTACCAGAGGGGGAATAGGTGGGGGGGTGAAATAGGTGAAGAGAATTAAGAGTAGACTTATCTTGATGAGCACTGAGTCATGTATAGAATTGTTGAATCAATATATTGTACACCTGAAACTAACGTAACACTGTATGTTAACTATACTAGAATTAAAATCTTTTTAAATTGTAATGTAAAAAAAAAAAAAAAAACGTACATCCGTTATTTAAAATTGATCTCTCTCCTTTCCCCTTAGTGGCAGGACTCTAGAATTTGAATAGTTGGTGAAGCAGAAGTGGCTACTTGCCTCCAAATGTTTTTCCCCCTTATTTTTCTTAAAAAAAATTTTTTTCTTAGCTGACCGTATTGTAATCCAGCTAAAATATTTCAATTCCAATCATACACTGAAGATGTGTGACCATGAAACTAATTTCTAAGCAAAGAGATATAAAGAGAAATGTGAGAGAAACTTCTTTAAAAACTTCCCCAGGAAGGAAAAAGTGAACCCTTCTTTCTAACCCTCCTCTCCAACTACCTTCTGGAACTCAGATATGATGCTTGGAATTCTAGCAAAAATAACTAAACTCTTATTTAATAATAAACTTCTCTCTTGTTCAGTATTTGAGGGTTCTCTTAAATATATGTTCAGACTTAATCCTTATTTTATCGCCCTAAAGTCACTATAATGGGTTATATATTTATCCCAAGGGGCCTCTCAACCACATAATTCTGAGGACAGGAAACTTCAGCTCTCATCATTCTTTTTTAATTTTATCTTTTTTTTTAACCCTTAAAACTACTGAACACTCAGGGGTAACAGAGACTATCACAAGGAAAACCTTAAACCCAGTATTATAGTTTCCTAAAACAACATAATGGTATTCTTTCATAGCTCTGGAGGCCAGAAGTATGAAATCAGTATCATTGAGCTGAGATCAAGGTGTCAGTAGGACCTTGCACCTTCCAGAGAGCTGGAAGGGAAATTCTGTACCTTTCTCAGCTTCTGGCAGCTGCCATCACTCCTTGGCTATGGCCATGTCACTCAAATCTCTGCCTCTGTGGTCATACTACCTTCTCCTCTTTTGGGTCCAATCTCCCTTTGCCTTTCTCTTACAAGGAAATATGACTACATACAGGGCTCACCCAAAGAATACAGGATAATTTCTTCATCTCAAGATCCTTAATCACATATGCAAAGGTGCTTTTTGCCCTACCAATTAACACTCACAGGTGCTAGGGATTGGGACAGGCATATCTTTTGGTGACCATTATTTTAGCCTTCCACACCCAGATATTAAGCGTAACTCCTCTCAGAGCTTAATGCCTAAGACCACCATGATGGTGGTGTCCACCACTAGCTGCCATGCAGCAGGGACAAACTTACTACTCTACAGAGTATCCTAGCCAGGGCGTAGGTTCCCACTCCTCCAGGACCAAAGAGATGAATCGGTTTCCCATGCTTGTCGCTGGCACCTGCTTACATACCCTACTGCTAAGTCAAAGCCCACATGGCCCACTGTCATCTCCTGTACCAGCTGGTCTCTGGGATTGCCCAAAAGGACATGATCTAGTCCTAAGGTTCTAAAAGTAAACCAGTCACCTCAGAACACAGTGCTGGAAGATTCACCTATCCATTACTTGAAGAAAGGCAAGGCAGTATAGTAGCAAGCCCAGCCTGGAAGTAGGAGAATGTAGGCTTGAGCTGTCATTCTGTCACTTGCCAGGTACTTAAACCTTTTGGTTTCCTCATCTGTAACATGGAGATAGAAAAGCAAATACACACCTTGCAGAGTTATGTTGTGAGAATTAAAATAACAAGAACAAAAATGTATGTGAAGCATGTAACATGCAGAAGCTCAAAACATGGAGGACATGCCTCATCCACTCTGTTTTCCCTCCAATGGCTACCTGAACACCCTACTAATGTTGGAGTTGTGGCTATGACCCAGACAGCACTGCCCTGCAGCTCATACACCCCCATTCCACCCCCATCTGATTCCCATCCAAGTCACCTACAGCGGAATGAATGTTCCATTGCAGATTTGAACAAAGTAGTGGGGGAGGAAGCCATTTGCTCTTGAGGCTCTTGGCTTGGTGCTTTCTCAAAACAGGGCAACACAGAAAAAATTAGAGAAAAGTGCATTTGTGTGCAGGGTCCTGCAATGTGGTAGGATGGCTGGCAGCTGCTAAAAGAGACACCCAACTTTCACAGGATGGGCCCAGGAACTACACACTGCACTGACCCTCTGCTGACTCCTCATACAAGGAAAGCAGCCCCCAATTTAAGATTTTTAGTTAAATGCTAAAAACTGGAGGTAAATTAATTAAGATATAACTTAAACAACACCAGCCTTCCCTCATCAACAGTTCCTAAGACAGGATAGGCAGCATTAATTGTTGCAATTAATTAGGCATTAAACTGATAATGGGTACAGCTGCTAACAATTAACAGCTAATTATGTCAAGCACTTTAACCATTTCACAAAAGAAATGGAAATTGGAGGGAAGAGAGAGAGAGAGAGAGATGGAAAGAGAGCAGCAGTTACCTTATAAGCAAATGCGATGCAGTTAGCTCCAAATGCAGCTGGATCCTGCTTTAGAGATGACAGGAAAAGTGAATACCAGCCCTGTCCCCAGTGAGGCTGAGCTGCATGGAAGCCACAGGATTCTAAATCTGAACAGAAGAGACCTGAATTGAATTGACCTGAAGAGTGAGAAGAACCAACACGTGTCAAGCTTCGATCTCTGTGCCTGGTGGACATTAACCCATGTAATCCTCACAATATTTCATGTTAGTTACTATTATCATTCCCATTTTATGGATGAGAAGCTGAGGCACAAAGAAGTTACATGACTTTCCAAAGCCACACATTTATAAGTGTTAAAGCCCGGGTTCTCACACAGGTACACTGACTCCAGGAGAGCCAAATGGACGGCACTAATTTGCTGAACTTTTCATCAAACCTTGATAGCAATATTTTATTGAACCATGAGTTCAACCAATTAATTTTAAGAGAAAAGGCATCTTCTAGGCAGTTCAAACTGGAACAGAGCATTTTCTAAAGTGATAAAATTGATAAAAATTCATAAATCCATATCACTCTCCATTCAAACCAGTATTCTACGTGTGCTCCTAAACGTAAGGGCCTGTCTCCCTCTTCTCCATGGGAACCTGCTATCCTGCTGGGACCTGCCAGGCAGCTCCCTGGGGAACTTCAAGATCCTCTTCCCCATGTATGGTGACTAACATAATATAATAAAAAATCATTTAAAAAAAAAAAAAGATCCTTCTTCCCCAGACTTTTCAGTAAACATCACTGGTTGGTTTTTACTAGGGGCTTTTGTTTCCAACAAACCTTATCTTTTTCATCTCATGGGAGAGGGAAGGGAAGGGGATAGAAGAATCAGGCCCAACTAGCCACCTACCCATGCCCATACACACGGGCATGCATACATACACACACCTTATTCAGAGGACATATGGAAGAGGAGAGGGTTTGTAGCAAAATGGATCAAGCCTACTTTTCCTTCCCTAAAGTCCAGAGAGAGAAAGTGCCTTAGCTGGTGTCCAGGGGGTGGCAGATAAAGTCAGGACTGAACACTTACATCCCCATGCTATATTAGTACATCTCAAATTTGAGCATGCATAAGGGTCACCTGGAGAATTTGTTCAAACAGATTCCTGGGTCTCTATCCCAGAGATTCTGATTCAGTGGATTTGGGTGGAGCCCAAGAAATTGCACTTCTGATGTCAATTGCCCCCAGATGTCAATCTGCTGGTCCACTGAACATACTTAGAGAGCCACTGCTCTAATCTACCCCATTTCTGGCCATTCGTCCTTGACCTGAGCATCAGACCTCATTTAAGGCCCACTGATTGTCCCCAGAGCAAGCTCCTTTGCCCAATCTGGTCCAGTAGGCAGAAGTGTTTGTGTTGGTCCCTTTGACTTGGAAATTCAAGTTGTGGTACTTGGTCATCCTTGACCAGGACCAGTTTTTAAACAGAATCCAGGAAAAGGGGCCAAAGAGGCCTCCATTGCTTGTGCCACCTCCTGTCCCACCTTGCTTGAGGGTAGGGGAGTTCTGTTTGCTAGGAGTAAAAATAAAACCGTGCCACATTCAAGCCATACTGGGAGTATTCTGAATCCATAGGTGCCCTGCCTTTGCTGATTAGATTCTAGTCTCCCTTAACAGGACTCCTAAGGGGGCTGAGACCTGCCTTCTCTTGCCCTGAGGCAAGCCCTTCAGGCCCACCACTACCCTCAGGGTCTCCTCTGTGATTATCACCCCCCACTTTTCCTGGAGCTGGGACTCAAGGCTATCAGAGCCTTGACACTAAAATGTGAGCTATAGGGGCCACCTCCAGGCCAGGGCCCGTCTGTCCAAAACAAAGTATGGACAGAAGGCCTGTGGAGTGTTTCATCACCGCAGTGAGCACCTTCGTGTGACTGGTTTCACTCTGCATTTCAGGGTTGTGGAGGATGAATTTCCCAGAAACACTAGGCCCAGCTAAGGTAAAAATCACCAGGCCTCTGAACCCTCTTCCTCAAAGGGGCTCAGAACTCCAATCTCAGTATGGTAAAGGGAAGTTTCTGATAAAACTCAAACATTCAACATTGGGGACTTTGTGTGTGATCTTTGCTAGGGTTATTTAAAAAGATTATAGGGGCATTAAGCATACAATAGAGTCTGAAAAAAAATCAAGAATAATTACTAGTGATATAATTTCAGGTGACCTGAATAGGCTATGATTAATACTTTGGAGTAGAACCTTCCTTTTGTTTCTGAAACCATTCCCATATAATAACCTTACAAGGATAATTATAAATATATAGATGAAATTTTTTAAATCTGCATGCACATGTGCAGACAGGCCAACATGCTAGTATAAGAAAACACATCTTCAGTACATAATATACATATTCATTGGTCCCTACACCCTTTCCATCCCCCACTCAGGCAACAAAGATTTTTTTTCTCCATAATGTCTCCTAGCAGCCAAACACAGGCACTGCTAATGAATATTAATTGACCTAACATCTTGTGGTGATGAAACTGTGCACATTTCCCTGTCTCATTTGGTTGCTAGGGAACCATGTGAGACAGCCATGGGGCCCTGGGACCTAGGCCTGTTAAGTGCAGGGCAGGGTTAAACCACAAATCAGAAATACTCCGCCTGATTAATTGTGTATGCCAGCAGCTATGTGTATGTATGTGGTCCTGTCAAATAAACAAGAAACAAATATCAATAAGCAGTTTGGCAGTGGGCAGGCAAGCTGGTAGAGACGGGGGTAGACTCACCCTCCTCACACCTCCCCAACCATACTTCTGTCTTGACTCCCCTTCCTAGAGTTCCACTGGCACCACTGTTCCCTTTTCACCATTCCTCAAAGTCTGGAGTAGAACCATGTGGTTGGTGCTAGGGGCCACACCTGGGAAGGGGAAGGAAGGAATGTGGTAGGTGGATGTAATCACCCTGAAATTGCAGGCATCATTTCCATCCACCCAGTGCTCATCTCAGATGCAAACAAGCTGATGAATGAACCTGGTCCGCCTGCAATTTTCCTTCCGCACCTGACTTAAGCTGATCTTTCCTCCTCATCATCCCTTTTCAATTCTGCCTACTCAACTAATAGAGAACTCCTCCTCACTACCATTGGCCTCTGGTCTGGCTGCCTCATCCCCTCGTACTGCACAAAGAACATACTTGACTGCTCAGGTTTCGGGAAGACATCTCATGAACTCTCCTACTTCCCTTCCTCCCTTTATTCTTATTCCCCCTATAAGCCCTTACTTTGCACCAATTTTCCTGATCATTCTCCCTTTCCTTTGGACTAGACACCCTCCCTACAAAATAAAGTCGACCTCGTCCTTGGGTCCCTTCCTATGATATGCCAATAGGTGTATCAAAGGCTTTCTTAATTCTGTTTGGCAGGCTCCCTAAAGGGGAGGGTTGGGCTCTGGTCTTGGCACCTGCAGGCTTGACTGGGAAATGGAAGGGTGGGTTTTGGTCCCTTGGAAGTGAAAGGGAATGAGGCTGAGGGTAGTGGGTGCTCTCACGTGGGCTTCATCTGGTTTTTCCTCAGGTACCTGAAATCAAGTACAACCATGAGGATAATTTCCTTCCAAAGACTCTGCAGTCCATCATAAATTGGTATTTATTTAAAATATGTACATGTAGGGGCACTTCTGTGGCTCAGTTAGCTAAGTGTCTGCCTTTGGCTCAGGTCATGATCCCAGAAACCTGGCCTACTACCTCAGGAGATTAACTCTGTAAAAAGGAGTTAGAAAGAAGTGATGGAAAATAGCTCCCTGGCCCTATGGCCAAGTCAAGAAGGAAGAGATCATCTGCTCAGTGTATGTCCTGAAATCTCTAGCTCCTCAGAGCCTTGGATTCTTTACCACAGAGACATCCACTAAGCTCCATGAAGCACAACACAAAGCTGGGAGTTTTCTATGTTGAAGACTCCTTGGGCTTTGAATTGGTTCTCTCTCAGATCTACCTCAGGACTTTGGGACACATGCTTCCTGGCTGGCCGGGTCGCAGAACTGGAAGTCAGCAAAATGAGAAATGTCTGGAAACAATTTGGTTAGATATAGGATTTTTTTTTTAATTATGTTAGTCACCATACTGTACTTCATTAGTTTTTGATGTAGTGTTCCACGATTCATTGTTTGCGTATAATACCCAGTGCTCAATGCAATACGTGCCCTCCTTAATACCCATGACCCGGCTAACCTATTCCCCCCCCACCTCCCTCCCCTCTGAAGCCCTCAGTTTGTTTCCTGAAATCCGTAGTCTTACTACACTCTTATAAAGTGGCTCAAGCCTCCCTCAGTTTGTCCCACTGGCAGTGTTCTGAGGGTCCTCAGCCTTCAACCTTATGGGGAAGGCACATGGGTGATGCAGGCAGAAGGGCCGAGTGTGGACCAATTTGGCTGTAATGCAGAGACATATGGCCCAAGAAGCCTTGACCACTGCCCACAACCACTGCCACCCTTTGGTGTCTTGGAGGTTGGAATATAAAATACCAAAACACTCAAATATTACTATTAACTCCACCATTTGTTGTGATATTAGGAACCAGCCATTGAATCAGAGTTTGGGGAAAAAGTAGTTTTGAGATAGTATCTTGTCTTTCCTCTACCTCCCTACCAAACCATCTTAAACAAGGGAGTGTCTTTCCTCTGCTAGCATAAAAACAAACATGGGAATGTAAAATGGTGCAGCTACTTTGGAAAACATTTTGGCAGTTCCTCACAATGACAAACACAGAGTTTTGACACATAATTATACTCTTAGATATCCACCCAAGAGAAATGAAATACATTCACACAAAAACTTGGACATGGATGTTCATAGCAACATTACTCATAACAGCCAAAATTGGAAATAACCCAAATATCCATCATTTGATGAATGAATAAACAAAATGCGGTATACCTATCCAAGCAATGGAATATTATTCATCTGTAAAAGGAATGAAGTACTGATGCATGCTATGACCTTGATAAATCTTGGAAACATGCTAAGCAAAAGAAGCTAGGGACAAAAGGCCACATATCGTATGGTTTCATTTATGTGAAATGTCCAGAAAAGACAAATCTATTGAGAAAGAAAATAGACTGCCTACGGCTGAGGACAAGGGGAGTGGAGGTGAGGTATGGGGTAGGTTCTATTGGGTACAAGTGTTCTTTTGTGAATAAAATAGTCTAAAATTGGATTATGATAATGGTTATAAAACCACTAGTTATTAAACTAAAAACCATTGAACTTTATACTTTAAATAGGTTGACTTTATGATATGTAAATTATATGTCAAGAAAACTGTTGGGGGAAGGAGGAGGAGGAGGAGGAGAAGAGGCATATTTTAGAGCCACGGAGGATAGTTTTCTGGTGCCAAGAGTAACATAATAACATGCTCTGGCTCCCCAGACAGTGCATGCCTCCGTGTATGTGTGTGTTTGTGTGTGTGTTTGTGTTTGTGTGTGTGTACACACTTTCTAGGTTAAGTCAGGAATACACCTAGTACAGAATTATTTTGGTGGCCACCAGTAAGCCATGCCTCCCTGTAATCACACCCTCTTTATGTAGTCCCTTCCCACAGTGACTCTGGCATGGCCACTGACTTGCTTTGGTCACTGGGATATTAGCAAGCTTGACTCAATCACACTGGATTACTGCTTGCACTTGGACTGAGGCTTTTCCTCTTGCTCTCACTTATGGCCCTGAGCCACCATGACAAGAGGCCCAGTAACACACCAGAGAGGTCACATGGAAAGGCAGAGAAAGAGAGAAAATGTCCCAGCCATCCCAGCTGAGGCAGAAGCCATGGAGGGACTCCATCTTGAGTGTTCTGGCCCCAGCAGCCATTTCTGACACCAAAGAACCACCCAGCTGAACCCATCCCCAAGTGCAGAATCATGAAAAATAAACATCACTATTGTTTAGGCCATGAAATTTTGCAGTGGCTTGTCATGCAGTACATACTGAAACCCCCTTAAAAACCTGGCAGCCTCCATCCTGTCGCTCGCTGATCCAAGGATGGACCTTACTCTGATGCCCTTGAGTTCTAAGAGGAATCTAAGAAGAAATGTGATTTTAATGTGTGTATAACATGCCATTTATCACTGTTGTTTAGCGCAATTTAACACCATATTTATCGGATTGGCATATCAGTTAGCTCACATCACTTGGAACTGCTGTATTCTGGGCTTGGCAATGAGAAGATTGATTATGGTTATTATACTAATGGCTGGAAAAATTAATTTCGTCAGGAAAGTTGTTTTGAAGCTGCAGTGACAGTCTTGTGTATTGACTCATGAACATCATACTGCACACCGAGAACTGATTCTGGGCACCCCTAGCACTGAGATGCTGGAGCTGGCAGGACACACCTGATACCCAATAAAGTGCCACCAAGAGACAGAAACACTATTTTTTTAAACCTTTTCCCTAGAGTTTTATCGCTTTTCCCATTGACCGGGTCATCCTCAGCAAGCAAAGTGTTTTGGGAAAAAAATTCACATATCTCTACCAATGGGCTGACCCACCCTGAGAAGATGATGGGGTGGGAACTTTCAGGAATACTTGACTTTAATAATGGCTCCGAGGCATCTGCTTACATGTCCCCTGGCTGCTGCAGAGAGTGTTCTGTTTTGAAAATATTAGCGGTATACATGTTTTCTTGTGTAATGAAACATTTTGACAGCTAAGACTATGTCAAATAAAGGGTTTTGTGTGGAGTCTATTTGAAGGGTTGGAATTTAGTTGTATATTTTAAAAGATAAACCTGAAAATCTGGGGGCTAACAACAATGTTTTTTCTCTCCATAGCAGATCCTCACCACTCAATTCAATTAATCGCCTCATTTTCCCACTTTATCTCATCATAGTTACAGTTTTGTATCTGAAGCATAGGATCCTGGCAAAAGGAAGGTCATCCTTCTAGTCAATGGAAGGCTTGTTTGAAATTCCTGAAAGCAGTCAGAGGGACTGTGTGCAACCGCTGTCTCCTCTCTGGACCCAGCTTCTCCATGGCCTCATTAGACATGGAGACCTCCCCAGACCTTTACCACTGGAGAGAGAAAACAAGATTTGCCAGATGGTTTTTAGCAAGGGGCTGAGCTCTCACAATAACACAGCATTAATGAAATTCACCTTCTGAACCCTTTAATTGCTTCTAGTAGCACTTCACTTACAATCAGCATTCTTCTGTCCCTATTGCAATTTTCTTGTTTTGAAAAATAATAGTGTGACACACGCTGTGATTAGAAGACATAGGACTGGCCACACTCCTTAGCACCCACTGCACTGGCCCCACCTGAAAATGCTCACCAACCAGTGGTAAAAAAATGGAAAGGACATAAAAGTTGAGAGGGAGTCTCTGTAATTGAGCTACATAATGAGAGGAAACAGAAGAAGAGCTTCTATTAATAATGACACAGTAATTGGAGGTCACCCAAAGAGAGCCCTAGTACACTCAACACTTGCATTAGCTTCACACAAAAACCACTGTAGATCTTTCTAAAGGACTAATGTGGGCAACAGTGAGGTTGTTTATCGGATTTACCTGGTACCAGCAGAACGTTCTTCCGCCTAGGGGGAATTGGGCCAGCCTAAAGCACTTCACGGAGAGAGAGGAAAAATTTTGACTGGAGTCTGGGAGCAATTAATGCAAAGTTCAACTGAACACCAAAACAGACCCCATCGGGGCGCCTGGGTGGCTCAGTCGTTAAGCGTCTGCCTTTGGCGCAGGGCGTGATCCTGGCATTCTGGGATCGAGCCCCACATCAGGCTCCTCCACTGGAAGGCTGCTTCTTCCTCTCCCACTCCCCTTACTTGTGTTCCCTCTCTCGCTGGCTGTCTCTCTCTCTCTCTCTCTCTCTCTCTGTCAAATAAATAAATAAATAAATCTTAAAAAAAAAGAAAAAACCAGACCCCATGAAGTCTAGAGCCATTTTCTCCTATATAAATTATGTGCAAGTGATTTCTTCCTAAGAAACATAGAGCATCATATATGTGCCAAAGGCAGGACTGATAGGACCTGGGGGTTGGTGGGAGACAGGGGGCAAATTGCAGGGAGTGTATCCAATCGGATGTTTGAGCCTCATCAATTCTATTTGAAAAACTAATTCCCAGCTCTTTCCTTCTGCCCACCCCCACCCCTGGGCTGGAGTGAGAGAAATTCATTATTATATGATGAGTCAATATCAAATTCTAATAAAGAGATAATTTTTTTTAAATCCCATTGTGTGGATGGCTCATTATAACATCCAGATAACTCTTGGGTATATTAAAATTTTTCATTGCCGTAAATTATAATGGTATCAAAATAGATTTCCTTTGCAAAGGGACTATCATTAATATGATTTATATAACTACCCAAAAATGAGATTTGCACAGGGATAATCTGGAGGTTATGAACACCTTGTCTGGGGTCAGATTTTAAAGCTCCTTTAAGCATCTAAGGTAAGAAGACACCCTTCCAACTAATGGTTTGCTACAACTGGGGGCTCTGCCCACTGCAGGCATGCTCCCTAAGCTTCCTGGCTCCACTGCTGTCTCAGATTTCCTCCCTCATGTGCCTGTCTGAACTCCATAAATAAGGAAGACAAGTTGGTTCTTGATTCTCACCCTCTCAAAGAAAAACTGAAATTCATACCTAGTCACATAAGAGACTGCAAGGAGCTTAATTAAGGTAAAGGGCTGTGCCTATTCTTTGTGCCCCCCAGTGCCAACTATAGCTTGGGCATGTTAAGTTGCAAACTTTCTAAAATGAGTTAAGAAAATAAATGAAAATATAAGATCTCTACTTCTACTTGCATTAAACCAATAGGTGAGAGGCACCAAGTCAGGGACTGCTGAAGTGCCCCCCCCAAAAAAAAAATTCATGCCCAACTAGAATCTGTGAACAGGGTCTCTACAGATGTAATGAAGTTAAGATAAAGACAAACTGGATGAAAGTGAACCCTAACTCCAATATGGCTGGTGTCCTTATAAAAAGAGGGATATTTGGACATAGACACACAGATAAAAAGGCCACATGAAGGTGAAGGCAGAGACTGGAGTGATGCACCTACAACCTAAGGAATGGCAGGGATTTCCAGTCACCAGAAGCTGGAAGAGGCAAGGAAGGATTCTTACTTATAGTCTTCAGAGGAAGCAAGGCCCTATCAACATCCTGATTTGGGACTTCTAGACTCCAAAATTCTAAGAGAATTAAGTTTCAATCCTTTGAAGGGACTCAATTTTTGCCCCTTTGTTATAGCAGCCCTAGTAAACTAAGGGAACCTTGGGAGAAGACCTCAGGGTCTACAGGCAATCCCACTAAAAATTCAGTGAGAAAGTAGAGACAAGTTTAGACCACCTTCTAAGACACTTGGGTATGAAGGGAGGGTCAACTTTGGCACCATTGCTGGTTCTGCCCTCATCTCTTTTCTTCCTATCAAGAGAAAGGAAAGAGACACAAGTCATCCATAGTGATTCATCAAACACTCTTGCTTCCCAGGGTTTTGACCTCCTAATCCCTATAACCTTTACCTCCAGATCACACCAGCCCCTCACACCCTAGCTCTACGCCTCCCACCCAATAATCTTAAAGCCCAATACCAGTGGCCTGTCCTCAGCCTTTAACCCTGACAGCTGTCTTCTCCAGTAACTACACATATTCATTCATTTGTTCAATCAACCCAGAATCATGCCCCAAGACAATTCAAATATGACTTAGCATTCCAAATTTATCCCTTTTGAAGTCAACATCCAAGTGTGAGTTGCTATGTATTCTTGCAAGGGTCATGAGCAATGCTGTCCATACTACTTTCTGTAATGATGAAAATGTTCTGTATCTGTGCTCTCCAATACTTTAGCCACTAGTCACTAATGTGACTAAGAAACTGAATTTTTTAATTGTATTTCATTTTAACTTTAATTCAAATTTAAACAGCAATATGTGGCTCATGGTTACTGTACTAGATAGTTCAGGTCTAGAAGCAATTTTTTAATCAGACACAAAGAGCCTCAAAGACATCTCTCTCTCTCTCTTTCTCTCTCTCTCTCTCTCACACACACACACCCCCCTCCCAAGGATGAGCATTAATTCAGAGCATAAGGAGGAAAAGAAATCTTACCTAACTATTCCATAATTTGCAAGTCTATCTTAGCTCACAATGGAGTTAACAGCCTACATCACTATGCAGATCAGTATTAGTTTAATTCCTCTCCCCCAAACCCCCAAACTCCTCTCAAATTGTACCCCTTTGGGCCACTGAGAATAAAAAATGGGCCCATTACTGAACCTCCCACTCCTTAATGGCTGTTCCTCTAGCTACATAAAGACCCTGCTGGTAACTTGAAATCACCACTTACAAGGGCTTGATTAAGTAAATTCTTAAGCAAGGTATGATTCTTTTTCCCAGTCTGGGGGAGAGAGAGTTGGAGGCAGGAAACTATTCTTCCAGTTACTGTTATTCCATCAATAACCCCTCGGCTCTATCTCCAGTTCTGCCAGAATTCCCCACCCCCACCAACCCCAACAACATAAAGTGGTGGGTTTGGAGTTCACCTCTGCCATTTGCCCAGATCTAATTCCAACCTCTATTTCTTACAAGTGTGTGACCTTTCGTATGTTCTAAAAGCATTTATAACATGGGTCAAATTCATAACTGTGCAGAGTAAATGGAGTAAGGAATAGCAAATGCCTACTGCACTATCCCTATTTCTTTTTCTAAATA
The DNA here is from genome assembly GCF_017311325.1 of Ursus maritimus. Taxonomy (NCBI): domain Eukaryota; kingdom Metazoa; phylum Chordata; class Mammalia; order Carnivora; family Ursidae; genus Ursus; species Ursus maritimus. The sequence continues at coordinate 54,471,827 of NW_024424008.1, forward strand.
AGCCTTTTTAAAAAGAAACCTGCATCCTCCTTATGAACAGATATTGAGAAGTTGGAAGACATCATCCTTAAAATACAGACAGGAAGCAATAGCCCCACACTGGCTCAGTGAGGACCTTGGCTACACAGTGCTGAACTCCTAAATATTGGCAACTATCCAAACAGCTAAAGTTTTCCACGTCAACCCAGATATTGCTGATGAAGGACATATGGTCTGGGACCTGTTCTATGTGTGGTTTTCTCTGATCACAGTAATGGCAGCATTACAGTGTGGGTTGTAACTACGGAGCTCCTGACCTAAGGCAGTCGGTTTTTCAGCTTCTGTCTTGACACAGGCAGGCCTCTGGTTCTGAAATAAGTACAGGGCTTGTTTCTCTGACTTGAATCATAGCTGTCCAAGTTAGCCGAGGGAGATTTTAAGATTTTTCTCATCTCAGGGTGGCTCTCAGTAGAGCCCTGTTTGATCAATAATAAAATATCTATCCAGCCACTTTGGCTGAGCACAAAATGAAGTTTGATTTTGGCAGGGACACCAATGTGAAGGATGACTCCCAAGGGCACTCTGCTTTGTACTGATTCAGGGCTATGATCTGGGCCTGGTGACACCTCTGCTGAGTCCCCTGATGGAGGCATACATGTCTGGGGCAATGGAAATGTCCATGTTGCCTGCTTGTGATTTCACACTTTGTATGGTTTGTCAGCTTGCAACGATGGCAGGAGTCTTCATACTTTCTGCCTCTGCACAGGGCAAAGCCGGACCCTCAAAACATAGACCAACGCTGCATTCAGGGGTGCCCTTTTCCATCACCAGTCACCTTCCGCCTTCTTTGCTCCCTACCCCTAGAATATTAATGTTAAACACAAATAATTTCATTTTCAATGCATATAAAAACTAAATAACAAAAATGCCAGACTATCCTTTCTCCTTTTTAAAAATGCTTATTAATTTATTCAACAAACATTTATTGAGTTTACTAAATCCCAGAATCTGTATCTGACCTGGGGATACAAGGAGGGAGACAGACATCAAAACAAGTCTTTGCACCAAGCATTAAAATAGATGCCTAGCAGTTGAGTGCCATTTTCAGGGTCAGACAGATATGGGTGTGAATGTTAGCACTCCAGGACACCAGTCCCCAGGGCTCCCTTCCTATCTTACTGGCTGTTCTTTTTTGGCATTTTGTGTTTTTCCCTCCTCATCTTCCCCGCCCTGAAGCAGAGAAGGGGCCCCAGGATGCTGCCTTCTCTTTTCCACCTATACTCACCCTCCAGGTGATCCCCTAGGGTTTTAGATGTTATCTCTAAGCTGTGACTCTCATTTGTTCCTTGAGCCTTGAGAAACTTATTTCTCAAGCCCTGACCTGTTCTTAAAACCCCAGACTCATTTATCCAACTGCCTGTTCGCCATCTCCTCTTGGAAGTCTATGAGAGAAATCTCACAGTTAATGGCTCCCAAACTGAATCCTGATCTTCCCTATGCCCGATCCCCGCCCCCCCAGTCTTCCCATCTCAGTTGAGAGCAACTACATCCCTCAAGTGGCTTAGGCCAAGACCCTTGGAATCATCCTGGACTCCTGCCCTCTTCTGAAACCCACATCCAATCCATCAGCGAATCCTTTTAGCTCTGCCTTCAAGACATACCCATCGCTGTTGCCCCCCTGATCTAAGGCTACGTTGTCCCTCTCCTAGGTTACTACTACTGCTTCTTAACTGCGCTCTCTGCTATCAGACTTGTCTGCCCACTTTATTCTCAATAAGGGGCCATACTTACACATTTAAGACCTAGATCCCTTCATTCCTCTGCTCCAATCCCCTCCAGTGGCTTCCCATGGATCTGAGGAGATGACCGAGGGCCCCATCATCTGGACCTCTCCTCTCTCACCATGTTCCAGCCACAATGCCTTCCTGCCTCCTCCTTGAACATGCCACACTTGCTCTTGCCTTGGGGTCTTCTCTTCCCCTAGGTGTCTGTCCTCACTCTGTAAAATGTCAGTGAGGTTCTCCCTTACTACCATCTAAAATAGCACCCATCATCTCCCCATGCATTCCCCGTAACTTTGCCTTGCCTTTTTCTTGTTTCATAGCACCATTCCCTTATGACATAGGTGAATTGGGTTTCTGGTTTTTCTTTATTCCCTTACTAGAACCAACTCCATAAAATCAGATTCTGTTTTTAGCCAATGCTGTAATCCCAGAGCCTAAAAGAGCACAACCACATAATAGTGCAATAAATGTCTGTTGAACAGATGAACAAAGAAAATACCTTTAATTAAAGTGGTTGCAATATTTTGGATCATATGACCCTGTGCCCTGGTCACTACTGATTAATCCAGCAATCTACATCGCTGGGGAGGGCTACTCCTGCCTCTCTGCACCTCCTTCCTCACGGCTCTCCAGACAGCTAACACATGTGGACTAAAACAGAGCTGTCCAACAGAAATATCAGGAAAGCCATATATGTCATTTTAAGTTATCTAGCAACTTCTTCAAACACAGAAACAGGTGATATTAATAATATGTTTTATTTTACCCAATAGCTAAAATATTATCATTTAAGGAAATAAGCAATATACAAAATATTAATCAAGTACTTTACATTCTTTTATACTAAGTCTTCAGAACCAGGTTTGTATTATATACTCACAAAACATCTCACTTTGGATTTGCTCTGTTTTCAAGGGCTCAACAGCCACATGTGGCTACTGGCTTCAAAATCAGACAATAAGAGGATCACAATAGTGAGGGGGTAACTGTGCCTTCATGGTCAGGATCAATGTTTATCTTCCTTTCTTCTGCTTTCATTATTCCAATTACAGGTATACCTCATTTTACTGCAGATCACTTACTTTGCGCGTGCGGGCATATATATATATTTATTTATTTATTCATTTTTTATTTTTTATTTATTTTTTATTTATGTTATTTATATTTTTATTTATTTATTTTTTAACCAATTGAAGGTCTGTGGCAACCCTGTGTGGAGCAAGTCTACTGGCATCATTTTCCAACAGCATTTGTTTACTTCATGCCTCTCACAATATTTTTGGTAATTCTCACAATATTTCAAACTTTTTAATTATTGTATTTGTTATAGAGATCTGTGATCAAGATCAGTGATATTACTATACAATTCTTTGAGACCACCATGAACCACATAAAGCTGCAAACTGGGATGTGCAGGGAAGGTGGGGGAGCAGGAGGATCCTAGGCTCACTTCTTCCCAAAGAAACACCTAGATAACACCCACATCAGTGTAAATAACCCACAAAATGAGCCAAAGACTAGCAAAACAGACTCTCCACAGCTAAATGTGGAGAAGAGGCCACATCAAAGAGGGTAGAAAGGGCAGGAATGGTGGAGACACAGCCAGGAGACAAATGGACCATCAGGACTATCTCTAGGAGGGAGGGATACAATGGGAACAAAGAAGGGAGAGGAGTAGACCCAACAATGGGAACCCCAGTCATAGGGGACACACAATGCAGAGATGAAACCCATAACATTTGGCTTTGAACACCAAAGGGGCCTAACATCATGAATTCTTACAATCAGCTGGGCGTAACACCTAAAACTTTAAAAATCGGTGGGAGAGGCTCTGGGAGAGACAAAGGGCTACAGGAAACTGAGTCCCCACCTTTAAAGAGACACTACAACAAACAACCCCACCAAGATACAAGATAGAAGCAGCAGTTTGAAAAAAGCCTGGGGTTTAAAGAAGGGAGATTTGTTTACTAATCTCAGAGCATGTGCTAGACAAGCAGGATCTTTAGGAGACTGCTCCAGAACAAAAAAGCTGGTGGGTGCCATTTCCCTCCCCTGTCCCCCAGCCTGGACACCTGGGGAAACCAGCTTCATATTAACACTCTCCACCTAACATGTTAACAGCAGGCCCCACCTCTGCATTCTCCTGTGGACGCACCCCCTCCAGCCAGGCCTTGGCTGCAAGTCCCCTTCCACAGCACACCTGAATAAACAGCACCATGTGCTCCACTCCCACATTCCCCTGCAGACTTGCCCCCTCTAGCCACGCGCAAGTTTTCAAAACTGGTTCCAGGTGCATTCCCAAAACAGACCTGTGCAAACCTTGCTAACACTGTGCACCCTGTCCCGATGTTCTGCTATGGACCTGCTACCTCCACTATGCCCTTGGCCAAAGCCCAACCAAAGTAGTGTCACAAGACTGGCATTGTGCAAACAGCCCTGACAGAGGCTAGCATTACTCCAAAATGATTCCTGCCCTGGGGAAGAGTGGAAGATAAACACACACAACAGTCCAACTGTGGCCCAAGGAGTGGGCTGGGAAGACATTTGGTCTGACTGTAAGCCACACCCACCAATGAAAGCTTCTCAGAAGATGATACAGGAAGATCACCCTGCAGTACTACTGCAGCTCTGACAAATGCCTGGTCTGACTCAAAGCAACCCCACAGCAGCCCCACACTGGCCCACTAGCAACACAGGGATAAAACCCTGCCCACAACAGAGAAAAAAAGCCATCACAGATGACTGGACTGGAGGCAAAAGTGGCTCAGCCACAACAGTAGGGTACATGTGAACATACACAGGAGACACACCTGAAGTGCCAGATTCTAGTGAACAGGGGACAATGCCCTACAGGGCTCTACAAAACCTCTCCAGAAGGCCACTACTTTCAAGAACAGTAGAGAGAGCTAACTTATCTAACATATACAGACAGACACAGAGTTAGACAAAATGAGGAGACAGAGGAAAATGTCCAAAGGAAAGGACAGGACAAAATCACAGCAAGAGAAGTAAATGAAACAGAGATAAGTAATATGCCTGATAAAGAATTTAAAGTAATGGTCAAAAAGATACCATTGGACTTGAGAAAAGAGTGAAAGGGATCTGTGAGACCCTCAACAAAGAGATAGAAAACATAAAAAGAACGAATCAGAGATGAACTCAATAACTGAAATTTAAAATACACTAGATGGGATAAACAGAAGACTACAGGAAGCAGAAGAACAGATCAGTTACCTGGAGGACAGAGTAATGGAAAGCAACAAAGCTGAACAGGAAACAGAAAAAATAATAATAAAAAATGAAAACAGACTTAGGGAATTCAGCGATGCCATCAAATGTGATCACATCTGCATTATAGGGATAACAGAAGGAAAAGAGGGAAGAAAATATATTTGAAGAAATAGCTCAAAATATCCCAAATCTGAGAAAAGAAACAAAAATCCAGATCCAGGTGGCACAGAGAGTCCCCAACAAAATCAACCCAAAGAGTGCCACAACAATCCACATGGTAATTAAAATGGCAAAAAGTAGCGATAAAGAGAAATTTAAAAGCAACAAAAGATTTTAAAAAACAAAAACAAAAAAAAAACAAGAGTTACATACAAGGGAAACCCCATAAGGCTATGAGCTGATTTTTCAGCAGAAACTTTGCAGCCAGAAGAAGGGCAGGATACATTCAAAGTGCTGGGGTGGGGTGGGGGGGGGAGCGTGAAGCCAAGAATATGCTATCCAATAAGGCTATCATTGAAAATACAAGGAGAAATAGTTTCCCAGATAAACAAAATTCATTACTACTAAATTCACTACTACTAAAGGAATTCAATACTACTAAACCAGCCCTAAAAGAAATATTAAAAGGGGCTCTGTGAGTGGAAAGGAAAAACCTTTCACTCACTTCAGCAGTAAGAATTCATTACTACTAAAGCAGCCCTAAAAGAAATACTAAAAGGGGCTCTTTGAGTAGAAAGGAAAAACCTTTCACTCACTTCAGCAGTAAGAAAAGTAAGAAGCACAAAGCAGTAAAACTAAGCCTATCTATAAAAATCAGTCAAGGGATTCACAAAATAAAAGTATGTAAAGTATGATACCATATACCTAAACATGATAGGGAGAGGAGTAAGGAATGGGTTCAAACTTAAATGACCATCAACTTAATATAGACTGCTATATACATAAGATGCTATATACAAACCTAATGGCAACCACAAATCAAAAAACAGTAACAGATACCCAAAAAATAGAGACAAATTCAAGTACATCACTAAAGAAAGCCAGCAAATTGTGAAAGGAGAGAACAAGAGAAGGGACAGAAAAGAACTACAAAAACAACCATAAAACAAGTTAAAAATAAGTACATACCCATCAATAATTACTATGAACATAAATGGACTAACCACTCCAAAAGACACAGGTGACAAAATGGATAAAAAAGAAAGACCCATCTATATGTTGCCTACAACAGGCTCCTTTCAGACCTAAAGACACATGAAGACTGTAAGTGAAGGGATGGAAAAGCATTTATCTGCAAATGGAAGTGAAAAGCGCACCAGGGTAGCAATATTTATATCTGACAAAATAGACTTTCAAAGACCTTAACAAGAGACAAAGAAATACACTATTTAATTACGAAAGGAACAATCCAACAAGGATATTTAATAATTATAAATATTTACTCACCCAGTGAGAGCACCCAAATGCACAAGTCAGCCAATATCAAACATAAAGTAATTGATAGTAATACAATAATAGTAGGGGACTTAAACACCACATTTACATCAATGGAACAATCATCCAGACAGAACCTCAACAAGGAATCATTGGCTTTGACTGATACATTGAACAAGAAAGACCTAACAGAGATAATCAGAACAGTTCATCCTAAAACAGCAAAATGCACATACTTTTCAAGTAGACATGGAACATTCTCCCGAACAGGTCACATGTTAGGCCACAAAACCAGTCTTGACAAACTCCAGAAGACTGAAGTCATACCATGCATCTTTTCTGACTACAATACTATGAAACTAGAAATCCACCGTAAGAAAAAACCTGGAAAGAACACAAATACATGGAGGCTAAATGCTACTAAACAATGAATGGGTCAGCCAACACATCAAAAAGAAAAATTTAAAAATACAAGAAGACAGATTATTATGAAAACAAAACAACCCAAAACCTTTGGGATACAACAAAAGCTGTCCTAAGAGGGAAGTTTATAGCAATAAGGGCCTACCTGAAAAAGCAAGAAAAATCTCAAACAATCTAACCTTACACCTAAAGGAGCTATAAAAAGAACAAACAAAACCCAAAGCCAGTAGAAGGAAGGAAATAATGAAGATGAGACCAGAAATAAATGAAATAGAAAAAAAGAAACAAACAAACAAACAGTTCAATGAAACCAGGAGCTGGTTTCTTGAAAAGATCAACAAAATTGATAAAACTTTAGCCAGACTCATCACAAAAAAAGAGACAGAGGACTCAAACAAAATCAGAAAGGAAAGAGAAATAACAACCTACATCACAGAAACACAAAGGGTGATAAGAGATTAGGAAAAATTGTAAGCCAACAAATTGGACAACCTAGAAGAAATGGGTAAATTCCTACAAAAAATATAACCTCCCAAAACTGAATCAGAAAGAAATAGAAAATCTTAACAGACCAATTGCCAGCAATGGAATTTAATCAGTAATCAAAAAACCCTCAACAAACAAAAGTCCAGGACCTAACGGGTTCACAGGTGAATTCTAACATTTAAAGCAGAGTTAATACTTACTCTTCTCAAACTATTCCAAAAAATAGAAGATAACTTCCAAATTCATTCCCAAGTATCCATCATAAACAGACAAGGAAGAAGTGGAATATATATACAATGGAATATTACTCAGCCATAAAAAAGAATGAAATCTTGCCATTTGCAACATACAGGGATAGAGCCAGAGAGTATTATTCTAAGTGAAATAAATCAGTCAGAGAAATACAAATACCATATGATTTCATTCATATGTAGAATTTGAAAAACAAAACAAATGAGGGATCCCTAGGTGTCTCAGTTGGCTAAGTGTCTGCCTTCATCTCAGGTCATGATCCCAGGGTCCTGGGATTGAGCCCCACATGGTGCTCCCCACTCAGCAGGGAGCCTGCTTCTCCCTCTCCCTCTGCCCTTCCCCCACCCCACCCTCCACTCATGCTCATTATCTCACATGCTCTCTCTCAGATAAATAAAATCTTTTTAAAAAAATGAACAAAGGGGAAAAAGAGAAACCAAAACACAGACTCTTAACTATAGAGAACAAAAAGATGGTCACCAGAGGGGAGTTGGGGTGGGGGGTGAAATAAGTGAAGGGGATTAAGAGTACATTTATGTTGATGAGCACTGAGTCATGTATAAATTTTGGAATTACTATATTATACACCTAAAACTAATATAACACTGTAGATTGTCCTGGAATTAAAATGAAAAATAAAGCTTCACACTTAATAGATAAATGCTATGTATCTTCTGACTACTCCACCTATCAACTGTTACCCTATCTCTCTCCCTCTTCTCAGGCCTCCCTATTCCCTGATAAGCAATATTGAAATTAGGCCAATTAATAACCCCTACGATGGCCTCTAAGTTTTCAAGTTAAAGTAACCAAGTCTCTCACTTTAAATCAAAAGCTAGAAATGATTAAGCTTAGTGAGAAGGGCATGTGGAAAGCTGAGACAGGCTGAAAACTAGGTCTCTCACACCAGTTAGCCAAGATCTGAATGCAAAAGAAAAGTTCTTTAAGGAACTGAATATTGCTATTCCAGTGAGCACACAAATTATAAGAAAATGAAACAGTCTTTTCGCTGATATGAAGGAAGTTTCAGTGGTCTGGATAGAAAATTGAACCAATCACATTTCCTTAAATCAGAGCCTAATCCAGAACATGGCCCTAACACTCCTCAATTCTATGAAGCTGAAGGAGGTGAGGAAGCTGCAGAAGACAAGTTTGAAGCTGGCAGATGTGGGTTCATGAGGTTTATGGAAAGAAGTCATCTCATATTATAAAGTAGCAAGTGCTGATATAGAAGCTACAGCAAGTTATCCAGAAAATCTAGCTAAGATAGTTTAATGCAAGCACCTACACTAAACAACAGATTTTTGAAGTAGATGAAACAGCCTTATATTGGAAGATGTTATCTAGGATTTTCATAGCTAGAGAGGATAAGTCAGTGCCTGAAATCAAAGCTTCAAAAGACAGGCTGACTCTCTTCTTAAGGGCTAATGCAGCTGGTGACTTTAAGTTGAAGCCAACGTTCATTTACCATTCCAAAAATCCTAGGGCCCTTAAGAATCAGAATTATGCTAAATCTACTCTGCCTGTGTATAAATGGAACAGCAAAGCCTGGATGACAGCACATCTGGTTTACCGAATGTTTTAAAGCCCACTGTTGAGACTTACTGCTCAGAAAAAAAATTCCTTTCAAAATATTATTGCTCATTAACAATGCACCTGGTCACCCAAGCACTCTGACAGAGATGGATAATAAGATTAATGTCATTTTTCATGCCTTCTGACCCAACGACATTCATTCTGCAGGCCATGAATCAAGGAGTAACTTTCACTTTCAAGCCTTATTATTTAAGAAATACACTTTGTAATATTGTAGCTGCCACAGGTAGTGATTCCTCTGATGGATCTAGGAATAGTAAATTGAAAATCCTCTGGAAAGGTTTTACCATTAGAGATGCCATTAAGAGCATTTGTGATCCATGGGAAAAGGTCAAAATATCAACTTTGATAGGAGTTTGGAAGAAGTTGATTCCAACCCTCAGGGATGACTTTGAGGGGTTCAAGACTTCAGTGGATGGGGCGCCTGGGTGGAGCAGTCATTAAGCATCTGCCTTCAGCTCAGGCCATGATCCCGGCGATCTGGGATCGAGCCCCACATCAGGCTTCTCCGCTAGGAGCCTGCTTCTTCCTCTCCCACTCCCCCTGCTTGTGTTCCCTCTCTCACTGGCTAGCTGGCTGTCTCTCTCTGTCAAATAAATAAATAAAATCTTTAAAAAAAAAAAAAAAGACTTCCGTGGAGGAAGTACCTGCAGATGTGGTGGAAACAGGAGGAGAACTAGAATCAGAAGTGGAGTCTGAAGATGGGACTGAATTGCTCCAATCTTGTGATAAAACTTGAACAGATTGGGGAGTTGCTTCCTACGGATGAGCAAAGAAAGTGGTTTCTTGAGATGCAATCTATTCCTGGTGAGGATGCAGTAAAGATAGTTGAAATGACAACAAAGAATTTAGAATATTGCATAAACTTAGTTGATAAAGCAGTGGCAGGGTTTGAGAGGACTAATTTTAAATGAAGTTCTATGGAGCTTCAAATGCTATCAAACAGCAGCACATACTACAGAGAAATCATTTGTTACAGGAAGACCCAATTAATGCAGCAAACTTAAATATTGTCTTATTTTAAGAAACTGCCACAGCCACCCCAGCCTTCAGCAACCACCACCCTGATCTGTAGCCCTCAGAACTGAGGCAGGACCATCCGCCAGCAAAAAGATTATGACTCACTGAAAGGTCAGGTGACAGTTATCACTTTTTTAGCAATAGAGCACTTTTTTAAAAAATAATTTTTTATTATGTTAGTCACCATACAGTACATCCCAAGTTTTTGATGTAAACTTCCATGACTCATTACTTGCGTATAACACCCAGTGCACCATGCAATACATGCCCTCCTTAATACCCATCACCGGCCTATCCCAATCCCCCACCTCCCTCCCCTCTGAAGCCCTCAGTTTGTTTCCCAGAGTCCATAGTCTCTCATGGTTCATTCCCCCTTCTGTTTACCCCCCCTTCCTCGCACTTTCAACTAAGGTACATACATTATTTTTTTAGGTATAATGCTATTTCAGACTTAACAGACTACAGTGTAAATGTAACTTTTATATGCATTAGGAAACCGAAAAATTCATTTGACTTGCTTTGTTGCAGTATTTGCTTTATTGTAGTGGTCTAGAACCAAACCCGCAATATCTATCTCTGAGGTGTATCTGTAGTTGGTTCAATAAGTGGGTCTGGCCTTTCAGGTGATACTGGATGTTTGACATCTGGCAGGCCCATGTCCCTGAGTCAGGTCTGGTCTCCCTTCTCCACCTGAGACTGGGAAGACAGACTGGGGGTTTGGGGAAAAGGCGAGGAGTTGGAAGCCTCAATGAACTCTCCCACCTGAAGCCACATTTTCCAAGGCAATTTTTACCATTGTGTGGTAGACAAAGTGATGCTTAATAAAAATAGTGCTTTGTTTTCCACTGGGCTATTTTTTTTTTTAAGTTGATTCTCTCAGCAGGGAGTGGAGAGTGGAGAAGCAATGAATGTGTTGGATTCAGGCACCAAAACCCCAACTGCAAGATCGAACAGATTTCTGACTTACAGCACACATGATTTGGCAGGAAGATAAGGTCGAAAGAAGGTTCCAGCCTACAAGTTGATTTAAGTAACCCCAGGGGGTCCTCTGAGATAGGCTATAGAGAAGGAAGAAGCAGAGAAAGCTCAGACAGAAAGTAGAAAGCAGGATCCATGGGGTTTGAAGTTATGAGTGAAGAGGAGCCATAAGAGGGGGAGAACCTGAGGTCAGGGAAAGGCCATCATAAGCTTTGAAGGAATAAGCTGTTGAAAAGAAAGCAGAAGCAGAACAACAGGAAAAAAGGTGACTAAGTGGCTGCTGTTTCTGGACAGCATCCCCAGTCTGCAGGAGGACTGCCTGCAGCATTTTCTGTGCTTCCTCACTTGCAATACATCACCATCAGCTGGGGCACCCTGAATGTGCCTGTTATTTACCCACCCAGAAAGGCTTACCCCTCCTTTTCCCTACAAACTTGTATCTGGCTCCTGAATTCCTGGACCTCATTCTATCCCAAAACATCTCAGCTATTCAGGCAAATAGCCTTCTGAGACCCACTCTCTCCTTGTCTCAAAAAATATCTGAACATGCCAGAATGCTAAAGATGGACACACTTTCAGGCTGGGAACTCCTTCCAAATACTGGTAAATACAGGAATAGGAATGAGCAGCAGAAAATCCAGCTCTGGCCTGGTGAGATGGCTCCACACTGCCTTCCTCATTGACCAGCAGGACTCTGGACCAGGCCTCTCAGACTCCACTGCCAGGTAGTGCCCTTTATAGTCAATTAGCAACACTTGGCTCCTCAGAGAGCTCTCGCTCTGCAAACTTCATTATGGAACACTCATTAAGCATTTGTTTCTTAAAGTTTTGCACTAGGTGCTGTAACAGGGAGTTGTATGGATGTGGTTCTTTGCCCTCTGGGAGTTTGAAATCTTATTATGAAGAGAAAATAAGAACATTTTATCTGGGAAGGAGGCGATAACATCATTCCCCACGGTTTAGACTTTGGTCTTGGAGGGCCTCTGTTGTCTGTATTTTCTTCCTAACACCATAATTGCTGCCATTGGAGTATACTCTCTATTGCCAACACTTTCCTTGTGGATAACCTGTGCTAAGCCATCCTTAAAAGTTCTCTCTGCTATTATCACCTCCTCTACTTAATTAATTCCTTTGTTTAACATCCATGCAATATTATCAACATGTTTAGTTCTATTCCCAAATGCAGTCTGCAATCCAGCAAGGGTTGGAGAAAAAGAAAACAAAATACTTAATTGTCTTTAAAGAGTTTTTCAGTTACTTCTTCAGCACTTCAAGACCTCTTTTACCTCTTTGTTACCTTCACTCCGGCACTCACCTCTGACAAAAAGGGCGGGGGAGAAAGATCTCCACAGGAAAGCAGCTCTTTTCTGATTCACAATATGGCTAGCATGAGAGTTATGCCATCCACTCCCATGCCAGAAGCAAAGGACAATAGTAAGAGCTGAGCAGTGATAGTGGAAGTATGCCAAGAAGGGGAATCTAGATGTTTGGCTATCACAAGTTGAGGACTCGCCGGGTCTTTTTTTTTTTTTTCCAGGTATGTTTCAAATGTTAATACGAAATAAAAATAATGAAAAGCCAAAAGTTCTTTTAAGATACTAGTTTGGATTCACATGCTTCAGTTTCTACTTCCACTCCATATCACTATTATTAATAAATGAATGTAATGTGTCCCAACATGGTGCTGCTCTTTGCTACAGCTATAGCAAGGAGAGAATAATATGCTACGGAATCTAGGAGTCCTAGTTTCTCCAAGTGCACAGTGAAAATCGTTTTAAAAATCTATACCCAATTCACTTTAGTGTTTTTGTTAAAACATTATCCACCTCTCAGTTCTTTTTGAAAAAGAGAGAGTGACAGGAATTCTGAAATCATCAAAAAATAGCGATGCTGCCGGACTTAATCTGGTGGCAAACACAAAAATCATGATGATAACAACAATGGCTCTATCTACTAGGGATTGTGTTCAGCTGCTCAAAACAGATACCAGACCATGGTGGCTTGACACATTAGGATTTACTCATGTCAAAGAAATGTGGAAACCAGTACGGTGCCTCCTTCCTTATCAAAGACATAGAAACCTTTTATCTTTCTACTCAACTATCTTTGTTTCATGGCTTCCATTCTCAAGATCCCAAGATGCTTACTGGAGTTCCAACCATACCTCCATATTCCAAAGAGGAAGAAGGAAGGGGGAAGGGGCAAAAAATGCACTTGCCAGCTATATATCCCATCCCTAAGGAGTTGTTCCAAATGTATTGCTTTGTCTCCCTGCATCTAGCCAACAAATCATTTCTCATCCCATCTACCTTATACAAGGGGCTGAAATTTCTAGCATATTCATCTTAACCAGAAAGGTCCTTAGAGACTAAGGTTGTCTTTGCTGTTGGCTGCTCAACATCCAATCTCCTTCTTTTGAAGGACCTTCCTTTTTATGTGTCGTCTTATCAGGAACAGGCCCCTGCTTCCCATTACAAAACTCAAAGGGAGAATATTCTTTTCTTCCTGCCTTCTGCCAGTTGTGAAAACAGGGGACTTGCCCAGTCAGTCATGACAAACAGACTCTACTCTAGCTTCAGTCCTAGAGAAAGGAATGACACATGAGAAAGGAATCAAGAGAATTGCGTTGACAAAGCACCACCTAGCAGTGGAGTCCAGTGGTGGTGGTAAAGTGTCCAGCAGCAAGACTGGAAGTGTTCTAGTCAGAGTCCCTCTAAAACAGTAGTTGCTGAGCTTACTATTTCTTGATCCTCCAATGCTCCTCAGTTCCTGTTTTACATTCCTGATTCTCTAGTCATCTGGCAGTTCTGAGCTCCGTTTGTCTTTTCAATATGCCCCTTTTTCACTTTAGATAGCCAGAGCTGGTTTCAGTTACATTCCCACTACACAATTAAGGAGATATATATTATTATTCTAGTCTATGCTCTTTGGTTACCAGAAGTAGAAGTCCACACTATTCATCTCAGGTATAGATGCAAGACTAAACTCACAGACACAAGGACGGACTGAAATTCTGTAGGAGACAATACTGGGAAACTGCTGGGAAGAAAAGCTGACCCTCTGAGGCCACAAGGATTCTCATATCTCTCTCTCTCAGAGATTATTTTCTCATCTCTGTTTTATTGGTCAACTTGTTTTGATTACTTAATTTCTTCACCTCCATAACTTTCACTTCCTCTTCATGGACACTTACATGGAATCTACATGACATTTCTACAGCTATATTTCAAAACACTTCAATTTCAAGCTCCATATCTCTTTATTAAGAATCTTGACAAAGGAAATGATTAATGACTACATCAGGGATACACCCCAATTAAATCAGCTATAATAAAAGATGGGGCTTATGACCAAGCATACACCTTCAGTGGAGGTGTCCAGATTAGGGGTCTGTGGGAAGGGCAAGCAGTAAAACTTTTCTAATACAGGGATGCAATGTAATATAATGTGAAATTGTGATATGAAGTGATATGGAGGTCTAGGTATGGCACAATTTTTGGACAGCAGAACTGAGATGCTCAATCTGTTATATAATTTGAACACCTACTATATGCAAGGTAAAGGGACAGGAGCTGAGATTATAAAGATGATAACGTGTGTCTTCCTGCAAGAACTTTACAATACACATACACACACACACACACACACATACACACACGTTAAATTATCAGTTAACATATACCTGGTTAATAATTAAATTTGTGTTTTCCACAAAGTGACAGAAGAACTCAAAAGAAGTAAAGGTCTACGTTGAACTACAGTGATCAAAGAAACCTGTACATAAAATGACATTAAGTGGGGAGAAGAAAGGGGGGTTAAACAGAAGGGGGAATGAACCATGAGAGACTATGGACTCTGGGAAACAAACTGAGGGCTTCAGAGGGGAGGGGGAGGGGGGAATGGGATAGGCTGGTGAGGGGTATTAAGGAGGGCACGTATTGCATGATGCACTGGGTGTTATACGCAAGTAATGACTCATGGAACTTTACATCAAAAACTAGGGACGTACTGTATGGTGACTAACATAATAAAAAATATTACTAAAAAAATAAATTAAAAAAAAAGGATGGAATATTTCATGTCATGTATATTTGAAACACTCACACAAATAGAAGCAAATGATCACACAGCACATTTCATGAGAACAGCAACAGAAATGCCCTCACCTCTCCCTCCTCATGCCCAGGCTTCAAGATTTTCAAACACAGAATGGTAAGAGCTCCACTATGCAGTCCAGAGATGAGCACAGCCCCACAGGAACCAGGTGCATGAAGCCCACCCAGAAGCACAGAGAATCTCTCCACCAGCATGAGAAGGAGCATTTTCACAGGAACCAGTGAGTGCATGAGGGAGGCTTGGGGTGGCCAGGCTCAGCTGTGGGCTCAAGAGACAGAACTACGAGGTGCCCACCATGGCTGGACCCTCTCCTGCCTCCTCTCCTCAGTCTCTACCCAGGTGCTGCCCCAGGCCCTGCCCACAGGCTCAGCCCCCATGGGACCCTTAGCATGACCCTGACCCTGACCCTGAGGTCAGCCCAGAGGGTGCTGCAGGGGGTGGGACCCAGAGAATGAGCCCCACGGTGTCCTGAACCTGCAGGCCTTGTATCCATTCTGCAAGGCTTATCTGACCCTAGTATGTGGCCATGATACCCCTATTATTCCCTTGAACTTGGAGGATAGAGGGGACCAAGGAATACTATATAGCAGACCCAGAAGGACCAGGCCAGGCCCCTGCACAGCCAGTCTCCACTGTCCCTACAGATCCTCCAGCTTTAATCTGGGATAGGCACAACTGACCTCCCTTCATGCAGACTGAGGGGGCTCCCTTATAGGCCAGGCCAGGATGGGGATGGCAGTGAGCTCAGGGACAGAAGCCCTGCTGCCCAGCCTGGCCTCACCCATCTTCCCTCCCTCCTGTCCATCCTGCTCAAGCTCCACCCTGACAAGCCCAGGATCTGAATCCAGCACACCTGGCTACATCCTGGACTCACCCCACTTTCATCTGCTTTCCTGGGAACCTAGTCTCCCTGGACCTCAACTTTAAGTGATGTGAAATGGGGAAGCTAATACTGATGTTAGAACACTTTGTTTTCAAATTCAACAATATAAAAACATTGACAGAGTCTAATGAATGAAAAAAAAAAAGCCTGTTCAGGAAGAGTGATTTTGTTATCTTAAGGGAAAATAAGAGGTAGAGTGATATCAAAAGTCAGAATCCCAAATTGATACTAGGAGTGGGACAGAAGTGGGGGCATCTGAATCAAATGATGCACACTGAAGATGCTGAGAGACAAAATTTGAAGAATGAGACCCATAAAATAAGATCATCCATTTAAAAATTTTTACTTGTTGCAATCATAGTGCTAAAGCAATCTGTAGTTTTATCAATGTAAACAAGGGAGAAAGGGAAGGACATGTGCATTTAAACTCTGGTAGTGGAGGCACGCCTGGGTGGCTCAGTCGTTAGGCGTCTGCCTTCGGCTCAGGGCGTGATCCTGGCGTTCTAGGATCAAGCCCCGCATCAGGCTCCTCTGCTGAGCCTGCTTCTTCCTCTCCCACTCCCCCTGCTTGTGTTCCCTCTCTCACTGGCTGTCTCTCTGTCAAATAAATAAATAAAATATTTAAAAAATAAAAAATAAATAAACTTCGGTAGTGGAGTTGGAAGACTGAAGATTCTGATAATGGCAAACTACATCATTAGACCAAACATGGTACTGAAAATCTGGGCAATTAATAAGGACATCTGCTTGAAACATCAGAATGCTACCAAAATAGGGGGAAATCACTGCTCCATGACTGGGGGGGGGGGAATGGAACCCCCGGAAAGTAAGTCTGGGTGATTTAGGGGTGCTTTTCCCATGGGGATGTTTGCTAAATCTTGATGAGGTGACCTAGAAAGCTGATAAATGCCTCTGACAGTCTTGTGGGGCAAAGATGAGAGACAGACAGACAGAACCAAAGTCCAGAAACTGATACAGGAAAAAGCCTAATGAATTGTCTTGGGTTGTTCCTCAGAAGTATACAGGCCACCTTAGGGTCAAGCAATTTCAAATCCTAAAATTCAATTAACATGATCTCAAACTGTTAGTATCCCCAAGCATCTAGCAAAAACAAATACAAATCTTCTCTGGAAAGGGATAGTATCTTGAACTTCAAGTCCACCAAACCGCTTTGCAAATACAATATCTAGCACACATTCAAAAATAACCAGGCACAGAGGAAATAAAACTACATGGCAACACTACCAAGAAGACCAAGCAATAAAATTAGCCCCACATTGGCTCAAGATATTAGTTGTATCACACTTAACCTTAAAACAATTTTGTCTCCCACATTCAAGAATATAAAAAAGAAGACTGAAAATACTGGCAAAGAATTAAAAACTTTAACATGGAATTTATGAAAGTAAATACTATAACAATTGAAAGTTAAAACCAAATAGGTGGGTTAAACAATGTATTAGCAAAGATAATGGATAATTAATATATAAAGAAAATTTACAGAAAGGAATAGAGACAAAGGGTTAAAAAGTACAAAAGATAAGCAATATAGAGGAGAAGGTCTAAAATGAATTTAATTAAAGTCACAAAAGAAGAGATATAAAATAGGATAGAAGCAATAGTTGAAAAGACAATGACTCACAATTTTCCCAAACAAATGAAGAAATCAAATCATGGATTTAAAATTCACATTAAGGGTAAATGAAAAGATACTCACAACTAGGCATGCCATTATCAAACTGCTGAAAACTAAACACACACACAAAAAATCGTATTACCAGACAGAGAAAATCAGGATACTCCCAAAGGGCCTCTTACGCTCATTATCTAAAGAATATCTACAAATCAGGGGATGCCTGGCTGGCTCAGTCAGAAAAGCATGTGACTCTTGACCTCAGAGTCATGAGTTCAAGCTCCACATTGCATGTAGAGATTACTTAAATAAATAAAAACTTACATAAAAGTTTATTGAACTGTATGTAAGAATATCTACAAATCGATTAAAATTTAAAAGACAAAAAACTCCATACAGGACAAAAAATTTGCATAGGAAATTTACAAAACAGGATCTTCAAATGACCATAAACTTAAAAAAACATGCTCAGCTTCACTAATAATCAAGAAAATATAAATTGATGGAGACAAAGAAGGGCATTACATAATGATAAAAGGATCAATTCAATGAGAGGATGTAACAATTGTAAATATCTATGCACCAAACATAGGAGCACTTAAATATATCAAGCAAACATTAACATACACAAAGGGAGAAATTGACAGTAATACAATAATAGTAGGGGACTTTAAAACCTCACTTACATCAATGAGTAGATCATACAAACAAAAAAGTCAATTAGGAAACAGTGGCCTTAAACAACGCATTAGACCATATACATTTAACAGCTATATACAGAACATTCACCCAACAGCAGAATACACATTCTTCTCAAGTGTACCTGAAACATTCTCCAGGATAGATCACATATTAGGACATGGGACAAGCCTCAATAAATTTAAGAAGATTTAACCCATGTCCACCAGCATATTTTCTAACCACAATGTCTTAAAGCAGAACTCAATTACAGGGGGAAAAAATGGAAAAAAACACAAACACATGAAGGCCAAACAACATGCTACTAAACAACTAGTGGGTCAACGAAGAAATCAAGAAGAAATTAAAAACAAAAAATCTCAAGACAAATGAAAATGCGACATTCCAAATCTATGGGATGCATCAAAAGCAAATCTAAGAGGGAAGTTCAAAGTGATATGAGCTTACCTCAAGAAACAAGAAAAACCTTCAATAAATAATCTAACGTTACACCTAAAGAAACTAGAAAAATAACATAGCCCAAAATTCGAAGAAAATAATAAAGATCAGAGCACAAATAAATGAAACAGAGACTTTAAAAAAAGATAAATTAAGAGTTGTTTCTTTGAAAGGATAAACAAAATTGATAGAATAAAAGAGAGAAGACCCCAATAAATAAAATCAGAAATAAACAAGAATTCATAACCAAGACCACAGAAATGCAAAGGCTTATGAGACACTATTACAAGAATTTTATGCCAACAAATTGGTAACTTAGAAGAAATGGATAAATTTCTAAAAATATACAATCTTCCAAGCCTGAATCAGGAAGAAAGAGAAAAGCTGAATAGACCAATTACAAGTAATGAAATTATACCTGTAATATAAAAATTCCCAAAAAAATGGAAGTCCAGGACCAGATGGATTCATAGGTGAATTCTACATTTAAATAAGAATTAATACCTATACTTCTCAAACTATTGAAAAGAGTGAAGAGAAAGAAACACTTTTAAATTTATTCTATAAGGCCAGTGTTACCCTGATACCAAAACCAGATGCTACAAAGTAATTAAATTACAGGCCAATATCTCTGATGAGTATAGATGAAAAATTGTCACAAAATATTAACAAATCAAATTCAACAATACATTAAAAAAATCATATACTATGATCAAGTGGGATTTATTCCAGGGATGCAAGGATGGCTCATTATCCACAAATCAACATGATACACCAAATTAATAAAATGAAGCATAAAAACTATATGGTCATCTCAATAGACGGAGAAAAAGCATTTTACAAAGTACTATATTCATTCATGATTTTAAAAAAAACCTCTCAACAAAGTGGGTATAACGGGAACATACCTCACAAGGTTATATTTGAAAACTCACAAGCAACATTATACTCAGTGGTGAAAAGCTGAAAGTGTTTCCTCTAAGATCAGAAACAAGGATGCCTACTCTCAACACTTTTATTCAACATAGTACTATAAGTCCTAGCCACAGCAATCAGAAAACAAATATAAGACATCCACATTGGAAAGGAATAAGTAAAACTGTCACTATTTGCAAATGACATGATACTATACACAGAAAACTCTAAAGATCCCACCAAAAAACTACAAGAACTGATAAATTCAGTAAAGTTGCAGAATACAAAAATATACAGAAATCTTTTGTGTTTCTATGTCCTAATAAGAAACTATCAGAAAGAAAAATTAAGAAAACAATCCCATTCATGGTTACATCAAAATAATAAAATACCTAGGAATATATGTAACCAAGAAGATGAAAGACCTGTACTCTGAAAATATGAAGACACTGATAAAAAAAATTAAAGACAACTCAAATGGAAAGGTATACTGTGCTCACAGATGAGAAGAATTAATATTGTTAAAATGTCCACACTACCAAAGCAATCTATAGATTCAATGCAAGGACTATTGAAATACTATCATTTTTCACAGAACTAGAGTAAGTAATCCTAAAAGCTGAACAGTACTATAAAAGACCCCAAATAGGCAAAGCAATCCTGAGAAAGAACAACAAAGCTGGAGGTATCAGATTCCCTGATTTCAAGATATGCTACAGGTACAGTAATCAAAACAGTATGGTAGTGTTGTAAAAACAAACACATAGATCAAAAGAACAGAATAGAGAATCCAGAAATAAACCCACATTTATATGGCCAATTAATCTAAGATGAAGGAGGCAAGACCATACAATGGGGAAAAGACATAATCTCCAATAAATGGAGCTAGGAAAACTGGACAGATAATGTGCAAAAGAATGAAACTGGATCACTTTCTTACACCATACACAAAAATAAACTCAAAATGTCTTAAAGACCTAAATGTGAGACCTGAAAACATAAAACACATAGAAAAAAACACAGGCAGTAAACTCTTGGACAAATATCAGCAGTATTTTTTTTTTTTTTTAAATCTCTCTCCTCAGGCAAGGGCAACAGAAGAAAAAATTTAAGAAGATGGTACAACATCAAACTAAAAAGCTTTTGCACAGCAAAGAGAACCATCCACAAAACAAAAAGGCAACCTACTGAATGGGAGGAGATATTTGCAAATAATACATCCAATAAGGGGTTAATATCCAAAACATATAAAGAACTCATTTAATTCAATTACAAAGGAACAATCCATTTAAAAATGGACAGAGGACCTGCATGATATTTTCTCAAAGATATATGGATGGGCAATGGGCACATGAAAATATGTTCAACATCATAATCATCAGGGAAATGCAAATCAAAGCCACAATGAGCTATCACCTCACACTAGTCAGAATGGCTATTATCAAAAAGACAAGAAATAACAAGTGTTGGCAAGATGTGGAGAACAGGGAACCCTCATACACTGTTGGTAGAAATGTAAATTAGTACAGACACTATGGAAAACAGTACAGAGGTTCTTTAAAGAATTAAAAATAGAACTACCATATAATCCAGCAATTCCATTCCTGGGTATTCATCTAAAGGAAATGAAAACACTAACTTGAAAAGATAAATGAGTCCCTATGTTCACTGCAGCATTATTTACAATAGCCAAGATATGGAAGCAAACATAGTGTCCACCAATAGATGAATGGATAAAGAAGATGTGGCATACACATACAGTGGAATATTACTTAGCCAGGAAAAGAAATAGGGAGTAGGAAGCAGAGAGGACCAAAGCCATAGCACTAGAGAAACACATGTGAAGGTCACAGCCCTGAGATGCAGGCCCACTAAATGACTGGAGTTTTCTCATAAGATTATAAAATGTCACCCCTTCCCCACACATTACCACCATGCCGACAGGACTCCAATGTAGTAACAGTGGATTAAAGCTGCAAGAATTGCAAAACACAAACTCTGAAGAGGAATACACAGGAAAGTCTAAAGACTGGAGGAGACAAAAACAAGGACACTAGAGGAATCTGAAGCCTCTAGCATCTACAGCTACAGCAAACACTGAACAAAGTCCAGATCCATACAAATCTTCATACTAAAACCCTATTTACCTCTGATCCTACTTCCAAATATAATATGGCCATTTTCAACAAAAAAATTACAAGGTATGCCAAAGGCAAGGAAAAAATTTCAATCTGAAGGGAAAAAGCTATCAAATATAACCAAAAAACCAACAAACAGCAACAAACCTAGGCATGTCGTGTTCAAACTGCAGAAATCAAAGACAAAATCTTCAAAGATGCCAGGGGCAGGGGGTACAAACTTTAACAAGAGAGGAAAAGTGTTGAAAGAAAAACAGTTTATAATTCCATGCCCAGTGAAATTATCTCCCAAAAGCAAAGGGGAAATGTTTTCTCAAACAAAAAATGAGGGAATTCATCACCACTAGACCTGTCCAGCAAGAAATCTGAAAAGTTCTTCAGGCAAGAGGAAAATGATATAGTCCAGAAACTTGGATGTACATAAAGAAAGGCAAAGCATCAGATAAGGAACAAAAAGAAGATAAAATAAAATTTTGCGGGGCGCCTGGGTGGCATAGTCAGTTGAGCATCCAACTCTTGGTTTCAGCTTAGGTCGTCATCTCAGGGATGTGGAATCAAGCCCTATGTTGGGCTCCACACTCAGCATGGAGTCAGCTTAAGATTCTCTCCCCTTCTGGGAAGAAAGGGATAAAGAAATGGGGGGGGTAATCAGAAGGGGGAATGAAACATGAGAGACTATGAGAAACAAACTGAGGGCTACAGAGGGGAGGGGGGTGGGGGAATGGGATAGGTCGGTGATGGGTAGTAAGGAGGGCACGTATTGCATGGTGCACTGGGTGTTATACACAACTAATGAATCATCGAGCCTTACATCGAAAACTGGGGATGTACTGTATGGTGACTAACATAATATAATAAAAAATCATTATAAAAAAAAAAAAAAAAGATTCTCTCCCCTTCTGCCCCTCCCCCCTTCCTTGATCAAATTAATTAATTAATTAAATACTTTAAAAATAAAATCTTATATTTTCCTATTCTTAATTGATTTGAAAGGTAACAGTTAATGTGTTTTTAAAGCAATAATAGTAACAATGTTTTGGGTAATAATAGCATATGGATACATAAAATGAATGATAACAATGTCACAAGAGATGGGAGGGGAGAATTTAAATGCTCTGTTAAAAGCAATCTGTACTTCACATACAGTGGTAAAGTATTACTTCAAGTGGACTTAGATTAAAAATGTATATTGCAAATTCTAGGAAACCACTAAAAAAGTTTAAAAGAAGTCTAATTTATATGCTAAGAGAGGAGATAAGTGGAATCATATAGATCTATAACAGGCTCAATTAAAACCCGAGAAGGTAGAAAAATGGTGGGGTGCGGGTAGGAAAGAATAAATACAACAAATAGAAAATAGTTACAATTTGCATCAACATGGATGGAACTGGAGGAGATTATGCTAAGTGAAATAAGTCAAGCAGAGAAAGATAATTATACAGTTTCACTTATTTATGGAACATAAGAAATAGCATGGAGGACATTAGGAGAAGGAAGGGAAAAATGAAGAGGGGGAATCAGATGGGGAGACGAACCATGAGAGACTATGGACTCTGGAAAACAAACTGAGGGTTTTAGAAGGGAGGGGATGGGGGGATAGGTCAGCCCCGTGATGGGTATTAAGAAGAACATGTATTGCATGGAGCACTGGGTGTTATAAGCAAACAATGAATCATGGAACACTACATCAAAAACTAATGATGTACTGTATGGTGACTAACATAATTAAAAAAATTTTTTTAAAGAAAATAGTTACAAACATGGTAGAATTAGTCTAATTATATCATAATCACTTTACATTGGAATGACTGAAAGATACCAGTTAAAAAATAGCCTATCAGAGTGAATTAAAAAAAGGGGGAAGACTCAACTATACATTGTCTAGAAAAAACCTATTTTAAATATAAAAATTCAGGGATGCCTGGGTGGCTCAGTTGGGTAAGCATCTGCCTTTAGCTCAGGTCATGATCTCAGGTCCTAGGATGGGGCCTTGTGTCTGCTTAGTGGGGAGCCTGCTTCTCCCTCTCCCTCTGCCCCTCCCAATGCTCATGTGTTCATGTGCTGTCTCTCCCTCAAATAAATAAAATCTCTCTCAAATAAATAAATAAACTCAGATAAAAGCGAAGGAATGGGGGGAAATATACCATGCTAACACTAGTTAAAAGAAAGCTGGATTAGCTTTATCGATGTCAGACAAAGCAGATTTCAGAATAAAAAGGCTTTCAATGACAAAGAGGGGCATTACATAGTGATAAAAGGGGTAAATTCTTAAAGACATACCAATCCTAAACATGTATGCATTTAACAGAAGAATGGCAAAATTATGTGACAAAAATTGACAGAACTGAAAAGAGAAACTGATCTACTAATATAGTTAGAGGGGGCACCTGGGTGGCTCAGACAGTTAAGCATCTGCCTTTGTCTCAGGTCATGATCTCAGGGTCCTGGGATCGAGCCCCACGCTGGGTTCCCTGTTCACGAAAAGTCTGCTTCTCCCTCTCCTCTGCTCGTATGCTCTCTCTCACTCCCTCTCTAATAAATGAAAAATAAAATCTTTAAAAATACATAGACCTTAGCACCCCTCAGTCAATAATTGATAGACCAAGCACACAGAAAATCAGTATAGACAAGCTAAACAGCAGTATCAATCAACCTATATAGAGAGAGTCACTGCAATCCCAGTCAAAATTCCAGAAAGCTGTTTTGTATATATCAAACTGTAAAGTTTATGTGATGCCATGAACTATATTGAGTCCCCAGCAAAATTCATCCATCACAGCTTTAACCCCAGTGTGACTATATGTGGAGATAGGACCTTTCTGGAAGTAATTAAGGTTAAATATGGTCTTACATAAGAGTAGGGCCCTGGTCCAATAGGATAGTGTCCTTACAAAAAGAGACAGCTGGGAACTTGCTTTCTCTCTGCCAACTGAGGACACAGTGAGAAGGCAGCTGTCTACAAACCAGGAAGAGCACTTTCACCAGATCCCACCCCCGCTGGCACACTAATCCAGGCCTCCCAGCCTCCAGAGCTATGAGAAGATACATTTCTGTTGTTCAAGCCACCAGGTTTATGGTATTTTGTTATGGTAGCCCAAGCTGATGGATTAATATGGAAAGACAAAAACAAAAACAAAAAACCCTAAAATAATAAACAAAATCCTGAAGAAAAACAAAGTTGGAGGACTCACCCTACCTGATTTTAAGACTTACTGTAAATCTACAGTAATCGACACAGCGTGATATTGATGAAAGAACAGACACATATCAGTGGAACAAAAACAAGAGCCCAGAGATAAACCCACACAGATAGAGTCAACTGGTTTTTCACAAAGTTGCAAAGGAATTCAACTGGAGAAAGACAGAAAAATGTGAATCCAGACACAGACCTTACACCTTACCCATAAATTAACTCAAAATAAATCATAAACCTAAATGGAATATACAAAATGATTAAACTTCTAGAAGGAAACATAGAAAATTTACATGATATTGCGTTTGATGAGCATTTAGATACCACATCAAAAGCCCAATCTATGAAAGAAAAAAACTGGTAAGTTGGGCTTCCTTAAAATAAAAACTTCTGCTCTGTGAAAGACACTGTTCAGAAGATGAAAAAACAAATGACAGACCTGGAAAAATATTTGCAAAACATATCTGATAAATGACTTTCATCCAAAATATACAAAGAACTCTTCAAACAATAAGGAAACAAACTACCTAATTAAAACTAAAGTGAAAGCCCAATAACCAAAGCTGGAATAATATGACCAGGAAAATAAATAATGTAGCATTGAATTATAACCTAAAGTATAAAATATCCATGAGTCCACACTGATATAAATAAATGGGGGAGAAGAGAAATCCCTAGTGCAGAAGAATCCCAAATAATTTATATAGATATATGGGAACTCTCTGCCCTGGAGAAGGTGAAGCATTAACTCCATAATCCGTAAGTGTAGGCTACATACAGTGACTTCCTTCCCAAGAGGTTAGTATGGAAAGGGAGCAAAGAGTATGATGCAACTTCTTTCCACAGAAGCAACCTAGCATTATCTCAGTCAGGTCATCAAGGTCAACATTAACCGTAACCAGTCAGGGTAATAGTATGCACCCTTGCAATGACATGATGAAAATGGCACTTCATCTCTGTGGTCCTCCTCCCAAAAACAAGCCCAGTCTAATCATGAGTAAAACACCAAACAAATCCCAACTGAGGAACAGTCTATAAAATACCTGACTTGTCACCAAAAACAAACAAAAAAGCCTAAGCAACTATCACAGACAAGAAGAGACACAACTAAGTAAAATACAGGATCAGAAATATGAACAGAAAAAGGACTTTAGATAAAAACTAAAGAAATCTAAATAAAGTATGAATTATGGCTAATAATATATCACTATTCGTTCACTGGTGACAAATGTATCATAGTATAAGACATTAAGAGGAAAAATTGGATGTTTAGGTATATGGGAACTCTCTATGCTACCTTAGCAACTTTTCTGTAAACCTAAATCTATCCTAATATAAAACGTGTTTTTAAAAATCTGGGCTGTGGTTTTTATCATTTTCCTCATTTTAAGATCAGGAAACTGAGGCTCTGAAAAGTTGAGTGACCCACTCAAGGCTACAGGTTTGTTGGGCTCCAGATTCTATGGTTCTCTTTTCCCTTGGGCTACCAAAAGTTTCTTCTGTAACCGTAACAAAAATAAAAGGGTGCTGAATAGTGCACAAAGGCTTTGAAGTTTACTAAAAAAATTCTCAGTCCCTAGTGGGTAACGTGGCACTGTCCCACCTCTTCTACAACAGGTGACCAGTCCTGCAGCTGTGACCCATCTGTGCTAGAGTGTCCACACACACACACACACACACACCTGCCAGGAGCCATCCGTGTGGCCTCTGCCTTGTGCTGTGCAGGGGCTGCAACTCGCCTCTCCCAGGGGCTGGGCGAACTTGGTTGGGTCCTGGGCATCTTTGCCTGGTGGCCCCCTCAGAGACCGGCCACATACACACATGCTGGCTGCCGCCTCCACCTCCTGTGAGGTGCGGGGGGTGCCTGCCTTTATCCCCAGCTGTGCCAGCTCCCTTTTGTCCTCCCCTAGCAGCAGGATGCGCACAATAGGCTGTGTTTAAATCTCTGCGCAGGCTGATTGCTCTGTAATTGCATCTTCCCTGGATAGCCTGTCAGAGCTCTTCTAATTTGCCGACCTTTTTTTTTCCCTATAAACTTAAAAAATGCTTCCTCCCTTGCTGGCTCCCTTTTTGAGGTTTATCCAAGGTGTCTGAACGAAAACATTTCGTGATCTCATGCTGATGTACCAACTTCCCCATGTACATCCCAGGGGTTAACAGCGAGCTTGAAAGCTGGTCTCCTGGACCATCTGCAGGGCCAGCTGCCCCCAGCGCCACGCAGACTCTGCTTCACCACCCCAGGAGCCACCGTTCCAGGGCAGGGGGAGACAAAAGGTTTGCTTGAGACCAGGCTGCCACAGGGCTTTCTTTGGAAAGTTGAAGGGGATTTGCTGACCCCTTTCACCACCTCCTGAGGTGGCCCTGAGCTGACACCTGCCCTCCTTTTCCTGCTGCTGTCTGGAATGCTGACCATTCCCCACTTTCAGCCTGAAAGACACCTCTCTATTCTTCGAGTCCCAGCTCTCAAGTCCCCTTCTCTGAGCACCCTTCACTGCCCTGGAGCCTTAATAGCTTCCCACATCACAGGGTTTATTCCATGATGTGTGTATAACCCATGCATCTCCCACAACCACCCAGGAAGATCACACAGCAGCCTTCTGTGGCTCATTTTCCATGTGCCTGCCTACGATCAAAACCTTGAGTTTACTCCCAACCAGTGTTGTGTGTGTTTGAATGGGCAGGGATAGGTAACACACTACTGGTGGTTGAGAGGCGGGCAGTGGAGGTTCCCAGGACTGACTTCTAGTGTTTTCCATTTTCCTCCAGCCCGTTCTGCCTCATTGTGGTAATGTCTCTTGTTGTTGCCAACATCCCACAAGGCCACCCATGCTCTGTGAAACCACCAGCACCTGCTGTCCTTCCACACTTCTTCTTTGGTCCTGCCTGTTGCCAACCCCATCAGGCAGGGGCCACATGGAGGCAGGTCAGGGCTGCAGACCAGCACAAGGAGGGCATGCTCTTTTCCATGGCAAAGAATAGAGCTGGGGCCCAGAGACATGAAGTCGTGTGCTGGCAGAATGTTGAAGGCTAAAGCTAGGGCCATGTCCATCTAGGAGGGCTCGATAGAGACAGGAGATAAGGCCTAGGAGAAAGGGTAAGCAAGGGTGCAGGAGAGACAGGCAGAATCACCAGGAAGCTATGAAGTGTACACTTTAGGTTCTCCTCACTTGCACGGGCCCCTTCCCACGCTCTGCATCTAATTTTGTATTCAGAGTTTTGTATTTTTTGGGAGAGAGGTCTAAAATTTCATAAGCTGCAGGTCCCACAAAACCTGAATCTGTTCCAGGTAGAGAAAGTAAGAAAATTGAAGATGCAGAATAGTAGAGGGGCAGATGGACTGCAAACCAGAGCAATTCCAGATCTGGAGTGAGGATGCCCACAGCAGGGTATCATGAACCAGTAAAGTCACATAAAAAGCCTGGAGAAGAGATAAACCCAGACATAACTGAAAGCTGCTGGATCAGCTGCCAGGGGCACTGTTATTTCTGAGCTCCAGCAGCTACCCCACACAAGGAAAACACAAATAACCCCTTTTTTGTGCTGGCCTGAGTCAGGGCTGCAATTAACTCACATGTCACCACTCTAGGAACTAGAAAAAGGCACCCCCTTCCTCTAACACATGCAGCCCCTCACCAAGGTGCCCTTGGCAAATAGAGCTCAATCTGGATTCTAGCCCTCCTCTTGCTCCCTCAGCTGAGTACTCTTGTGTAGTAAACAACCTACAGAACTGTACAGGCAAACAAACTCAATATGGGTTACAAAGCAGGTTGNNNCCAAGCAGGAATGTCCCATGGATTTCAGCCAATGAACTCTTATAGCTCTTACCCCCTTACTAGCAAAGCCCCCTTCCCTAGAACTCTGGCAAAAGTCCATGTGGGCTAAGTCAGAGAATAATCAGAATAAAGTATGGTGGTTATTGACAGCAGACAGACACAAGTTCAAATCCTAATTCTGCCTTTTACTACTTGGTTAGCCTGGGGCGAGTTCTCTATCTCACTGAATCTTTCTTTTCTTTTTTTTTTTTTTTTTTAAGATTTTATTTATTTATGTGACAGAGAGACAGCCAGCGAGAGAGGGAACACAGCAGGGGGAGTGGGAGAGGAAGAAGCAGGCTCATAGCGGAGGAGCCCGATGTGGGCCTCGATCCCGGTACGCCGGAATCACGCCCTGAGCCGAAGGCAGACGCTTTAACGACTGCGCTACCCAGGCGCCCCTGAATCTTTATTTTCTTATCTGTGAAATAAAGCCCACAATGCAGTCCTCTAAGAGTTGTGGAAAGGATTACAGAAGATTATACTGACATATCTCAAGTATCTTGTCCATTACAAGAATTCAGTAAATGGTAGCTGCAATTGTGGAGTGATGGATAACTAAAATTACCCCTCACTTCCTGCCTGCAATTAAGTCATCATATCTCAACTCTTGCCTCAGGGTGAGTCCCCCAGCCTCATTAGTGCCCCACACAGATCCCCAGTGGTTTGTTCAGCAGGTGCTCCAAAACAGCGTAAATGAACTGAGACACCTGCAAAACAAATTCTGGCTAGGTGTAAGAGCATTTATCTCACGTGAGACAGTTTATTCCTCAACGGCAGGAAATGGTCTTATTTATCTTTGTGCAATGTTGAATTAAAGATCAGCCATCAAACTCTCTGATCTCAACTGTCTTCTCCTGAAAGGTGGTCTTCCTGTACCACTTCATTCCCTCAGGTTCTGTCTCTAATCGAAAGACAAGTCCCCATGGAAAAGAGAATACTGCTCTAAAAACTGACAGTCAGGTATGCTTTAATGTTAATAAATTTATCAGACTTAGATTCTTTATAGAGTACTAGTTTTAATAAAGGAAAAAGGCTGAAGAGCTTGGAGACTGATTCTTAAACATCTAAAGGTCTAGGAATTATAAACTTCTATAGTTAAGCCCTGCTAAAATTGTCCATGACTATTGGCTCTATCACAATATTAACATTTTTTAATGTTTTCTATATGACAATGACAGGACTAAGCCTTTTATGCATACAGACTCATTTAGTTCTCCTACCCACCCTGTGAGGTAGATCCTATGATTTTATAGATGAGAAACTGAGCCACAGAGAAATTAAGTTACTTGCCCAAGGTCACACAGTTGATAAAGGGTGGAAATGAAATGTGAATCCAGCAATTTGAATAAAGCCAGAGTCCTTGCTGATTACTCCTTCACTTTACCACCTCCTACCACAGGTTCAGAGCTCAAAGCTTCTGGCACAGAGGCCTGACCATCCTCCAAATCAGGCTTGAAAAACATGACTAAGACCCCATAATTTTCATGTCCCTTGGAAACCGCAAGAAAGAAGATGAAAATTAGAAAGAGGAAAATGACTGTTTTTCCAGATATACAATCATATTATCTACACAAAAAAGAATGAACTGAAAAAGGACCAAACAATAAGATTGAGACAACTTTTTACAAAATTAATGTAAAAAAAAATCAACAGTGTGGAGGCTCCTTAAAAAGTTAAAAAGAGAGCTACCCTATGACCCAGCCACTGCACTGCTGGGTATTTACCCCAAAGATACAGATGTAGTGAAAAGAAGGGCTATATGCACACCAACATTCATAGCAGCAATGTCCACAATAGCCAAACTGTGGAAGGAGTCAAGATGCCCTTCAACAGACGAATGGATAAAGAAGATGTGGTACATATATACAATGGAATATTATTCAGCCATCAGAAAGGATGAATGCCCACCATTTGCACTGATATGGATCAAACTGGAGAGTATTATGCTACGTGAAGTAAGTCAAGCAAAGAAAGACAATTATAATATGGTTTCTCTCATCTATGGAACATAAGAACTAGGAAGATCTGTAGGTGAAGAAAGAGATAAAGAAAGGGGGGGTAATCAGAAGGGGGAATGAAGCATGAAAGACTATGGACTCAGAAACAAACTGAGGGCTTCAGAGGGGAGGAGGGTGGGGGAATGGGATAGGCTGGTGATGGGTAGTAGGGAGGGCACGTATTGCATGGTGCACTGGGTGTTGTACGCAACTGATGAGTCATCGAACTTTACATCAAAAACCAGGGATGTACTGTATGGTGACTAACATAATATAATAAAAAAAACATTAAAAAAAAAAAGAAGATGTGGTCCATATTTACAATGGAATATTACTCAACCAACAAAAAGAACAATTTCTCAACTTTTGCTGCAACATGGATGGAACTGGAGGAGATAATGCTAAGCGAAATAAGTCAAGCAGAGAAAGACAATTATCATATGGTTTCACTCATTTATGGAACATAGGATTAGCAGGAAGATTGGTAGGAGAAGGAAGGGAAGAATGAAGGGGGGGTAAACAGAAGGGGGAATGAACCATGAGAGACTATGGACTCTGGGAAACAAACGGAGGGCTTCAGAGGGAAGGGGTTGGGGGAACAGTATAGGCTGGTCATGGGTATTAAGGAGGGCACGTTTTGCATGGTGCACTGGGTGTTATACGCAAGTAATGAATCATGGAACTTTACATCAAAAACTAGGGATGTACTGTATGGTGACTAACATAATGTAATAAAAAAATATTATTAAATAAAAAATAAAGAAGAAGATGTGGTCCATATATACAATGAAATTTTTTATTATTATGTTATTATTTTATTATTATTATATTTTTTATTATTACATCATTAGCTTTTGATGTCGTGTTCCATGATTCATTGTTTGCATATAACACCCCATGCTCCATGCAATACAAGCCCTCCTTAATACCCTTCACCAGGCCAGCCCCTCCTCCCAGCCCCTCCCCTCTAAAACCCTCAGTTTGTTTCCTGGAGGCCACAGTCTCTCATGGTTCATCACCCCCGTTACCCCCCCTTCATTTCATTTTTCCCTTCCTTCTCCTAATGATCTCCCTGCTATTCCTTATGTTCCACAAATAAGTGAAACCATATGATAATTGTCTTTCTCTGTTTATTTTGCTTAGCATAATCTCTTCCAGTCCCATCCATATTGTTGCAAATGTTGGGTAATTGTTCCTTCTGATGGCTGAGTAATATTTCATTGTATATATGGACCACATCTTCTTTATCCATTCGTCTGTTGAAGGGCATCTTGGCTCCTTCCACAGTTTGGCTATACAATGGAATATTACTCAGCCATCAGAAAGGATGATTACCCAACATTTGCATCAACATGGATAGAACTGGAGGAGATTATGCTAAGTGAAATAAGTCAAGCAGAGAGAGATAATTATACAGTTTCACTTATTTGTGGAACATAAGGAATAGCATGGAGGACATTAGGAGAAGGAAGGGGAAAATGAAGAGGGGGAAATCAAAGGGGGAGAAAAACCATGAGACACTATGGCCTCCGGGAAACAATCTGAGGGTTTGGGGAGGGGGAGGCTAGCCTGGTGAAGGGTATTAAGGAGGGCATGTATTGGATGGAGCACTGGGTGTTAGAAGCAAACAATGAATCATGGAACACTACATCAAAAACTAATGATGTACTGTATGGTGACTAACATAACATAATAAAAAAATAAATAAAAATAAATCAACAGCTTTTCTAAAAACAACAAGCCAGAAAATAGAATGGAAGAAAAGATAGTACTTAGAATTATAATCCAAAGGAAAAAATAACTAGGAAAAACTTAAGCAATATGTAACATATATATTAAGTAATTATAAATAATCATCTAATGGAAAATAAAAGATTTAAATAGAAAGATATACCCTTTTCTTCAATATAAGGACTCTTTACAAAGATGTCTATCTTCCCTACATTATATATATAATTTTAACATGATCAATACCAAAAGGAGGGGCACCTGGGTGGCTCAGTCAGCTAAGCATTCAACTCTTGGTTTTGGCTCAAGTCATGATCTCAGGGTCATGAGATCAAGCCCCACCTTGTCAGGCTCCTTGTTCAGCAGGGAGGCTGTTTCTCCCTCTCCCTCTGCTCCTCCCCCCCATTTGCACATACACACTCTCTCTCAAATGAATAATATTTAAAAGGAAATAGTTGGGGGGAGGGTAGAGAGAGAGCAGGATCCTCAGATAGACTCTAAAATTCACATCAAAAAAGAAATACAAGAAAAGCCACAATATATGTATAATAAAGAAGAGTATTGAAGAAGTACTAGCACTAGCAGATATCAGACTATATTATAAAGTTATAGTAATTAAAATATTCTTGTACTGGCTCAATAACTGATAGCCAGATGAATGGAAATGAATAGAAAAACAAGAAGCAGACCCCAAAATTTGGTTTATGTAGAGACTGCTTTTTAATTCAATGGAGAAAATATATATCATTCAATAAATGGTTTAGGATAACTGGCTAGGCCATCCAAAAAAGAATGAATCCCTTCCTCATTTCTTTACACCAAAACAAATTCCAGATAGATAAAATATTTAAATGTAAAAACCTAAACAATAAATGTACTAGACACAGGACAATTTTTTGTTATTTTTGCTGTTGTTGTTTTTTACATATTTGATGGGAAGGACTTCCTTAGGTATAACACTAAACCCAGAACGCATAAAAAAGTGAATAAAGCTGAATACATAAAATTTAAAATGTCTTCATTTAGAATAGAAGGAGAGATTGAGTTTCTCAGACAAAAACTAAAGGTGTTCATGACAACTAAAACAGCTCTACAAGAAATATTAAAGGGGACTCTGAGTGGAAAGGAAAGTGAGTGTATGAAAAGTAAGAAAACAAAAAAGCAGTAAAAATAAATATTTCTGTAATAATCAGTCAAGGGATTCATAACATAAAAGGATGTAAAATAGGACACCATATACCTAAAACATGGGGGAAGAAATAAAGAATGGGTTTAAACTTAAGTGAACATCAACTTAATATAGACTGCTATATGCAGAAGATGTTATCTACAAACTGAATGGTAACCACAAATCAAAAACCAGTAACAAATGCAAAGAATAAAGAGAAAGGAATCCACGTATATCACTAAAGAAAACCAACAACCATGAAAGAGAAAAAGAAAGGATCAGAGAAAATCTACAGAAACAACCACAAAACAAGTAACAAAATGGCAAATACATATCTATCAATAATTACTTTGAATGTAAGTAGGCCAAATGCTCCAAGTGGAAGACACAGGGTGAGAATGGATAAAAAAACAAGACTCGTCTATATGCTGCCTACAAGAGACTCATTTCAGATGGAAAAGACACCTGCAGATTGAAAGTAAGGGGATAAAGAAACATTTATCATGCAAATGGATGTCAAAAAAAAGCCAGGATAGCTATACTTATATTGGACAAAATAGACTTTCAAACAAAGACTATAACAAGAGACTAGGAAAGATACTATATAATAATAAAGGGGACAATCCAACATGAGGATATAAAAATTGTAAATATGTACCCACCATGGGCATACCCAAATATATAATAAAACAATAACACAAAGAAAACAATTGATAGTAACACAGTAACAGCAGGGGACTTTAACACCCCACTTACATCAATGGACAAATTATCCAAACAAACAAATCAACAAGGACACAGTGGTTTTGAATGACTCACTGGACCAGATGGATTTAACAGACATATTCAGAACCATCCTAACACAGCAAAATACACATTCTTTTCAAGTGTACATGGAACATTCTTCAGAAGAGATCACATATTAGGCCACAAAACAAGTCTCAACAAATTCAAAAAATTCAAATTCATACCATGCATCTTTTCTGACTACAATGTTATGGAACTAGAAATCAACCACAAGAAAACATCTGGAAAGAACACAAGTACATGGAAGTTAAATAACATGTTACTAAACAATGAATGGGTCAACCAAGAAATCAAAGAAGAAATCAAAAATTACATGGAAACAAATGAAAGTGGAAATATAATGATCCAAAACCCCTGGGATGCAGCAAAAGCTGCTCTAAGAGCAGCATAGGTCTACCTCAAAAAACAAGAAAAATCTCCAGTTAACAACCTAACCTTACACCTCAAGGAGCTAGAAAAAGAACAAACAAAACCCAAACCCAGCAAAAGGAAAGTAATAATAAATATTAGAGCACAAATAAATGATATAGAAACTTTTAAAAAGACAAAAAAACAAACAAAAACCACAATAGAACAGATCAATGAAACCAGAAGCTGGTTCCTTGGAAAGATCAACAAAATTGATAAGCCTCTAGCAAGACTCATCAAAGAGAGAGTGAGAGGGATAGAGAGAACCCAAATAAAATCATTAACGAAAGAGGAGAAAAAACAATAAACACCACAAAAATACAAACAATCATAGCAGAATATTACATTAACCATATGCCAACAAACTGGACAGTCTAGAAGAAATGG
The DNA here is from genome assembly GCF_017311325.1 of Ursus maritimus. Classification (NCBI taxonomy): domain Eukaryota; kingdom Metazoa; phylum Chordata; class Mammalia; order Carnivora; family Ursidae; genus Ursus; species Ursus maritimus. Next base: position 54,507,335 of record NW_024424008.1, read on the forward strand.
ATTAAATTTCTAGAAACATAATCTACCAAAACTAAAGCAGGAAGAAATAGAAAATCTGAAAAGACCAATTCCATCATTAAAATTGAATCAGTAACAAAAAACTCTCAAAAAATCCAAAGTCCAGGACCAGACAGCTTCATGGGTGAATTCTACAAAACATTTAAAGAATAAATACCTATTCTTCTCAAACTCTTCCAAAAAACAAAACAAAGAAAAACTTTCAAACTTATTCTATGAGGCCAGTATCACCCTCACACCAAAACCAGATAAAGACACAATTTTAAAAAAGGAATGAGAATGGCAGGCCAATCTCTCTCATGAATATAGATGCAAAAATCCTCAACAAGTTTTTATCAAACTGAATCCAATAATACATTTTAAAAAATCATACACCACAATCAAGTGGTTCAATATTTGCAAATAATCAACATGCTACATGAATAAGAGAAAGGATAAAACAACATATGATCATTTTAATAGATGCAGAAAAAGCATTTGGCAAAGTACAACATCCATTCAAGAAAAAAAAAAAAAAAACCTCTGCAAAGTAGGTCTAGAGGGAACACACCTCAACATAATAAAGCCTTTATTTGAAAAACCCAGAGAAAACATCATACTCAATGAGGAAAAACTTTCAGATCAGGAAAAAGAAAAGAATGTCCACTCTCATCACTTTTATCCAACATAGTACTGGAAGTCCTAGCAATAGCAATCAAACAAGAAAAAGAAATAAAATCCAACCAAATTGGTTAGTAAGAAGTAAAACTCTCACTACTTGTAGATGACATAATACTCATATATAGAAAACTCTAGGGGTGCCTGGCTGACATAATATAGCATACAACTCTTGATATTGGGGTTGTGAGTTTAAGCCCCATGGATGCTGTGGAGTTTACTTAAAATTTAAAAAAGAAGGAAGGAAGGAAGGAAGGAAGGAAGGAAGGAAGGAAGGAAGGAAGGAAGGAAGGAAGGAAGGAAGGAAGGAGAGGGAAAGAGAGAAAAAGAAAGAGAAAACCCTAAAGACTCCAGTAAAAACTGTTAGAACTGATAAATGAATTCAGTAAAGTTACAAGATACAAAATCAATGTGTAGAAATCTGTTGCATTCCTATACACTAATAATGAAGAAGCAGAAAGTGAAATTAAGAAAACAATCCCATTTACGATTGCACCAGAAACAATAACATATCTAGGAGTAAACTTAACCAGAGATGAAAGACCTGTATTCTGAAAACTATAAAATACTGGTGAAAGAAATTCAAGATGACACAAAGAAATGGAAAGACATTCCATGCTCATGGATTGGAAGAATATCAGTAAAATGTCTGTACTACCCAAAGCAATCTACACATTCAATGAAATCCCTATCAAAACACCAATAGCATTTTTCACAGAAATAGAACAAACAATCTTAAAATTTGTATGGAACCACAAAAGACCCCAAATAGCCAAAGCAATCTTAAGAAAGAAAAACAAAACTGGAAGTATCGCAATTCCAGATTTCAAGTTATATTACAAAGTGGTAGTAATGAAACAGTATGGTACAAGGGCACCTGGTGGCTCTGGTCATGATCCCAGAGTACCAGGATCAATCCCCACATCGGGCTCCCTGCTCAGCGTGGAGTCTGCTTCTCCTCTCCTTTTGCCCCTCTGCCTGCTGATGCTCACATGCTCTCTCCCTCTCATTCTCTCTCAGATAAATAAAAATTTAAATAAACAGTATGCTACTGACATAAAAATAGACACATAGATCAATGGAATAGTAGACCCAGAAATAAACCCACAATCATATGGTCAATTAATCTTTGACAAAGGAGGAATGAATATACAATGGGAAAGTCTCCTCAACAAGTGGTGTTGGGAAAACTGGATAGCCACATAGAAAAGAATGAAACCGAACCACTTTCTTACACCATACATAAAAATATACTCAAAATGGATTAAAGAGCTAAATGTGAGATTGGAAACCATAAAAATCCTTAAAGAGACCACAGGCATTAACCTCTCTGACAGCAGTTGCAGCAATATTTTTCTAGATATGAGGCAAGGGAAACAAAAGGGAAAATAAAATATTGGGACTACATCAAAATAAAAAGCTTCTGCAGAGCAAAGGAAACAATGAACAAAACTAAAAAGCAACCTAGTGAATGGGAGGAGATATTTGTAAATGACATATCCAATAAAGGGTTAGTATCAAAAATCTATAAAGAACTGGTACAACTCAATACCCCCCCCAAAAAATAATCCAGTGAAATATGGGCAGAAGACATGAACAAACACTGCTCTACAGACAACATACAGATGGCCAACCGACCCATGAAAAGATGCTCAACATCCCTCAGCGTCAAGGAAATGCAAATCAAAACTACAATGAGATATCTCCTCACATCTGTCAGAATGGATAAAAACAACACAGGAAACAATTGCTGGTGAGGATGTGGAGAAAAGGAACTTTATTGCACTGTTGCTGAGAATGCAAATTGGTGTAGCCACTATGGAAAACAGTATGAAGTTTCCTCAAAAAATTAAAAATAGAACTACCCTATGATCCAGGAATCACACTACTGGGTATTTACCCCAAAAATACAAAAACATTAATTCAAAGGGCTACATGAACCCCTATGTTTAGTGCAGCATTATTTACAATAGTCAAATTATGGAAGCAGCCCAAGTGTCCATCAATAGAGGCATAAAGATGTGGTGTGTGTGTGTGTGTGTGTGTGTGTATTTTGTATATACACATACACAAACACAATGGAATATTATTCAGCCATATAAAGAATGAAATCTTGCCATATGCAGCAACATGGATACAGTTGGAGAGTATAAAGGTGAGTGAAATAAGTCAGTCAGAGAAAGACAAATTATTATATGATCTTACTTATATGTGGAATTTAAGAAACAAAACAAGCAAAGATTTAAAAAAAGAAAGACTCTTAACTATTTTAAACAAACTGATGGTTACCAGAGAAGAGGTGGGTGGGGGGACGGAAGAAATAGAGGATAGGGATTAAAAACTACAGTTATGATGAAAAAAATAAAGTCCAAAAAAAGGTTTCTGCTCTAAAAAATTTTTACATGCCTTCATGACAAAAATACCATAAACTAAGTAGAAAAACAATCAATAAAAATATGGCAAAAACATGACAAAGAATTAATTTCCATCAAATACAGAAAGAGTTCTAAATAAATCAATTGGAGACATTTCTTAAATGCAAAAAAAATAGTGAAAAATGACATTACAGGAAAAAATGCAACTAGCTTTTTATCATGTGAGAAGACACTCAATTTTATTCATATTTAAAAAAGCAAATTTAGATCATAAGATTTAATACTTCACCTATTAGACTGGCATAAAAGCATTAAGTTTGATAATGCACTGATTGGGTAAATAGGCACTCCACTGCATTATTGTTGGGAGTTCCAAACAGTACAACCTCTTTGGAGGGAAATTTGGCCATACATCAAAATTTTAAATTCCACTTCCAAAAGTACATCTGCTCAATAGCATACATAAGGATGTTCACTGCAGTACTATTTATAACAAAAAAATAATGAATCTAAATGCACATAAATGGGAAACTGTAAATTCTGTAAATGTCTATACAGTGGAATATAATGTAGTCATTAAGAAGAAAAGGCAGACTTTCAAGTCCTTTTTTAAAATTTTACTATGTCAGTCACCATACGTACCTATAAGTACTAATATAGCATAATCTCTCAAAATGTTAAGTGTAAAAGGAAGAACGCAGAACAGTTTGTATAATATTCTACAGTTTGTGTTTTTTAAAAACTGGAGTATGTAAATCCATACATTAGAGATCAGTGTTTTCCAGATGGGGTGGCAACCATTGGTAGAATGCAAAAATCAATTTAGTGGATTGCAACCAATATTCTTTCATGTTTGCATTTTTTATTTTGGGATTCTTCTATGTTTTATTTAAATATTGATGAAATCATTTGATATCAACTTTGTTTTTTCTTATTATATATGGTAGTGTTAAATAGTGTTTCATGTACCTTTGTTAGTTACATGATTGCATAATGGGTTGTAATGGGTAGTGTACTTCTTACTCTGGGATACAGACAAAAAATGTTTGAAAAACACCAGTACCAACTATCTCTGGAAACACAATTGGTAAATGACCTTTGGAGACTAACACTGCAGATGGTAGAATCAGAAATGGAAAGGAGAATGATGTTGCCCATATATCTTTGTATTTTTTATATTATCTATTCAATTTTTTGAAAAGGAAAGAATGAGATAAAAGCCAAAAGCAAAAAAAAAAAAAAAGAGTTTGTAAATTACATTTTTTTTTTTTTTTGGTAGTACAGAGAGTGCTTAGTTATACTTCTACTGAGTGCATGCCAGGAAAAATACAGAATTTCTGGACTGTTTTTATCTTACAGTTTTACCCCTGATTGTAGTGATGTCTTCCACCATGTTATCAAAATGTATAGTTCAGTCAGAATTATACCAACACTGATGTACTTCCCTCCAGGGGGCAAGTATTTTCAGCTTCAAACTCTACTAAGTTTAAGTCCTCAGTTTTATAGATTGCCATTATTAAACCATTCCCATTTTTCCATACCTATTTCCCTTTTAACAAAATTAATTTTATCATAATTATTTTCCATATAACTTTTTAAACAAATATTGTATTCACTGATCAAGTTTTGTCCACAGCAAATAATGATTAGTTATTATTTCTGCCATCAGGAAGTTTCCTTTGCCACCGTTTTGAACAAGCCAGTTTTCTTGAATCAAAGTTTGTATATCTAAATTATACCATGTGGATCTCTACCCTAAACCATGGGTAGTTTTAGGTGCTGTCAGTTTTATTTTATATCGATCATTTCAACTGCAGATATTATGATTTGGCTGGACTGTTTTATAGCTAATCCATGAGAAAATTATAAACATTCTTCCTAAACCATTCCAGGCTCACTCTGTGGTCCAAGGCAGTCTGTTAGATTTTGAAGCCAATTCTTTGGTGTCCCTCTGAGCATTTTGAAAGATGTATACCATTCCTCCAATCCACTAAAAAAGCCAAGAACAAACTGTTCATCACACAGTGGTACTGAAAGCCGATTTGATTGATGGTGTCAAAACACATCATGTGACACCTGATAATGTACCATTACTGTGGGATCAAAGTAGTAGAGTCATAATATCCTGAGCAGGCACTGTTCTGGTGGTCTGGGTTATAAATATCAAAAGACTAACTCCTTTCCTGCAAAAAAACATATTGTCTTATGGGAAACCCAGATACTCTCAAAATAAAGATACTATAATAAAGAAATGCTAATGCAAACATCATAAAGGAATTCTGTGTAATTGGTCTGATGAATAGGAATGAATTTTTCACAGCGAGTTGATGGAGCTTGCAGCAGAGATCCATCTCTCTGGGAACTTTGCTCTGATTAGTATTACCAGGTATGGGGGATGGGGGCAGGTGGAAGTGGAATGAAGACTGTAAAGCCATGATGGAGGGAGTCCTGTGTGGACCATTAAAGTCATGTTTCCCTCTATCTAGTTCCTCTCTGGCCCATCTCTCTCTCTCTCTCTCTCTCTCTCTCTCTCTTCTCCCCCTGGGAAACCAGATCTGGGAAACAGAGCTCTTAAGAGATTCTAAACCTGATTTTCCTTACTGTCTCCTTCTATGACCTATGCCTCATCAGGGCTTGAGAGCGGAACTCTAGAACACCGAGTAACAGAGGCTCAGGGACCTCCTAGAGGAGACTGGTGATCTACCCTGCATCAGGGCTGCAATGTACATAAACACATAATTTAAATTCCACATTGTTCTTCCTTCCTCCAGGGCAGCTTAGGTTGGCTTGACTCTTAAACCAATTTTTTTATCATGAATTTATGACCTTGGCAAATATTAATGCTAATCATGTCATTAATTTCAGGGCTTATTTAAATGCATGGTTTGGGGCCTTGGCCAAAATGTGCTTTTATCTGCAAAGTTACCATGTTAATTTTCTTCACTGGACAGAATGTTTGACAAGACAGTGTAATTATTTTAGCAGCCCACTCAGAAAGAGTCAGACTGAAATGCCTATGGTTGAGGCTCACAGACTTGCCAATCCTCTGGTTCTCCTCAGAACTTCCTTTGCTGCCTGTGGCTAATTACCCATACAAATTAGAAAGCACAGTGGCCTAGATGAGGGTGGGAGAGCTCACAGTGAGCCCCTCCACCCATTCACCCTCTTGGGCCTGATTGAAGGCCTCACTCCTCAGCAGTGAAGAGGCTATAGGAACAGAGGGAGCCCACAGCTCAGGCACTCAGTGGTCACAAACCTGGCACTCCCCCCACCGCAACAGGCCACACCTGAAGAAGGCAGGCTGAGGAAGCAAACAACACCCAGCAAGGAGCTGATTGCAGGCAAGAATTAATGCTTTGGAACGTAGTATTATTGGATTGATCTTAAATAGATGTTTCACTTCTCTTTAGTAATGAACTGTGGGCTCTGAAGGGAGCCAAAAGAAATCAAAAGAAGAAATAACAAGAAAAACAACCCCCCAAAAGTCTTCCCAGTTATTGCTCTAAAAGGATCTTTAAAATTCAGTTTTGAATTGCTGGGTTTCTGACAGTGCAATTGTGATAAACTGATGAATGTCTATTTATACCAAAACATAAAACATATGGATGGTTATTTAGAGGACAAATGCATTTTGACAGATATCTAATTTCATTCCACTGATAGGATGTATTTTGTCAGACTCTTCATTTCATTTGAGACACAATCGTTTTTGGTTTCCAGTTCCTTGCCATGGTAGAAATGCATTTGTCAGGCCCTCCAAACCCAAGATGGGTTTAAAATATTGCCATCACAGCTCTGCTTAAAACCAACGAAAACTGTAAGCATCTCCTATTACCCACTCATACAAGAAATATTACCAAGTAAATACTTTTACATACCAAACTGGGTAGCAGCAAGAATTATTCAAAAGTCTTCAGTATAGATTGTTGGCAATTTCCAGCCACCCATGATATATTGAATTCTTGAATTACATAAAAGCATAAAAGGAGGTTAATTCCCTCAAGGCTTAACTAACTGGCAGAAGAAGGAGGCTCAAGACTGTACTAGAAAAGATATATACTCTTCATGTTTCAGCTCAAAAGTTACCTCCTCTAGGAAGAATTTTCTTTTTTTTTTTTTTTTACCTCTTTTCATTTCATTCCTTTCTTTTTTTTTTTAATTATATGTTAGTCACCATACAGTACATCCCTGGTTTTTTATGTAAAGTTCCATGATTCATTACTTGCGTATAACACCCAAGTGCACCATGCAATACGTGCCCTCCTTAGTACCCATCACCAGCCTATCCCTATCCCCCACCCCCCTCCCCTCTGAAGCCCTCAGTTTGTTTCCCAGAGTCCATAGTCTCTCACGGTTCATTCCCTCTTCTGTTTACCCCCCCTTCTTCTTCCCTGTCTTCTCCTACCGATCTTCCTACTTCTTATGTTCGTAAATGCGAAAGACAATTATCATATGGTTTCACTCATTTAGGAAGCATTTTCTGACTCATTCAGGCAGACTTAAGCTTTTCTCCATATGCTCCCATTCTACCTATCCATACCTCCATTAGACTTTTATCACTCTGCATTTTAATTTTTCTAGTAGAGAACTTAACTTTTCATTTTTGTATCCTTAGTGTCTAGAAGAATTCCTAGTACATAGTAGTAATTCAATAAGTATTCATTGAATGAAAAATAATTTATTATCTCTATCCCAGCATTTATCACTTGAAATTATTAATTTACCTGCCATTTTCTTCCACTAGATCATGAGTTCCTTGAGTATGAGGACTATTTTATTCATAGCCATTTCTTCAAGGTATGAACACAATGTCTGGCATACAGCAGATACTCAATAAGTGCCTTGACGGGATGGATGGACGGACAGACAGATGGACAAATGGATGGATGGACAGATGATTATTTGAAGCTTCTGGGTATTTCTAAAAGTCATCAGCTACTTAAATACCAAAAGCATTCCCTCCCCTCAGATCCTAGTCATTGGATTTCAAACTCTGAAATTCATTTTTCCAAGGATAGGTAACATTCGTTTTTAAAATGTGTTTCCTGAATACTTCAAGAACAACTGGGAAGCCCTTAAAAGAAATATAGGGAGGGGTGCCTGGGTGGCTCAGCCGGTTAAATGTCTGACTCTTGATCTCAGAGTTGTGAGTTCAAGCCCCATATTGGGCTCTACACTGGGTGTGGAGCATACCTTAAAAAAAAAATCTAGAGAAGACAGCTTGCATGTCTTTAGTTAAAGCCTATTAGATGTCCCATTCTTCCATATTAGTAAAAACCTCCAAATTTTAGCTCTTCACAAGATGCCTAGAGTAACGTTTTCCAGCCTCACTTGCAGATAGCAGTGATCATATGACTAAATTCTGTGAATGAGATTTAAGTGGAAGGGTCATAAGCAACTTACTGAAAACATCCTTCAAGGAAAGGGACAGGGCCTCCTTCCCTTCTACTATAATACAGATAAGATGGCTGAGTCTCAAGGAGCCATACTGAACCAAGAGTTGAAAGCCACATGCTGAGGATATGGAAGCAGCAAGTTGTCAGCCTAAGTACCTGACAACTCTGTGAGCTGCCCAATGAGCCCCGGACTCTCTAACATGAAAGAAATTTTGAGTTTTCTGTCAGTGTAGCTTAACTAATCCCAAAGAATATAGCTATCCAGCTGGACACAACATGAGAAATATCAAGAATCTTCTTTTTGTTGTTGTTTTTGGTTTTTTTGTTTTTAATAATTTTTTATTATGTTATGTTATTCACCATACAGTACATCCTTAGTTTTTGATGTAGTGTTCCATGATTCATTATTTGCGTATAACACCCAGTGCTCCATGCAATATGTGCCCTCCTTAATACCCATCACCAGCCTATCCCAGTCCCCCACCCCCGACCCCTCTGAAGCCCTCAGTTTGACTGTAGGAGATTATGCTAAGTGAAATAAGTCAAGCAGAGAAAGACAATAATCATACGGTTTCACTCATTTATGGAACATGAGAAATAGGAAGATCGGTAGGAGAAGAAAGGGAAGAATGAAGAGGGGGTAAACAGAAGGGGGAATGAACCATGAGAGACTACGGACTCTGGGAAAAAAAATATCAAGAATCTTCTTTTGAACTGAATTGGATTAGATTGAAATGAACTGAACTGAGAGTAGGTACACTATACCCCTGTCCTTCTAAGTAAGAGAAATTTCTCTGGAAACTCAAGGTAAGAGATATTTGAACTTGACAGCACACCCTGAAAGCAACTGATCTTATACCACTTTCTGCTCTGCTCTGGGCAGGTTCCCAACTGAAGCTCATTTTATTCTTCATGTGAGAAACGAAAAATTGCTGTTAAAAGATTCCCTTAGCATCCATCAGACATAGTTCCAGTCTGTAACTGTGGGTCAACCAATAACCTCCCTAACAGGAGAAACTCCACCAAGAAAAGAGGTCTAACTTGGGGTCGAAAGTCCCCACTCCCAGCCAATAACTATGACACATCTTGATTCAAATAGGCCAGAGCTCAATTTCCATCTCCATTTAGAGTACTTTGACTATGGTCATTTTTCTGATAATGTCCGGGAATTTCATGGCTTTTTAAGCAAGATGAGGTTGAATGGTTGAATTTACTGCGGGTGAAATGCTGGCAGAAGAAACTTCAATTTAGCAACAGTTATCATGGACTACAAATCGAGGACTCCTCGGAAGAGTGATGTCACTGAAAACAGTTATTACTCAATGTTAATAAAAAAATTATGGATCTAATAAAAGTTAATGGGGAAATATCATGTGCCATAAAAACTGCAGTCAAAGCAAAGAATGCTGGGCTGGGGGAGAAGATTCCACTGTAATTCTGTAGTGTCTGTGAGCCAGAACTGGCCGTGTCCATACACTTCTAAAGTGCAAATGGTTACGCAAATCAAATTAAACCATGGAATGCTTAGTAATAGGATCATCTCCTTTCGTAAAAATAGAAAGGAGCAAATGAGAAATTACCCAGCAAACCTAATTCATTAACTGTAAGCAAGATCCTGTCTCATGGTTGGCTACTTCTGGTAAGTATCAGTAAACTTCTTTCTCAGAAACTCTATATGGTTTCCCATCTAGGTAGAGAACTTGGTTCCTTCAAAGGGCACCTTTTTCTGTGTGTCTAAGCAGAGTGTCTACGGTTCTTTGGAATTTAAGCTTCATACAGCACCCATGATTCCTACTAAGATATAGGAAATCAAAGGAATCAAAAACCTTCTCTCCATGTCTTCTGCTGCCACCCTAGTTAGGCCACCATCATTTTCCACTCTAGGCTCCTAACTTACGTTCCTACATCCACTCTGGCATTCTTCTTTCTCCACCCATTCAGATCCCTTTTCCACATAGCAGCGAGAGTGATTTTTTCAATTTACGAAGATTTTATTACTCTTCTATCTAAAAATCTTTCCAAGACTTCCCTTGGCTCTTAGGATAAAAACCAAAATCCTTTCAAGGTCCAAAAGGCTTTCCACAATTTGGATCCAATCCATTTCTCAGTCTCATTGTGAGCCATTTGCCCCCCAAAGCCAGCCATATAGATGGGAGTACACCCACTCCTGCACTCTCACTTCTCAAAGTTTGCAGCTACTGCTCCCACCTCATCCACAGTCTGCTGAGATCATTTGGACTCATCTTTAATTTCATTTCCTCAGAAAGGCGTTCCCCTGCCCCCAAGATTAGGTTAGCTTCTGCTGATGCATGTTCATAAGGCACTCTGTGCTTTTCTCTTTTGTAAAATTTAGTATACTATTAATTATCTGCACAATGCCAATCTTCCGCATTAGACTTTAAGCCTCTTAATGGTAGGCTCTGTGCCTGTCTTCTTTCCCGTCCTCCCCCAGCACCTAGTACAGTGCGTAATAATCACAGGCACTCAAATCCTTGTTAACTGCCTGAATGAATAAATACATGAATGATTGTTCACAAAACCAGAAACATTTGTGCTAATGCTGCTGATTACAATATGAAACAACTCTTGTAACCCTTTATAAAATGGAGATTAGAACACAGGTCCTACACAAGAGGTTTAAAACCCAAACTGGGAAAATTCAGCACACTTGGAAGAAAGAAAAACTTCAGAGACAGGCAGTGTGTACAGCTCCTCTTAGACACAAAGAAACAGGGGAGCCTTTTCACCAGCACTGAGTTGCCTCCCAAGGTGAGAAATGAATCTTGCCAGGAAGCCCCTTTCAAATCTTCTAAAGAGAGTCCTCAGAGTGCCATTAGGTGGAAAAATCATCACTTTGAAACCATCAGAATAAACATTGGTTCAGGCAAAGAGTTATCAATAGGATGCTAAGTCTCTGGGGAAGTTCTCATACTTGCATGGACTTAAAATGTTACCTCATGACATGCAAAAGAATGAAACTGTACCACTGTATCTTACACCATACACACAAATTAACCCAAAATGAATTAAAGACCTGAATGTAATACCAGAAACCATAAAATTCCTAGAAGGAAACATAGGTGGTAAGCTCCTTGACATGGCTCTTGGCAATGTTTTTGAAGCTGACTCCAAAGGCAAGGGCAATAAAAGCAAAATAAACAAAAAGAACTACATCAAACTAAAAAGCTGCTTCACAGTGAAGGAACCCATCAACAAAAAGACAACCTACTGAATGGGAGAAGGTATTTGCAAATCATTTATCTGATAGGGGGTTAATATCCAAGATACGTAAAGAACTTATACAACCCAGTAACAAAGAAAACAATCTGATTTTAAAATGGGCAGAAGATCTGAATAGACATTTTTATGAAGACATACAGATGGCCAACAAGTACAAGACATTCAGCATCACTAATCATCAGGGAAATGCAAATCGAAACCACAATGAGATATCCTCTCACACCTGTCAGAATAGTTACTGAGGGTTTTAGAGAGGAGGGTGGGTAGGGGGATGGGTCAGCCCAATGATGGGTATTAAGGAGGGCACGTATTGCATGGACCACTGGGTGTTATACACAAACAATGAATCATGGAACACTACATCAAAAACTAATGATGTACTGTACGGTGACTAACATAACATAATAAAATAGAAATAAATAAATAAATAAAAGAATAGCTATCAAAAAGACAAAAAATAACAAGTGTTGGTGAGGATGTGGGGAAAATGGAACCCTTGTTCACTGTTGCTGGGAATGCAAGTTGGTGCAGCCACTATGAAAAACAATATGGAGGTTCTTGGGAAAAAAAAATGAAATACAAGTACCAAATGATCCATCAATTCCACTTCTGAATATTTATCTGAAGAAAACAAAACACGTATTGCATGGTGCACTGGGTGTTATACACAACTAATGAACCATGGAACTTTACATCAAAAACCAGGGATGTACTGTATGGTGACTAACATAATATAATAAAAAAGTATTATTATAAAAAAATTAAAAAAACCAAAAATCCAAATAAAAAAAAAAAGAAAACAAAACACTAATTCTAAAAGACATATGCACCCTTGTGTTTGCTGCACCATTATTTATAAGAGCCAAGATGTAGAAACAACCTAAATGTCCATCAATGAAAGAAGGGATAAAGATGATGTGGTACGTATGTGTATATTTTCACACACACAGAGGAATATTACTCAGCCATAAAAAATGAAATCCTGGAGTGCCTGGGTAGCTCAGTCAGTTAAGTGACCAACTCTTGATTTCAGCTCAGGTCATGATCTCAGGGTTTTGAGATCAAGCCCCACATCTGGCTCACAATGGGCATGGAGCCTGACTAAGATTCTCTCTTTCCATCTCCCTCTGCCCCTACTCCCCCCTCCCCCCCAAAATTTTTTTAATGAAAGAAATTTTTTTAACATGCAACAATATGGATGGACCTTGAGGGTATAACGTTAAGTGAAATAACTCACACAGAGAGAGATAAATACCATGATTTCACTTACATATGGAACCTAAGAAGCAAAAACAAATAAAACTCAGATACAGAAAACAGATTGGCAGTTAGGCAGGGGCAGGGGGCGGGGTTGATGAGTGAGGGGGATCAAGGGGCACAAACTTTGAGTTATAAAATAAATAAGCCTGGGTGTTATACGCAACTAATGAATCATCGAACTTTACATCAGAAACCAGGGATGTACTGTATGGTGACTAACATAATATAAAAAAACATTAAAATAAAAAAATAAATAAAAATAAAAATAAATAAGTCATGGGGATTTAATGTACAGCATAACTATAATCAATAATATTGTATTGCATATTTGAAAGTTGTCAGCAGAGTGAACTTGAAAGTTCTCAGGAGAAAAAAAATTTTTTTAACTATGTATGAGGATGAATGGTAGTTAGACTTATCACTTCAGGACTACATATGCAAGTATCAAATCACTGTTTAACACCTGAAGTTAATATATGTTACATGTCAATTACACTCAAAAAAATGTTTCCCCACAGGGGCACCTGGGTGGTGCAGTCGTTAAGCGTCTGCTTTCGGCTCAGGGCGTGATCCCAGCGTTCTGGGATCGAGCCCCACATCAGGCTTCTCCACTAGGAGCCTGCTTCTTCCTCGCCCACTTCCCCTGCTTGTGTTCTCTCTCTCACTGGCTGTCTCTCTCTGTCAAATAAATAAATAAAAATCTAAAAAAATAATAAAAATAAAAAAATAAGAGTAGTGATTGTGGGCACTCTTAAAAAAAATGTTTTCCCACAGATTGCTTAGTTGCAAAGGATAAAACAGTAACTACACAGCAGAGAAATTGAACAATGTTTTGATCAGGTGATAAAATTAGGAAGGGACAGACAGATATTGTATGACTCCAGATGTCCTCAGAAGGACACAGCATCACTGGAGGAGTGCATTGGCCTGGAATGCATAGCCCAAATCTAATCATGAGGAAGATAAACCCAACATGAGAAACATTCTTTAAGGAAAGGGGGAGGAGGAGGCTCTACATTCAAAACTGTAACTGTTATAAAAGACAAAGTCTATGGAAATGTTCCAGACTAAAGAAGAAGAAAGAGACAAGACAATAAAATGTAACACATTATCCTAGATTGGATCCTGCACTGGAGGGAAAAGAAAAGTGTCCTAAAGGTCATCATTGGATTAAGTGACAAAATAGGAATACAGGCAATGAATTAGATAAAGCTATTGTATTAATATTAAAATTACTGAAGATGATAAGTACCCTGTGTTTCTCTAACAGAAAGAGAAACCAATTTCCCTATTCTGGGGAAATATACACTGAAATTTGGGGGGGGCCAAAAGGCTATGATGTACCCTATTCTCATATAGTGAAGAAAAAATATTACACACACACACAAATGACAGATAATAAAGCAAACAGATTAAATGTTAAAAATGAAGGAATCTGGGTGTACTTTATCTTTCTACTGCTCTTACTCTTGTAACTTCTCTAAGTTTCAAATTATTTCCAAATTAAAAAAAAAATTAAGGGGCCTTTCGGCTATAACCCCCCTTTAAGATAAACTTCTGACCAAGAGGCAAAAGAAACAAAGCCTGGTTCTCTTAATGCCAAGTGTTGTAAGGCACCGGAATCTTTGATGTGGAACAGATAAGGCAAGGCAGGGCTGGGAGGGCAACACCCCTGCGCGCACGCGCACGCGCTCTCCCTCTCTTTCTCTCTCTCTCTCTCTCTCTCTCTCACACACACACACACACACACACCCATCTTTTGACCCTAAGAGCTCTTGAAGCTCTCCAGAAACCAAACCAGGAAACCATCCCAGGAACCTTAACTTGCAAAGCACCACCACAGAGCAAGCATGTTGCCTGAGAATGTCTGGTTGCTTAGCAACCCAGACTCCTACTTGATAAGATAAAGCTGAAGCTGTCCCTCTTGGTCCCAGGGTTGGTGTACTATGGAGAGCACACCTCTGTTGGCCAAGTTCCAGGTGAGACTCTGGCCAGAGCGGAGTTTAGGTCCTGAGCCCCATAAAGCAACATCCATGTCTCTGAGGGCTTGAATCAGGCACAAAGCCTGGGAATCCAGGAATGTAGTCTAGTAAAATGTAAAGTGAACAGACCTTCAACTAAGTCTCTTCAATGCTCTGAGCCTCAGCTTTCTCACAAATAGAGCTGAAATAGATCAGTGATTCTCAAATCTAACTGCATATTAAGATAACCTAATGAGCTGGTAACCAACCCCATTCTGTTATCAGTGAGATCAGAATCACTGGGGATGGGGGTCCCAGGCACTGGTATTTCTTGAAAGCTCTTCAGATGATTCAAATATGCAGGCAGTGTTGAGAATCAAGGAGAAATGTTAGATCCCAAGTATCTCTTTTAGAGCTAATTATTTGGTGCCTATGAGGATGTCCTGACTCCTAGTCTCTTCTTCCTTCCTTTCCCTCCAAATGCAGCCCTTGACCACCACATTTCAAGCTCACCCCTAAGACCATCCTTGCCTGAGCCCAGGTCCTGCATTCCAAGCTCGGCCATCTTTGATGCAGGTCTAGCCACTGCCTAGCCCCTTATTTCTCAACACTCAAGCCCACTTTGTGCCTGCCAAGAACCATGATGAGTTTGAGGTTTTGCAATATTTAGAAGGGAAGAAGTTAGCCTGCTGAATTTTCAGGTATGCTGACAGAAGGCATGATATTCCTTGGTCAGAGACAAGAAACAGTTTATCACTAATATCAATAGCAGTGTATCATTTTTACACCACTTCCCCAAGTCCCAATATCCAAAGGGCAAGATGAAGAGGAACACAGAGCAGAGCACCTACACACCAAGTGGGTAGTGTTACAGGATAAGGAAGCCTGAGTTCACAAAACCCAAATCTTTTATAATGGGCAATTTGCTCTTTGCTCCAGAAAGAGACACAATCTCTATGTTCCAAGCTGTCTGCTATTCAAACATCCTTGAAAAGATAGTTCAGTGCCCTCGCTGCAAGATGTGCAGAAATGCAAGACACCCGCAGAGAAGTGCCTCCTATCAATACCCCAGCTCTAACATCTTGTGCCAGAGCCCCTGACTTGCTCCATCTCCTTACGATCATGGCCACTGGGGCTGCCTTTGCCCTTGTTGATTCTCTCAGACCTAGTGCCCTACCTCTGAACACCACTTCTGCAGGTGGGATCTGCCTCCTTAATGCCAGCCAACTGCCTATAGCCACCCACCTAAACTGCCAATCACCAGAATCCTCCAGATTACTTCCCTCCAAACTTTCTTTCCAGGCAAAGCATCCCCAAGACTCCAACCCATGGTAGTTCTCTGGACAGGGACAGAACATAAGTAGAACAGGCAGAACTGGCTTGTAGCTGCAGAGCAAAGAGCTAGGGAAGATAGCAAGGGCAGCTCCCAGGGAGGGCTGCAAACTAATCATAGTCTAAACCAGTGGTTATCAAACTTCAATGTGTATCAATCACCTGGAGGGCTTGTGAAAACAGATTTCAAGGCCCACCCCAAATGTCTGATTGATGAGGTCTGAGGTAGGGCCTACAAATGTGCATTTCTAACAAGTTCCCAAGTGGTGCTGATGCTGCCCACATCGACACCTTGTCAATCCAAAGCACCTGAGCTAAAAGACAATCGGATTGAAAGCAAGGGAATGCCAGGTGGAGGCAGCAATAGAAAAGAAGTTTTAGGGTAACCTGAAAGGCTATTCTACAGGCCTACAACCTAAGGCAGGAAAATTTGATGAGACTCCCCCAGCCTTGCCCATAGGACAGAGAAAGATGCTGTTGGAATCATTTAGGGCAGTGTGTTGGGCTTCCTGAAGTTGACTCTTTTTATCCCAGATGCCATGCCCACCTGTTAAACATGCTTCCTGCCCGTGTGTGCAGCAGGCTCTGCTCTCTAGGTCACAGTCTTGCCCATGGATAGGTCTAGTTGGAGTATTTGATCATCCCAGCCTGCGTGGTCCCATTAGCATTCACCCAATCACACTAGTCTGTTTCACACTCCGCACCCCAAATCCCCTCCATTTATCCAACCCACAAAATCCATTCTTCCCTAGTTCCCTGCTCTGTGCCCCTGAGGCTGATGCCCTCACAGACTGCAACACTAGGCTACTTAATTTCCACTTACGTCTGCCTAATGGTAGGCTCTGGCAGGAGATCAAAGGGAGGAGAGGAGCTCCCGGCATTTCTTTCACTCTTCCTTCTTCCTCAGGGGAGCATCTCTCACAACATTTGCACCCTACTACCCTGTCTACCGCTACTCCTGGTGGTTCCTCCACCGTGGTTCCAGATCTGAAACTGGGAAATTGTTTCTACAAAACTATTTTCTCCACTTGTTCCTTTAGCACTCAGGGTGGAAATGGCGTTTGGCTGTTATTTCCAGTGCATCATGATCCCTTAGTCCTACCCACACCACTGTGAGACATCCCTTCACTGAAGTCTCTTGAGCCTCTGAGTTGGATTCTGTTTCCTACTGATACCCTGCTTGCCTGACCACAACTCAAGATGTTCTAGAGCTCCTCTCTGCTAGACAGACATACTCAAATGGGCCTTTCTCAGGAACAGAGGGAAAATTGCTCCCTACACCTTCTCAGGCATCCATCCTGAACTCCAGCCAACTCCACATGGCTCCACAAGTGATGTAGAGACAGCAGCAAGGTGAAACACTGCAGATATCACCAGAAGCCTTGTCAGCTGGGCACTGGCGAGTACCTCTCCCCAGGCATCTTCCCTCAGGCAGCAACAGGGATTTCTGATAGGGCCAAACAGAGCAAGGCTGTGCCCTAGGAGTAAATGTGCTCCTGAGACCCTGCTGACCTGGTTTCCCAATGCCGTGTCAGGAGCAACAGACTGGTACCAGCCACACTCTGGAGTATCTGTTTATGTTGCCATGGAAACACTAGGGTCACTGCTTAGCAACAGGCCAGAGCTGCAGGAAGTTGCTAGGGTATTTTCACGTGTGTTAAAGCAAATGGATGTTTATCTCAATCTTGAGTGTAAATACACAGTGGGGGGAAAAGAAAACATATAAACACAAACCACCTACTGATGTGTAGAGTTGCATGTCTGCTAACATTTGAGGCCTGGAGAATACACCTGCTCTCTGGAGGAGGCAGACAGACTCTCTGTGACCCAGTGAAGCACAACCTCTTCCCCCCGAAAAACAGTTCCCCACCTGACTTTGCACTCACCTCCTTTTAAAACCTTCACCACCACCTGGTTTCCAACTATTTTTCCTGAATTGTTTTTGAGAGGCCATGTAGTGTAAGAATTACATCTGTGGACTGTCAAGTCCTTTGGGATTTGGGCCCTTTCTTGTTCTAATGCATTGGACAAATAACATCTCTGTCCTCAACTTCATCTGTAAAATGGGAAAGTGCCTATCTCACAGGACAGTGTGCCAATTTAATAATCTATTCCATGTCAAGCACTTAAAAGTACATGGACTGTAATGAGTACTTTATTTAGGAGAGCTGTTTGTAATATCCAGTGAAATCATGTAAACTTTCCCATGTGCCAGGCCCTACAGAAGGAATTAAGAACACAAAGGTTAGCAGGAAGTTGGCCCTACCATGGGGCCCACATCTATTCCAAAGCCAGTGTGGCAAGGGTAAAGGCCCAGCTCCTTGGTTGGTCATTCAAGGTACCTCAAAATCTAGCTCTAGCTCCAGGGTGGCCTTGCCTACTTAGTTGTGACAATTTAATAAGGTAACACATCTGAGAGTTTAGAACAGGGCCTAGCATACACTTAGTGCTCAAAACAAGTCACCAATTATAATTATTACTCCTCTCTCTCTCTCTCTCTCTCTCTCTCACACACACACACACACACACACACACACACACACACACACACCAGCTCAAATTGGTCTGTGTTCTGGTACCTGAATAAACCTCCTGCACTCCCACATCTGGGTCCTTGCTTACATGGGTCTTGACCACCTAGAATACTTTTCCCCTTCCTTGCCACCAGTCTCATGTCTGTGTGACCTTTGAGAGAAGGTCCTGTCATACTTGTTCCTGAAAACCCCCAATTACCTAAGGCCATGGTCATCCCTTCTACCTTGACCACATCCAAACTCCCACAGTGTTCACCATCTCTTCAGCAGTGTGTTTATAGGTGTTTGTATCTTGCTTTCTGAACCAGAGCATGAGCCTTCTCTATCAGACACCCCTTATGCATCTTCTCAGAGACTCTTGGCCTTACCTGTCTCAGGCCTTTTACCACTGGTCCACTCCCATGGTTACTACAGTGACCAGCCATGCATGGACTCCAGCAAAGGAGACAGACAGGGGTACGTGACCATGGAGTTCACTGGTCTTACAATATTCCCCATCATCCAGAAGCAGTGGCCTGAAAGCTTGGCAGAATGAACAAAGATACCAGCTTAGTGACATGTCAGAGGGCTAGGGGACAGTCATCTGGAAGGTGCAATGTGCCCTGAACCAACATCCTATATGGCACCATATTCCCAACAACCATGATGGAGCTGGGAACCCAAAAATGGACAGAACACTTGCTTCTCTCCCCACTTGCAGAATTTATGCTCTGTCTACAACCTAGGCCCTGCCAGGTAAGAGGTCTGGTTGTCAGGGAGGAAACTGTTCTCAGTCAGGGTTCCACTGAACTTGAAGCGAGACCATAACTTAGTCACTTTGCACTCCCTAAGCCACAGGACAAACAGGCCATGAAAGGTGTTACTATACTGGTGGGATTTGTAACCCTGATTCCCAGAAGGAGCTAAGTGGTTGCCAGACAATGGGCACAGACAGGATTACTACTGGAACCCAGGGGATTCACTGGCTTTTCTCAGTGCTCAAAACCCAGTAAAAACTATAAAGGGACAACTGCAGCAACCACAGTGTAACAAGGGCAGAGCAAGTAAGGGATAACTTCAGTCTCAGTCTTTGCTACCCCATGTGCCCATGGACCAGCAATATCAGTGTGACTGGAGAACTCATTAGACAAACAGACTCTTGGGCCCTCCCCAGGCCTCTGAATCAGATTCTGCATCTTAACACATCCCCAGGGTGATTTGTATCCATGTTAACATGGAGAAGCCTACTAGGCAACTGCCTAGGCAAGCAACCTAGAACCTTTAGCTGAAGAGAAGAGAAATCTACAAGAAGGGGGGGTGATGAATATTAATTATGTCCTCAAACCAGTGGCAGAAGTGGGCACTGTAGATTCTTTCACTTATCCTCTCTTCAGATAGAGTGGCAGGTTATAGACTTGATGGAGAAGTTGTGACTAATGGAATTTCTATTTCTCCCTTGGAAAAAGTAAGGGTATCTTATCACACAAAACAGACGCAACAGAGTGGTGCCAGCCAGAACTGTATTGACATCTCCCATGTGACCCTCAGATCTTGTTGGTCCCACCTGTCTCAAGGCCCTTGCTCATTTGCTCCACATGAGCTGTTGACTCTGTGTGGACTCCGCCAACCAGCACCCGGCCAGCTCTTCCAGACTCATGTGAGCACTGTACCACAATGTGTGGCGTGATCTGGCTTCCATGGTGGCCCCGGAAGGACCATGTCACGCAAACGAGGTAACTCCTCAAGGCAAAGATGAGTGAAAGGGAAGGAGAGAGAGAAAAGCACTCCTTCTCAGTGCCCATCTGTCCCTTTGAAAAAAATGTCCTGAGATTCAGTAGCTCAAACTGTCCCTGAAAATGAGGTCACAAGACTGAACAATTATTGGTGCTTCGTATCAAGCAGTGGCCAGCCTAGAAATGAGCCCCTGTGTTTCATCTTTCTCCTTCCCTGTCTGCCCCCCCTTCTTCCTCCCTCCCACTTTCTTGGTTTTCTCTGGCCAATAAAATGTTAGCAGGCTTTTGCCTCAGGCTGTGCTTTCGAGGGATCCTAAGCTAGTATACCTTTAAGGGCAAAGACCATATTTTATCTTGGTACACACAGCACATTGCCCAGTGGCTACACAGGTGAGAACTAAATATTTAATGCTGGGAGGGACTTACCTAGAGAGGAGGGAATGAACAACTGACAATCATGCGGAAACAGTCCCACTTTGTAGGGTTTGTGAGGAACTTCAACACCAGTAGTTAAAGGATTCACAGGGGGAAATGATGCTAGGAAGCTGCTCTGCTGCCCTGGCTTTAACACCATCTTACTTTACTTTATTTACTTACTTTACTTACTTAAACACCATCTTATTTACTTAATAACTATCTAACACGCACCAGCCTCGAAACCACATGGGTAGTTGTTTCCCAAATACCATACTCATGGCAAAATGGGGTAATTTTTTCTCAGACTGGGTCTAGTCACCTGGAAAGTATCTTGCCCAGTTTGAGCAATGGCTTACTAGCAAATGATGATAGCAAAATGCTCATCGGGAACATGAAATTCCCTTGCTTCAAGTTCCCAGCACTAACTGAAGATGACAACTCTCAAGTGAACTACCTTCTTAGGCCCTATTTTAAAATACATCAGATGGGCAAATGGCCCCTGACCTCTTCATGCCAAGGCCTAACTCCAAAGGGGCTACAAAATGTCCACTTTGTGGCCCCAGACTTTTAGGCTGCAGCCGGGGCAAACAGGCCAGATTCAGTGGCAGCTGCTATTCCTGAAGCCCCCACCCTACCCCAGCTTACACAGCGCTAGAAGGGCTGGCAAGCAAGAATTCGCAAGAAAGGACAGCCACCACGACCCTGGTTCTTATTACGCTGCCCTCAGCCAGAAGACTTTTGCCTGAAACTAAGATTCAAGAAAGCAGGCATTCCCTAGAAGTTGGTGGCATTTCATACACCAGGGGCAGGCCTCCAGAACAAAGTACGATTATGTAATGAAGGCTCTTG
This sequence comes from Ursus maritimus, assembly GCF_017311325.1. Lineage (NCBI taxonomy): Eukaryota > Metazoa > Chordata > Mammalia > Carnivora > Ursidae > Ursus > Ursus maritimus. The sequence goes on from NW_024424008.1 coordinate 54,529,086, forward strand.
TCCACAGGATAAAAAAAATAGAGCAAAACTACTAACATGTATCGGGTTTAATGTGTTTCAGACCCTGTGTTAAGGGATTTCAATCTATGATTTCACTTAATCCTAATCTAAGGTGTAGTTACATTATCTCAAGGTTAAAATAAGAAGTCTGAAACCTTATCCAACCCACAGAATGAGAAGAAATATATGCAAATCACAGATATGGTAAGAAACTTTGTATCTAAAATATATCAACTCATTACAACTTAATGATCAAAAAGACAATTCAATTTTAAAATGGGCAAAAGGTCTGAATAGACATTTTTCCAGAAAAGATATACAAATGGCCAATATGCACATGAAAAGATGCTCAATATCATTAGTCATCAAGGAAACACAAAGTAATACCACAATGAGATACCACTCCATACTCACCAGGATAGGTATAACAAAAAAGACAAGTGTTGGCAAGATTGTAGAAAAAGTACAGCTCTCAGACATCGCTGTGGAAGCATGAAATGGTGCAGCTGCTTTGGAAAACAGTCTGGCAGTTCCATAACAAGACAGTTACAATGTGACCCAACAATTCCACTCCTAGATATACACCCAAGAGAAATAAAATCCTATGTCCTCATAAAAGCGACTATACAAATGTACATAGCAGCATTATTCATAAAAGTCAAAAAGTAAAAACAATCCAAATGTCCTCAAACTGATGAATGGATCCAAACTTGCCCCACGTCACACAGCCTCTTCTTCTGAGTAAAGGAAACTAGACAGGACCCTTCCTTTTCTAATCAAGACTAGTACAATGGAGAAATGAAAAGAAGTTGGTGGTGAAGAAAGAAGCTTAAGCTGGTAAGGCAATCAGTAAGATGGTTCTGCTGAAACATAAGGACATTCTCCTCACATTTCCATACAATTCACAGGGGAAATCTTCAAGGACCTAAGATGAGAATCCTAATAGCAATGCTGTCTCCAGGTGGAAGTCCCTTTCACTGAGCAGGAAAGCAGCAGGTTGTGTGGAAGAAGGATACTGAATATGAAAGCATGTATCTCAGTCTGACCTGCAGGAACAGTGTACCTTTCAGGGGGTGTCTGGGATTCCTGTAACCCCAGGGCCTGATCCACTGCAAAATACTCCACAAGCCCTTGATGCATCTAATTGAATTCTGTCTGTGCAGGAGCTGAAGAGTCTCTTGAGAACCCCAGGCCCAGCACAGCCCCAGCGCCTAAAGTGCTTTGTACATAATGAACATACAGTAACTATTTGTGAAAGGGATGGATGGTTGAGTGAATAAGTACCTTTTAGCTTGGAAGACAAGCTACTGTGTATTTGTGAGACACATCAGAGCAAGGAAAATGAAGTACCTAGTTTAACTCCTACGGGGAAAAAATAAAGTAAATTGACCATGATTTGGCCCGAAAGTGATATTCTCATCCACCATCATTACCAACCAATGAAGCAGGATATCTGGAATTTGGGGCATAGGTTTTAAAGAATCCCCCAATTTCTGACTGATAGTTTGGTAAATGGCAACATAGAAATTTCTAACTAGAAGATACCTTAAAGAGATCCGAGCTATTGAAGAAAAAGAAGCCTGGAAGAACCGTCATTTTGTGGGAGTGTGACAAGTGGCTTTGTAATTTCCTGAGGATAAGCTGAGCCCAGGCAGGGAGTGCATGCATCAACAGCAGGGCCTATAATATCAAAAGTTTAGGAAATTGACACCATGTCTGTTGCACGTTATTTGAAATGATTACTGATTCTGGATGATTCATCTCCCCCCCCCCCAAAAAAAGTGTGACTATATGACTATGGTTTTGCTGGAAGGCATTACAAATGGGATAGGCTGGTGATGGGTATTAAGGAGGGCACATATTGCATGGAGCACTGGATGTTTTATATGCAAACAATGAATCATGGAACACTACAACAAAAACTAAGGATGTACTGTATGGTGACTAACATAATAAAAAAAATTTTTAAAATACAAAGGAAAAAAGAAACCTTCCCCAAATGGCCAGATTGACAGATTTCACAAAGGTAAGTCAGGATGAAGGGATGGCTGGAGATACAGACCCAGCTCCTTCCCTAGAACCTCCCCTAGAGAAACATTCCCAGGCCAGAACTTCACAAACCTATTCACCAAACTGCAAGCACCCAAATGATAAGGGCAAAGCTGTTCCCTAAGGAGAACTGCGTCCTTGAACAGAGCAGTGGGGCGAGCTAATTTCTAATAATGAAGCTGTAAGCTACAGTATTTGCTACAAAACAGGCTTATTCATGAAGAGTAAATATGTCAACTAATTCAAGAAGCATGCTAAATCTCCATTGTTTTCTGAGAAGTTCAGGTTTCCTGGCTCTATAAAATGTGATGCATGCCTTCAATGTGTGCAGCAGAATCTGTGAGATTGCAGAATGCCACATTAAACTCAGAGCTCCTGGGCTAATGAGGGTAAGTCCATTTTGCAGTAATGAATTGTTGGTAATAGCCCATCATGGAACAGATGTCTCATCCGTCACTGTACTGAGACTCCCACGCTCCACAGTACTCGGATAACATGGGGAGGCAGCACTGCCTGGGGAGGAATCCTCATCTACAGACTCCTGAGTGGAGCCAATCCCATGACTAGAATCAGTGGGTGCCTACACAGTATGACTAGAGGCCCCCCAAATACTCTCTAAATCAAAATATGTCTCTATCCACCTGCCACAGGGCTTAAAATATCCTCTCTTGAATTGTCTCCTATTAAAATGTAAATATGTCACCTGGAAGAAGTAACACATTGAATTAGCATCCATTATCACTCATTTTCACATTAGGGAGAGCTGGGCCCTCAGGGAATGGGAGGAGGACCGATAGACATTGCGGAAGGGTGACTTAGAGGAGCCCAGAGCAGGTCTCAGGTTGGAGTGGCAGGGCCAGCCTGGGCCCACAGTGCACTTGCCAGCCGCAAACACAGTCATCCCACCCAATGATGCTGTGGGTTTCCTAAATATATGTTTCCCCAATGACCAGAGCAACTCAAGGGAGGGGCTGTAATTTATTTATCTTTGCAAATTCCCAGAACCTGGAGCATAAATATTTAGAAAATCCCAAGTACCTCTCCAACAAATGTTTATTTGAATAAGTGAATTTTATCCCCACAGCCACCTAAGGAAATCAGAGGAGGTATTACTATTTTATAGATGAGGAAACAGAGTCTCATGGAGACCCATTTATTTACCCAAGAACATGGGATTGAGAAGGTGCAAGCTCTGGATACACAAAAAGGCAAACAAAGCATGTGCCCTTTGACTAAGGAGAAGAGTACCTATGGGAGGTAAGAGTGGAATAGATTAGGGCCAAATTTGGGGTTCCTTTGAACATCAACCTGAGAGTCTGGGATGTTATTCTGGGATGCTCTGAAAGTTTGTTTAGTGATTGGAAATGTAGGAAGTAAAAGAATACAGTGAAGTGTGCAAAGTAATATTTTAGAAAGATTATTGACACAGAGGAAAATAGGATGGGTTGGAGGATCAAGAAATTAAAGACTAGTTAAGGGATAATTTGTGTGTCACAGCTGAGATAGCAGCAGTGGAAACAGAGGGAGGCAACACATTTGAGACTTTATGAAGAACGAATAGAGCAGTTTGGTGACTGATGAATGAGGAGTAGATAAGGGACAGGAGGAATGAGGGACACCAACTAGGTTTCAAACCCACTTAAGTGAATGACAGCAAATGGACAGCAATGGGAAATCTGGAAGGGAAGCAGGCTTTTGGCCAAGAATGGCAAATTCCACTGTAAACACATTGGACGAGGTGGCAATGGAATACCCAAGGCAGTTAGAAATTTGGTGTCAAAATCTCAAGGAGATTTAGTGGAAGCCATGAGATTAGATGTGATCTCTGAAAAAAAGAGTAGAAAATGAGTCAAAGTCAGACTCTCCCAAGGTGAAGGAGACAGCGTTGGACAGCATAGTGACACTTGAAGCCAAAGAAGAGTGTTTTAGAAAGGTAGAAGTGACAGTGCCAGACACTGCAGAAAGGTCAAGGAAAATGAGGAGAAACAGCTATTGGATTTCAAGAATAGGCTATCTCTGGTTATCTTTAAGAGGACAATTGCAAAGTATGAAAAAGGGCAGGGAAATTTAAATGGGGTAGGGGCAGCCAGTAGAGGAAGCAATGGGAGGGGATAAAGAATTATATTCTCTGTGTCAGGGACGGCAGAGCCAAGACTTGTTTATCTGTCCCTTTTAGTACAGGGAGAGCTGAGCCTATATTTTATGTGAAAGGAAGGAGCCAGCACAGACAGAGACTGAAATACGACAGAGAGAGAGGGGAAGACACCGGGAGAGCCCAACAGAGGCCCACCAGCAAGAAGTGAGGGGCTGGACATGCCAGGGGGCAGCTGAGAGGAGGCTGCTGAGTGGGAGTCTGGCAGTAGGCCACGTGAGAGAAAGACACTACATACAAAAACATGAAGGAAGAGAAAGGATAAGCATGGAGGCAAGTCCAAGAGATCGTTTTAATGGAAAAATTAGAAAAATAAGCTCCCAGGGTTCCATCTGGCAAAAAAGAAAGCAGGCTCCCCAGGGTACAGGACTGGCAAAGAACTGGACTGAGATGTTGCCAAGATTTGCCCAAAGTAGGAGAGAAGCAAAATCATGTCTAAAGTTAGAATCTCATCCATATACTGGTGGCAGCCCAAATGATGAAGTCTGCACATAGAATTTCAAGGTCACTGAAAAACCAGTGCTTGAGGACCTGAGATATCATCTGACCCACCTCTCTCACTTCACCAATTAAGGAAACAAGTCCCAGAGAGGTGCAGTAAATTAACTAAGATCACACAGCCAGTTAAAGCTAAACCTGGACCAGAATTAAGACTCTTAGCTACTGGTCAGGAATAATTCCCACCAAACAGCAACTCTGTGTGTTGGGTTCCCTGGGATAATCCCAGGCATATATAATTATTTTTTCCAATGGTGATTTTATCAAATATATAGCAAAATTGGATTTCATTTTGGTAACTCTAAATCGCTTTTTGTATTAAAATTTTGAAAAACAATAAATCAGGAAAAGCAAATCATTTGTCAGAAAATACCTCCCAATTTTTGGTTCTGCAAATATAGTCACTGCAGTTACACAGCAGAGTTATTACAAGCATGGCTCTGGAGTCAGAGAAGCCCAGCTGCAAATCCAGGTAAGCCTACCACTTACTCCTTGTGTGACATTGAGTGAGACACTTGACCTCTGCTGGGAGAAGGGCCTCAGCCCTCCCAGAGCTGCAGAGCAATCAGCCTCACTGTCATCATCACCGTTTGCGTGGGAGAAAAGTGGTGGATGAAACCAGGAGAGGGAAGCAGGCAAAGCTGCAACTAATAACATTTTCCCTCTGGAATAATCCCTGTATTTTAGCCAGAGATGATTTGGAGGCTTTCTGAGAGGGAAACCTGAAGACAAAATGTAATTACTTTTATCCCCCCACACTTGAATTTGAAGGTGGTGTCCTTTCAAAATAAAAAAAGGTACTTGAGGGATGGAAGAGAGGCAGCAGGGAGAGAAGTGAAGGATGGAGAACCATCATTCGTGCTGAAGCCTGTGACATTTCACCAAAGTGACTCCCTTTGGGAGCAGCTGGCACAAATGTCATTCAGCTGAGACAGGAGGAAGCAACAGAGAGAGGTGGGCTCCACAGGAAATAGCATGATCCTCTCCTCCTCCTCACCAACCACCTTCTCCCCGCAAATCCTGATTCTCAGGGGAAGAAGTCAGGACCAGGCACTTAGCCGAGGTCACTCACCTTGTGGTGGCTGCAGACATCTTGCAACCTTTACTACATTAAAGAAGCACATATCCAATCCCAGGAGAGCTGCCCCAACAGCAGAGCCATGGGGGTCCCTGTCCAGAGACAGCAAAGCTCTGAACCTCACCTCTCCTATATGGACCAGCAAACTAGGAGAGACAACACCACACAGCCACTTCCACCCGAACATCCCAGGAGAAAGGCAGACACTGAAGACTACAGAGTAGGAGTGAGTGTCTACAACAGACAACCCTGGGGCTCTTCTAGTTGGTAATTTGATGGCAGGGAGGGAGGGAGAGAGGGAGTTAAGCCAACAGGGTTAATTAAGCCTTGCCACTTGCCATGTGACCTTGGCAAACTTTAACCTCAGTGACTCAGTGTTCTCATCTGCAAAAGAAGGGTAATATAGCTTATGAGGGTGTTGCAAAAGAGGAGAGGTGTGTGTTACAAGGGCCTACCAGTGAGCAGGTATTCAAAAGACAATATTATATTACATATATACACGAATTTTTTAAAAAGCATCAAATTCATGCACACTGATAAAAAAGCACAGGTCCCTGGCCAAGGTCTCAAAGTCATCATGCAGAAGGATAGACATTCATAAAATTTAGGAAGTAATGACAAGACTGTTCTTTCAGGCTACTGATGTTCCCAGACAGTTGCTGCTCATCTCCAGAGATTGAGACCTTCAAAATTAATGGATCCTTCTGAGGCCTGAAAGACTTGATCAACTGGCAAATCTTAAAAATCTCCTGTTTTTTATTTACTTGTAATAATAGATGATTTATGCCTCCACATACATTCCAAAAACACTTGCTGCAAATAAGTACAAGGCACAATCTACTTGGAAGAGTAATATTTGGTACATGCTAAGTGCCCACTTAGTATTGAGTGGGTCTTTGAAAGCCTTATTAGGGTCTAAATGTGCTGTCCAAATGCTGGTCCGGAAGGATCCCAGTCCCTCTAGAAATTGGTGGTATCCAATATAAGCCAAGGCCCTGTAACTACCACACAAGGCTGGTCCCTATGATGACTCCGGCAGATAAATTCAAAGCAATCTCTCTGGCAGAGACTAATAAGCTCAGAGAAATTTTTCATTAAACATCATCAAAAATAGTCATAAGAAGTCAGACGGCAATTGGGGCACCTGGGTGGCGCAGTCGTTAAGCGTCTGCCTTCGGCTCAGGGCGTGGTCCCAGCATTCTGGGATCGAGCCCTGCATCAGGCTCCTCTGCTGGGAGACTGCTTCTTCCTCTCCCACTCCTCCTGCTTGTGTTCCCTCTCTCGCTGGCTGTCTCTATCTCTGTCAAATAAATAAATAAAATCTTTAAAAAAAAAAGTCAGACAGCAAAAAAACTTATGAATAAGTTGGAAATGAGGGTTTTATCCTTCTGCAAATACAGGTAATTTGTATACTTCAGAAGAAGAAAAATCACTCAACAAATTAAGGTTTTCTCTTTCATTTTCAGAAAGCAGTCATATACTGAATATCACCTGTCAGAGGCGCTCCTTTTAGGTGGAATGGCAGAAAACACAAGTGCTCTGTCTCCCAGTGGAGCAAGATTTGGATCCTAGCACTAGCACTAACACTTTTATGTACACTCAAGTCAGTTTCTTAGCCCTCCTGGACCAGAGATTTCCCATCTGTAAATGGAAATAAATGGCCAGAAGCCCCAAAGCTATGTTCACAATCCAAAAAGATTTAAATTAAGTGCTGAAAGGGAAAAATTGCCAACCAATTAATTCTCTACCTGGAAGGTTATCATTCAGAATTGAAGGAGAGATTAAGAGTTTTCCAGATAAGCAAAGCTAAAGGAGTTCATCACCACTAAACCAGCCTTACTGAAAATATTAAGAGACTTCTCTAAGCTAAAAATAAAAGGCACTAATTAATAAGAAAACACGCAAAACTAATCTCACTAGAAAAGGTAAATAAAAGGTAGAGGATGAGCTACTTATAAAGCAAGTATGAAGGGTAAAAGACAAATGTAGTAAAAATTAAAAATACAATAATTAGTTGAGGTATACATAAAATAAGATGTAAAATGTGTCACCAAAAATATAAAGTGGGGAAATAAAGATATAAAGCTTTGGAAAGTATTCATGATAACTTAATATCAACTTTAAAAAGATTGCTATATACATAAGATGTTATATGGGAATCTTCTGGTAACCACAAAGAAAAAAACTTCTAGTAAATACACAAAGGAAGAAAAGAAAGAAATCTAAACACTAAGGAAAACAAACCACAAGAGAAGAGAGAAAGAGAAGGAACAGAGAGGAATTACAAAAACCACCATAAAACAATGAACAAAATAGCAATTCATACTTAACAATAATTACTTTAATTTTAAATGCACTAAATGCTCCAAACAACAGAGTGTGGCTGAATGGACCAAAAACAAAACAAAACAAAAAACAAAACAAACAAAAAACCCTCTATGTCCTGCCTACAAGACTCACTTCAAACCTACAGACGCTCACAGAATGAAAGTGAAGGGATGGAAAAAGATAAACCATGCAAATGGAAATGAAAAGAAGCTGGGGCAGCAATACTTATATCAGACAAAACTAACTTTAAAACAAAGACTGTAACAAAAGACAAAGAAGGGCATTATATAATAATCAAGGGGTCAAGCAGACAAGAAAATATAACATTTTTAAATATTTTGTACTCAATAAAGAGCACCTAAATACGTATAACAACAATTAACAAAGATGAAGGGAGAAACAGACAGCAACACAATAATAGTAGGGAACTTTAAAACTCTACTTACATTAATGGATAGGTCATCCAGGCAGAAAAATCAATAAGGAAACTTCAGCCTTAACACATTAGACCAGATGGGGTTAATAGATATAAACAGAACATCCCATCCAAAAGCAGAGGAAACAGTCAAAAAAAAACTAAGAGGCAGCCCACGGAATGGGAGAAGATATTTGCAAATGATACTACAGATAAAAGACTGGTATCCAAGATCTACAAAGAACTTCTCAAACTCAATACACGAGAAACAAATAAATCATAAAATGGGCAAACACTTTTCCAATGAAGACATACAAATGGCTAACAGACACATGAAAAAATGTTCAAAATCATTAGCCATCAGGGAAATTCAAATCAAAACCACACTGAGATACCACCTTACGCCAGTTAGAATGGCAAAAATAGACAAGGCAAGAGACAACAATTGCTGGAGAGGATGTGGAGAAAGGGGATCCCTCCTACATTGTTGGTGGGAATGCAAGTTGGTACAGCCACTCTGGAAAACAGTGTGGAGGTCCCTTAAAAAGTTAAAAATTGAGCTACCCTATGACCCAGCCATTGCACTACTGGGTGTTTACCCCAAAGATACAGACGTAGTGAAGAGAAGGGCCATATGCACCCCAATGTTCATAGCAGCTCTGTCCACAACAGCTAAATCGTGGAAGGAGCCGAGACGCCCTTCAACAGATGACTGGATTAAGAAGTTGTGGTCCATATATACAATGGAATATTACTCAGCTATCAGAAAGAACGAGTTCTCAACATTTGCTGCAACATGGACGGCACTGGAGGAGATAATGCTAAGTGAAATAAGTCAAGCAGAGAAAGACAATTATCATATGGTTTCTCTCATCTATGGAACATAAGAACTAGGAAGATCGGTAGGGGAAGAAAGGGATAAAGAAAGGGGGGTAATCAGAAGGGGGAATGAAGGGGAATAGTTGAGGTGGAGTTAAGATGGCGGAGGAGTAGGAGACACCGTTTTCAGCCGGTCCTCCGAGTCGAGCTGGATAGGTACCAGACCACCCTGAACACCCACGGAACCAGCCTGAGACACAGGAAGATGCATCTGGATCTCTACAAATGAACATCTCCAGCGCTGAGTATTGAGAGGCTGAAATTTGGCCGCTGCTGCTCTGACTCTCAGAAGAGGCACAGCAAACCGCCAGGGAAAGCCGCCAGAGAACAAAAGCCTGGAAATACCGGCTCACAGTGTGCCCATCCCCATCCCCCTTCGCAGGAGACGCGGAGACTCTACCCAAACAGGGCTGCCTGAGTATCGGCGCGGCAGGCCCCTCCCCCAGAAGGCAGGCTGAAAAATCAAGAAGCCCACAACCCGAGGCGCCTGGGTGGTGCAGTCATTGAGCGCCTGCCTTCAACTTAGGGCGTGATCCCGGCGTTCCGGAAAGGAGTCCTTCATCGGGCTCCTCCGCTGGGAGCCTGCTTCTTCCTCTCCCACTCCCCTGCTTCTGTTCCCTCTCTCGCTTGTTGGCTGCCACATAAATAAATAAATAAAATCTTTAAAGAAGAAGCCCACATCCCTAAGATTCCTATAAAACAAGGGGCACGGCCTGGGACCCAGTCAATAATTTGGGCTCTGGACAACCCCGCAACCTCTCCTCATCAGAATGACAAGAAGGAGAAGCCCCCCCCAGCAAAGAAAAGACAGTGAGTCTGTGGCCTCTGCCACAGAAATAATGGATATGGATGTAACCAAATTATCAGAAATGGAATTCAGAGTAACAATGGTCAAAATGATGAGTAGAATTGAAAAACTATTAACGAAAAGGTTACTGGAATATAGAATCCCTAAGGACAGAAATGAGAGCCCGACTGACAGAAATTAAAAATTCTATGAGCCAAATGCAGGCAAAACTAGAGGCTCTGACGGCCAGGGTCGCAGAAGCAGAGGACGCGGTTAGTGTGGAGGATGGGTTAATAGAGGAAAAATGAAAATAGAAGATGGTCTTAAAAAATCACGCCGAAATGTAGGTTACGGGAGATACTGACTCAATGAAACGATCCAATGTTAGAATCAGCATCCACCCGAGGGGTGGAGGAGAAAAACAGAGGTCTAGAAGAGATATTTGAACAAATTGTAGCTGAAAACTTCCCTAATCTAGCAAGGGAAACAAACATTCGTGTCCAAGAGGCAGAGAGACCCTCCCAAGCTCAACCATGACAAACCTACGCCACGTCACGTCATAGTGCATTTCGCAAATATTAGATGCAAGGATACAGTATTGAAAGCGGCCAGGGCAAAGAAATTTCTCACGTACCAAGGCAAAAGCATCAGAATTACGTCAGACCTGTCTACACAGACCTGGAATGAGAAGGGTGGGGAGCATATTTAAAGCTCTTTCAGAGAAAAACATGCAGCCAAGGATCCTTTATCCAGCAAGGCTGTCATTCAGAATTGATGGAGAAATAAAGATATTTCAGAATCGCCAGTCACTAACCAATTTTGTAACCACGAAACCAGCCCTACAGGAGATATTATGGGGGGTTCTATAAGAGTAAAAAGGCCCCAAGAGTGATACAGAACAGAAAGTCACAGCCAATACAAACAAAGACTTTACTGGCAACATGGCAACATTAAAATCATATCTCTCAGTAATCAGTCTTAATGTAAATGGTTTGAACCATCCCATAAAGCGCCACAGGGTTGCAGATTGATATAAAGAAATGACCCATCCATTTGCTGTCTACAAGAGACTCATTTCAAACCCAAAGATGCATTCAGACTGAGAGTAAGGGGATGGAGTACCATCTTTCACGCAAATGGACCTCAAAAGAAAGCTGGGGTAGCAATTCTCATATCAGATAAATTGGATTTTTAAACTACAGACTATAGTTAGAGAGCAGAAGGGCACTATATTATTCTTAAGGGAAGTATTCAACAAGTGGATATGACAATTATAAATATATATGCCCCCAACAGGGAGCAGCAAGATACACAAGCCAACTCTTAACCAGAATAAAGAGACATATAAATAAAAATACATTAATATAGGGGACCTCACACTCCACTATCAGAAATAGACAGAACCCTGGCAAAAACTAAGCAAAGAATCAAAGGCTTTGGCACCATACTCGATGAGTTGGACCTCATGAGATATATAAGAACACTACACCCCAGAACCAAAGAATACTCATTCTATTCTAATGCCCATGGAACATTCTCAAGAATAGACCATGTTCTGGGACACAAACCAGGTCTCAACCGATACCAAAAGATTGAAATTATCCCCTGCATATTCTCAGACCACAGCGCTCTGAAATTGGAACTCAACCACAAGGAAAATTTTGGAAGAAACTCAAACCTTGGAGACTAAGACCATCCTCTCAGAATGACTCGATAAACCAGGAAATCAAAATCAACTTAAACAATTTATGGAGACCAATGAAAATGAAAATACAACAGTCCAAAACCTGGGATACTGCAAAGGCAGTCCTAAGGGGAAATACATAGCCATCCAAGCCTCACTCAAAAGAATAGAAAAATCTAAAATGCAGTTTTTATATCACCTCAAGAAAGCTGGAACAGCAACAGAGGGACAGGCCTAATCACGCACGAGGAAGCAGTTGACCAAAATTAAAGCTGAAATCAATCAAGCAGAAACCAGAAGTACAGTAGAGCAGATCAACAGGACTAGAAGCTGGTTCTTGGAGAGAATCAATAAAATTGACAGACCACTGGCAAGACTTATCCAAAAAGAAAGAGAAAGGACCCAGATTATTAAAATTATGAATGAAAAAGGAGAGGTCAATGAGCACCATTGAAATTGGAAGGATTATTAGAAATTTTTATCAACAGCTATATGCAAATAAACTAAGCAATCTGGAAGGAATGGAATCCTTCCTGGAAACCTATAAACTACCAAGATTGAAACCGGAAGAAATTGATTCCTTAAACAGGCCAATTAATTATGAAGAGATTGAGTCAGTGATAAACAACCTTCCAAATAACAAAACTCCAGGCCCGCATGGTTTTCCTGGGGAATTCTACCAAACATTCAAAGAAGAAATAATACCTATTCTCCTAAAGCTATTTCAAAAAATAGAAACAGAAGGAAAGCTACCAAACTCACTCTATGAGGCCAATATTACCTTGATCCCCAAACCAGGCAAAGACCCCCTCAAAAAGGAGAATTACAGACCGATTTCCCTAATGAATATGGACGCCAAAATCCTCAACAAGATACATGCTAATAGAATCCAAAAGTACATTAAAAGGATTATCCACCACGATCAAGTGGGATTCATACCTGGGATGCAAGCGTGGTTCAATATTCGCAAATCAATCAGCGTGATACATCATATCAACAAGAAAAGACTCAGGAACCATATGATCCTCTTCGATGAAAAAGCATTTGACAAAATACAGCATCCTTTCCTGATTAAAACCCTTCAGAGTGTGAGAATAGGGACACATTTCTCAATCTACTTAAAGCCATCTATGAAAAGCCTACTGCAAATATTATTCTCAATGGGGAAAAGCTGGAAGCCTTTCCCTTAAGATCAGGAACTCGACAAGGATGCCCACTCTCGCCACTATTATTCAACATAGTACTAGAAGTCCTTGCAACAGCAATCAGACGACAAAAAGGGATCAAAGGTATTCAAATTGGCAAAGAAGAAGTCAAAATGTCTCTTTGCAGATGACATGATACTCTATATGGAAAACCCAAAAGAAGCCACTCCCAAACTATTAGAAGTTATAGAGCAATTCAGTACGTGGCAGGATACAAAATAAATGCTCAGAAATCAGGTGCATTTCTATACCCGAATAACGAGACTGAAGAAAGAGAATTGGGAATCCATCCCATTTACAATAGCACCAAAAACCATCTTTACCTTGGAATTAACTTAACCAGAGATGTAAAGGACTATATTCTAGAAACTATAAATCACTCTTGAAAGACATTGAGGAAGACATAAAAAGATGGAAAGATATTCCATGCTCATGGATCGGAAGAATTAACATAGTTAAAATGTCCATGCTACCCAGAGCAATCTACACTTTCAATGCTATCCCGATCAAAATACCAAGGACATTTTTCAAAGAACTGGAACAAACAGTCCTTAAATTTGTATGGAAACAGAAAAGGCCGAATCTCAAGGAACTGTTGAAAGGAAAAACAAAGCTGGGGCATCACAATGCGGTTCTGAGCTGTACTACAAAGCTGTGATCACAAAGACGCATGGTCTGGCACAAAAACAGACACATAGACCAATGGAACAGAATAGAGAGCCCAGAAATGGACCCTCAGCTCTTTGGGCAACTAATATTTGATAAAGCAGGAAAAAACATCCGTGTGGAAAAAGACAGTCTCTTCAATAAATGGTGCTGGGAAAATTGGACAGCTAATGCAAGAGAATGAAACTTGACCACTATCTCACACCATACACAAAAATAACTCCAAATGGATGAAAGACTCGATGTGAGACAGGAATCCATCAAAATTCTAGAGAAGAACATAGGCAACAACCTCTACGACATCGGCCAAAGCAACTTCTTTTCATGACACATCCCCAAAGGCAAGAGAAACAAAAGATAAAATGAACTTATGGGACTTCATCAAGATTAAAAGTTTCTGCACATCCAAGGAAACAGTCAGAAAACCTAAGAGGCAGCCCACGGAATGGGAGAATATATTTGCAAATGACACTACAGATAAAGGACTGGTATCCAAGATCTACAAAGAACTTCTCAAACTCAATACACGAGAAACAAATAAACAAATCAAAAAATGGGCAGAAGATATGAACAGACACTTTTCCAATGAAGACATACAAATGGCTAACAGACACATGAAAAAATGTTCAAAATCATTAGCCATCAAGGAAATTCAAATCAAAACCACCCTGAGATACCACCTTACGCCAGTTAGAATGGCAAAAATAGACAAGGCAAGAAACAACAATTGTTGGAGAGGATGTGGAGAAAGGGGATCCCTCCTACATTGTTGGTGGGAATGCAAGTTGGTACAGCCACTCTGGAAAACAGTGTGGAGGTCCCTTAAAAAGTTAAAAATTGAGCTACCCTATGACCCAGCCATTTGCACTACTGGGTATTTACCCCAAAGATACAGCGTAGTGAAGAGAAGGGCCATATGCACCCCAATGTTCATAGCAGCAATGTCCACAATAGCTAAATTGTGGAAGGAGCCGAGATGGCCTTCAACAGATGACTGGATTAAGAAGTTGTGGTCCATATATATGATGGAATATTACTCAGCTATCAGAAAGAGCGAGTTCTCAACATTTGCTACAACATGGACAGCAATGGAGGAGATAATGCTAAGTGAAATAAGTCAAGCAGAGAAAGACAACTATCATATGATTTCTCATCTATGGAACATAAGAACTAGGATGATCGGTAGGGGAAGAAAGGGATAAAGAAAGGGGAGTAATCAGAAGGGGGAATGAAACATGAGAGACTATGGACTATGAGAAACAAACTGAGGACTTCAGAGGGGAGGGGGTGGGGAATGGGATAGACCGGTGATGGGTAGTAAGGAGGGCACGTATTGCATGGTGCACTGGGTGTTATACACAACTAATGTTATCGAGCCTTACATGCGGAACCGGGGATGTACTGTATGGTGACTAACATAATATAATAAAAAATCATTAAAAAAATAATAATAATAATAATAAAAAAATAAATAAAAAACGGGAAAAAAAAAAAAGAAGGGGGAATGAAGCATGAGAGACTGTGGACTCTGAGAAACAAACTATGGGCTTCAGAGGGGAGGGGAGTGGGGGAATGGGATAGGCTGGTGATGGTAGTAAGGAGGGCATGTATTGCATGGTGCACTGGGTGTTATACGCAACTAATGAATCATCAAAGTTTACATCAAAAACCAGGGATGTACTGTACGGTGACTAACATAATAAAAAAAATATTTAAAAAAATAAATAAAATAAAATTAGTTATTTTTGATTAGGAGAAAACAAAACAAAACAAAATAAAAGCAGAATACACATTCTTTTCAAGTACACATGGAACATTCCCCAGGATAAATCGTATGTTAGGCCACGAAATAATATCAATAAATTTAAGATTTAAATCATATCCAACAACTTTTCCAACTGTAACAGTATGAAACCAGAAATCAATTTCAAGAAGAAAACTAGGAAAAACCATAAAGAATTGGAGGCTAACCAACATGCTATTAAACAACCAATGGGTCACTGAAGAAATCAAAGAGGAAACCAAAAACACCTTGAGACAAATGAAAACGGACACACATGTTCCAAAATTCTGGGGATGCAGCAAAAGCAGTTCTAAGAGGGAAGTTCATAGCCATACAGACTACCTTAAGAAACAAAAATCCCAAACAATCTAACCTTACACCTAAAGAAACTAGAAAAAGAAGAATAAACAAGGTCCAAAGTTGCTAAAAGGAGGGAAATAATAAAGATTAGAACAGAAATAAATGAAATATAGACAAGAAAGAAAGAAGAAAAGAAAATGAAACTAAAATCTGGTTCTTTGAAAAGATAAACAGAATTAACAAACCTTTAACCAACTGAGAGAGACCAAATAAAATCAGAAATGAAAGAGGAAAAATTACAACTGATCTCAAAGAAATAAAAAGGATTAGAAAACTATGAACAATTATATGCCAACAAATTAGACAACCTAGAAGAAATAGATAAATTCCTACAAACATACTATCTATCTTCAAGACTGAATCATGAGGAAATAGAAAATCGGAATAGATTACTAGTAATGAAATAAAATCAGTAATCAAAACACTCCCAACAAACAAAAGTCCAGGTCCAGATGGCTTCATAGGTGAATTTTACCAAACATTTAAAGGAGTTTATACCTATCTTCCTCAAATTATTTCAAAATATTGAGGAGGATGGAACACTCCCAAACTCTTTTTATGAGGTCAGCATTACCCTGATAACAAAACCACAACACCACATACATATATACATAAATATTACATGCCAATATCCCTGATGAGCATAGATGCAAAAATCCTCAAATATACCAAACCAAATTTAACAATACATTAAAAGGGACATACATTATGACGAAGTGAGATATATTCCAGGAATGCAAGGATAGTTTAACATCCACAAATCAACATAAAACACATTAACAAAACAAAGCCAAAAAACCATATGATCATCTCAACAGATGCAGAAAAAGCATTTGACAAAATTCAACATCCATTTATGACATTAAAAAAAAATTCAACGAAGTGGGTATGGAGGAAATGTACTTCAACATAAGAAAGGCCACATATGACAAGCCCACAGCTAAAATCATTTTCAACAGAGAAAAATTGAAAGCTTTTCCTCTAAGATTAGGAATGAGACAAGAAGGCCCATTCTCACTATTTTATTCAACATAGTATTAGAAGTCCTAGCTATAGCAATCAGACATGAAAAATAAAAGGCATCCAAATTAGAAAGGAGTAAGTAAAGTTGTCACTATTTGAAGATGACATGATACCATATACAGAAAATCCTAAAGACTATGGCAAAAAAAAAAAAACTATTAAAAGAAATGAGTTCAGTAAACTTCCAGGATACAAAATATACAGAAATCTGTTGCATATACTAATAACAAGCCATCAGAAAAAGAAATTTTTAAAAAATCCCATTTACAGTTTCATCAAAAACAATATGTAATAATCAATTTAATCTAGAAGATCAAATATCTGTACTCTGAAAACTAGACATTAATGAAAGAAACTGAGGATGACACAAAAAAATGGAAAGACATTCCATGCTCATGGATTAGAAGAATACTGTTAGAATGTCCCTAAAATGCAAAGCAATCTACAGATTTAATGCAACCACATTAAAATGTCAATGGCATTTTTCACATAAGTAGAATAATCCTATTTGTATGGAACCACAAAAGATCCCAAATAGCCAAAGCAATCTTGAGAAGAACAAAGCTGGAGACATCACATCCCTGACTTCAACCTATGCTACACAAAGCTATAGTAATCACAACATTATGATACTGGCGCAAAAACAGACACAGATCAATAGAATAGAATAGAAATCCCAGAAATCCACACTCACATACTTAATTAATCTACAATGCTGGGAGAAAAGACAGTCTCTTCAGTAATTGGTGTTGGGAAGACTGGATAGATAACACGCAGAAGAATGAAACTTTTATACACCATCTACAAAAATAAACTCAAAATGGATTAAATTCTTAAAAGTAAGACTTGATACCATAAACCCCCTAAAAGAAAAGATGGCAGTGAACATTATGGCATTGATATTAGCAATATTTTTTTTTTTGGATATGTCTCCTCAGGCAAGGGCAACAACAGAAAAAATAAAATGGAACTACATCAAACTAAAAAACTTTTTCACAGTAAAGGAAACTATTAACAGAATGAAAAGGCAACCAACTGAATGGGGCAAGAAACGTACAAACGATGTTGATATCCAAAATATATAAAGAACTCCTACAACTCACTAACAGTAAAACCCTGATGAAATAGTGGGCAGAGGACCTGAACAATTTCCCAAAGAAGACATATAGATGGCCAACAGGCACACGAAAAGATGATCAACATCACTAATCAACAGGGAAATTCAAATCAAAACTAGAGTGAGATAGCACCTCACATCTGTCAGAATGACTATGGAAGGAAGGGAGGGAGGGAGGGGGAAAAAAAAGAAATCACAAGTGTTGGCAGGAACATGGAGAAAAGGGAACCCTTGTACACTGTTGGTAGAAACTATGAAAACCAGTATGGAGAGTCCTCAAAAATTAAAAACAGAACTACCATAGGATCCAGCAATTCCACTTCTCAGTATTTACCCAAAGAAGATTAAAACACTAATTCGAAAAGATATATGTATCCCTATGTTCACTGCAGCTTTGTTGACAATTGCCAAGATGTGGAAACAACCTAAGTTTCCATCAATACCTGAATGAAGATTTTACACACACACACACACACACACACACACACACAGAATATTACTCATTCATAAAAAAAAAAAATGAACTATTGCCATTTGTGACAACATGGATGGACCTAAAAGGTATTGTGCTAAATGAAATAAGTCAGAGAAAGACAAATATCCTGTGGTTTCACTTTTATGTGGAATATGAAACACAAAACGAACAAAACAGACTTATAGATACACAGAAAAAAAATGGTGGTTGCCAGAGGGGAGGGGGCAGTGGGTTGGGGAAAATAGGTGAAAAAGATTAAGAGATACAAATTTCCAGTTATAAATAAGTCACAGGATATAATCTTCAGCATAGGGAATTTAGTCAGTAATATAACAGTTTTGTATGGTGACAGATGGTAACTAGACCTATCGAGGTGATCATTTTGTAATGTATAAAAATATCAAATCACTATGTTGTACACCTGAAACTAATAATATTGTATGTCAATTATAATTCAATAAAAAAAGATCTAATGTGTAATAGGAAAATTAAAGGTGAATTGAATGATACTTCTTACTCAAGGCCCCAATGATTAGGCTTTTTTGGTATTTTGGGATTTTCTTTTTTCGTTTTGTGGTTTTTAATGGAGAGGTCTATTTTTTAAAGGAAAATCTTTCAGCTTCAACTCAGTGTATCTTTGGGAAATAAACTCTTGGGGTCTTAAGACAATAACCAAGGTCTCCTAACTGAAACTAAAATACCTAAGAGGGAATAAACTGGCATGTGAGTGCTGACTTGCAAGCCTAATTACACAAAGCTCAACACAAGAAGTAACCTTCTAACAATGGAAGCTTTCCCAACAGTGGAATACCTTCTTTCATCACTACTGTGACTTTCCTGTCTTCTCTGGGCATCTTCTGGATGCTGCAGAGGCAGATTTCGGGATCACAAGGAAGGCTGACTATAGGGTCCTTATCTACATACTGTTAATACTTAGAGAGGCACATACC
The DNA here is from genome assembly GCF_017311325.1 of Ursus maritimus. Taxonomy (NCBI): domain Eukaryota; kingdom Metazoa; phylum Chordata; class Mammalia; order Carnivora; family Ursidae; genus Ursus; species Ursus maritimus. The sequence goes on from NW_024424008.1 coordinate 54,548,535, forward strand.
AGTGAGTATCGAAGGTGCTGCCCACTGCACACAGACAGCTGGGAAAAGAGAGCACAGCCTAACTATGTTTTCTTGCAAATTAGGTGCTATGACAACTCAGGCACTGAAACATACAGACACAATATCTGTGCTTAATTAACAAGCTGGAGAAAACAAATGCTAATAATTGACTGATGCATGAGAATGAGGAATTGGAAAAATACCCAACAGAGTTATGCCTGCCAGTTTCCTCTTTGGGGCAATCATTAGCCTAGCAGAGCTCCCAGGAAAAACTTCTACAGAAACGGGAGTAGGTGCTGCCCTTGAGGGAGTGAAGCAGACCCAACCTTGCTCAAACTGTCTGTGGCAAATAAGGAGTCTGAAGGGACCTCTAGACATCGCAACAGAATCACAGCACAGACCTCCAGGGTGTGGGAGCAAAGACATACTCTCCTCACGGACATCTCTTCTTCTGAGAAGATGTCCCTGGCTTATTATGGGGCTTTTGCAGGAGATATCTGCCTAACCAGGAGATATCAAATGACCATCGGACCCAAGATGCCCATCATGAACTGGATGCTATCTGATCCTCTAGGTCAAAAAAGTTGAACATGCACTACAGCACCCCATCATCAAAAGGAAGAAGCGTATTTGAGAAGCCGGAATCTTGATGGACCTTCCCAGCAGGAGCTAGAACCACAGACAGGCTGTTGCTGGAGATGCCAGTGGAGGTCACCCGAAGCCTTCAAGCCCAAGGTCTCCAGGCAATACACAGTCCCTGTCTAGCTGCTATGTTATATGAGGACCAGCACTCCTCATATAAAATAGTAGGGCAGTAGTTCTCACCTGGGAACAATTTTGCCCCAAATGTCTGAATATAATTTTGAGTTTCACAAGTAGGGGATGCTATAGGCATCTGGTGGGCAGAGGCCAGGGATGCTGTTAAAAACCCTCCAATGCACAGGGCAGCACCTCTGCAGCCCAACGAAGAATTATCTCGCCTAAGAGATCTAAGAATGGCAAGCTTATATAGGAGAGAAAATAGAGGAAATAGCAGATTAACATACACCCAACAAAAATCATGCACATACATAAACTTCTCATTCCCGTAACTACTTACAAAGTATTATCATCAATATTCTTTTACTACCCATCAGTTGTTGCTTCTGTGAGCATGTTAATACTTCTGGACACAGGGAATTGTGCTTTTTCCAGCTCCTCAATGTTTTATTGCCAAAAAGAGTTTGAGTCCCTGCTCACATATTTACATCTCCCCACTTCTGCCCCAGACCCCAATCCCAGGGGACAGCAGACCTACGACATTCATATTCTTTCTACCACCCATCATCTGATCTGGAGATCCCTGAGAGGACTATTTTTTGGCTCAAGGTCACTTTCATCTGTGCAATAAAAATACTTGGCATTTTCATTATATTCTGACTTCACAACTGTTAATTCAGTATTAGAATAACTCCTTTCACTCAATACTTACTGAGCACTTACTATGTGTCAGATGCTATGCTAGTGGACATTACAAGGTGAAGAGACCAACTTTCTACATGTCTTTTAAATTTTTTATTTAAATTCAATTAACATATAGTGTATTATAGTTTCAGAGGTAGAATTCAGTGCTTCATCAGTTGCATACAACACCCAGTGCTCATTACATCAAGTGCCCTCCCTAATGCCCATCACCCAATTACCCCATGCCCCCACCCACCTCCCCTCCAGCAACCCTCAGGTTGTTTCATATAGTTAAGAGTCTCTTACGGTTTGCCTCCCTGTTTTTGTCTTATTTTTCCTTCCCTTCCCCTATGTTCATCTGTTTTGTTTCTTAAATTCCACATGAGTGAAATCTGCCTATCTTCATGTAGCTATGGTTCTCCGATTACCATTTTTATTGCAGGCTTACTGAAATGGGACACCAGAAGAACTCACACCTCCTCCAATTCTTTCCCCCAAAATCTGTAGTTCCCTGAGGTTGTCTCCTGCCCTGGGCCTAAGCTGCCTAGAACCTAGTGGCTGGGGAAGTATCATACAACATCCCATTATTTCTCATGGTCTCCAGAAGCTTCTTCTACCTCCACCATTCTGTCCTGGGTTGTGAGTTGCCCTCCAATTCTCTACTTAGCCTGAGACTCAAAGGATGCACTGGGAAAAGGCCAAACGCACACAGTTAAAATGAAAACAAAAACACCAATGTCCTTCAGGAGGCCAGAATACCCTTGCTCTAACTTGTAGAGTCCCCTAACCTAATATTCCTCTACTGCCATCCCAGAGTAGAACAACTTTCCTCTGAGGGTGCTTGGATCATTCCATGGTGCAAGCTTCCAGTTTGAACCAAAGCCAAACACACTTCTGACCTTCAGTGGTCTAGGAATGTCTGGTGACTCAGAGGTGCAACTTGCCAGAAGCCCTTCTCCATGAGGGTTGTAGAATCCACCTGGGAAAGAATACCAGGGGAATTGGGAAGAGCTGTTTTTGGAGTCCAACTTAAAAGGGAGACCCCAACACGGGTGTCTTAACACTTGCTCACTGGTTCAACTTCCATTGCCTTGCCTTCTCATTCCCATGGTAGTACCTTCTGTGTTATTACCTATTGGTTTCCTACCATCTACATTTTTTAACTTGTGGTTAATATCTTGAAATGACAGACATCCCACCATCCACTTTTTTTTAATAATATTTTTATTATATTATGTTAGTCACCATACAGTACATCCCTGGTTTTTGATGTAAAGTTCAATGATTATTAGTTGCGTATAACACCCAGTGCACCATGCAATACGTGCCCTCCTTACTACCCATCACCAGTCTATCCCATTCCCCCACCCCCTCCCCTCTGAAGCCCTCAGTTTGTTTCTCAGAGTCCACAGTCTCTCATGCTTCATTCCCCCTTCTGATTACCCCCCCCTTTCTTTACCCCTGTCTTCTCCTACCGATCTTCCTAGTTCTTATGTTCCATAGATGAGAGAAACCATGTGATAATTGTCTTTCTCTGCTTGACTTATTTCACTTACCATTATCTACCATCCACTTTATCCCAGAACACTTGGCACTCTCCCCTGGTGGTTCAGGGTACACTCAGAATTGTGGAGTTTTTCCACTTTTCTTATGTTCATTTATCATTTATTCAGGAAACATTTATTGAGCATCTACTCCTGTGCGAGTCACTCTTTTTTTGGCATGTGGGACACTTGGAGTTTGCATACACAAAGAAAGCAATGACGAAAATAAATTAACAGAGGTACAAACACATGGAAGCAGGGTGAGGGATAGAGAGTGACTGAGCTGGGGGCAGGGTAGCAAAGAGGCCAACAAAGCCTATCAGAGAAAGGAAGGGAGAGAAAGACCTAAATGAAGTGAAGGATGAACCATGCAAAATATGGGGAGAGAGCATTTCAAGCAGAGGTTAAAGCAAGTACAAAGATTCTGAGGCAGGAACAAACTTGGCATGTTTATGGGCAGGGGCGGCTGGAGCAAAGTTAGCCCAGGTGCCTGTTATAAGGTCAGAGACATAGGCAGGATGCAAATCACATCAAGCCACATGAGCCACAGAAGAGTTTGGATCTTATTTGAGTATGATGGAAAACATCAGAGGAATCTGAGTGAGGAAGTGACAGGCCCTGTCTTCCATTTTTAGAGTCACTCTGGTCTCCATGAGGAAAATCACCTATAGAGAACCAAGAGGGTGGGCAGGAGACCACAAAGGCAGCAATGTCAGGTGCATAAGAGAGACACTGGTAACGTGGGCTGGTGGAGAAGAGGATACGATGTCAGATTTTGGGGATATCTTAAAGATAACACTGACAGAACTTGCTGCTGGTTAGACAAGGATTGAAAGAGAGAGTAGCACGAAGGATGAGGGCTAGGATTCAGCCACAGCAACCAGGGGGGCACGCTACTACAGTAGAGAACCCTGTTGGGGGAGCAGTTTGGGAGGACATGTCGGGACCCAGGATGGAGTGTTTGATCTTGCTGACAGGAATCTAGAATTGCAAGGGGTCAGCGTGCAGAGGTAAACCCAGGAGTCATCAGCATTTACACAAGACTTAAAGCCACAGGCTGACAGAGAAGTCCAAAAATAAATTGAGTCAGGTTAGAGGTCAGGAGGCAAATGAGATAGAAAAGGAAGTGTCCATGATATGGAGAAAAACCAGGCTTGGGGTCTTGGATGGAAGATTTTTTATTAGGTAATTCAAGAGGGAGAGAGCTTCGACTGTACCAGTAATGTTTTCAGTCAGAAACAGAACAGCATTCTGGCCTTTTCCCACCTTTCACAAGGATGACATATTTTATTTTTTTTAATGTTTTTTTATTATATTATGTTAGTCACCATACAGTACATCCCTGGTTTCTGATGCAAAGTTCGATGATTCATTAGTTGCGTATAACACCCAGTGCACCATGCAATACGTGCCCTTCTTACTACCCATCACCAGTCTATCCCATTCCCCCACCCCCCTGCCCTCCGAAGCCCTCAGTTTGTTTCCCAGACATAGTCTCTCATATTTAGAGAAGAAGGCAGTGATCAACTATTTCAATGCTGCTGAGGGCTCAAGCATGACAAGCAGGAGAGTTAATCCACTGTACTTGGCAAATGGACTCTCCCTCGTGGTTCCAAAGGAGGACTGCAGACAAGAGCCCCCCCAAAGTGGATGAAGAACAGAAGCCAAGGAAATGACAACACTGGGAGGAGCTCCCAGAAGGCCCAGCTACAGAAGGAAGTTCTGTATGTGCCATGTAACTCCCACCTCATCAGAAAACTCTGTGGGAATGTGAGTCTGTGCATCAAGGAACCAAGTCTGTTTATGTCAAGGTTTGTTACAAGAAGCCCTAAGTCTAATAAGATATGGCAGTTAAGGCCCAAATAACAGCTTCCCCAACTTCTCTCAGCTTTGCCTGGTCTATAAAACAAACAAAATCCAGCCTTCTGATTTTCCAGATGCTCATTACCTACCCTCCCACCCCAGAATGAAAAAAGGTTCACAGAGAAAGAAGACATGGGGATAAAGACAGGGTGACTGCCCAATGGGCCCATGGCCAGCCTGAAGACCCAGAATGAGCCACAGGAAAGAAAGGGGCTGCTCATGCAATGACAGTGTCCACCAAGGCTCACAGTGACCTCTGTGGCCTCCACAAGCACTCGCCACTCACCCACCCATGCATGCAGTCATTCATTATTGTTTAGCTAGAGAAACCAGCAGGCAGCTGCCTTCCCGGACACAACTGATGACTTCCCAAAGGTGTTGGACACATGGGTCTTCCAGCTAGATTAAGTTCCTACTCACCAGTGAGCTGGAACACGGTGTTACTGTGAGGAATGTGTTTGTCTTTGGGGGTTAAGGCAGAGCCCAGCAACAAGAGAACAAAGCAAATAGCTGCCACCTGGTTCCCACTCAGAGGTGGGGAGCCAGAAGCACCCACCACTACCTCCATCCCCAGTCTAGCCGCCATGTTCCTTCTACAGACACAATGCTCTCTATAGAGTTAATCTTCCACTAAATGTCTCCATGCTTCTGGAACTTCAATTACAGCCCAATGCCCTCTCAGACACTGCCACCTGCAAACACAGTTTAAATCACCACACCATTTTTTTTCCCTGCGCTTCCTTATGCTGGTACTGTCTTCCCACCTCCACTTTTGTCACAGGCCCCATTCAGTTTCCCTTGCCTTTCTTCTCTGATTCAGCTTGGCACACCAAGCTTCCCTCCAGCACACAGCCCTTCTGAAGGCTCTTCTCTGTACACACTCTCTCATCACAAGGATTCTCTCTGGTTTCTGCTTCTAGTGTATCCTTTCCACCTGCCAGTTCTCAGATACTGATGATTGCTTTGAATCCCTTTCTTGCTTCTGCTGCTCCCCAGGATTCAATGCATCAAACCTCCCTCTGATCCTGGAGCACCCACGCCCTGAAAAGTGGACATACACCCATTCCCCACAGCTGCCCCATCTTATATAAAACCCAGACATCAGCCCCTCTTGATTCTTGTTTCTAGGGGCCTCAGGTCAGATCACAGTCCCAGGCCCCAATCTCATACTGAGAGGGGAAGTCACACACACACACACACATACATACACACACACACACCTCTCAATGCCTCTTTTTTTCTGGAAATGGGAGAACATGAGCACTTTAGCATTTGCTTTACTTCTTTAGGCTGCAGAGAACAGAAGACCCTAGAGGCTTAGTATCCTAGGTCCACGAAAGGCAATACCACAGGTTGCCTGGCAAGGCCCCGCGGCTCCTACCTCCTACCATTATATTCCCAGCAACTGCCCCTTGCCTTTCATCCTTGCCTCTAAGGCCATGCAATCACCAAACTTTACAAAGAAGAGGTAACTCAAGGCTGAACGTTGCCCCAGTATTGCCATGCAGGTTTCTCCTATAAGTCTGTGATGGGGCCGGGACCAGAAAATAAAGCTCCAAACACCCAGCGCAAGTCTCCTTCCCCAGCACTGTGTTGCCTTAATAGATTTTTTTGTATTTTCAGTGCAGAGAGAGCTGAATAAATGTATTCCACTTTTTATGATAAATCACCCTCATTAACTGTTGGATTTAAAGGAAGAGTGATGGGGGTTAGGGCAGACTGCCCCAGAATAGGCCATGTTAGCATTTGGATATTTTTGAGCTGAAGACAATCAAGGCCCAACAAACACAGAACAGTTTTTTACCTCCCCCTGAATGGCCTAAAAGAATTTAGATGAGCTGGTCTCTACCAAGAAGAAACTGATTACTAGAGATAACTCTTCACATCAGACAGACTTACCTACCTATCATAGCAAAGATTTGTTTACCAACATTTGCTTTCCCATCTTCCTTTAAATTGCCTCCTCTGCCTTTGAAGCCAAGTCCCCTACCCCCGTCTCCTTAGCTTAGGATGGCATATAAGCTTCAACTGCCTGTGGAGAGGCTCATATCTTTGGGGTCCCATCTTATGTAAATTTAATTATTAGACCGGCCAAGGAACCTAGAAAGGAAGAAAAGTTTTTCTACGCTCTAAGAGGGAGTAAGGAAAGGAGGAGGGTTACTCATTTAAAATATTATATGGCTGGCTGTCCTAACTCAGACCTTCCCTCATTTGCCCTGAAAAATAAAAATCACAGGGAAAGATCAAAGACACCCAAAAAAGTCAAAAAAACTATGACTTACTGTTAACCTGTTCCTTGAATTCAGGAGGAGCCTCTGCTACCTACCAGGTCAGTGAAGATGGGAGTGTGAAACAGGTGGTGAGGTCAGGCCTCCACCCAGGAAAAAAGGAGTCTCCCTCCTTCAGTGGTGCAGGCTGGGCTCTCCAGAAAACAGGCACTAGGGTGGAAACTGGGGAGCAGGACTGTTATGGGGACACCTGAGGACATGACCAGAGAAAATGAGGGAAGAGGATGATCAAAGAGAAAAACTATGATGTAGGCTCCTCCCCCACCCAGGCACCTCTAAAGCTGCAACGGCCCTTCTGAGTCTGCGAGTTGGGTAAGAGGAACAAGGCTTTTTATCCCCCACATCAACCAGTCATTGAAAGCAGGCTCTCCCCAGAAGGGAGCATGACAATGGGTGAAGAAACTCCAAAGAGGGCTGACAGCTGACGCTGTCTGCAATCTACACTTCCAGCAGCTGCAGGAATATATCTTTCATTCTGAAGTGGCCCCTGGGCAGAACAGCACACTATCCACTGCACTATTTCTGCCTCTTCTCATGGATCAGAGATGTAACATCTGAATTAGCCAGAAAACCACAGTGATAGTGCTGTTGAGGCAGCAGAGGTACAGTCCTTCCTTGCCCCCCTATACTCCAAGGTCTAGAATTCCTAATCAAATGGACCTAGCAGGGGAGCATGGTGTCCTTCAATGTGTAGGCAGGAGGCAGTTATAGGTAGCAATGCATTCTGGATTATACTATGCATCTGCTCAAAACACTTGAGCATGGGACTCAAATAGAAGAAATCCCCACTCAGTCCCTGCCCCAGTCCTACCTAAATGCTCACTAGACAATACACAAAACCATAATGAGTACAAATAATAATAAAGATTCCCACCTATACACATGCCCCAACATTTGTTTTTAATTGAAACTATAATGGGGCATTCTAGCTAGGTCAGAACAGACTATTAGGCTAACATGTGAAATTAGGAGGGCATGCCCTCCTCTGGACCCTCCAAAACATGTCTGCATCCCTTAGACAGATGGGCTTCCTAACTGTTGGTCATAGGATGTTCTAAAAGCTTCTCAATTGTTGCAGAATGCTCAAGAACACTTAGTTCTCAAGTACATCTCTTAAATTTTGTAGAAATTTGGAGCCCAGTGGGAGAGACAAGGGCATTAATGCTTAGGTCTGCTTTGGAAACTCACTCTGACAGAACTGGACAGAAGCAGAGGAACATGACTCCATGCTGGCCAGAAAGACAAGGGGCCATGGAGGCTGACAGCCCAGAGGGTGTCAGTAGTAGTACCTCAGGCAGTGCCCTCGGGCAGCACTGGTATAAGCATTTTGAGGCTGTCTGCAGCACAGAGAAGAATATCAGCAGTTAATGGAACAGGGACAATTAGAGCTGCAGGAATTGGCTCTGATTAAATGGGAAACCAACATCTGGGAGCCCTAGACTTTCTGACTTTGGACTGAGAAATTGGTGAGACATGTGAGACATTGAGGCTGAAATGCAAGTGTCCCTGGAGATTGAGTGTCAGGGGGCTCAGAAGAAAGTTTCCTGCCAATAGTATGTTGAAGCATGGTTCACTGAAAATTTAGGGTGCTCTTATGAATATAAGATGTCAAAACTCATCGATGAGTAAAATCTAGGACATACTAATTACTTAAGGATGAATTTAAAAATCAGATGATCATCCAGTCAAAAAAAAATTTTTTTGCCTCAGAAACTGAGCTGACATTAGGCTTCATTACAATTCTTAGGGGCAGAAGAAAATGAGATTTTTAAAAAGAAAATATTCTTGCCAGTAAAAAATTAAATACAAATTGCAAAGTAGGGTAGAGATAAGAAGTGGCTGAAATGTTTAAGTGCTAATTTCTACTCTTCTACAGAGGAGTGTCAATAGATAACTACCTAAATCTCAAAACTAAACAGCTTTAATGAAAACACTAATTTGAAAAGATATACACACCCCTACACTTATTGTAGCATTATTTACAATAGCCAAGATACAGAAGGAATCTAATTTTCCACCAACAGATGAATGGATAAAGCAGATGTGGTATACACATGTGGAGTATTACATAGCTAGAAAAAGGGGTGAGGTTGGGCGGGGTGTATGTGTTGGTTTGTGTTTTGGTTTGTTTGGGGTTTTTGTTTTTTTTTTCCCATTTGTAACAACGTGGATGGACCTAGAAGGTATTAGGCTAAGTGAAATAAATCAGACAAAGACAAATACAACATGATTTCACTCACGTAGAATCTAAAACACAAAAAGCAGAATCAGACCTATAAATACAGAGAAGAGACTGATGGTTGCCAGAAGGAAGAGGGGTGGGGAAATAATCAAAATGAGTGAAGAGTAAGAGATACAGCCTTCCAGTTATGGAAGGAATAAGCCACAGGAATAAAATGTACAGCATAGGGAATATAGTCAATGATATTGTAAGAGCATTGTAGGGTGGCAGATGTGACTGTACTTGCAGTGAGCACAGCATAAGGTATAGAGTTGTGGAATCACTTTGATGTACACCTGAAATTAATGTAATACCGTGTGGTAACTATACTCAAAAATTTTTAAATGACATTTTTTAAAAGAAAAAATTCTATATAATTCAATATCCAGTCAAATGTTCTTTAATGTGTAAAGATAATGAGATATGCAAGAATTTTAAAAATATGCTCCATTATTTCCCTTTTGTAAAAAATAAATTTATATATAGATATAGAACATCCTACCTAATGTAATAAAAAATTAAAGATGTACAAATGGGGAAGGAAGAAATAAAACTGCCTTTGTTCACAGATGACATGATCATCTACGTAGAAAATCCAAAAGGACAAAAAAAAATCACATTTTTGGACTTAGTAAGTGATTATAACAAGGTCGCACAATTCAGGATTAATATGGAAAAGTCAACCACTTTCCTATAAACCAGCAATGAACAAGTAGAATTTGAAATTAAAAATAATACTATTTAAATTTAGTACTCTCCCAAGATGAAATACTTAGGTATAAATCTACCAAAATGTGTACAAAGGCTATATAAGGAAAACTATGAAGCTGTGATGAAAGACATCAAAGAACCACCAAATAAATGCAGAGATGTTCCTGGATAGAAAGACTCCGTATCATCACAATGCCAGTTCTTCAGAACTTGCTCTATAGATTCAATGCAATACCAATCAAAATCTCAGCAAGGTATTTTGACTCTAAAATTTATATGGAGAAGAAGAAAACCTAGAAGTGCTAACACAATACTGAAGAAAAAGAACAAAGTTGGAAAGGACACTACCCAACTTCAAGACTTACTATAAAGATACAGTAATCCAGACAGTATAATATTGGCAAAAGAATAGACAAATCTAGGAGAATAAAATGGTGATAGCGGAAAAAAGTAAAATGCATATCAAATTCCTTATCTTATACGTCCACAGTCAAAAATATTCTGCTATTTTTATCCTTTGTGAGATTATTATGGGCTAATAATTTGGAACAACACTCGTGCTGGAAACAACTGAAACTCCAGAAAGGTATTACCTAAATCTCTTTAAAAGCAAAGACCAGTGAAGTACCAGGCCAAAGTCTGGGATTGTAAACCCAGTCAGGGAAACAGAGCAATAAAGCAGTCTTCGTTCTAAGGATGCCTCTCCCTTCCCCCCACCTCCCTCCCTTCAAACTTGAGCTTTACTTTTGACATTAAACTTCAGGGCCTGAACTAGACAGAAGGGGCAGATGTCACTTCAACATTTATATGATGGCCCTCCTTACATAACACTGGGACTCCAAAAGACGGCAAACTTCCAGGTAAGAGTGAGCAAGAAGTAAATCACCTCTCACCACCACCCCAGGATTGTAGTAGGAAAGTTATTTTGTCACTGATCTAAAGGCAGAGGAGGGAGTTTTGTAAAAACACAAACCTGAGGAAAGTTGCAGCATAGGGCACCTGGGTGGCTCAGTTGCAAGTGACTGCCTTCAGCTCAGGTCATGATCCCGGAGTCCCGGGATCTAGCCCCGCATGGGGCTCCCTGCTCAGCCAGAAGCCTGCTTCTCTCTCTGACCCTCCCCCCTTCATGCTCTGTGTGTGTGTCTCTCTCTCTAATAAATAAATAATTAAATCTTTAAAAAAAAAGTTGCAGGATACAAAATTAATATTCAGAAATCCATTGTTTCTAAACTCTAATAACAAAGTAGCAGAAAGAGAAATTAAGAAAACAATTCCATTTACAATTGCACCACAAAGAATAAAATACCTAGGAATAAACTTAACCAAGGAGGTGAAAGATCTGTACTCTGAAAACTATAAAATACTGATGAAAGAAATTGAAGAGGACACAAATGGAAAGATATTCCATGCTTATAGACTATTGTCAAAATGTCCAAATTACCCAAGGCAATCTACAGATTTAATGCAATCCCTACCTCATTACCAACAGCTTTTTTTTTTACAGAAATACAACAAATATTTAAATTTATATGGAACCACAAAAGACCCCAAATAGTCAAAGCAACCTAGGAACAAAGCTGAGGAAGTTACTACCACAAAGCTGTAGTAATCAAAATACTATGATACTGGTACAAAAATAGACACAGAGATCAACAGAATAGACAGCCCAGAAATAAACCCACTTAGGTGGTCAATTAACGCACAAAAAAGGAGGCAAGAACATACAATAAGGAAAAAACAGTCTCTTCAATAAATGGTGCTGGCAAATTGGACAACATACAAAAGAATGAAACTGGACCACTTTCTAACATCATACACAAAAATAAACTCAAAATGGTCTAAAAACCTAACTGTGAGACCTGAAGCCATAAAATTGCTAAAGAAAACATAGGCAATAATCTCTTTGACATCAACCTTAGCAATATTTTTCCAGACAAGTCCCCTTAGGCAAAAGAAACAAAAACAAACCATTGGGACTACAAAAAGCTTTTGCACAGCAAAGAAACTATCAGAAAAACAAAAAGACAACCTACTGAATGGGAAAAGATATCTGCAAATGATATAGCCAATAAGGAATTAATATCCAAAATATATAAAGAACTTACACAACTCAACACCAAAAAAATCCAATTAAAAAATTAAGAGGACCTGAATAGACATTTTTGCAAATATATATAACCAATAGACACATGAAAAGATGCTCAACATCAATCATCAGGGAAATGCAAGTCAAAACCACAATGAGATATCACCTCACACCTGTCAGAATGGCTAGAATAAAAAACACATGCAGCAACAAATGTTGGCAAGGATGTGGAGAAAAAAGAACCCTCATGCACTGTTGCTAGGAATGTAAATTGGTGCAGACATTGTGGAAAACAGTACAGAAATACCTCAGGGGAGTTAAGATGGTGGAGGAGTAGGGGACCCCTTTTTCAGCCGGTCCCCTGAGTCGAGCTGGATAGGTACCAGACCAGCCTAAACAACCACGGAATCAGCCTGAGACACAGGAAGATACATCTGGATCTCTACAAATGAACATCTCCAGCGCTGAGTATTGAGGTACAAAGCGGGGAGCTGTGAAACCGCGCACAGATATCGGAAGATAAACGGAAGGGGGAGGGAGCCGCTGAGTTCGGGCACCGGGAAGCAGTAGCCACCTGCACGGGAGAGCGGGCAGGCTCACGGACCCGCACACGCAAAACAGCAGACTGAGACCGAGAGCCGGGAGCGCACGCGGGGCGGCTGGCGGCTGGTGGAGTTAGAAATACAAAGGACAGGGACTCACCGGCCCTGGAAGTGAGGGCTGGGACGCCGGGTGTGGGGCACACATCCTGGGACGCGGCAGGGTTGAGCAGCACCGACAGTAACAGAGTTAAAGTGGCCAGAACATCAGTGGAGAACAGGCCGCAATCCCTCTGTTCTGTGACAGAGGCTGAAATTCGGCGACTGCTGCTCTGACTCTCAGAAGAGGCACAGCAAACCGCCAGGGAAAGCCGCCAGAGAACAAAAGCCTGGAAATACCGGCTCACAGCGTGCCCATCCCCATCCCCCCTCGCAGGGGACACGGAGACTCTACCCAAACAGGGTTGCCTGAGTATCGGCGCGGCAGGCCCCTCCCCCAGAACACAGAAGGCAGGCTGAAAAATCAAGAAGCCCACAACCCGGGCGCCTGGGTGGCGCAGTCATTGAGCGCCTGCCTTCGGCTTAGGGCGTGATCCCGGCGTTCCGGAAAGGAGTCCCTCATTGGGCTCCTCCGCTGGGAGCCTGCTTCTTCCTCTCCCACTCCCCTGCTTCTGTTCCCTCTCTCGCTGGTTGGCTGCCACATAAATAAATAAATAAAATCTTTAAAGAAGAAGCCCACATCCCTAAGATCCCTATAAAACAAGGGGCACGGCCTGGGACCCAGTCAATAATTTGGGCTCTGGACAACCCCGCAACCTCTCTTCATCAGAATGACAAGAAGGAGAAGCCCCCCCCAGCAAAGAAAAGACAGTGAGACTGTGGCCTCTGCCACAGAAATAATGGATATGGATGTAACCAAAGTATCAGAAATGGAATTCAGAGTAATGATGGTCAAAATGATGAGTAGAATTGAAAAAACTATTAACGAAAAGGTTACTGAGAATATAGAATCCCTAAGGACAGAAATGAGAGCGAATCTGACAGAAATTAAAAATTCTATGAGCCAAATGCTGGCAAAACTAGAGGCTCTGACAGACAGGGTCACCGAAGCAGAGGAACGTATTAGTGAATTGGAGGATGGGTTAACAGAGTTTTGAAAAAACCAAAATAGAAGCTGGTCTTAAAAAAATCCACACCCACGAATGTAGGTTACGGGAGATTACTGACTTAATGAAATGATCCAATGTCAGAATCATCGACATCCCCGAGGGGGTGGAAAAAAACAGAGGTCTAGAAGAGATATTTGAACAAATTGTAGCTGAAAACTTCCCTAATCTAGCAAGGGAAACAAACATTCGTGTCCAAGAGGCAGAGAGGACCCCTCCCAAGCTCAACCACGACAAACCTACGCCACGTCACGTCATAGTGCAACTCGCAAATATTAGATCCAAGGGTACAGTATTGAAAGTGGCCAGGGCAAAGAAATTTCTCACGTACCAAGGCAAAGGCATCAGAATTACGTCAGACCTGTCTACACAGACCTGGAATGAGAGAAAGGGTTAGGGGAGTAAGGGGATGGAGTACCATCTTTCACGCAAATGGACCTCAAAAGAAAGCTGGGGTAGCAATTCTCATATCAGATAAATTGGATTTTAAACTACAGACTATAGTTAGAGATGCAGAAGGGCACTATATTATTCTTAAGGGAAGTATTCAACAAGTGGATATGACAATTATAAATATATATGCCCCCAACAGGGGAGCAGCAAGATACACAAGCCAACTCTTAACCAGAATAAAGAGACATATAAATAAAAATACATTAATAGTAGGGGACCTCAACACTCCACTCTCAGAAATAGACAGAACACCCTGGCAAAAACTAAGCAAAGAATCAAAGGCTTTGAATGCCATACTCGACGAGTTGGACCTCATAGATATATAGAGAACACTACACCCCAGAACCAAAGAATACTCATTCTATTCTAATGCCCATGGAACATTCTCAAGAATAGACCATGTTCTGGGACACAAAACAGGTCTCAACCGATACCAAAAGATTGAAATTATCCCCTGCATATTCTCAGACCACAACGCTCTGAAATTGGAACTCAACCACAAGGAAAAATTTGGAAGAAACTCAAACACTTGGAGACTAAGAACCATCCTGCTCAGGAATGACTCGATAAACCAGGAAATCAAAAATCAAATTAAACAATTTATGGAGACCAATGAGAATGAAAATACAACAGTCCAAAACCTATGGGATACTGCAAAGGCAGTCCTAAGGGGGAAATACATAGCCATCCAAGCCTCACTCAAAAGAATAGAAAAATCTAAAATGCAGTTTTTATATTCTCACCTCAAGAAGCTGGAACAGCAACAGAGGGACAGGCCTAATCCACGCACGAGGAAGCAGTTGACCAAAATTAGAGCTGAAATCAATCAAGCAGAAACCAGAAGTACAGTAGAGCAGATCAACAGGACTAGAAGCTGGTTCTTTGAGAGAATCAATAAAATTGACAGACCACTGGCAAGACTTATCCAAAAGAAAAGAGAAAGGACCCAGATTATTAAAATTATGAATGAAAAAGGAGAGGTCACGACGAACACCATTGAAATTGGAAGGATTATTAGAAATTTTTATCAACAGCTATATGCCAATAAACTAAGCAATCTGGAAGAGATGGAATCCTTCCTGGAAACCTATAAACTACCAAGATTGAAACCGGAAGAAATTGATTCCTTAAACAGGCCAATTAATTATGAAGAGATTGAGTCAGTGATAAACAACCTTCCAAATAACAAAACTCCAGGCCCGGATGGTTTTCCTGGGGAATTCTACCAAACATTCAAAGAAGAAATAATACCTATTCTCCTAAAGCTATTTCAAAAAATAGAAACAGAAGGAAAGCTACCAAACTCATTCTATGAGGCCAATATTACCTTGATCCCCAAACCAGGCAAAGACCCCATCAAAAAGGAGAAATACAGACCGATTTCCCTAATGAATATGGACGCCAAATTCCTCAACAAGATCCTGGCTAATAGAATCCAACAGTACATTAAAAGGATTATCCATCATGACCAAGTGTGATTCATACCTGGGATGCAAGCGTGGTTCCACATTTGCAAATCCATCAGCATGATACATCATATCAACAAGAAAAGACTCAGGAACCATATGATCCTCTCAATTGATACAGAAAAAGCATTTGACAAAATACAGCATCCTTTCCTGATTAAAACCCTTCAGAGTGTAGGAATAGAGGGTACATTTCTCAATCTCATAAAAGCCATCTATGAAAAGCCTACAGCAAATATTATTCTCAATGGGGAAAAGCTGGAAGCCTTTCCCTTAAGACCAGGAGCACGACAAGGATGCCCACTCTCACCACTATTATTCAACATAGTACTAGAAGTCCTTGCAACAGCAATCAGACAACAAAAAGGGATCAAAGGTATCCAAATCGGCAAAGAAGAAGTCAAAATGTCTCTCTTTGCAGATGACATGATACTCTATATGGAAAACCCAAAAGAATCCACTCCCAAACTATTAGAAGTTATAGAGCAATTCAGTAACGTGGCGGGATACAAAATCAATGCTCAGAAATCAGT
Organism: Ursus maritimus; assembly: GCF_017311325.1. Taxonomy (NCBI): domain Eukaryota; kingdom Metazoa; phylum Chordata; class Mammalia; order Carnivora; family Ursidae; genus Ursus; species Ursus maritimus. The sequence continues at coordinate 54,564,848 of NW_024424008.1, forward strand.
TGCATTTCTATACACGAATAACGAGACCGAAGAAAGAGAAATTAGGGAATCCATCCCATTTACAATAGCACCAAAAACCATACGTTACCTTGGAATTAACTTAACCAGAGACGTAAAGGACCTATATTCTAGAAACTATGAATCACTCTTGAAAGACATTGAGGAAGACATAAAAAGATGGAAAAATATTCCATGCTCATGGATTGGGAGAATTAATATAGTTAAAATGTCCATGCTACCCAGAGCAATCTACACTTTCAATGCTATCCTGATCAAAATACCGAGGATATTTTTCAAAGAACTGGAACAAATAGTCCTTAAATTTGTATGGTAACAGAAAAGGCCCCGAATCGCCAAGGAAGTGTTGAAAAGGAAAAACAAAGCTGGGGGCATCACAATGCCGGATTTCGAGCTGTGCTACAAAACTGTGATCACAAAGACAGCATGGTACTGGCACAAAAACAGACACATAGACCAATGGAACAGAATAGAGAACCCAGAAATGGACCCTTGGCTCTTTGGGCAACTAATCTTTGATAAAGCAGGAAAAAACATCTGGTGGAAAAAAGACAGTCTCTTCAACAAATGGTGCTGGGAATATTGGACAGCTACATGCAAAAGAATGAAACTTGACCACTCTCTCACACCATACACAAAAATAAACTCCAAATGGATGAAAGACCTCGATGTGAGACAGGAATCCATCAAAATTCTAGAGGAGAACATAGGCAGCAACCTCTACGACATCGGCCAAAGCAACCTTTTTCATGACATCTCCAAAGGCAAGAGAAACAAAAGATAAAATGAACTTATGGGACTTCATCAGGATAAAAAGCTTCTGCACAGCCAAGGAAACAGTCAAAAAAACTAAGAGGAAGCCCATGGAATGGGAGAATATATTTGCAAATGACACTACAGATAAAGGACTGGTATCCAAGGTCTACAAAGAACTTCTCAAACTCGATACACGAGAAACAAATAAACAAATCAAAAAATGGGCAGAAGTTATGAACAGATACTTTTCCAATGAGGACATACAAATGGCTAACAGACACGAAAAAATGTTCAAAATCATTAGCCATCAGGGAAATTCAAATCAAAACCACACTGAGATACCACCTTACGCCAGTTAGAATGGCAAAAATAGACAAGGCAAGAAACAACAATTGTTGGAGAGGATGTGGAGAAAGGGGATCCCTCCTACATTGTTGGTGGGAATGCAAGTTGGTACAGCTACTCTGGAAAACAGTGTGGAGGTCCCTTAAAAAGTTAAAAATTGAGCTACCCTATGATCCAGCCATTGCACTACTGGGTATTTACCCCAAAGATACAGACGTAGTGAAGAGAAGGGCCATATGCACCCCAATGTTCATAGCAGCAATGTCCACAATAGCTAAATCGTGGAAGGAGCCGAGATGCCCTTCAACAGATGACTGGATTAAGAAGTTGTGGTCCATATATACAATGGAATAATGAGAGATTATGGACTATGAGAAACAAACTGAGGGCCTCAGAGGAGAGGGGGGTGGGGGAATGGGATAGACCGGTGATAGGTAGTAAGGAGGGCACGTATTGCATGGTGCACTGGGTGTTATACGCAACTAATGAATCATCGAACTTTACATCGGAAACCAGGGATGTACTGTATGGTGACTAACATAATATAATAAAAAATCATTAAATAAATAAATAATTCAAAGCTATTCCAATATTTAAATATCAAATAAATAATTATATTAACAGATTTAAAAAAATTTAAAAAAATAAAAACCTAAATAAAAAACATCACTCTTGGGGCACCTGGGTGGCGCAGTCGTTAAGCGTCTGCCTCTGGCTCATAGCGTGATCCCAGCGTTCTGGGATCGAGCCCCACATCAGGCTCCTCTGCTAGGAGCCTGCTTCTTCCTCGCACACTCCCCCTGCTTGTGTTCCTTCTCTCGCTGGCTGTCTCTATCAAATAAATAAATAAAATCTTTTTTAAAAAGTATAAAAAAATATCACTCTTATAAGAAGCACATCAAAACCATAAGGATACAGAAAGGTTGAAAGTAAAAGACATCAGTTGTACAATTATTTGCTTAAAAACTACAGGTCTTCCTTGACTTACAATGAGGTTACATCCTAAAGAGCCCATCCTAAGTTGAAAATGCATTTAACATACCTAACCTATCGACCATCATAGCTTAGCCTAGCCTACCTTAGATGTGCTCTAACACTTACATTACCCTACAGTTAAGCAAAGTCACCTAACGTAGAGCCTATTTTACAACAAGGTGTTGGGTATGTCATAAAACTTACTGAATACTGAAAGTGACAAAATAGAATGGTACAGAATGGTTGTCAGTGTATTGGTTATTTACTCTGTGATCACATTGACTAGGAGCTTCAGTTCACTGCCACTGCCCAGCATCATGAGAGAGGACCATGCTACATACCGCTAGCCTAGGTAAAAATCAAAATTCAAAATTCAAAATAAAGTTTCTACTGAATGTGTATCATTTTCACACCATCATAAAGTCAAACAAATTTTTAAGTTGAATCACCGTAAGCCAGGGACCATCAGTACTCAATACTAAATGTAGGTTTTTAATGCATTTTAATATCACAAACTTTTTTAAGTATATATTTAAATATTTCTAATACTCAAAAGTAATCAGTAACATAATTTAAAATAGGACCTATTTTCCAAATCACTGAAGAATAGAAAAGGATATAAAACATATTCCATATAGCTTACAATAGAAAAGAGAAAGCAAGAAGCATAAAAGTAGGAAGCACAAAATAGGTGTGAAATATAAAAACAAATAAATCATGAAATAAATACAAGGAGTTTAACTACCACATTAAAATAAAAACATTCTCCAATTGTGCTACAAATTCAACTCTTACTATATGCTTCCTACAAGAAATAGACATAAAGCAAAACAGTTTTTTTTAAATGGCGTGAAGAATAAAGTTTTTCAGGCCAGTGCAAAACAATGCAGCACAAAAATGGCAATGTTAAATTCTGAAAAGGTTTTATTCCTAGCAAAAAGCATCCAACAAAACATAAAATGTCACTTTTTATAAAAGTTACAGTCCACAATGAAAATAGTCATAAATTTTTTTATATGTCAAATAATTTGGCATCAAACTACAAAAAGCAAAAATTATTGGAAACAGGAAAATTGATAAATACATAATTGCAGAGCACTTAAACACCAGTTCTTTGATAAATTAAGAGGAAAAATAAGTGAAGACCCAGGGTTTGAATAAAATTAATAGGATGGAATAGAAATACATCAAACAACATACCCTAAAATCACCAAATATGCCTTCTTTTCATCTGCCCATGAAACATTTATAAAAACTGATAGTGAGCTACACAGAAAACTTCAGTAAGTTCCTAAATGCATATATCATGTAAGCAACATTCTCTGACAACATAATAAGACTAGGAATTAAGAACAAAACGTTTAGGGAAAAAAAAACATTTTAAAAACACTTTGCTAAATAAAATATCTCAAAGAGAATATCAAAATAAGGTACATGTACAAAGTTATTTATATTAGTTCAATATTTTAATTAAATCAAAGCTCAACAACAGAGGCATGGTGAAAAATATAATGGTATTACTATTAGGCAGTTGATAGGAAGTTTTCCTAAAAATTTTAATGGCATGAAAAGATATTAGTGGTTAAAAATGGTATTGAATTTTACATGTTACATACCATAATAATTACAGATGTCAAGTATATATACGTATGTGTATGACATAGGATACAGACTGAATATCTGTATCCTGCAAAATTCATTATGTTCAAACCATAAACCCCAGTGCAACTGTATTTGGAGACGGGGCCTCAAAGGAAGTAATTAAGGTTATATGAGGTCATAATAGGGGCACCCTGATCCAACAGATTAGTGTCCAATAAGACCAGAAAGCTTACTCTTGTTCTCTGTCTTCCCCAAACCTGCACGTACATAGGCACCAAGGAAAGACCATCTGAGGACAACAAAGAGAAGGTGTCTGTCTGCAACCCAAGGGGATGGCTCTCCTCAGACCCCAATCCTACTAGCACCTTGATGTTGGCCTTCCCAGCCTCCAGATCTGTGAAAAACTTTCTGTTGCTTGAGCCACCCAGCTGGTGGTATTTTGTAAAGCAATCCAAGATGACACAGAACAGAGCCTAGAGGAAATGCAGCAAAATCCTGACCCACTTGATTTTGCTGCATTATAGAGTTACAGATGATTTCTGAATACATTTCTTTATTCTCTGTTGTGAATGTGTGTAACTTTTATAATTAGAGAAGGTAAATACATAATAAAAAGAAAAAAAAGACTACTGTCTACCAAGAATAGACTTATTTGGCCCACACACTACCTTTACCAGTGTAAAACTGCTTTTGAGTAGTTGACACAGCACACCCGGTCAATGAAAAATTATTCAGAAGCTAAAGACTGGACAGCTTGGAATAGAAACTGATAGAGAATTTTCTGCTCTCCTTTGCTGGAAAGTTTTTTTTGTTCTTCAAAAATATTTTAATATATTTTAAATATAGTTTTTAAAATTCATATCTATGTACACATACACATACATACATATACGTATCTGCAAAGTGTTTCCATTAAATTTTCTCATTTAAGCCCTATGCTATCAGAAAGACCATTACAGCCATTCCACAGATTAGACAACTAAAGCTTAGAGAAGTTAGGGCAATGACAAAGCCTGTCCACAAACCCTGGACCTGTGAGGTCACATTCAGTGTTCTTCCTACATCAAGCTGCATGAAAGTGTTTCTGGCTCAGAAGCAACTTTGGAATCTTCTACTCAATGTCAGATAAAAGCTAAGATTAGACAGAATTTCTATCCCCTACTAAACATCTCACTGGGCCACTGGTCTCAGTGTTGCCTAAAATGTATATTCAAGTTGAATCCCTCAATAGGATCTTCCAAATCACTAATTCCCTCAATGGATTTAAGCAGGAGTTTATCACTATGCTATTTTAATGAAAAAAAAATTTTTATTCAAAGGACTTCTACCTGATTGATCCTTGTTCAAAGCTGTTTTTAATTTCTGCCTTGTTTCAAGATATATTTTTAATGGTTATATCCTTTCTTTAAAGATCAGAAATACTCTAAAATCATTTTCACAGTGCTCTACTATTCTCATTTCATCTAACGTGAACTCATACACCCTAGGTTTTGTTGTTGGCTAAATCTCTGTATTAGTCTTCCTGTGTTTTATAATTTTTGTTTGCACGCTCAATTTCAATGAAAGCTTTTTCTTTTTCTCTTTCTCACTTGCTATTTCAATCTTGTCCTTGCTTTTTCCCTCCCACTCCAGAAATGTTTCTGTTGGCCTTTAGGCAGCCTGAGACCCCTAGAATAGAAATCATCTTCCATCAATCAGTCTGCCCTGCAGTGATATTGGGGTCATAGGTCCCATCACTGCCTGTCATAGTATATGGCTCTGCCCAGTATGGTTGCAAGACTATCTGGCTCCTTCAACTTCCCTTGGTCTGTAACACCCTGCGAAGACCTGGGGTTATGGCTAAAACGTTCCAGAGATCCGTACTCCCTAGGTGTTAACTCTGAACTATTAGCTGTGTAGATTAAGGCAAGAAACATCTTTCTTTGTCTTGTCTCCAAAGTGGGGATAATAATTGAGTCTACTCCATAGGATTGTGCGAATACATTAATCTAAGCAGGAAGTTTAGGACAATGCTTGACACATAGCAGGTGTTCAATAAATGTTAGCTCTAATTCCAATGAGCTAGCCTAAACAGCTCTTTTTTCCTCCTTTCCCACACAGGGAAACCCTACCCTAACTCTTGATTTCAGGTCAAACCCTAGTCCTCTCTCCTGTGTGGAAGCACTGTTCATCTTTCTACCCGAGACAATGAACTCCTTGCTGCCTGTACCTGCTTCTGATCCTGGAGCTTAGCAGGCCTACAGCAGTGGCCCTGTGTTTTATGTGTATTTCTGTACCATTTGTAGCCAGAGGGTGGATCTTGTTTTTGCATTTGGCAGGTCTTTTACATTTTCTGTATTTTTTATCTACCGCTGGCTAGGGAAGGTGGAGAGGGATTTGGCTCTGGCTCACCTCCTAGTCATAGACTTACAGCACCATCTTTAATTTTCATTGAGGTATTACTGATATGTAACATTGTATTAGTGCTAGGTGTACAACATGAGGATTTGATATATGTGTATATTACAAAAAGATGTTAACTAAACTTGTCATTATCACCACACATGGTTATAATTTTTTCTTGTGAAAAGAACTTCAAAGATCTACTTTCTTAACAACTTTCAAATATAGTACAGTATTAACTATAGTCACCACACTATACATCTCCAGGACTTATTTCTCTTATAACTGGGTGTTTATACCTTACAATCACCTTCACCCATTTCACCTTCTCAACCACCTCCAGCAACCACTAATCTGTTCTCTGTACCACTATGAGTTCACGGTTGTGGGTTGTTGTTTTTTTTTTTAATTCCACTAATAGATCATGCTGTATTTGTCTTTTTCTGACTTATTTCACTTAGCATAATGTTAAGGTCTCTCCAAATTGCTGCAAACAGAAGGATTTCTTTTTTATGGCTGAATGATATTCCATTGTATATGCATACACTATAGTTTCTTTAATCATCTGACAATGGACACTTGTGTTTCTAGTCCATAAGTATTATAAATAATGCTGTAATGAACATGGGGGTAGATAGCTTTAAGACAGTGATTTCATTTCCTTCAAATAAATATCTGCAAGTGGAATTGCTAGATTACATGGTAGTTATATTTTTAACTTTGAGGAAGCTTCACACCATTTTCCATAGTGGCTGCACCAGTTTACATTCCCACCAATAGTCGCAGCATCATCTTGACTCTTTTTTAGACTCTGATGCTGGTCCCACTAAGCTACAGTGTACCACCCTGCAGGGCATCACTCTCTCCAATCACTCCATCACTCTCTCCAGTGTGTATCATCCAGAGGAGGGAAACCAAAGTTTTTCTCTTCTAATTAGGGGCTCTTCCAAGTTGACAGGTTTGGCTCTGGTAGATGAGGACTGATCCAACATGAGCTTAGCTAATTAAACATATTTCACCCTGAAGAAAATGTTGTTTCTGTCTCCATTCCCTGCCTTTCTGCACTACTTCTGTCAGAGTCCTCCCTGAGCCCCCTTCAAAGCTGCAGTCAATGTCATATGGCGTGGTGGCTCCCAAACCTGGCTATCAGTTCTCTTTCTAAAAACACAACATCGCAAGGCCCCTCCCCAGGATTTAGTAGGCCAGGAAACTTTTTTTTTTTTTAAGTTCAAAATATAAATAGCTCACTGCATACCTACTAGAATGGCTAAAATCAAAAAGACTATTAGACCAAGTGTTGGGGGGGATGTGGAGCAACTTGCACTTGTTGCTGATGGGAATGTAAGAAGTTAGCATACGCCTATCATTTGTAACCATCTGATATACCAGCCCTGTCATGCCTAGATTTTACCCACGAGAAATGAAAGCACAGAAAGTTACACATACACACTCACAGCAGCTTTCCTTGTAATGGCCCCAAACTGCAAACAACCTAAATGTCCACCAACAAGTCAATGATTAATCACGGTACAGCCACGCAATGGACTCATCAAAATGTACTATTGATACATGCAACAACGTGGATGATCTCAAATAATTATGCTGAGTCAAAACAGCCAGACCCCTCCCCCAAAAAAGATGACATATTATAGTACTCTTACAGAAAACTCTAGAAAATGCAGAGTGTCTATGGTGACAAAAAGCAGATCATTCATTGCCTAGAAAGCGAACAGGGAAGACAGGGGGGTAGGTGGGAGGTATAACAAAGGCACTCAATGAAACTTTGGGAGGTGATGAATATGTTCATTATCTTGATTATGGTGATGTTTTCACAAATATATACACATTTCAAACTTACCAAATTCTATATTTGAAACATATACAGTTTGTTGTACCTCAGATTTAAAAATCTAAATGGCCTGACAGAAAGGGATGGCCTGATCCTGAAAAGTCATTAGATTCAAGTCACTGACCCCATACACCACCCGTACCACCTGTACCACCCACCAGGTGGCACAGGTGGCACCAATCCCAATTGTGTGCTTTAAGCTCCACCCTAACTACCCTCCGGTCACCTTCAGATGAACTCTTCAGATAAAATTCGTAAATAAATGTGGACTTAAAAATACTTAGTGTAAATTTATTTATTTTAGCTACTTCTATTAAGTTCTTTGCCCAGATAGCTGGTAACCAAGGACTTTGGAGAAAAGATAGTGTTGCCATTGTGCCCACAGGTATTTACAGATCACCAGCAGGCACAGCATAGGACTAAGTGCCTATTGGGGATAGAAGGGAACGATGGAGGGAACCAGTAAAAATGAACAGAACACAATCCTGCCCAACAAGTAATGTGTCACAGTGGCTCAGAGCTTGGGCTCAGCATTCTGACAGCTAAATAAATAGCTTGGTGGCAGGAAGAAAACCACTACTTTAAATAACTGAATTTTTCACTTTTCAAATAATTAGGTTGCATCAAATGGACAGATAGAGGCTGGCACCAAAACTTAAATTAGTGTGTTCTCCACGAGCAAAGCAAGAATATTATCCTGCAGGCTTGAGTTCAGTGTGGGGAATGTGAATAGGGAAACTCTAAAGGAAAGTATAGGGAAGAGTGTTTGATGTGGGCAGGGAGGAAGTGGCAGAAAATGGGCCTTGGGTTTTTAAACTGGAGAGGGACATGATCAGATATACATTTTAGAAAAATAAATCTAGAAGATGGATTGGAGTTGAGATGAGACTGAGGCCCAGCAGACAATTAGGGGGCTTCTGCAATCATCCCAGACATGGCTCAGGGAGGAAAAATTAATCATATGAAAGTAAAAAACAATTTAATTTGGTTAGCCTCTCTGGATTCCTTTTAAGGAACAAATAAAAAGTCAAATTCATCTAATATTTTAGTTAAGAACAAGTAATGAATTATATTCAATAAATACGGAGAGATTTTAAGTATACTTAAAGCTGGAAAGGCAGACTCATGCATGCCCTCGTCTTTTGACCCCTATCAGCCATGTAAGAATGGGTCCTGGGCCTGGAACACTTCCTTACCAAGAGATAAAGAGCCCTCACAGTTTGTGCTTTGTGTGGGATTATCTTTCCCTGTTTCAGACCCAATATATGCTCCTTTTCCTTCTTAAGCATGTGTGTCATATAGCACTTTGTCAACCCCACTGCCATATTTGGACCCTGTGGGGAGTGGTCAGGGTCCTACTGCAGCACAAAATGGGTACATGCCAGCCACCTGCCCTGTGCTGGATGCTGAGAGGAACCTGTTGGCTACTGGAGACTGATGCCCAATACTGAAGTTGTCTTGCCATCTCTTCTCTTTGTAAGCAGAACATTGTTCTCTCCAGTTCCACTGCCTGTGTTGGGTTTTCCTTGGTGACTCCAAGGCCAAGATTCAGTGTGCAGAAGTGCTCAATGTCTATTCCTACTGATAAGTAATAGATGTCACTGTTCATCACTAAAACCAATACTATAACCAATGAGGGAAAGAAGGTGCAGAGAAGGAGAAAGACTGGCTATTGCCACAGGGCAGGTGAAAGAAGATGAGGACTTGAACCAAGACACTAAGATTGGAGAGAACAGAGGTTTAAAAACTATTTATGAGATAAATTTGACAGGACTCGATATATTAAATAAGGAATATACTAACCATGTCAATCACAGTGTCTCTATGCCAGCTTCCCTTATGAAGGTAACTGTCTAGTTCCTATCATTTGGGGAAAGGTGGTCATACTTCATATCACATTAACTTGCTCCTCCTGTGACAGGTGCTTAGAGTAAGATGAGTGTCTATCATAAGGGAAGGCTTTCAATAGGCTAACAAGTACCCCACAATGGGACCTAGTGAGATGAGCCAAGCCAGTCTGATTCCTGATCCCATGAATTAGAAACCCTGAACATAAAGAAAAGCAAGCTGTGAACAACAAGACCAAAGGCCCAAATGAGATTAAACTGAAGCTATATGAAGGAGAAAGGCTGAAACCATGAGAGATCATAGCAAGCCAAAGTTCTGAAGATAATCTACAATAAAAAGATACAGAATGGAAGAAAAGAATAAGGAAGTTAACTGTCAGAGGTGAATACAGCAGAGATGTTGAGATCACAATAACGGGGAGTTCTACAAACTGCAGGTCCTGAGGTTTCTAGAGCTGCCTTGGGTCCAGTTGCACTTCTTATAAGGCCTGTCTCACTACCATTAGAACCCATCTCCATTCCTTGGGCAACCTAAAGACATAACTAGAATAAGAAGAATAAGAAGAAAGGTTTCAAGGATGACTCCCTGGTTTCTAGCTTGGGTAAACAGGTAAATGTTGGTGTCATCAACTAAAATAAAGAATCCAAGAACAGGAAAAATGTTAGGAAGGAAGAGGATAGGTTTATCCCAAGACCTCTTGAATTTGAGAGGACTATGGGTCTTTCTGGTGAAGGCAGCCAGCAGAATTGGTCTTAGACTTGAAATCTGGAGAAAAGGTCTGGGCTAGAGATAGATATTTCATCCTCATCAGCATATGGTTAATATCTGAAATGGCAAGTATGGAGGAGATCAACCAGGGCAAGAGTATACAGTAAGATGCAGAGGCCTGGGGTTGGAACCCTAAGGAGCACCAATATTCCAGCAGCAGATGGAGAAAGGGGGGACTGCAAATAAGTCATAGGGGGATTGGCCAAAGATGTATAAGGAGGGAATGGGAAAACATAGCACACAAAGTCCAAAATTATAGAGTTTCAAGGAGGACACAACCTGAAGTGTCAAATGCAACATCCAAATCACTAAGAATTAAACAGGGTCTACTGGATTTGGATATTAGGAAACTATAGCAAAAGTATTTTCAATCAGGACAAAAATGGAAGGAAAATTACAATTAATTGCAACAAGTATGGAACTTCATGTCAAAATGTCACAGGGAAAGCTTGTGATCAAGAAAGTGGAGCCAGTATCTTGAGACCTCCTTCATAAACTACATTTTGGGGGTCTGGGGGTGGAATGTATACATATACATTTCAAAGAAAATAAAAATTTTAAAGATTAAAATTCTCTATGTAAATGGAGTAGAAACTACAGTGGGCTAGAGACATGGGACAACTGGGTCCTCAAGGCAACAGGGCCAGAAATAGGCAATGGGACTATTTTAACACTATAGAATAGGAACCAAGTGTGCCTAAGAGAAGGCAAAGGATTGGAATCTGTCTCCCTGCATGAAGCCAAGAAGTGGGACTGTATTCCCACATAAAAATGGAAGCTTGGATCATGGTCAAAATGAGTTTTCATGTAGCACAGGTAATTAGAACAAAAGTTTGAAAATTAAAGGACAGAAACATCTAGGCCAACTATCAGTTAAATATGGTTGATTGAACATGTAAATTTATCTCTTTTCCTTCCTGATATTCCAATAAAACAATATTACAGAATTTTAAATGCTATAAACCCACAAGGACAAAGAGAACAGAAAATCAGAGATGGTATCAAATGATGGATGACAGAGAAAAGGAAAAGACATTAAAAGACTCTAGAAAGCTGAATACCAAGTACAGGCAGAGGGTGCCAATGACAAACCATGATACAGAACACTGGAAAGTCTCCATGGTCTGCAACAGCAGGAGCTAGGAAGGCAGGGGTGGTGTCTGGGGCTGAAAAAGATGGACTAAATAACAGTGAAAAAGTAGATTTCTGTGTACTCTTCCCCCCTCTTGCAGAGCCAAGTGACAACCCTTCCCCAACCCAAAATGAGAGAAATGATTCATTTGGGGATGAAACTAAACCAAATGGGCTCCATATTCAGAAAGTAAGACTCCCAGCCTCCTTTCATTGCTTTGCTCCAAGAAATAATCCTGGGTGAATAGATTCCAAACAGGAAATTGGTGGATTCTTCTCTGGGGAAATTGAACACCCCAAGAAAACAAACCTACAGAATCTGACATTTTTGAGTTTCAAAATAAAGCATCAGGACCTTCACCTTGACCACCCCACAGTGATGCACAACAGTCAGCAAGAAGCACCCATAATGGAGCTCTCCTAAGTGCCTTACCCTTAATTGGGCTGGGTTGACCAAGAGTATCATGACCTTTGGAGAAATTCTCCAGGACAAAAAAGGAAAACAAATCAATCAGAAAAAGAAAGAAAATGGAGACAATGAAGAAAGAGAATTTTTTAAACTGTAATATTCTCAGAGAAATAAGATTATATTCACAACAGACAAAAATAGGTTACTATAAAAAGGAACAGTCAGAATAAAAGCTTGAAATTTAAAAAAATATATATAGTAACTGAAATAAAATGGAAAATTTGAAAGATAAAGTTGAGCACTTGTCCCCCAAAAGAGAGCAAAAAGACAAATTCAGAAAAAAATAGGAGGATAAGATCAATCTAGGAAGTTCAACATTAAAATATCCAGAAAGAAAAGCAGAGGTGATAAGGTTTTTTAAAAAAATATTTTTAGGGGCGCCTGGGTGGCGCCCCTAAAAATATTCAGCTCAGGGCGTGATCCCGGCGTTACGGGATAGAGCCCCACGTCGGGCTCCTCTGCTGTGAGCCTGCTTCTTCCTCTCCCACTCCCCCTGCTTGTGTTCCCTCTCTCGCTGGCTGTCTCTATCTCTGTCAAATAAATAAATAAAATCTTTAAAATATATATATATTTTTTTAAATTCCCCAAAATGTAGAAGTTTCCAGATTAAAAAGTTACAACTTGTGTCTAGAAGGTTAAAAAAAAAAAAAAGCTAAACTATACCAATGCAGATAAATTTTGAAATCTTAAAATACCAGGGCTAAAATTTTGTTCTCAAAAGCTTATATGAAGGGGAAAAAAAAAACAGGTCACATAAAACCTATCTAGAATCAGCTCCACTAGAAGCTAGAATGCAACAGAACATTGTCTTCATAAATCAGAGGGAAATTATTTTAGCTAGAACATATACTCAGACAAGGTATCAATCACATGTTAAAGAGAATATAGATAACCACAGAAAGTACGGTTTCAATAAATTTGCTTTCTATGTAAATTTCCCTTTCTTAGGAAGTAACTAGAGAGTGCATCCATCAAAAAAAAAAAAAAGCAAACCAGAAAAGGAATACACAAAACCTAGGAAATGGAGAATCCTATACAGGACAGAGGCAAAAGACCAGGAGGAAAACTGCTCAGCAGAGTTAGAGAGCAGCTAATACAGAAGGGAAGAAAAGAGGAAGGACTCCAGGGAAGGGGAAGAAGGAACAGGTGTAGATTACCTAATGTGTTTTACTACCTGGAATGGATTTTACTAATTTTTGGAGTGTTTAAATCAAATCAATGATATGTAATATAGGCAACTACATTAAAAAATACTATACATCTCTCAACATGAATTACTTTCAATAATATTTGAATCACAAAATTATATGTAGAATGGTAACTTTTATGTAAGTTTTTAAAACAAAAAACCTGTTATTTATTAATACGTAAAATGAAGGTTAGAGCATTAAAAATGACTGGAAGTATATAAAATTTCCCATTTGATTTGCCTATGAATAAAGGAAAAGGACAATAGGGCGAGGAATCAAGGGAATTTCTACTTGATCTGTAGGTTTTCAATAATTATAAGCAGTAATACAGGATAGTGGTTATGAGTTCAAATTCTATAACCCAACTCTCTGGATTTGTATTTCTGCTTCACTTACTACTTGTCTGACCTTAAGCATACTATTTAACCACTGTATTACTTATGATCTTCATTTCTACAACAGTGTCATTCATTATACTAAAATCACGGAAATGTTGTAAGAATTAAATGAATCTATATGTTAAACAGACACATGAAAAAATGCTCAACATCACTTGTCATCAGGGAAATACAAATCAAAACCAATGAGATAACATCTTAGACCAGTTAGAATGGCTAAAATTAACAAGGCAGGAAATAACCAATGTTGGCGAGGATGTGGAGAAAGGGGAACCCTCTTACGCTGTTGGTGGGAATGCAAGCTGGTACAGCCACTCTGGAAAATAGTATGGAGGTTCCTCAGGAAGTTAAAAATAGAGCTACCCTACGACCCAGCAATTGCACTACTAGGTATTTACCCCAAAGACACAGATGTAGTTAAACGAAGGGGCACATGCACCTCCATGTTCATAGCAGCAATGTTCACAATAGGCAAACTGTGGAAGGAGCCAAGATGCCCTTCAACAGATGAATGGATAAAGAAGATGTGGTACATATATACAATGGAATATTATTCAGCCATCGGAAAGGATGAATGCCCACCATTTGCATCGATATGGATCAAATGGAGGATATTATGCTATGTGAAGTCAAGCAGAGAAAGACAATTGTCATGGTTTCACTCATGTGGAACATAAGAAATAGTGCAAAGGATCATAAGGGAAGGGAGGGAAAACTGAATGGGAAGAAATCAGAGAGGGAGACAAACCATGAGAGACTTAACTCTGGGATACAAACCGAGGGTTGCTGAAACAGAGGTGGGTGGTGGAATGGGGTAACTGGGTGATGGGCATTAAGGAGGGCACGTGATGTGATGACCACTGGGTGTTATACATAACTGATGAATTACTGAACACTACATCTGAAAATAATGATGTACTACATGTTGGCTAATTGAATTTAAATTTTTTAAAAAAGGAAACCTATAATTTCTTTCTCTGCTCCCTTAATATGTAAATCTTTTTAAAGACCTCTTGCCCATTTTTCAATCCAGGAATGTCTACATATAGGCCCTGAGAGCCATCTTTTTGAAATGTTAACATCAAAGGGTATCTCCCAGTTTCCACGAGAAGGTAGGAGCCCAACTTCCATGGGCACTTTGCTCCAAGTAAAACGACCTTCTGTCATGAAGATAAAAGAAAGTTAACTTGTCCTTTGGGCAAGGCCAGTTAGCAAATACAAATGGCCTATGATCCCTCCATACCCCAGCAGTTCACAGCTCTCCAAGCCCTTGTTTTTGGCAGAGTTGAGCTCAGATTTTAGTTCTGGTGCCTCTCCTCTATTGCAACAGCCTTGAATAAAGTTTTCCTTGCCAGCTTAAAAAAATAATTATTTATATATATATATGTGTGTGTGTGTATATATGAATGTATATATGAATATATACATATGAATGTATATATATATGAATGTATATGTACATATATATGTATATAAACACTTAGAATGTCTGCTACAAGGCATAAAATTATAATAAACACCATACATGTAATAGAATTTTGAGGGGAAAATATTTGAAACAAATTAATTTTCAGTTCTAGTGTTGTATATATAGGATCTATAATATTGGTCTGTATTTCTAGATTTTTATTTACAATAAAACATTGTTCTAAAAGTTTAGGTGAAAACTTCCTCTTTCAGCAGGATCAAGTAACTGGGTCTAGGTTTACCCTCTACTAAAACAACCAGAAAAATGGACCAAATATATGTAACAATGGATTTCAGACACTGGACAATAAGGAGCACACAGCAGTGATCCTGGAGGAAAGAGAAACCAACGAAGTGAGCCCTTTGACTGTTCCAGGTCATTGCCTGGTGACAGTTCCCAGACCACAGAAGGGAAATCCAAAAGGAGCTTAACATTCTGAGTTGAACAGAGGGAGACTGGAGCTCAATGAAGACAAAGTCACTGGAATTTATATGAAGGAACACTGGAGGGGATAACTGCCCACAGAAAGAGTACCAGAAATCCATAGATTGAGGGGTGGAAGAATCCTCAAATTTTTGGCTGAACAGTTATCCACATATGCATGACCTGTAACTCTACAAGGAAATAAGTCAAACAACTTTTGCAGCTCATGTTGGCTTAAGAATAGTTAGTTCATATAACCACCAGCCACAGTAAGGAGATCTCATAATACATGGGGCATCAGAGAGTGTATTCAGAAGGGTATCATCTTTGTAGTGAGACCAACTAACCCTGAAGACTGCCTGAACTCACGCTAATAAGACATAAAAGTAAGCTTTAAGAAAACTGAGTTAACTCCAGATAACTAAACTATGTGATAGAAGAGAGTCCAACACTTTCTAAAGGATTACAAAATCCAGAAGTCAATGGCATAAATTTCATGAGGTCTGGTGTCCAATCCAAAACTATCAAATATATAGATAGGCAGGAAAATATAACCCATAACCGAAAAACAATCATTAGAAACAGATCCAGAAATTACAGAATTGATAGAATTAGCAGACAAGAACATCAGAACAGCTAGTATAATTAACATGTGCAAGAATGTAGAGAAAAGCGTGAATAGGGTGAGGTAACAATGGAAAACACACACATCAAACCCAAAAGGAAATTCTAGAAACAAAAAGATAGCTGAAATGAAAAATTCATTGGATCAGATTAACAGATTAGGCACTACAGGAATAATACCCAAAATGAAGCATGGAAGGCAAAAGGGAAAAAGAACAGAGCAGGCGGTCAATGAAAAAAAAGTGCCCAGCATTCTAAAACTTGTGTAATTTAAGTCTGAGAAAGAGAAGGGAAGGAAAGACAGAAAACTATTTGATAAAATAGCAAAATATTTCTAGTTGGTAGAAATGATAAACCTACAGATCCAAGGAAGCCCAAAAAAAGCCAAGAATATGAATAATCACAACAAAGCACAGCACAATCAAACTTCTGAGAGCTAGGAATAAAGAGAAAATCAAAAGGAAAAAAAATTACATAAGGAAAATAAGGCAATTCATAAACTTCTTGTTAGAAGCTATGCAACCCAGAAGAAAATGGAGTGTTATCTTTAAGGTAGAAAAGAGAAAACTGTCAACCTACATTTCTACACCCAACAAAAATATCAAAAATGAAGGCAAACTAGACTTTTTCTGAGAAGCAGATGCTGAGAGACCTTCCCAAGAAATATTCAAAATAGTTCAGATAGGAGACAACAATACCAGATGGAAATTTGATCTACACAAAGGAACAAAGGATACCAGAGGGTAAATCTGAAAGACTAAAAAATATTTTTAATTTTCAAATCTGAAAGACTAAAAAATACTTTTAATTTTCAAATGTCCTTGAAGGATGATTGTTTAAAGGACAATAAACATGTATTATGATGTTTATAAAACACATAGAAGTAAAACAAGTAACAATTTTAAAAAAGAATGACTATGAAAAGATGCTCAACATCACTAGCCTTCAGAAAAATGCAAATCAAAACACAAGGTACTACGTCATGCACATTAAGATAACTATTATTTTTAAAACAGAAAACAAGTGTTGGCGAGGATGTAGAAAAGCGGGACTCCCTGTGCACTGTTGGTGGGAATGCTAATGGTTTGGCCACTATGAAAAATAGTCAGTTCCTCAGGAAGTTAGACACAGAATTACTACATGCTCTAGCATTCCACTCCCTGGTGGATGCATGGAAGAATTAAAAGCAGGAACTTAGAGTCAAACGAATGTTCATGGTAGCATCTACAATCACCAAAAGGCAGAAAAAACACAGATATTCAAGAGATGAGTAGATAAACAAAATTTGGTGTATATACATACAATAGAATATTACAGCCTTTAAAAGGAGTGAAATTCTGAAACATGCTACTAACATAGACAAACCTTGAAAACTAAGTGAAATTAGCCAGAAATAAAAGGACATTTTATGATTCCATGTATCTAAAGTACCTGGAATAGACAAATTTATAGAGGCAGAAAGGAGACTAGAGATTACCAAATGTTGGAGAGAGAAACAGTGAGTTATTGTTAAATGGGTACAGAGTTTCTGTTTGGCATCATGAAAAAGTTATGGAACTGTATAGTGGTGAAGACTGTATAACACTGTGAATACCATAGTTCCCCCTTATCCATGGGGGATATATTCCAAGGCTCCCAGTGGATGTCTGAAACCATGGTTGGTACCAAACCATATATACACACTGTGTTTTTTCCTATATATACATACATGATAATGTTTAATTCATAAGTTAGGTCTAGTAAAATAAATAAAATAACAATACACAAAGTTACAAGAATGTGGTCTCTCAAAGTATCTTATTGTGCTTTACTCATCCTTCTTGTGGTGATGTGTGATAAAATGCCTACATGATGAGGTAAAGTGAGGTAAATGACCTTGTGACACAGTGTTAGGCAACTATTGACCTTCTAACAATACATCAGGACAAGGATTATCTGCTTCCAAAACATGGTTGACCGCAGGTAATTGAAACCACAGAAAAGGAAACTGGATAAGGGAGTGTACTACTGTATACTTAATGCTACTGGATTGTACACTTAAAAATAGTAAAACGGAACCAGAAAAAAGATCAATAAGGAAAAAGGTGGCTTGCACATTGGACCAAACAGACATATACAGAACACCCAAATACAGAAAACGCATTTTTCTCAAGTGCACGTGAACATTCTCCTGGATAGACCATGCATTAGGCCACAAAATAAGCCTTAGTAAACTTTAAAATATTGAAATCATAAAAGTATCTTCTCTGATCACAATGGAATAAAATTAGAAATCAGTAGCAAAAGGAAAACTGGATAATCCACAAATGTGAATATTAAACAATAGTCTTAAACAACCAGAGTGTGAAAGAAGAAGCTGCAAGGGAAATTCAAAAACTATCTTAAGACAAATGAAGATGAAAATGCAACATACCAAATCTCATGAAAGCAGTACTAAGTAATTTTGTTATAAAAGCTCATATTAAGAATAAAGATCTCAAATCAACAACCTAACTTTACACCTCCAGAAACTAGAAAAAGAACAAAATAAACCCAAAGCTAGCAGAAGGAAATAAAGATTAGAGCAGATAAACAAAATAAAGAAAAAAAAAGAGGAAAAAAAATGAAACCAAGAATTGGTTCTTTGGTGGGGGGAAAAACCATCATAAAATTGACAAGCCTTTAGCTAGACTAACTAAGGGAAAAAAAATCAAGACTCAAACAACTAAAATCAAAAGAAGGGACATTACAAATAATTTTACAGAAATGAAAACAATTATGAGAGAACACTATAACCAACTATATACCGACAAATTGGGATAACAAAGATCAAATGGACAAATTTCTAGAAACATACAATCTCCAAATAGATACAGACCTATTACTAGTAAAGAGACTGAATCAATAATCCACCTCTCTACCCCCTCTCCCACCAAAGAAAAGCCCAGGAACACATGGCTTCACTGGTAAATTCTACTTAACATATTAAGAAAAATATCAACCCTTGTCAAGTTCTTCCAAAAAAATTGAAGAAAAACTTCCAAACCTATTCTAGGAGGACAGCATTACCCTGTTACCAAAGTCAGACAAAAACACAACTACAGACCAATATCCCCAATGAATACTGATGCAAAAAATCCTGAACAAAATACTAGCAAACAAAATTCAGCAGCACATTAAAAGGATCATCATGACCAGGTAGGATTTATTCCTAGAATGCAAGGGATTTAACATTCAAAAAGCAATCAATGTAGTATACAACATTAACAAAATGAAGAAAGAAAACTATATGGTTATCTCAATTGATGCAAAAAAAGCATTTGATAAAGTTCAACACCCTTTCATGATAAAAACACTCAACTAGAAATAGAAGGAAACTACCTCAACATAATGAAGGCCATATATGGAAAGCTCATAGCTAGCATACTCAGTGGTGAAAACCTAAAAGCTTTTCTTCTAAGAACAGAAGGATGCCTGTTTTCATTTCTATTCAACACAGTACTAAAAGTCTTATCCATAACAATATAGCAAGAAAAAGGAAAAAGACCTCCAAATTGGAAAGTAATATCTCTGTTTACAGATGATATCCTATATCAAAAATCCTAAAGATACCACACACATGCACTGTTAGAACAAATTGAACAAAGTTGCAGGTTAAAAAAAACAAAAATCAGTTGCATTTTTATACACTAACAAATGAATAATCTGAAAAAGAAATAATTCCATTTACAATAGCACCAAAAAGTATAAACTGCTTAGGAATAAACTTAACCAAGGAGGCAAAACACTTGTACAATAAAAACAACAAGACATTCTTAAAGATGACACCAATAAATGAAAAGATATTCCATGTAAATGGAAGGCTTATTATTAAAATGTCAATACTATCCAAAGTGATCTATACATTCTGTGCAATCCTTATCAAATTCTCTAAGGCATATTTTACAGAAATAAAACCCATCCTAAAATTTATACATCATTTCAAGGGACCCTGAAGAGCCAAAACATCCCTGGAGAAGAATCCAGTTGGATGTCTCAGACTTTCTTATTTCAAACTTCTTGCAAATCTACAGTCACCAAAACAGTATATTATCATGAAAACAAATATATAGACCAATGGAATGTAACAGCCCAGAAATAAACCCTCACATACATGGTCATATGATTTCCAGCAAGACCTTAAAGACCATTCATGGGGAAAAGGCTGCCTCTCTACACAAAGTGTTGCAAAACTGAATATCGATGACAAAAAGAATGAAACTGGATTCTTACCTTATACTATTTACAAAAATTAACTAAAAACTGATCCAAGACCTAAATGTAAGAGCTAAAACTATAAAACTCTTAGAAGAAAACATAGAGGGGAAGTTTAATTAGCATTAAATTTGGCAATAATTTCTCAAATAGGACCCCAAAAGCACAGGCAACAAAAGAAAAAAAATAAACTGGACTACATCAAAACTTCTGTATAGGGCACCTGGGTGGCTCATTCAGTTAAGGGACTGCCTTCGGCTCAGGTCATGATCCCAGGGTCCTGAAATCAAGCCCCACATCAGGCTTCCTGCTCAGTGGAGAGCCTGCTTCTCCCTCTCCCTGCTGCTCCCCCTGCTTGTGCTCTTTCTCTGTGTCAAATAAATCTTTAAAAAAAAAATAAAACTTCTGTGCAAAGAACACAATCGACAGAATGAAACACAACTATACATTGGGAGAAAATATTTACAAATCATATATCTGATACTAACAAGTGGTTAGTATCTAGAATATATAAAGAACTCCTACAACTCAATCACAAAACACACACAAGAGCCTTGGTTAAAAAATGGCAAAAGTCTTGAATAGACATTTCTCCAAAGAGCGTATACAAATAGCCAATAAGCACATGAAAAAATGTTTAGTAGTACTAATAATTAGGGAAATAAAATCAAAACTAAATGAGATACCATTTCATACCCATTAAGATGGCTACTATAAAAAAAAAAAGGAAGAAAAGTGCTGGTAAGGATGTGGAGAAACTAGAACCCTGTGCATTGCTGATGGGAATGTAAAATGATGCAGCCACTATAAAAAAAAACAGTATGGCAGTTCCTCAGAAATTAAAAATAGAGCTACCATATGATCCAGCAATTCCACTTCTAGGTATATACCCAAAAGAATTCAAAGTATCCATCTCAGAGATATTTGTACACCCATATTCAAAGCAGCATTATTCACAGTAGCAAAAAGGTAGAAACCAAAGTATTCATCAGTGGAAGAATAGATAAGTACAATGTGGTATAGACATGCAATGGAGTATTACTTATACTTTGAAAAGAAGGAAATTCTGACACATGCTATAACATGGATGAATGAACCTTGAGGGCAATGTGCTAAGTGAAATAAGCCAGTCACAAAAAGACAAGTACTGTATGATTCCATTTATATAAAGTATCTAAAGTAGTCAAGCTCAGAGACAGAATGTAGAAAGGTTGCTAGAAGCTGGGGAAAGAAGAAAAAAATTGTTTAAATAGGTATAGACTTTCAGTTTTGAAAGACGAAGAGTTCTGGGGATGGGCTGCATGACAATGTGAATGTACTTAATTAGCACTACTGTACTCTACACTTAAACGGTTAAGATGGCAAATTTTATGTATTTTACAATTAAAATTTTAAAATCATAAATTATAAAGAACAGGAAAAATGACCCCCCAAAGTATGATCTGAGATTATAAAAGTGGAAGCAAACAATTTACATAAATATATAATCTGTGTTAAATATAAATACCATCTCTAAGTTTATGGAGTTTTATCAAGTTTATGGAGTTTTTCTTAAAGTCAGAATTAAAATTTTTTTTAAAGATTTTATTTATTTATTCGACAGAGATAGAGACAGCTAGCGAGAGAGGGAACACAAGCAGGGGGAGTGGGAGAGGAAGAAGCAGGCTCATAGCGGAGGAGCCTGATGTGGGGCTCGATCCCATAATGCCGGGATCACGCCCTGAGCCGAAGGCAGACGCTCAACCGCTGTGCCACCCAGGCGCCCCCAGAATTAAAATTTTGATAGCATTTTTCAAGGCAAAAATATTCAGATGAAAATAAAGATCAAGGAAAAAATGTAAAGGGAAATGTGGAGTATAGGGAGGATTTGTGGGTTTTGGTTTGGGACCTTGCTTTTGATTGAGCTGGGTTTTTTTTTTTTTTTTCATTTCTTTTTTCTTTTGTTTGGTGTTTTTGTTGTTGTTTATGAAAGAGTAGAGATTTGAACATGTTTACAGTCTGAGGAGAAGTTATCAGTAGAAAGGAAGAGACTGAAAATACAGGCAAGAGATGGATGCAGAAAAAAAACTTCTGAAACTACCACTCAGGAAGACCTTATACAAGTAGTTCAGAGTCTTACTAAGAAATGTTTAAGATGTAGGGGACCCTTCTACCTCTCAAGACAAACTCATTGTCAATGAGGACAGCTTTACTAGGGGAGAAGCCTAGACCCAATTTCAAGTGTCTCTGAACAATAGCTCTGTATGTAGCTTTCCAGGATCCAAAAAGTCCATTTCTCTCCAAGAACTCCTAGCTTATGATTTAATACCCCTTGATCTGGGTAATTGTGATCCTAAGTATGTGCCGAAAACCACAATGACCAATTTACATCGCCATAGTCCACCCTCTGCCCATTGGAAGTGATCATGCTTCTACCACATGGGTTGGTACATTTATAATTTCTGTAATCTGGCACCAAACAATTGCCTGTCAGCACAATTCATATTATTTGCCCTATTTGAGCATCACTGTGGACTTGTGGTCTTGCATAAACTCGTTTAATGTATCATAGTCATTATTTACTTTTTCGAAGCTCACATTATTACTTCAGTACAGCTCAAGTTCTCATGCCCCAAATACAGAATCAGCTCTTCTCCAAGGAAACTTGGCTCCTTTTTGTGGAAATGATAGTAGAAACCCAAATGCAGCTTACTAGACAAGAATATTGTTTCATAGAAGCACATGAAATGGTTTGATGACATCAGAAAAGAAATTATCTTTCCAAAAATGTGGGGGGTTCATGTTGATACAGTATTTCCCCCTTATCCACAAGGGATACTTTCCAAGACCCCCAATGGATGCCTGAAATCACAGATAGGACCAAACCTCACATATACACACAGTTTTGTCCTATGCATGCATGCCTAAGATAAAGCTCAATTTATAAATTAGACACAGTAAGGAATTACCAATAGAGCAATTACACTGTCATTAAAGTTTGTGAACATGGTCTTTCTCTCAAAATATCTTATTGTACTATACTTACCCTTCCTCCTTCTATGATGATGTAAGATGATAAAATGCCTGCATGATTAACTGAAGTGAGGGGAACGACAAAGGCACTAACACTGGGGCACTACCAACCTTCTGACAATATGTCAGTAGGAGGATCATCTGATTTCAGACCACCTTTGACTGCAGGTAACTGAAACCACTGAAAACAAAACCATGGAATGGCAGGAGGGAAGGGGGAGGACCACTATATTTTCAATTTGCCAACCTCCCTCCAGAGAACCACTAAAAAAAATACGCAGGCTTAAGATACCTGGCATCTCAGAGTAAATCAAACTCATTGTCAGCGAGGACACAGTTCCCCTGGGAGACAAAGCTGAGGCTGTGCCCAAGTGTCACTGAACAATATCTCTGCAATAAGTAAAAATTGCAAGAAAAGGTAGAATACAGCCAATACCAGCTTCACAGGTTTTATTTAAAAAAAAAATCTTCTCTAATTCTTCATTTTCAGGATCACTAGAGTTCCTATTTAATTTTTGTCATAAATGGCTTTAGTTTTGAACTACAACTGCCTTTGGATAAATTGATATTCACTGTTTTTTCCTGAGCCAGCCCAGCTTTTCAAAATCCAACTTGTATCAGAGAAAACGACTAAAATAAAATTTAAAAATTAGTGACTTTTCATACTTTCTCTCAAAGTTCAAGTGGAAAATTTTCTGTAAGGCCCCCTTAAGATTTATGCAATATTGGCTGGGCTCCTTCAGAACAAACTAAACAATCAAAGACATTTAAGGCGAACACACTGCAATCTGAGCATTAGATTCACGTCACATTCTCGTACCACCCAAAGCCGACTTCCCAAACAAAACAGGTTTTAGCCATTTTGTTTTTACAGCAAGAAACCCGCAACCTTACACAGTAAGGATTTCCATGACTAGCCTGTGTTTTGTGCTACCTGCTCAACTACTAAAGAGAGGAAATGTAGTATATTCTTCAGGGTAACTCCATGGGTAGGACACAACTAGATATACAATATAAGAGACTGTTTTGCCAAATTCAAATCCAGTTCATCAGGTATTAAACTACTGTGAACTGGATGGGATTGAGCCTTTTTTTTTTTTTTAGAAAATCTCTATTTATATGGTCCCTAGAAACTTATTTAGGATAAACTATCTCTTTAAAGCAAATAGTAGAGTTTCCCGTTTTGCACATCCAAGTAGCTCTAAATGAAGAGATTTTCTTGGTTATTGGTTTTATGAACTTAAGAGACAGTAATATTCACTTCCACTGGGAGCCATCAAGCCTCTCACAGGAAAAGAAGCCTGATGACCTAAGCTGATTTGCAGCCTACCTTTGGGCAGACTCAGCCTCCCGTCTTGGAGAACAACTTTCCGAGCAGACCCTCATCTAAGCCAACAACTGTCCATTTTCTCAGTTCTTTTTCAGAAGCTGGAGAATATGGCTTCTCCACCATCAGATTCCTCCCCCATCTAGCTCTTTGCCTCTTTTTTAGCTAAGCCAGGTAGGTCGTGATGTGAATCTGTCATAGGCAGGACAGAAATTGTCATTCCTAAGTGCAGAAGTTGCAGAAGCCATGGTCTCAAGTCAAGATTCTTAAGTGACCCAAATAAAGTGGGAGAGGATGTGACCTTCCCAAGCCCACTAATCCTGGAGATGAATTGATGATGATTATTAGCCAGGCTTGTGATCACCTCCTCCTGTTTCTTAGTTCCATCCCAAAATGCAGACATCTCTTTCTAAAGCAGATTATGGTCAAAGTTAGGTAACTAACACTTTAGTTGAGCTATGTTGAGACTATTTCAATTTGGTATTTTTAATATTCTACTTAAAAGTCACCTTTGTGAAGTTTAGAATTATTTCTGAGACTCTATCCTCTGAAAGCCATTTTAAAAAGCTCATTTGGTTTGCACAGAACAGTGAAAGCCAAGGTTGTAGCTCTCAAAAGACTTTTCTATAAAAACAAAGATTAACTCACACGTTAAAGTAATAACAGAACACTAGCTCTTTAATTTTCTCTTTGAAGTCAGCCTCCCTATCTTAAGGGGTCCCTGTGGCTCTCATGCAATAGCCTTGATTAAAACATTCTCAGGACCACATTTTCTCCTTCACTTTCCTGACACTCCCTCCAATATCTAAACATGAGGGGAGGGAGGTTTGATGCCAATCATACTTCTGGCACCAACTGCAATTTCTGAGGACTCCAGATCAGCAAGAAGAGAACACACAGGTAAAAGTATCGATGTATTAGCCAAGGATACAGAATCTTATCAGAAGAGAACCCCACATGGAGCCTCCATCTGAGCAAAGGCAGCAAAACTCAGCAGGATCTTCTTTGCCCTCAATGGGCAGTGACATTAAACACACAAGTTAGGGTCTTACCAGATTTGAGAAGCTTGTTTCTTGCATGCTTATAGCCACCATGCTACTGTCTCGTACAGACAGTTGCACTTGTTACTCAACTACTGTCTCAGTTTCGTACCGGCTCTTCGGCTCCACTGTGTGGTGGGGCTGGGAACCTGCAGACCCCACTCTCCTTTGCCAGCAGGTACCCTGCTAGGCTCTACCAATAGGGGGAGCTAGAGGGACGCTAGGTTAGAGGGAGGAGCGCTCCCTTCCTTTCACTGCCATATTCCACCAGCACCAGGAATATGGCAGCTGCAGTTCCAGGATTTGATTTCATTTCCAGCTTCTTTACACACTGCTAGAATCAGACCCCTTGCACCATTCAGAGGTACCAGCACCATCCATATAGAACCCCCTCCTCAGAGTTTTGATCCCCAGATCCAGAGAAGGGCTGAGGTCCCTGTTCCAAGCTCCTGGGGTATTGGCACCAGCCAGGCAGAGATCACTCCTCCAAAAGTCTGAATCCCAACAATGTGGTATCCTCCCAGAGCTTCTGGATTCTGATAACCTAGTCCCTTAGTTCCCCCAGTCCTAGGATGGCAGCTGCTTCATGCAGTGACTGCTCTATGTTCCCTCCATGTTACCTTGTTGCTTTTCAGTCCTCCATTGTTTACCAATTCCCTACATCCAACTCTCCCTGTAGAAATAACTAGTGTAGTTTCCACTTTACTAGCTAGACTGACTGACAAAAGTACATCCTTTTGTTGATTCTAAACCTTAACACTTTGAAACACTGTGCCATTCACCACTTCACAGACCGACTTCATCTGGGAATCAATGAAAGAGAACGGAAATTACTTCCAACCATCCCAGGCCAGGGATGCTAGACCTCAATCAGCTAGTAGGGAAATAACTGATCACATATCTGAGGAAATACTATCAGGTTGAAAATGCCCAATCACCAAAGAACTCAGGAGCCCTACACAACCATGAAAATACATCCAGCTTTGTATATGTCTTACAGGGGCACCTTCTTTCCCATCTTGCCCCTACACATATACTTCTATTCCCCCCACTTGCCAATCTCAGAATAAGGTAAATTTGTAAAGGCTGCAGTTATAACCACCCAGCGGGTATGTGCCTTCTGAATGAAAGGAAATGAAATGCAGCATTTCTTAAAAAGCCAATTATTTCCAACCTGTTCCATTAGAGTCAAACATGCTAAATGAGCATGTAACATATTGACTTTTGTGCCCTGTGGCATCTGGGGCCATAAAACGTCCTGCTTATCACAACACTCATCTCCATAGCTCTTACAAATCAGGACCCTCCCCAGGAGGGCACACATCACCCATTCATAACTTAGAATGGCAAGAGACAGGTTGCCTGATGTAACAGAGCTAGTCTCCCCTGCCCTCCACACTTCTGCTCATATGGCTGGACCTGCTGCACCCACCCACCTGACCGTGAGTGCATCAGGAAGCCTCCCCACCTGTGTCTGAACAGATGGCAGATAATGTCATGCAGGCAGTGCCATTCCCTGTGAGAAGGCAATCAGGCTGTCAAGGGGATTACCCAGGCCGGGAGACAGTGAGGGGAGCCTTGATGAAGCCCAGTGAAAACGAGCTTTGGCGGCACCAACCTGCATTTGAATCTTGGCACTCTCTACAAGGCTTTGGACAAGTTTTTTTTAACCTCTCTGAGCCTCAGTTTCCTTCCCTGGAAATTGGAGTTGATAATGCCTATTATACACTTAGCGTGATGATTAATAATATAATGTGTACAGAGCTGCTTATATAGTACCCAAAAGGCTGTAAGTGCTTGAGAAAGAGTAAGCATTAAGTTTTGTGTTTTATATCGACTAGTGGATTTCAGATTGCTGAAGGACCACGATTTCAGTGCATCACGTCACCACCTCTGCCATAGGTTTAAGTGGAAATGCAGAAAAATTAATTTCCTGAGTTCTTTAAAATGATCACTTGCAGGACACCTGGGGCTCAGTCAGTTAAGTGTCTGCCTTCAGCTCAGGTCATGATCCCAGAGTCCTGGGATCAAGTTCTGCATTGGGCTCCTAGATCAGCGGGGAGCCTGCTTATCCCCCGCCCTCTGACTGCTGCTCTCCCTGTTTGCGCGCGTGCGCACTCTCCCTCTCTGGCAAATAAAGAAAATCTTTTTAAAAAATAAAAATAAAAAAATAAAATGATCACTTGCTGCACCCCCTCTGGAAGATGCATATCCTCATACTCTTCTCCCTACATTTCTCCATCATCCTCCCATTCCTCGCTGCAAAGCTCCTAGAGAGCAGGTGGGAATGAGTTTCCTAAGCACTTCCTGTAGTACACTCTCTACTCCTGACAAGTTTACTCTATTTCCTGCTGTCTATTGGTTAAATCCTAATGGCTCTGGCTCCTGGTGATCAGTGAAGAGCACAGGCTCTGCTTTTCCCAGATCCAGCAGGCAAAATCCAAGGCATCCAGTAGAGGTGAGCATCGTACTCTCAGTTCCCACCCTGAACTTTTACACAGGTGTGGCATTTGGGATTCGCCAGGGAAGCTGCATAATTACTTAGAAAGAATGCAGCCTGATTGTTCCTTTCTCTCCAAGTGCAATCTCTCCTAATAACATCACCCAACTGAATGCCTCCTAATTCTGTCGGAATGCATTTTAATTATCACTGCTTATGTTGGTGAGCTGTCACTGGAGTTTTTGATTTGTGATGGAAAACAGGGAAGCCATAAAGTATTTTGGTGACAGCTCCCTGATTAGGCAGCATTGCAGCAAAACAAGTTGTCACAATAAAACTGATTAATCAAGTTGTCAGAGTAAAACAAATTAATGCCACAAAAACCTTTGCTAGAAATTACCTCTGTATCTTGGGGTATTCAACTGATGGATTCCTTCAATTAGCAGAAACATCTATCTCATGAGCACTTCTGAGTCTGCACTTAGGATCCCAGTTGGGCCAGTTGCCCTGTAGCAAAAGAGTAGGTCTCTGAGAACCCAGGGACATATCTGGAAAAGACAGTCATTGACTTCATTTTCAAGATGCTTCATTCCTAACTACTTGGGAGACTATTAGGACCAGAAGTATAATCTAGAGCTAAAATGTTCTAATACAAGATAAATACAAAAGTCATTACTTACAGTCCTACCAGTGGGTCTAGATTTAATTTGTTTAAAAAATTTTTTTTAAGATTGGAAAGAGGCAGGGGGAGGAAGGGAGGGAGGAGAGAGAGGGAGGGAGAGGGAGAGGGAGAGGGAGGGAGAGAGAGAGAGAGAGAGAGAGAGCGAGCACGCGCAGGAGAGAATCTCCAGCAGACTCCTCCTGAGTGTGGAGCCTGACACAGGGCTCGATCCCATGACCCTGAGACCATGACCTGAGCTAAAACCAAGAGTTGGAGGCTTAACTGACTAAGCCACCCAGATGCCCCTGTCTGTTAAGATGTTTAATCACAGTCCTCTGGCTGGAAGGACACTGCAGGTCTTATACACTCCTATCTCAAGGAAAGACAGCCCATACTGGAGATGTCAATCACAGGACTCATCCACCACAGTTCACTGTAACACAGATGATGTTTGGTTACACAGAGCCCCAGCCCCTGTGATGGAATAGAAATGGGCATAACCAGTGATCCTGGTATAAACTGATGTGTTACAGGCCAATCACATTCCATCTCTCAAGATTTCAACCACGAGGGGCACCTGGGTGGCCCAGGTCATGATCCCAGGGTCCTGGGATCAAGCCCCACATATCAGGCTCCTTGCTTAGCAGGGAGCCTGCTTCTCCCTCTCCCTGCCGGTTCCCATGCTTGTGTGTGTGTGTGTGTGTGTGTGTGTGTGTGTGTGTGTGTGCGCGCGCACACACTTTCTCTGTCAAATAAAGAAGTAAAATCTTTATTAAAAAAAAAAAGATTTCAACCACAAAATACTGATAGAATGGGCCAGTTAGCTGTGGGAGCTGAAAATGGAAAAATACCATAAGGTAACACAAAACCATTAAGTATCTCAGCAAGCAATAGCTTTGAGGTAGAGAAAAGATACAGAGTAGGGGAGGAAATCAGTGGATAGCAAGAAGAGAGACAGTAGTTGGGAATCAACACCAATCGCTAGAGCAGCCTCCATTCTAGGAGGATCAGGTTTTATTCTTACAGTCTTAGAATAAAATCCCCTTCACTTGAGAAAGTGTCTTGCAAACACTGTAAGAAGCACATGGGGAACTGTGAGGGGAATAGAGAGAAGGTGCCAGAAAGAGATCTAGGAGAGTGAGTGGTATTCAAACTCTTCATCAGAATAGATACTACCTGGAATGCCACACCAGAGTATATCACCTGTGTAAGCATTTGTCAACTGGTGCCAGTCTATGGGATCCCCACAGCAATGCTAGGCTCTGCATTGAACAGAAGCCTAAAACGGAAAATGCTGCTTTTTGGCCATCCCTAGCAGCTTGCCCTAGAAGCCAGTCGTCGTAACTAGAATGGGTAGATACTCGATGCGGCAAAACCAATGTCTAGAAGGAGCCTCCAAGCCATGAAGTCATTGAGCACACCATTCCTTTCTCTGACATTAGAATACCACCCTCAGGAGACTGGCCACGCTGCCTTTGAGGGCAGAGATCCACATTCTAGAGGACAGAAGTGATACAGGGTGTGGAGAAGTAAAGGTACTGTAACCAGGTCTGGTCCCAAATAATATTCTAGGATTAAACAAACCTTGGTTTTTTTTCTCAGCTTCCTAAGGAATAAAGGGTCAGCACCTATACAGAGAAGGAATCTTCATTCCACTGTAAAAATATATACAACTATACTCTCCACCCTTTCTTAAAGCACCCCTCTACCTCCTAGCCTTAATGGCACCAGAATTTCTCTCTCCTCGGAAGATGACCCCCCCCCATCCCCAGCTAGGCAGAGAGACTCACTTTTATCATCGAGGTTTTCTGAACAGGACCTGTTGCTTTATTACACCTTATTTTTGTTCATGTTGTTTCCTCTGCCTGAAATGCTCTTTCTGCCACTCCATGCCACCCTCACCCCCATCTGTCATGAGTAATTTATGTCTCTTTCTCTGGAGCCTTTTCTGGCTACCTCCTTCTGTCAGAAGCCCTGCAGAGGTTTCTTCCATAGACACATTTATAGTCGTTTGTTTCTATAGCTCTCCCCCCTACTACACTAGGAGCTTCCAGGGGGCAGAGATCCCATATTATTCATCTCCATATCCTCTGGCAGTGCCTGACACACAGTAAATGCCTAACAAATATTCACCGAATAAAAGAAAATGAATCAAAGCGGCTAATCGAGGACTCTAACCTAAGTCTTCCAAGGCAAAACCCATGGTCTTTCTGCCACAACAATCAGGCACACCCAATGCCAACAGCTGAACCAATAAATGGGATGTCAGAGAAGCAGGATGGAAGCAGAAAACTACCTGTTGCTGTTCTGCTCTATTCATCACCTGCCTCTGTGGAGCTGTGCCAAAGGCAACAAGCCCCAGGCAGCATTGAAGAAGGTGCCGAAGCTAGTGCCCACGGGCCTGGACCTCTTTAGCTCACTGTAACATTTCTTATGTATCAGGAATGAAGTACAGAATCACCTAATATTCAAAAAGGGAGAAAACTAAGATCATATGGTTCCTCCTCTTCATTTTTTTTTAAAGATTTTATTTTTTATTTGACAGAGAGACAGACAGCCAGCGAGAGAGGGAACACAAGCAGGAGGAGTGGGAGAGGAAGAAGCAGGCTCCCAGCAGAGGAGCCCGATGTGGGGCTCGATCCCAGAACGCTGGGATCACGCCCTGAGCCGAAGGCAGACGCTTAACGACTGAGCCACCCAGGCGCCCCACTGAGCCACCCAGGGTGCCCCCCTCCTCTTCATTTTAAACATGAAGGACTAGAGGCACAGAGAAATGAAGGAAGCTGTCCTAGGTCACCCAGCAACTTAGGGATACAGCTGACTCTAGACTTCCATCTCCCCCCTCCTGGTCCATTATTCCTTTTTCCGTACCCTTGCCTCTCACAATGTTGGAGACAGGAGATCATACTCTAGACTTCATTAAATCCACAGGACTAGAATCAGGCACACATACCCAGATGTCACGGGAAGGAACCTTTGCTTCTTTTGCCAGCCCTAGCCTCGGACTCAGACAAACCCAGGCTTAAATCCAATTGGTACCACCTACTAGTCTAGTGAAGTGGTACGAGTTAATCCCTCTGAACCTCAGATTCTGGGGCACCTGGGTACTCAGTCGTTAAGAGTCTTCCTTCAGCTCAGGGCGTGATCCCAGAGTTCTGGGATCAAGCCTCACATCAGGCTCCTTCGCTATGAGCCTGCTTCTTCCTCTCCCACTCCCCCTGCTTGTGTTCCCTCTTTCGCTGGCTGTCTCTGTCAAATAAATAAATAAAATCTTTTTTTAAAAAAATTTTAAAAATGGAGGAGGAGTTAAGATGGCGGAGGAGTAGGAGACACCTTTTTCAGCCAGTCCCCCGAGTCGAGCTGGATAGGTACCAGACCAGCCTAAACAACCACAGAACCAGACTGAGACGCAGGAAGATGCATCTGGATCTCTACAAATGAACATCTCCAGCGCTGAGTATTGAGGTACAAAGCGGGGAGCCATGAAACCGCGCACAGATATCGGAAGATAACCGGAAGGGGAGGGGCCGCCGTGTTCGGCGCCGGGAAACCGCACGGGAGCGGGGCGGGGCTCGCGGTCGGCACCACTAAAACAGCAGACTGAGACCCTGAGCCGGGTGCGAGCGCCACCAGGCATCTCGCGGAACACCGGAATCCCGGTGCGCTCACTGGATCCAGACTGAGACCAGGAGCTTCTGGAGCGCGCGCAGGGCGGCTGGTGGCGTTAGAAACACAAAGGACAGAGACGCGCTGGCCCTGGAAGTGAGGGCTGGGACGCCGGGTGTGGGGCGCACATCCCGGGACGCTGCAGGGTTGAGCAGCACCAACAGTAACAGAGTTAAAGTGGCCAGAACATTAGTAGAGAACGGGCCGCAATCCCTCTGTTCTGTGACAGAGGCTGAAATTCAGCCGCTGCTGCTCTGACTCTCAGAAGAGGCACAGCAAACTGCCAGGGAAAGCCGCCAGAGAACAAAAGCCTGGAAATACCGGCTCAGAGAGTGCCCATCCCCATCCCCTCTCGCAGGGGACACGGAGACTCTACCCAAACAGGGTTGCCTGAGTATTGGCGCGGCAGGCCCCTCCCCCAGAACACAGAAGGCAGGCTGAAAAATCAAGAAGCCCACAACCCGGGCGCCTGGGTGGCGCAGTCATTGAGCGCCTGCCTTCGGCTTAGGGCGTGATCCCGGCGTTCCGGAAAGGAGTCCCTCATCGGGCTCCTCCGCTGGGAGACTGCTTCTTCCTCTCCCACTCCCCTGCTTCTGTTCCCTCTCTCGCTGGTTGGCTGCCACATAAATAAATAAATAAAATCTTTAAAGAAGAAGCCCACATCCCTAAGATCCCTATAAAACAAGGGGCACGGCCTGGGACCCAGTCAATAATTTGGGCTCTGGAAACCCCGCAACCTCTCTTCATCAGAATGACAAGAAGGAGAAGCCCCCCCCAGCAAAGAAAAGACAGTGATTCTGTGGCCTCTGCCACAGAAATAATGGATATGGATGTAACCAAATTATCAGAAATGGAATTCAGAGTAACGATGGTCAAAATGATGAGTAGAATTGAAAAAACTATTAACGAAAAGGTTACTGAGAATATAGAATCCCTAAGGACAGAAATGAGAGCGAATCTGACAGAAATTAAAAATTCTATGAGCCAAATGCAGGCAAAACTAGAGGCTCTGACGGCCAGGGTCGCAGAAGCAGAGGAACGGGTTAGTGAATTGGAGGATGGGTTAATAGAGGAAAAAATGAAAATAGAAGATGGTCTTAAAAAAATCCACGCCCACGAATGTAGGCTACGGGAGATTACTGACTCAATGAAACGATCCAATGTTAGAATCATCGGCATCCCCGAGGGGGTGGAGAAAAACAGAGGTCTAGAAGAGATATTTGAACAAATTGTAGCTGAAAACTTCCCTAATCTAGCAAGGGAAACAAACATTCGTGTCCAAGAGGCAGAGAGGACCCCTCCCAAGCTCAACCACGACAAACCTACGCCACGTCACGTCATAGTGCAATTCGCAAATATTAGATGCAAGGATACAGTATTGAAAGCGGCCAGGGCAAAGAAATTTCTCACGTACCAAGGCAAAAGCATCAGAATTACGTCAGACCTGTCTACACAGACCTGGAATGAGAGAAAGGGTTGGGGGAGCATATTTAAAGCTCTTTCAGAGAAAAACATGCAGCCAAGGATCCTTTATCCAGCAAGGCTGTCATTCAGAATTGATGGAGAAATAAAGACATTTCAGAATCGCCAGTCACTAACCAATTTTGTAACCACGAAACCAGCCCTACAGGAGATATTACGGGGGGTTCTATAAAAGTAAAAAGGCCCCAAGAGTGATACAGAACAGAAAGTCACAGCCAATACAAACAAAGACTTTACTGGCAACATGGCAACATTAAAATCATATCTCTCAGTAATCAGTCTTAATGTAAATGGTTTGAACCATCCCATAAAACGCCACAGGGTTGCAGATTGGATAAAAAGAAATGACCCATCCATTTGCTGTCTACAAGAGACTCATTTCGAACCCAAAGATGCATTCAGACTGAGAGTAAGGGGATGGAGTACCATCTTTCACGCAAATGGACCTCAAAAGAAAGCTGGGGTAGCAATTCTCATATCAGATAAATTGGATTTTAAACTACAGACTATAGTTAGAGATGCAGAAGGGCACTATATTATTCTTAAGGGAAGTATTCAACAAGTGGATATGACAATTATAAATATATATGCCCCCAACAGGGGAGCAGCAAGATACACAAGCCAACTCTTAACCAGAATAAAGAGACATATAAATAAAAATACATTAATAGTAGGGGACCTCAACACTCCACTCTCAGAAATAGACAGAACACCCTGGCAAAAACTAAGCAAAGAATCAAAGGCTTTGAATGCCATACTCGACGAGTTGGACCTCATAGATATATATAGAACACTACACCCCAGAACCAAAGAATACTCATTCTATTCTAATGCCCATGGAACATTCTCAAGAATAGACCATGTTCTGGGACACAAAACAGGTCTCAACCGATACCAAAAGATTGAAATTATCCCCTGCATATTCTCAGACCACAACGCTCTGAAATTGGAACTCAACCACAAGGAAAAATTTGGAAGAAACTCAAACACTTGGAGACTAAGAACCATCCTGCTCAGGAATGACTCGATAAACCAGGAAATCAAAAATCAAATTAAACAATTTATGGAGACCAATGAGAATGAAAATACAACAGTCCAAAACCTATGGGATACTGCAAAGGCAGTCCTAAGGGGGAAATACATAGCCATCCAAGCCTCACTCAAAAGAATAGAAAAATCTAAAATGCAGTTTTTATATTCTCACCTCAAGAAGCTGGAACAGCAACAGAGGGACAGGCCTAATCCACGCACGAGGAAGCAGTTGACCAAAATTAGAGCTGAAATCAATCAAGCAGAAACCAGAAGTACAGTAGAGCAGATCAACAGGACTAGAAGCTGGTTCTTTGAGAGAATCAATAAAATTGACAGACCACTGGCAAGACTTATCCAAAAGAAAAGAGAAAGGACCCAGATTATTAAAATTATGAATGAAAAAGGAGAGGTCACGACGAACACCATTGAAATTGGAAGGATTATTAGAAATTTTTATCAACAGCTATATGCCAATAAACTAAGCAATCTGGAAGAGATGGAATCCTTCCTGGAAACCTATAAACTACCAAGATTGAAACCGGAAGAAATTGATTCCTTAAACAGGCCAATTAATTATGAAGAAATTGAGTCAGTGATAAACAACCTTCCAAATAACAAAACTCCAGGCCCGGACGGTTTTCCTGGGGAATTCTACCAAACATTCAAAGAAGAAATAATACCTATTCTCCTAAAGCTATTTCAAAAAATAGAAACAGAAGGAAAGCTACCAAACTCATTCTATGAGGCCAATATTACCTTGATCCCCAAACCAGGCAAAGACCCCCTCAAAAAGGAGAATTACAGACCGATTTCCCTAATGAATATGGACGCCAAAATCCTCAACAAGATACTTGCTAATAGAATCCAACAGTACATTAAAAGGATTATCCATCACGATCAAGTGGGATTCATACCTGGGATGCAAGCGTGGTTCAATATTCGCAAATCAATCAGCGTGATACATCATATCAACAAGAAAAGACTCAGGAACCATATGATCCTCTCAATCGATGCCGAAAAAGCATTTGACAAAATACAGCATCCTTTCCTGATTAAAACCCTTCAGAGTGTAGGAATAGAAGGTACATTTCTCAATCTCATAAAAGCCATCTATGAAAAGCCTACTGCAAATATTATTCTCAATGGGGAAAAGCTGGAAGCCTTTCCCTTAAGATCAGGAACTCGACAAGGATGCCCACTCTCGCCACTATTATTCAACATAGTACTAGAAGTCCTTGCAACAGCAATCAGACGACAAAAAGGGATCAAAGGTATTCAAATTGGCAAAGAAGAAGTCAAAATGTCTCTCTTTGCAGATGACATGATACTCTATATGGAAAACCCAAAAGAAGCCACTCCCAAACTATTAGAAGTTATAGAGCAATTCAGTAACGTGGCGGGATACAAAATCAATGCTCAGAAATCAGTTGCATTTCTATACACGAATAACGAGACCGAAGAAAGAGAAATTAGGGAATCCATCCCATTTACAATAGCACCAAAAACCATACGTTACCTTGGAATTAACTTAACCAGAGACGTAAAGGACCTATATTCTAGAAACTATAAATCACTCTTGAAAGACATTGAGGAAGACATAAAAAGATGGAAAGATATTCCATGCTCATGGATTGGAAGAATTAACATAGTTAAAATGTCCATGCTACCCAGAGCAATCTACACTTTCAATGCTATCCCGATCAAAATACCGAGGACATTTTTCAAAGAACTGGAACAAATAGTCCTTAAATTTGTATGGAAACAGAAAAGGCCCCGAATCTCCAAGGAACTGTTGAAAAGGAAAAACAAAGCTGGGGGCATCACAATGCCGGATTTCGAGCTGTACTACAAAGCTGTGATCACAAAGACAGCATGGTACTGGCACAAAAACAGACACATAGACCAATGGAACAGAATAGAGAGCCCAGAAATGGACCCTCGGCTCTTTGGGCAACTAATATTTGATAAAGCAGGAAAAAACATCCGGTGGGAAAAAGACAGTCTCTTCAATAAATGGTGCTGGGAAAATTGGACAGCTACATGCAAAAGAATGAAACTTGACCACTCTCTCACACCATACACAAAAATAAACTCCAAATGGATGAAAGACCTCGATGTGAGACAGGAATCCATCAAAATTCTAGAGGAGAACATAGGCAGCAACCTCTACGACATCGGCCAAAGCAACCTTTTTCATGACACATCCCCAAAGGCAAGAGAAACAAAAGATAAAATGAATTTATGGGACTTCATCAAGATTAAAAGTTTCTGCACAGCCAAGGAAACAGTCAGAAAAACTAAGAGGCAGCCCACGGAATGGGAGAATATATTTGCAAATGACACTACAGATAAAGGACTGGTATCCAAGATCTACAAAGAACTTCTCAAACTCAATACACGAGAAACAAATAAACAAATCAAAAAATGGGCAGAAGATATGAACAGACACTTTTCCAATGAAGACATACAAATGGCTAACAGACACATGAAAAAATGTTCAAAATCATTAGCCATCAAGGAAATTCAAATCAAAACCACACTGAGATACCACCTTACGCCAGTTAGAATGGCAAAAATAGACAAGGCAAGAAACAACAATTGTTGGAGAGGATGTGGAGAAAGGGGATCCCTCCTACATTGTTGGTGGGAATGCAAGTTGGTACAGCCACTCTGGAAAACAGTGTGGAGGTCCCTTAAAAAGTTAAAAATTGAGCTACCCTATGATCCAGCCATTGCACTACTGGGTGTTTACCCCAAAGATACAGACGTAGTGAAGAGAAGGGCCATATGCACCCCAATGTTCATAGCAGCATTGTCCACAACAGCTAAATCGTGGAAGGAGCCGAGATGCCCTTCAACAGATGACTGGATTAAGAAGTTGTGGTCCATATATACAATGGAATATTACTCAGCTATCAGAAAGAACGAGTTCTCAACATTTGCTACAACATGGATGGCACTGGAGGAGATAATGCTAAGTGAAATAAGTCAAGCAGAGAAAGACAACTATCATATGATTTCTCTCATCTATGGAACATAAGAACTAGGATGATCGGTAGGGGAAGAAAGGGATAAAGAAAGGGGGGGTAATCAGAAGGGGGAATGAAACATGAGAGACTATGGACTATGAGAAACAAACTGAGGGCTTCAGAGGGGAGGGGGGTGGGGGAATGGGATAGACCGGTGATGGGTAGTAAGGAGGGCACGTATTGCATGGTGCACTGGGTGTTATACGCAACTAATGAATCATCGAGCCTTACATCGGAAACCGGGGATGTACTGTATGGTGACTAACATAATATAATAAAAAAATCATTTAAAAAAATTTAAAAAATGAACCTCAGATTCTTCACTTATATACTGAGGGTTTGATACCCTTCTCTAAGTGCTGATGTGAATATAGATAACATGATCTATGCCAAAGCTCTTGGCAAGAGTTTAACATGCATTAGGTGTTTAATAAACATCTTAAATTGGTTCTGCATCCTACGATTCATTTTGAAAGGTGGTTTCTTTGAAAATTTACAGTCCTCCTTCAAAGCATCCTGCCAACAGACACCCTTGATCTGCAGCCTTTTGTTCTAGAGACTTCCATATTTTTGCCCAAGTCAAAGATGCTACTTTTTTAACATGACAGACATTTCACATTCATAAGTTCTTTTATAAATGCACTAGCATCCAAAATAATTTTCTCAGTTGAGGCAGTAAAAATGAATTTCATAGAGAATGGAAGAAAAACATTTCATTACCTTCATAGCTTTTTTGTACTTTCATTTTCTATTCTAAATCAGTGTTCTGATATTTATAAATTGGTCACGTGCTTTTGCTACCACCTGGGTTTTTTTTTTAATTAAGTTTATCTTTTCATCAAAGAATTACATGCACATAGTTAAAGGAGGAAAAACTTCTATAAGGCTTATTATTAAAAAACAGCATGTCCCTCCACCACAATCCCCATTTCATTTCCCACTCCCTGGAGGCAATCACTTTCAACTCTTACCTGACTTTCTTTTGAATTTATTGCTATGTCACTAAATAACCTGCTGCCTTATAAGCAGGAATAAGGAATGCTACCTTATTGACTTTCAGACTCTACTGGCTCATCTGAAAGATGAAGATTTAACTCCTCAACCTCCTCCAGATTCCACTGTATAGGTGCACACTTTCCCACCTCCCTGTTCACCTTCTCCTCCTGCAGCCAGAAGTACATTCAGTTGGGTCGACATTAGGTTCTACATTCCTGTTAGGATACAAATGCTTGTCACAGACAAGCCATTTGTGTACCATTATTGCTCCTCCATTCCTGCACAACACTGTTTGCCCTGTACTCAATAATGGTCATGTTGGTTCTCAACGTACTTATCACTAGTTCACCCCCGAAGCCTCCCCGAGTTGTGTAAAACCCCTGGATACATTCAGCTACATTATGTGTTCTGTCATTTTCTTTTGTCCAAAGAAAAAAATCTCTCTGGAGCCTTCTGGCCTGATGCACAGCTGTCATCCTGGGCTCTCCCTTTTACCAGTATGTGGAGTATTTCTTTCCCCTCAGTCTTGGGTTGGAGTCCATTTCTTAGATGCTAAGTCTTTGTTTTTCTTGGATTACTTCCTTGTCTTGGTAAGTGCACCCTTTAGTGGCTTCAGAGGAAAAGAAAGGATGTACACAAGAAACAAACTTTGAGGTCTTGAATATCTAAAAATATCTTTAATTTTAATTGATAGAGTATAGAATTCTGGTTGGGAACTATTTTAGTTACCCTCAAATTTTGAAAGTATTGCCCCATTATCTTTTAGTGCAGTTGTCCTTGACGTTCTGAAGTTTTACAATAACGGATCTTGGTATAGCTCTATTTTCATCCACTGTGCTGATTCTGGAAATACAGATAATTCATTTTGAGGAATTGTTACTGAATAATTTTTTTGGTAATTATTTTTTCCCATCTGATTTATTCCTTCTAGAGTTCCCATTATTCAGATGTTAGACTCCCAGAAGTCTTTTGCTTTACTTTGCTTTCCTAGCTTCCTGCTCTACTAGAGAGATTTATCCAACTTTTCCATCACTCATTCCTTCTCTCAAATTTTTGCCGAGTGTCTACTATGTACAAAGCAATGTTCAAGGCACTGGAAATGATGCCATAGGAAAAAAAATTCCTGTCACCATTGATCACAGTTTTTAGACCCTACTATTGAATCTTTGTTTCTACTATCACATTTTCAATTTCCAAGAGCTGACTGTGATCTAACTGTTCCTTCTTCATAGCATCCTATCTTACCTCTGAGCATTTGATAGACTTGACATTCTGTCTTCCACAGTGCCCATTTCCTCAAAGTTGCTTTTGTTGATTTTGATAGACTTGACATTCTTTCTGTCTTCCACAGTGCCCATTTCCTCAAAGTTGCTTTTGTTGATTTTGGTTTATGTCTTTCATATTACACACTTTCCCCAAATATCTGTGTCTGCTCATATTTCAGAGTGGCATGCTAACAGATCAAAAGCTCTGTGTATTGCTGGGGCCTGTCAACCTTGGTTTTCACAACTGGTAAACAAAAGAGGCCCATACTATCCTCGCAGAACCCCTGGTGTTAGTCTCTTTAGGTCTTTCCTTTTGGTCTGGTCAGATTTCCCAGAAATATCTTAGGACGACAACATTCAGTATATTACTTTTACTCATTCAGTATATCACTCCCTATGTACAGTAATCTTCCCCTCAGCTGCCCTGTGTTGTTATACTCTGTTTGACCTTAGCATGGTTAGAGATGGACATTCTTCCAGCTGCACAGATAATAATGTTATCTATTGCTACATAACAAATTGCCTCAAAATTTAGTAACTAAAACATTATCTCAGTCTCTGTGAGTCAGGAACCTGGACATAACTCACCTCATGCCTCTGCCTCAAGGTCTCTTACAAGGCTGCAACAAGGTGTCAGTTGGGGCTGCAGCCTTATCTGAAGGCTCAACTGGAGAAAGATACTAGTGGTGCCCTGGATTTCATCTTTGCTCAGAAAGTATTTAATTTTATAACTTTTTGCCATCTAGAGGCAGAATTTTCAAATTTATCAAAGTCCTGGCTTTTTTCCGTTTATCAGTACTTCCCTCAATTTATCTGTCCTCTTGCTTGCATTTTACTGTAAACAAGAAGAAACCAGGCAGCACTTCAACACTTTGCTTGATCACTCAGTTCATTAGGTTCATCTTCCACTTCCCTATCACTGCAGGCAAGAAGGTTAAGTTTCTGCTGTGACATCAAAGATCTCCCTCTAATTCCCACAATAATGTTCCTCCACTTCCCTTTGAGACCTCACTCACCAGTAACATCGAAGTTCATTTTTCTACTGTCTGATCAACTTAACCTGGGTTTTTTCTAATATATCAAAAATCTTCCCAGGCTTCATCCACTGGCCAGTTAGGTAGCCACTCCATATTTTTAGGTATTTATTAGAGCATCACCCAACTGATGGTACCAAAATCTGTACTGGTATCTATTGCTGAATAACAAGTTATCCCAAACTTAGAAGCTTGAATCTTTTATTCTCTCATCTCTCCTATGGGTCTAGAATCCAGATGTGGCTTAGCTGGGTACCTCTGCCTCCGGGTCTCTCAAAGGCTGCAATCAAGGAGACAGGTGAAGCTGCAGCCTCAACTGAAAACAGAACTGGGGAGAGAATCTATCTCCAAGCTCTCTTCCATGCTTTTGGCAGGATTCAACTCCTCATGGACTGTAGTTCTTTGCTTACTGTTGGTTAGGGGCTTCCCTTCATTCTCTGCCATGTCTCTGCCTCTCCATAGAGCAGCTCACAACATAGCAGTTGGCTTTCCCCAAAGCAAATGAGTAAGAGTGAGAGCGGGAAGCCCAAGACAGAAGCACAGTCTAATTTATAACCTAGTCTAAGAAGGGACATGCCATCACTTTTCCCATATTCTACTGGTCAGTTGTGAGACACTAATTCCAGCCCATGCTCAAGTGAGGGGGGGTAGATTACACAAGAGCTGCATGAAGACCAAAATATAGAAAACAGTGGGAGGCATCTTGGAGGCTGTCTATGACAGCACTATACCATATTAGAATAATCACAAAAGACAACATGAGCCAAAACAGTGAGAAGTCACAGAATAACAAAAACAGAAGAGTATAAAGGTCGCTCTTCAAGGTAGTTATTGCCAGTTTCACATTCCGGGCTTTGCAGAATGACACATTGGGCTGTTCTGTTTGTTGGTCATGCAAATTTTCCAAGATCTCCAAAATCTAATTACAGTTGTTGTGCAACCATTTTTTTAGGATATTAAATTTGAGTATTATATAACTAGGGGAACTACTGTAGTCTGGAGGAGAAAAATATATGCCAAGAAATGTAATCATAACATCCATGAAATCCATGGCATAGAAAGAACCTCAATGTCCTAAGGTGGCACTGACAGCTCCTGCTGTGACTTGCCCAGCTTTCCTGCCGGTCTCTATTTCATCCTTACTTCTGTTCATAAGATTTATCACTGACTAGCATATAAGCCATTCATCTGTTCACTGGTCAGCCACAAAGCACTAATTGAGCACCTGCTGTGTGCTAGGCCCTACACCAAACACCCCAGAGAATTAGACATAATCCCTGCCCTTCATAGCACAGTCTGATGGGGGAGGTAAACAAGTGAACACATACAAAACCTCTGAGGGGAGTGGATGGGGCTAGGGACAGCATTCCAGGTGGTGGGCATAGCAAGGGTACAGCAAGGCCAAAAAATTTTTTAAAGTTCCACCCAAATTAAATCAATGGAAAGAGGAAACCCCTGGCTGTTTGTCTTAATCTCATGAAGATTTCTGTCTACCTGGGAGCATCAGAAGGCCATACATGGAAAGGTTAATGGTCAGGAAGGACTTCCTGGTTCAGTGTTGTCAAAAATTAAAGTGGGTTGTCATGAAAACTGTTCTTCCATTCATTTCTCTTTCTGTTTCAGTCATGTTAATCTCTCACTTTTCCCACTAAGCGTTGCTCCACTTTAATTTCTGGATCCTTGAATGTACCATTCCCTTTACCTATGACACTCCCTCTACCACATCTTCCTTCATGTTGCTAGCTCCCACTCCTTCAGCTCAGCTTGGAGATTACTTGCTCTGGGAACCC
This sequence comes from Ursus maritimus, assembly GCF_017311325.1. Lineage (NCBI taxonomy): Eukaryota > Metazoa > Chordata > Mammalia > Carnivora > Ursidae > Ursus > Ursus maritimus. The sequence goes on from NW_024424008.1 coordinate 54,608,101, forward strand.
TTCTAGAACCAGTTACCACCCACAAACCAGAGAGGTCCCATTAGTCTCAGAGCTGTCCCTGCTCTGAAACTCTTCATACTTTTTCCATGTTTGTCTTTGATTGCCAATTTTAATTCCTTGATGACAAGGGTGTTGTTTGTTTTCTTCATCAAATTCCCAGAACCTAGCAGACTACATGGCATATGGGAGGACACAGGTGAATGGAAGAATGAATAAACAGCATTCTCTGTCCCTGGAAATGGCTACATGGCCATTTGATGGGAGTGCTCTAGAGAAAATTGTGGATGAGGCAACAGAGATTGGTGCTTCAAGGTGGACTATATGAAGTTTTAGCTCTTTCCAACTCTACAGTTGTAGAATACAGCAAACAATAAAGCAATAGTAACTCCATCCTTCTCATAGAAGGAAGATATTCTGCTCTTTCAATCACATTAGAAAGTTCAGTAATTTAGTATTTCAGTATTTTTTAAGGCTTTTTTTTATTTAGTTGACAGAGAGAGAGAGACAGGCAGTGACAGAGGGAACACAAGCAGTGAGAGTGGGAGAGGAAGAAACAGGCTCTCAGCAGAGCAGCCCGATGCGGGGCCCAATCCCAGAACTCCGGGATCACGCCCTGAGCCAAAGGCAGACGCTTAACCACTGAGCCACCCAGGCGCCCCATATTTCAGTATTAAATCAACCCACAAACAAGAATAAAAACAAAGGAAATTATTTTTTTTAAGATAGAATGAAAAGTCAAATGTGGCTATTGGTTTATTTCTTCACTGATGGCCTGAGAAGGTAAATAAAGCTCCTGATTGAGAGAACCACTAAGAACCCTTGTTCAGAGTTGAATAAATTCTGACTCAAGTCCTGGCTCCCCACCTGGGGCCTCACTAGTTGGGGTTGGAGGGGGGTTGTTCTTGACAGTATCTGGATCATGATCAACCTTGAGAATACAATGAAAGTTGTGAAACTGACCCCCCCAAAGATGCACATGCACACGTATTTAAAAACCTGCTTACCACTTCAGAGTCTCCCTTATCCCCCTGGAGCTCATGCACAGACTTCAAGCTGAGAAGCCCTGGCCTAGCATTAAGTAGTTACCACGATTCACAGCTATGTGAGCTATGTGTTCTTGAGTACTTAGGTCACCAAAACCATGATTTCTCTTTCCTTCTCAGATCCTTAGGGTGACAGCAACAAAAGCAGACATGACAACAACCAGCTGCACCGAGCAGCTGAACTGAACAATATGGAAAGAGCATATTGCAAACTTCTAGAGGTCTGGGTCTGGGTCTGCTCTACTTATTGCAGCATCCCAAGTGAATACAGAACAAAAGGGAAAGATTGGTGGAGATTTAAAAGAATGGAGAAGAGACAATGATGGAGAGAAAGAGACGGTATTACAGAGAATCAGGAAAAGGTAACAATATGTAGAAAGACAAAGACACAGGAAAGTCACAGGAAACTGGGACCCAGGGCATTAAGTTTCATCACCTCAGGCATGGCCTTCCCCACAATTAGCTGCAGAACTGCCATGAGAAGACACTAAGCCGGCAACTATAAAACTGTTTAACTTGTTAGGACTTAAATCAATAAGAACCAGTGTAACATTTGTGCTTCGTGTTCCTCTTATTTACACAAAAGACAAACTGAAGAAAAACTCTATTTCTCCAGCTTTAAACATTTCCTCCAGGGAGTTGAGATCCTTCAAAGTCAACAATGAAATGGTGAGGGGAAAAAATTAAGCACGTCGGCAAGGCTATATTTAGATACAGCTCAAAGACCCTCTTTGCTTCCTCCTTATCTCCAGCTGGTTCCAATCTCAGCAAAACTCCTCCATTTAATTGCCACCGATTCACAGCTTCCTGTTGGGTCTTCTTGGCCTGTGTTCCTGCAGGAGCCAGGAAGAGTGGCTGGAAAGAGGACAGCAGCTCTGGGGGCAAAGGTCTCCTCCAACCACCCCTTCAGAGCAGACATCCCTCAGACAAACCCATGCTAACACTGGGGTGTCCTACCCTGATTTCAAGGCTCACCTCAGGGGTCCCAAGCCTTCTCTAAACCTTTGCAGGCCATGGTGGTGGGAAACACAAACCCAAAGGCTGACTTTGGGTCCCTTTCTGGCGTTCAAGATTTTGAAGCATGGATGGGTGGGTCCTCCAGTACAAAATTCCAGATTTCCCTGGGTCTTCTGGTAGGAGCCATGATTAACTGTGCTGACAACACAGGAGCCAAATATCTGTGTATCATCTCTGTGAAGGGGTTCAAGGGACAACTGAACAGACTTCCTGCTGCTGGTGTGGGTGACATGGTGAAGGCCACAGTAAAGAAAGGCAAACTAGAGCTCAGAAAGAAGGTACATCCAGCAGTGGTAATTCGACATCGGAAATCATACTGGAAAAAGATGGGGTGTTTCTCTATTTTGAAGATCATGGTGGTCATAGCAAACAATAAAGGTGAAATGAAAGACTTTATCATAGGACCAGTTGCAAAGGAGTATGCAGACTTGTAGCCCACGATTGTATTCAATGCTGACAGCATTGCCTGATTCCTTGGTGCATTTGTTCTTAAAAAATTAGAAATTATTTGCTAAAAAAAGAAAAAGAGCACAGGACTGACTTTTGAATCCCAGCTTTGATTCTTAGTACCTATGTCGCTTAGCCTGTTACTTAGCCTAAGTTCCAGCTTTGTTGTCTGTAAAATGGGCAGAATAAAATCTGCCACACAGGGTTGTTGCAGCACATGTGACTGTTGGAGGAATGCACTAAGCATAAAACCTGTTGCATGGTAGAAATTCAGCAAAGGTGGGCTGACACGATTAAACTCCCCAAGCCCACAAAATGTTGAGTTATGCCTACCTCTGAGCACATAACCACACTGGATTGAAATGATCAATTTCACCACTACCTAGGGGAGAAAGAAAAAATACAGCCTATTCTCCATCTCCAGCTCCTGTCACACTACGGGTGTTCCAGAAATGCTTGGCAAATGAAAGAAGTTAGAAGCTATGATGGAAAAACTGTTTTTCTCCTTGACTTCCACATGCTTGCAATCCTTCTGGCCACCAAATGCGTGGGTTTCCCCCAGGCAATTCTCCGACACCAGCTGGCTGTCCTATAATTTCACTCAGTTCTGATGCTACCTACCTGGAGGGCAAGTGGGATTCCACAGGTTAAGGGCTCGGTCCCACGAGACTGCCCCCATCCCACTTTAGATGCCAACCGTTGTCAGCTGTGTTTCTGACCAGGTCAGAGATTCCCAGCACCGCCCCCGCCTCAGATTCGATCAATCTGCTGAAGTGGCTCACAGAACTCAGGCAGTCGACTTACTAGACGACCGGTGTATTCCCAGTTTACTGTAATTATTACAGGATACACAGTAGCACCCCCTTATCCATGGGGACACATTCCAGGACCCTCAGGGGATGCCTGCAGATAGAACTGAACCCATATAAGCTTTTTTCCCACACGTATGTACCTATGATAAAGTTTAATTTATAAATTAGGCACAGGAGATTAACAATGACTAGTCATAAGATACAATTAAACAATATGCTATAATAAAGGTTATGTGCATAGGCTTTCTCTCAGAATACCTTGTGGTCCCGTACTCACCGTTCCTCTCCTGAGGTGACAGGATAAAACGCCTACGTGACAGGATGACGTGAGGTGCATGACGCAGGCAGGCTGACGTACAGCTAGGCCGTTAGTGACCTTCTGATTATTCGTCAGGAGGATGACCGGCTTCGGGGCCTCCGTAAACCCCAAATAAGTAAAGCTGCGGAAAGCGAAACGGCCGGTAAATGTGGCCAGGGGGAGCAACCACTGAAACTTAGGAACAGCCAAATGGAAGAGACCTCAGGCCACATGGGAAGGACAGCTTCCTCACGCTCTTCTACCGCCTCCACATTTGCCAACCAGAAGCGCTCCTCGGCTTTTATAAAGGCGCCATTTTATGACAAGATTGATTATATCGCTGGCCAATAGCGACTGAGCCCACCTCTAGCCCCTCCCATTTCTCCGCCCCCTCTTCCGAGGTGGGGGAAGGAGAAGGCGGAAAGTTCCAACCTACTAATCACCTGGTTGGTTCCCCTGGTAACCCATTTCCACCCGTGGTTACCTAGAGGCGGTCCAAAAAATCACCTCATTAACATAAAGTCAGTGTGGTTGAAAGGGGCTTGTTGTGAATAACAAGATTCCTTTCACCTCCGTTCCTCTTATCACTTAGGAAATTCTAAGGGTTTTAGGGTCTCTGGGCCAGAAACAGGATGAAGACCAAATATATATTTATTATAAATCACAATATTACAGGAGCATACTACACATAGGGTTGGCTCACATTTTCCCTATCAATTTAGACTCAGGACAGAGCCGAAGAACCTACTCTGGCTTCTGGAAATTTCTCTGTAACATGATATTCTTTGTGGTTGATTCTCTCCCTTCGTTGCCTATTCAATCCCCTTGCTGTTTGAAACTAGATCCGTCACTTAGGGGAAGTGATCCCCTGCCCCAGCTTAGGTCCGTGAACTTGGTAAAACCTTCAGCAGCCAGTGGAGGCAGAATAACATTCGCAAGGGCAACCACTCTTAGCCAGCCAGCAGTCTGGGGTCCTCATCTGCATGGGCGATAACACGCCCTGTGTTGTCTTCAAGGCAGAAATGGCCCAAAGAACTACTCAACCGGCTCCCGGAAATGGCTAAATGGCAGGTCAAATTGCCCATAACTTTGACGAGGGGGATGGTTGGATGATTCCAGCGCCTCTCTCGGGAGAAATGAAATTCGGAATTCAAGCATCAAGAAAAGGAATCATAAAAAAATCCCCTATGCAGAATTAACATCCTGCCATAAAATGAGGAAGGACTGAGGATGCAAAAGTATCCTCGTATTAGCAGAGTGCATTTGTCAGGAAACAACCTCCTCCAGCTGGACCAGACTGTTTTCCTTTCAGATGATTCCTGTCAGGGCCAAACAATCCAGACATTTGCAATTATAGCATATCAATTTGTTTTTAAATTATAAGGCTGCCGGGAAAGGTTGACTCCTTGCCGGAAATATGCTGCGTGGTACTCTGGGGCAGCTGCTATGCAATGTGGTGAGACCACCAATCTGTCCAGACACAGAGGATTTACACCTGTGTGTGCAGCCCACATGGAGCCACAGGGCTGGGCAAGCTCTGAGCTGGCCTCTCTCACTCCAATAGCATTGGGTCCACGTGAAGAGAAGTAAAAGAAACCTCATTTAAAACGGAGTCAGGAAGCCCTGAAGGGGGAGCACTCACACACACTACTCATTGCAGCCTGCAGAACCAGCAGGAACGAGGAGATCACTCCCTACCCCAGCAACAATGCACAAACCACCACGCCCTCAAATTCCTGTTCTTGTCCAATGAACTTTTGTTCAACCCTCCTCAATTTTCTCCTAAAACCTAAGAAAGCTGGCCTTCCTTTTGTCTCTTCAGACTTGGCTATGGTTCCTCCATAGCTTGCTTGTCCCGAATTGCAATTCCATTGCTATTCTAAACTTATTTTGCTAATAAAATAGCTGGCTGTTTCGTTTTTTAGGTTGATATCTGCAGATGTCTAACATGGCCTCATTCCAACACAGGTACAAGTCCCTGGAGGTGTCCTCCTCAAAGAACCCGACTCTTCCCTAAGTGTCCTTTCAAAGGCATGGGAGAAGTGCTTTTCTTCACCTGTTGTGTGTGTGTGCATATTCTTTTTTTTTTTTTTTGTAAATTTTTTATTATGTTATGTTAGTCACCATACAGTACATCCTTAGTTTTTGATGTAGTGTTCCATGATTCATTGTTTGTGTATAACACCCAGGGCTCCATGCAATACCCATCACCGGCCTATCCCAATCCCCCACCCCCCTCCCCTCTGAAGCCCTCAGTTTGTTTCCCAGAGTCCATAGTCTCTCATGGTTCATTCCCCCTTCTGTTTACCCCCCCCCCTTCATTCTTCGGTAGGAGAAGGAAGGGAAGAATGTGTGCATCTTCTGAAGAGATCCACGTGGGTAGGGTATCCAAGCTGTCGGCCTCCCAGGCTCTCCTGTGTGGAACCCACCTTCCTCTTCATTCACACAGTAAGGGCCCTGTCTTGTCATCTGATAGAGATGAGTGTCGCCTCTCACCTGGAAGACCCCTACGGCCATCTTCACAGAATCAAAGCATAGCCTCTGTTCCAACAGAGTCAAGCTCCCCTTTAATGAAGTGCTCCAGAAAGTATCCTGATAGCGTCAGAGGAAAAGGTGAGGGTATTTTACCTGGCTAATTCGCCCCTACCACCTGGTATAAGGGTGATATAAGGTATAAATCGGAGGGAGGTTTACTTAACTGTACATTCACTCCCCCAGCCATCTCTTCTGGAAGCCCTCACCATCCAGTGTCTCTCCTCTCCTCTCTGAGGACATTCCACACCCCTCTCACATGTGAGGGCTGCCCTAGTCCTGAACCCTTTCTGTGGAAACCTCTGTTACCAGCTGGATGTCTATGAAGTCATTCCCCAGCTGGGCTTCTGCTCACTGCTGGGGATTGAAGGGTGGCAAGAGCAGCAATTGTCTCCTGAGCCACAACTGTGTGGTATTCCCAAGGGTGGGTCTGTTCCCAGTATAGAGGGTGGAGCCAGCCCCGAGCCCTGGAAGAACAGCTGCTGGGTCAGCTATCTGTTGCTGGAAATGCATAGCCAGAATTAACAAATCTGATGCAGCCAGATGCCCCAAAGGAAATTTTTTTCTTCTTATTTTATTAAAGTTTAAACAGCTCTCGAAGACTCCAGCCTAATACAGAAATCAAAGACAACAAAACAATGTGTTTGTTTCCTATTAATAATGGTAGAGCAGTCAGTCCTGCTGCAGCAAAGCTGTGAGTTACTGGAAAAAAAATGAACCATCTTCTCTGAGGAGACCCAGAGCTCTACTCACAGGTAGTACCAGCTGGGCCTGGTATTCCACAAAGATCCCTGCACTAGCTCCTGAGAGTCCCTGATGCCTGCACCTGCAGGCTGCTGCCAGGACAGGCCCAGGAGCCCTCAGATAGTTTCTGGCTGCCTGGGGAAGCTCAGGGGTTCAGGAGAATCCCCAAAACAGCCCACTGCCAACCGACATTCTCCGGTACCAGCTGAGTACCCTGCAGACTTGATAGTTGGGCGGGGGGGGGGGGGGGTTTTCGTAAAAATGGACAGGAAGCTCCTAGAAAGCCAGTGTGGTCTCCAGGGATGTCTTGAGGTCGTTTGTACTCCTGCCTCCAACCTCCCTACCTGAGCTAAGCTCTGCTGATGGCCATGAGACATTCTGAAGGAACCTTTCAGATACAGGGACCTCTTGAGATAATATGAAAACAAGTTATGCAAATCAATGACAAGTAAAGTGGGCTTTAAACTAGGTATCATGTAACTCATCCAAATTAGGATACTTTTGGGAGCAAGAGTGTTGTAAATCATTAAGCCAACAATATATACAAATGTCAGATCATTACGTTGTACACCTGAAACTAATATAATGTTATATGTCAATTACACCTCAATAAAAAAATCATTAAGCCTAGACAACATGAGTAAACTGTGACTAGTTTTAGACCCTTCCATTCCACTCCTGAGCTTTCAACCCACCCCTGACTCTTCCAGCCTCCCTGTGCCCGGAGCCTCACCCCAAAGGCAAGGGGTCAGGATGGAGGAAGCATCCAGATGAAGGGCAGGCCAAGGAAGGGATGAGGGTCAAACAGAGGTGGTACATATTTGCTGGGAATTTTAAAGGGTATTTTCATCTGAAATCTGGCTTGACAAAATGATTAAGGCATCAGTTTCTATTCTGAATGTTCCCCTTTGTGAATTTCCATCCCCCCACTCATGACCAGCACAAAACAGAATTTTGTGGGGAGGAAGGTTCTGAAAGGGCTGGGGGGTACCCAAATCAAGCCCCCTCCCAGCCCAAGCTTGTCTGGATCTTGCTCCATGCTCTGTAGGGTTTGGGGCAGCAGCTCTTCCCTCCAAGCTTCTGTTTGCTTGATCACCCTGAGCCAAAAGAGGTTTGGATCGTCATGGAAGTAGACTCCAGAGGCCACTTGTCCATCACCCATTGGCAGCTTTAGCAGCTCAGAGTCATCCTAGGGGAGAGTGCGTGCTGAGCCCTGGACGCTGAAGCACTGAGCTTGTGTGTGTGCTGGTGTGTATATGCACTTGTACATGTGTGCTTCCTTGTATTTGTGCTGAAATGCTTTCGGACAGCTTAGTTGGAGCAGAATTTTCTCTTTCAGTGCTTACAGAGACAGGGAGAAGCAAAAATACCAAGAGGACAACCCCCTTTTCTCTTTAGCTAGCCTCAGAGGGGATCTTCCAGAAACCCTCCCTTCTGCTACTCCCTGAACAAATCATGGTGCAAATGGCCCAGAGGCTGAGAAGATGGCCCAGACAGCTCCACAAGCAACATCTGGGTACAACTGGCTGATCAGGGAATTGTCCCAATGGTGCTGGACAGAATCAGAGTAGACATCTGCAAGGGGGGGGTTGATAGATGACAGAATCCCAGACATCTGCACCATGCCTCTGCCTCCTGTAGACGTCTATCTGGGTGGGGGTATCTTCCATACTTCCCAGGCAAAGCTGCTAAGGCTGACCACTTTAATAACCCACCCAGATGCCTGAGATCCAGGACTGGCAGCTCCATTGGCCACTAATCTCATAGGAAGTTTCAGGTAACGCCGGCAGAGGCACTGGTCAACTGTCCCTTCAAGGAAACTGAACTGATAGTTCATTGATGTGCCATGGACACGAAAGACCAATGTGCTGGCCAGGTCAGGGTGATCACAGAACTGAACCCTAAACAGCAGATGTCAGCCCAAGACCCCTGCCAGCTCATTGCCCCCAAGATCAACCCTCAAAGGCAACCTGTCTGTTTCAGGAAGTGGAACATTCCGTGCAGAAGAGCCAAGAATAACAAAAAGAAGCCCTCCAGCGGCAGAAGCCACCTCAAGCCACAAACCCAGGTGCACAGGTGCCCTGGCGACACTAGTTGAGAAAATTGCTGCCAAATTCCACCTTGTTGCTGAGGACCCAAAGAATTCTTTGCCACCAAGCCATAGCAGTGGCAAAGGCTGGGGGGACGCCCAGCAATGTACATACGTTCAGGCCGAATGTGGGTGGGCAAGTGAGAGGCTTTCCAGAGGGCTGGAGGGTGGCTGATGACCTGCACGCTGCAGGGCCTGGAGATGCTTTATGAGGTGTAACACCCGTGCTTCCACAGTTCATAAACCAGCCAGGCCTGAAGGCTGTTCCCACCGAGAAGCTCTCAGTACCATTCTGAACAAGGCTGCCCTTCTGGAATCAGTGCACAGCCTCAGGCTGAGAGAAAGGATTGGGCACGTGCCCACTGGGATGTATGTGCTGAAATAATTTTTCAAAATACAGATTTACACCCTTGTCTCCTTATGTAGCTCTGTTTACCTGTCAAATTCTCCTACTTCCCCTTGGGAACCTCTGTGGTACCTATTCTTTGAGCCCATGGAGTAAGGGGAGGAATGAAGGGTACCCCAGATCCATGCCTCCCACTCACCTCACATAGCTTTTCCCATTAATCTCTCACCTCTCTTCCTGCCTGGGCAGCCAAACCTGAGAGACCTGGACCTCCTGCCATTTCCTGAGTCAGACCACATCCTGACACCAGGGCTTGCCAGCTCTCACGAAATGGCTGGTGACCTTCTCAGGTGCTTCAAAGGCAAAGCCCCAAGGCCCCCGCATGCAGGAAATTAGTTAATCTCACAAAGTGCCTGATTGAATTTTACCCTGCTCTCCCAAGCACACCTGAACATGGAACCCAGCATCTACACAGGTCAGCAAAACACAGTGTTTGAAGGAATAACCACTATCCTTTTTACAATATAGGATAACTGTCCAAAACACCTGTGCCTTTCCATCTGTGGTTTTCCCCAGATTGTCTCAATACTGTTACTATTGTAGGGAGCATCATGCTGAGTACAAAGAAAGTAGGGACCACGAGACTCACCAGCTTGGCCTCGAGTTGCTTCTAGGAGCTGACCAGGGATGAATCTAAATGATAATAGAGAAGGGGCCAAAGTGCAGAAAACAGAGAGCCATAGGGATTATAGGAGGGGTATGTGGGCTGGTTGGTTTATCAGGAAAGCTTTAGGAAGAGGGAGGCCCCAACGGGCAAAGTGAGTGTGCCCACCCTTTGGAGTGAGATGCTGTGATTGGAGGGAATAGAACCTGCCATTGGACATCTGCAAAACCTGAGATCAAACCCTGTACATACCACTCACTAGCTGAGCAATTTTGGCCAAGTTACTTAACCTCTGTGCCTTTTCCGCATCTCTAAAGTGAGAATAATAACTCTAGCCTCACAAGGGGGCTACAAGAATCAAATCAGCGAACATTTGTAAAGAGCCCTGTCTGGCACACAGAAGCGCTCCATGAATATTAATTTATTAATTCTGAGCATTGCACTAAAGTCATCTCAGCACTAACCCACACAGTCTTCCTTCTGAGCTGCTTCCAGGCTGAGAAGATGGGGCAAGGGAGAGGGGAGCAGAGTTCACAGCTAATATTCTAGGCTGGGCATTGTTCCCCAGTGGAAAGTGATAAACAGCTTTCACTTGATGTTACTCCAGAATCCTTCCCCCAGGAGCAGATATTACAGAGTTTAGAAGCAAACTGAAGTGAACATCCAGCACAGAATATGCATGTACACACACACACACACGCGCATGCGTGTGCGCACACATGCACACATGCATGCAAGCACGCACGCACACACTCCCTCTTTGTAAGAAAGGTTGCCATGGAGATTAAACAGAGAAACAGCAAAGACACAGAGGAGCCACTGAAATGGCTATAATTAATTTAAAGCCTTAGAAACAATTAAAATTGTATTAAAGCAAGTTCATTTGAACAAGGCGTAAATCGGGTGAGCTGATCACATCAAGCATGAACAAAATAAAGCATTGCTTTGGGGTGTTGGAACAGGCATCTTCAAAGGAGGGAAATAAATTATTGCACAGTATTCAGGAACAATAAAATATGTAACCTAATTTATCCAACGTTTCTGAAAACAAGACTGTTCTCCAATAATTCCATTTCCTCTAGTACCTTTATGCTAGGTTCAAAAATGAGGACAGAAAGCTACCCCTTACCAAGCACATGGATCCATCTCTCTTTGTTAGTCACTGTGGCCACAGATCACTCACCAGTAGAGAAGGGGAGCCAGGGGACCAGCCTTGTAGAACGCCTACTGGACACCAGCCACTCTCCAGGCACTTAACACCATCTGCCTCCTTTACTACTCCCTCAAACACCACAAGGAAGGCCTGAGTGGCCTGTCCTACAAACAGGGGACTCAGAAAGATTGGTGACATATTCAAGGGTCACAGCAGTTTGGCAGCCAAATAAGCACTTGAACTCAGATCTGTCCGGATTCCAAAGTACATGTGCTTTCCACCATGTCACACCATTTCTCATGGAAGAAACAGAAATGGGACATGGGACAATGGGCAACCAGTACCATTTTGAGCACCCACTCTATATCAGGCCCTGTGCTATACATTTTACAAACATCGTCCGATTTGATTCCCACATGGACCCTTAGTTTCTCAGAGAAGGAAATTGTAGCACTCAAAGTTCAGCTTGCCCAAGATGACCCAAAGATGAACAAACCAAGATTCCCCCCAAGGTCTGCATAACTTTATTTTTTTTTTAAGATTTTATTTATTTATTTGACAGAGACAGCCAGCGAGAGAGGGAACACAAGCAGGGGGAGTGGGAGAGGAAGAAGCAGGCTCATAGTGGAGGAGCCTGATGTGGGGCTCGATCCCAGAGCACCAGGATCACACCCTGAGCTGAAGGCAGACGCTTAAGGACTGCACCACTCAGGCGCCCCTCTGCGTAACTCTTTAACATCTTGGCTCTCTGCATTTGCTCCATGCTCCTCAGCTCCTATAGCATGTATCACTGATGCCATGTGTCACAACCTGCTTCAGACTGAGTAGCATTTGGGGGTGGCTGGATATTTCATTTTTTCCACTTAGACAACTGGGAATATCAGAGAAAACTTTTCACAGGAGGCAAATTTCGAAGAGAATCTTGACTTAGACAAGTGAGATTTGAATGCACAGAGACCCTTCTTGTTCCTGAGACCAGATGAGCCTGACATTTAGAGCTGAGATTAGAGAACCCCAAGACAAGGACAAACACAAGGGATATTTGCACAAGGCAGCCTGAAGCCCCAAGGGCTGGCAGCAGACCCACTTGTCCAGGGAAGACAGGTGTGTGGCCAGGAGAGTGGTGTCAAGTGTCAAATCCAATGATGAAGGGAGAACAGAAGTAGGAGAGGAAGTGAGATTGGTTGGAGGCACAACAGATGTAGAACAGAACCGGGAACAAGGAAGAGAAGTGGAGAGCTAATGTAATGGGAGAGTGCATTCTGTGGCCTCTCTCTTCTTTGGTGCCTGACTGTGTGTTCCAGGGACAGGTGGATGGCTCCAAGGAGCTCATCAGAAGGTGCCAGCCAGGACTCCACAGTACAGTCATACGTGTTGTTACAGTATTGAAATATGTCATACTGGCTATACAGCCAGTTCCCTGAAACTCACAAGGGTTACCATCACTCTGTCCACCCCAACCCTCCTCCAAGACTCTTCAGGTGTCCCCACCTACCAGCAGCTACAAAGCTGACACTTGTTCTAACACCCCAGCATTGTTGTGATTTACCAGCTTGGGCCACTTTAGTGGGTCAATATTTGTGCATATCACCCCTTGCGCTATATGATAAGCACTTACAAAAGGGACACTTTGAATCCCGACCACAACCTTGAGATGGATAGTATGATCTCGATTTTACTGACACTTGCTTTGGGAGGTTAAGCAAATGCCCAAGAGAAGTGGCCATGGGAGACTAGGCTAAGAAGCTGGCATGAGCTGAGGGGAGAACCAGGAAAATGAATGGCTGGCATCTGGTCTCTCACACCTCAAGGAACTGAGCTTGGAATTATTTCCTATGGGGAGAAATCCACGGGTCACAGAGAGAATGCTAGGCCATAAGCTGCCTACAAAGAGGCCATCTAACTAAGGTGTTTAACTAGCCCACTCCCTGGATACATTAAATACAGATGGCCGTGTAAGAGAGAGATTTATTGATCAAATGAAAAATCAGATGAATGATAGAAGTTGCAGGAGCACCTATGGCAACCTCCTGCCTGTGATTCCAGAAGGGAAGTGGGGGGGTAATAGATGGCCTCCACCCCACCTGACAAGGAAGATAAAAGGCCCGCCTGGGCAACTCGGGTGTCCAGAAATATTTATTCCTCCATGTAATTCATTAGTGCACACCAATGTGGTACAAAAGCAACGTGTATTTCAGGATATGATTTTCCAGAGAATAATTTCCTTTGCCTTCATAAACCACAGCGAAATATCCAGACCACCCACCACAGAACAGTCTGAGCTGGGAGAAGTTGAAGGAGAAAAGAAGCCAGCTAGAGCTCACGATGTGGAAAGCAGGGTCAAGTAGGAAGAAGAGGGTGTGGGTTCATTTATTGATTCATTCTTTCAGCAAGTATTTAATGAGCACCTACTATGTGCCAGACGCTGTTCTAGGCCCCAGGGGTATGGAAGTGAATAAGAGAGAGAGATAGAAAGTCCCTGCCCTCATGAAGCATCTAATCTAGTGTAGGAGGCAGACAATTTTAAAAATATATAATGTGATGTCAGATCATAAATAGGTAGAACCAGGGGAAAGATTCTGAGCCAGACGGGTGACAGAGCCAGGTCCTGAACCCATGTCCCCTGCCTCCAACCTGCTGCACTGTGCTGCCTCTCTCCAACAGCCCAGGTGAGAGACCACGGCAGCTTGGACAGTGATGGGGGCCAACAGAAGTGCTGAGAAATGGTTGGATCCCGGTTATATTTTTAAATTAGTGCTGACAAGATTAGCATCTTAATTAAATTGGATGGGAGATGAGAAGAAAATACAGTCTGAGACTGTTTTTTTGAAAGTACTGATTTCAAAGTTCTAGGAAGAGCCAACCACAACCTCTCACTCAGTGATTCATAGGCCTAGAGACTCAGCAGAGGTTTTCACAAACACAAATTTTAGGACCTCACTCTGCAGGCCTTGGAGTCATTCCAGACATGGGCCCAGGAACCTGCATCTTCAAGCCATTTGTCAGGTGATGTTGAGGCAGCTGGTCCATGGGCTAACACTGAGGATCCCTGCTCTTGGCCTTACGTCCTGACTCCTAGAATGTGAGTGCTGGGGACCCCTGAGAGGTGACAGTGCCATCTCAGCTGCAGATGAGGACTTCAAGGCCTGAGAAGGAAGTTGTCAGACCCAGTCCATGAGGGGTGGCACGGGGAGAGAATCTCCATCTTCTGACTCCTGGGCAGAGCTGTGTACCCTCCTTCGGACAGCACCACATTGCTTACCTGCATCACTCCTTGCAAGGACACGCAAAGGACCCTGAATGACCTCTGTGGGATCAGGAGATGTGGGTTCAGGCCTTGATTCTTCAACCCACCAACTGAGAGATCCAGGGAAAGTCACTTTACCTTTCTGCACTTCAATTTTCTGGTTTGTAGAATCGGGACTTCAGGTCCTCACGCTATTGTTCTTTGAGTAAATGAAACAATGCACGTGAAATGCTTAGCAAGATTTTAATGTTAGTTACTCTTTGTGGTTTTATTATAATTCACTCAAATTTCCCCGCTCCTGATACGACGTCTTTCTCCTACAGCATGTTCATTAGGATTTTGATGCCTTTGTGTCTCCAAGATCAAATGCAGGCTCTCTGGAGGAAGGAGCAGCTCTAGATGTTACAAGCCAATGCCTTAAGCAGTCTGGGGGCAGATCAGCAGGAGGAGAGCCCATGGAGCAGGTGGGAAGTGGAGAGGGAGTGATGAAGGGCACACACTCCAGCCCTGCTGCCAGTCCCCTGAGGATAGGTAACAACGGTGGAGGGCGCTACACAGCCTGTGTCCTCGGGTGGCTGAACCACAATAACCAGTAATATCTGTGTAACAATTTGCACGTGACAAATGCTTTCAATGGATTGCTTCACTTGAGCCTCAAAACAACTCTATCCAGTAGCTGTTCTTACTGCACCTCCAATTTTAGAAAGTAAAAATTGAGGCATCGTCACATCATTTGCCCAGATAACACACTAATAAGCAATAGATCTGATTTTCGACTCATACCTAACTCCCGCCTAGACCAGTGCTATCCAACAGAAAAAGAATGTGAGCCACTTCTGTGGTTTTGAGCTTTCTAATAGCCACATTTTTAAGAAGAAGGAACATATATCATTCATTTTAATCATCTTTTATTTAGCCCAATACATCCAAAATACTATCATTTTAACATATAATCAATATAAAACATTTAAATGGAATGTTTTTCATTATTTTTTATATGGTCTTTAAAATCCAATGTCTATTTTACACTTACAGCACATCTCAATTTACTAGCCACATGTCAAGTGCTTAAGGGCCACACATGGCTAATCGCAACCGGCTATCACCAGGCATCAGACCAGGGATCAACAAAAATCCTTCTGCAAAGTATCAGGTAAATGTCTTGGGTCTCACAGGCCACATTGACACTCTGCTGCATATTCTTTTTCTTTTCTCTTCTTTCCTTTCTACAATCCCTTAAAAATGTAAAATCCATTCTTAGCTGATAGGCTGTAGAAAAATAGGCCACAGATGAGACTTGGCCTGTGGCTCAGGTTCTGCCACACCTGCTCCAGAGTGTAGGCTCACTGAGGGCAGGAATGTGTGCACTACCGTAGCCTCTCGCAGTGCCTGGAATAGAACAGGCCTTCAATAAATAATTTGGAATTGAGTTTAACTGAGGCAGTCAGACAGGATTTATAATTGCCACTTGATAGATGACAAAAGTGAAATCAGAGAGTCAAGCAACTTATCCGAAGTCACATAGTTACCTCCATGCCCAAAGCTGCCTGACCTCCGGCCCGCTGCTCTTTCCTCCAGTCACGCTTCCCATACATGATGACAACTGTTTCATAGCTGTATTGACAGTCGCTCTGATTCTCAAGTCTTCCATCTTTTCGCCTCTGGATTTGATCTCAAGCTCCCAGACCGCATGCCCCCCAGCGGCCTGGCAGAGAGGAGTTGAGGGGTCCTGCACATCTTAGGAGATGCTGGCGGAGCTCCCGGCAGGTAACACTGTGCATGATGAAAAGCCTATGTCGTGCTCCTACCCCTGTGTTCCAGGATCTCTCCGGAAATGAGTGCTCTTATAAGGTCAGAAGAAATGCATTTCCATTCTCCTTTCTGCCTAAAAGCATCTGCCTCCTTCACAAAGAAGATAGTGAACAAGTTATAATTACACACCATGCACTGGAGAGCATGAAAGTGACATTTAGCAACAAGCCTCGGGTATGTGGTGGCTGCAGTAAACATTACATAATTGCTGCAGCATCGATCCCAACAATTAACACCAAAAAGCAGAGACAGAATGGAAGCTCTCCAAGAAGCTGCCACAACCTGAGAGGAAAACAGAACCCAAAATCTCTCTTGGAGACAGCTCCCCCTCTTTAACATGTTAAGACATTTTTGTGGGGAGGGGGTAATGTTTTCTGTCCAAACAATTTTCCACACATTTTTCCAGAGCCCAGGGAACCAGGGAGCAGACAGGCAGGTGGAGATGGAGACATCAGAAAGTCCTCTGAGGGGGCGGTCCGCTTCCAGTCCCCTCAGGTCTACCCCACGACGTTGGTGAATTGGAACTGCAAGGTCAGTGTGGCTGGATCACAGAAGTCAAGGAAGGAGCAGGCCTCGGGAGTGGCACAGGGAGGTTAAGGATCAGTCTTGCCTGGAGGCAATTCAGAGTCACTAGAGGGCTTCAGGAGGAGAGGGAGCAGAGCGATTTTGCTTTCTATCAAGAAGCAGAGAGACAGAGAGAGGAAGGCAATGGCCTGACTGTGGCAGTGGGGATGGGGAGAAGTGGACAGGTCCAAGAGGTATTTAAGACATAAAACTGAGAGGACCTGACGCTGATAGGATGTCCATGAATCAAGGATGACCCCAGGCTTCTGGTTTTGCTGACTGGGAGGTTGGGGGTACTGAACCCTGGAAGGAGGGAAGACAGGTTTGGAGGAGAGAGACAACGTGTCAGAGTGTTGGATGCATTAATCATAAGGAGGATTTGAATAAAAGGGAACAGTGGAAATGTGCTCAGAAGAAAGGCTGGGGTGAAGATACAGAAATGTAAATCACCTGTATCCAGAAAGTGCTGGACTACAGAGGTGGTTGAGCTGCCTGGGGAGGAGAAATAGAGCAGCAGAAAAGACCAGGGACACACAAGATAAGGGGCAGAGCCTCCAACAATGGAGACAGAGGAACAAACAGAGAAGGCAAAGGAGAAACAAAGGAGGGGGGGCGTCTTAGAAACCAAGGAAGAGGAGGTACACGGCCATGTCTGATGCTAAAGCAAGAAGAAATGAAATTCTCTTATTCATTCAACAAAGATTTATTGAACACTTGCAACATGCCTGGCACTATTCTAGGTACAGAAAATAGAGCAGTGACATGATTATAATAAACAAAACTCCCTAACCTTGTGGGAATTTCATGTTACTTGGAGAGAGATAGAATTTAACTAGAAATAAGTGAATTTATTTGGTATAGATAGTGGGTTGAGCAGTAGTTCCAAAAAATATGTCCAAGTCCTAACCCCTGGTAGCATGAATGTGATCTTACTTGGAAATAGGGTATTCATGGATGTACTTAAGTTAAGGATCTCAAGATAAAACCATCCTGGATTTTAGTTGGGCCATAAATCTGATGATTGATGTCCTTATAAGAAAAAAGGAAAAGGATCCTGGAGACAGACACCCAGGGGAGAAGACCATATGCAGATGGAGGCAGAGACTGGACGGATGCATTTACAAGCCAGGAAGCCAGAAGACAGTCTTAGAGCAGACTCTCTTGTACCTTCAAATCTGTCTCTCCTTATAAGAACACCACTCACTCGATTTAGAGTCCATTCTAATCCAGTATGACCTCATCTTAACCTGATCGCACTTGAAGGGACCCAATTTCCCAGAAAGGTCACATTCTCAGGAACTGAGGTTTAGGACTTCAACATATATTTTGTGTGTGGAGGTAGGGATACAATTCAACCCACAACAAATACCATATAATCAATGAATGCAGAAAAAGCACTTGAAAAATTCAACACCCGGGGCGCCTGGGTGGCACAGCGGTTAAGCGTCTGCCTTCGGCTCAGGGCGTGATCCTGGCGTTGCGGGATCGAGCCCCACATCAGGCTCTTCTGCTATGAGCCTGCTTCTTCCTCTCCCACTCCCCCTGCTTGTGTTCCCTCTCTCGCTGGCTGTCTCTCTCTGTCGAATAAATAAATAAAAAAATCTTTAAAAAAAAAAAAAAAAAAAAAGAAAAATTCAACACCCACTCATGATAAAAACTCTCAGCCAACTGGAAATGAAAGCAACTTTTCTCAGCCTGACAAAGAACAACTGCAGAAAACCTCTAGCTAATATCATACTTAATGGGGAAAGAGTGAATACTTTTTCCCTGAGGTAGGGAACAAAGCAAGGATGGCCACTCTTGCTATTTCTATTCATCATCACACTGGAAGTCCTAGCCAGTGAAATGCCTGAATGAGTGAAGGAGTGAACGAAGATTGGAAAGGAAGAATAAACTGTTTCTATTTATAGACAACATGATTATCCATGTAGAAAATCCCGAAGAATCTACAAAAACTTACTAAAATCAATATAAGCAAGTTTAGCAACATCACAGGACACAAAGTCAATATTAAAAAAAAAGCAGTTGAATTTGCATTTATTATCAATGAATAATTAGAAATTGAAATTTACAAAAATACCATTTATAATTGTACCCCAAAACTGTGAAATACTTAAGCATAACAAAACATGTACAGGATCAGTATACTGAAAACTGGAAAACACGAATGAAAGAAATTTTATTTCATTTTATTTTTTTGGAAAGAAATTCTTCAAGATGTAAATAAATAGAGAGGTAGATTATTCATGGGCTTGAAGACTTGATGTCGTTAAGATACTGGTTTTCCCCAGGGTGAGCTATAGATTAGCCAGTTTCACTCAAAATTTCTGCAGGAATTTTTGCAGAAACCAATACACTGATTCTAAAAGTTTTTATGGAAAGATAAAGGAACTAAAATAGACAAAACAATTCTGAAGGAGTACAATGTTTGAGGAATCACACTACCTGATTTTAAGACGAAATATAACGCTTCAGTGATTCAGGTAGTGTGCTATTGGAAAACAGGGTAGACAAAGCACTGTGCTGGAGCTGGCTCATACCAGCTCACGAGAACCAAATGTTACATTTTTAGGAGTTTTACAGGTTGACTGGTGTCAAATTGGTCACTTGAAATTGTCTACCGTGACCGCATTTAAAAAAAAGAAATGAGCAAACACTACAAATCGGAACTCCCCCCGCACCTCCCCCCAAGAGCCAGTTCTCAAACATTGCCAGCCCACCTCTATGTCTAGATCAAGGGAACAGAACAGAGAATTCAGATGCTGACCCACATATAGCTGGGCAATTTATTTTCAACTAAGGTACAAGGGCAATGTAACGGAGAAAGGATCGTCTTTTCCCACCAATAGTGCTGGAACAGTTGGGACCTCCATATGCAAAAATAAACAAATCTTGGAACGCTTGGGTGGCTCAGTCAGTTAAACAGCTGCTTTCAGCCCAGGTCATGATCCCAGGGTCTTAGGATCAGTCCTGTATTGGGCTCCTTGCTCAGCAGGGACCCTGCTTCTCCCTCTGCCTGCCGCTCCCCCTGCGTACTCTCTCTCTCTCTCTAACAAATAAATCTTTTAAAAAAATAATAAAAATTAAAAAATAAACCTCTATCTATTTCTTGCATCTTATATAAAAATTAACTCAAAATGGATCATACACCTCAATGTAAAATCAAAAACTATGAAACTATTAGATGAAAACATAGGAGCAAACCTTTGTGAATTGGGGCTAGACAAGTATTTCTTAGATAGAATACCAGAGTGATAGATAAGACCACCAAAATAAAGAGCTTCTGCTCTTCATAAGACACTGTTATGAGAAAGAAAAGACAAGCTGAAGACTAGGAGAAAATATTTACAAATCACGTATCTGATAAAGGACAATACAGAATATATGAAGGATCCTCAAAACGCAATAATAAGAAAGCAAACCCATTTTTCAAAGGGGTGAAAGAATTGAACAGACACTTTGCATAGCAGTAAGTACACAGTAAGATGTTCGACATCATTAGCCACTAGGGAAATACAAATTAAAACCACAATGAGATACCACAACACATCTAGTAAAATGGCAGAAATACTTTTTTTTTAAGTTGATAACCCCAAGCCCTGGGGAGGATGCGGGGCATCTGGAACTCTCATTCATTGCTGGGAGGCATACGAAAATAGCACAGCCATTTCAGAAAGCAGTTCAGCAGTCTCTTCCACACAACCTACCAATCCCACGCCCAGGTAATTTACCCAAGTGAAGTGGAAATTTACAATTACAAAGAAAAAACTGTATGTAAAATTTTAGAGCAATGATATTCATATATCCTCCAAACAGGGAAGTACCTGACATCTCTCAACTGGAGAATGGATGAACAACAATGGAGTATCCCTACGATAGGACCCTACTCAGCCTTATAAAGGAACGAACTACCAATGCACAACAGCACAGATGAATCTCAGGTGCATTGTGCTAAGTGCAAGAAGCCAGACTCCAGGGCTACATAGTACGGGATTCTATTTCTATAACATTCTGAAAGGCAAAAGTTGAGAGACAGAAAACAAGTCATAGGTCACCAGGGGCTGGGAAAGGGAAGGAAAGAGTGGCTACAGGGGAGTTATTTGGAGTGGAAGAATGTTCTCTATCTTGATTGCACTGATGGTTAAACCACTGGATGTGTCAAAACATGCAGAATTGTATACAAATACAGGTGAATTTGACTGTATATACATATTCCTTAGTGAAAAGAAAAATAAAAAAGGATCACCGTGGCTGTTGGGTTGAGAGCAGACTTGTGGGTCAAGGCTGGAAGCAGGAAGACCATTAAGAGCCCAGATGAGAGATACAGTGACTTGGACTGAACGTGGCTCCTAGAATATGGCAGGACATAGGTCATCAGTGACTGGCGGACACAGCTGCAAAGAAGAGGAAAGAGTGAGGGGTGAGGTGAGCATGTGCAGACAGCCCTGGATCCTGGGCCACTGATGACTCTTTCAAGAAACCCACATGGACCGGTCCTAGTAGATGAGCCCCAGCTCAGGGACTTCCCTGGGACTTTCCCGATTTGAACCCTGCAAGTCCTGCATCCAGGGAAACCCTGAAGTCCCAAGCACACCAGTACAGGTGGTCATCTAAGCCTGGTCCCTGACCTGCCCAAACCAAAGGGCTGCTCCATTCAAGGCCCAGACAGCTGCTTTGGTCGCCCTGCATTTCTGCCTGCCCTATGGGCTGGTGTCACTGCCCTCCATCTCTGACAAGCCTCCAAGCTCCCTTCTGATACTGCTCACATGTGAGGCGCTGCAGGAATGCTTAATTACAGAGTGGCCCTCTGCTGCTTTCCACATCACCTTCCCTTCAGCCACTTGTATGAAGGCTGTCAGATGACTCTTGAATCAGGAAGAAATGAAAGAGTGGATTCATCACTCCACTGCCAGGAAGTCAGGAGCACTGAGTTGGGGATGCACCTTCCCCTTTCATCTCACTTCTGCAAAGCCTCTCTTGAAACAGACTCTGTGACTTTTGCTTTGGTCTTACCCATCTTGACATCTCCACGGTTGTGCATGTTGAAAACACCCCCTCCTTCTCAGCATCTCTCTGCTTGCTACCATGCCCCCCTCTCCTAGAACTCCTCCTACCTTTCCAATAGGTTTCTCAGCTTCCTGATTGCCTAATGAAGCACGTGCTGGCAGAGCAGTCTGGAGTGACATCTGAGGGTTGGGACTTTGACATTAAACAGGACCTGGGTTCAAATCCGAGATTTGTCAATTTCTAGCAGCATGACTTTTGACACATTACTCCTCTGAACTTCAGGTTCACCCTCTGTAGAATGGGTATAGTGAATGCCACCTGATCGGATTATTGTGAGAATGAAATGAAATGAGAGTATGTATACAGGTGAAAAAAGCTCAGCACAAACTTGTAACAGAACGAGCAGCACATAAACGCAGCTCTTGGTGTTACAACATCTTTCCAACAGTAATGTTCAACAACAGGGAAGTGGTTAATAAGCTACACCATGATTTATTTATAAAATACTATATGACGAAGCCATTAAAAATAATGTTCTGAAGAATATTTAATGACACAGAAAAATGTTCACAATATAATTTTAAGAGAAAAAAATCAGGCCATAAAACTCAGGTCCCTATTCTGTTCTTTAAAAGTAGTGTGAGTATGTGTGCATGTCGTGCATATGTATTTAGAAAAAAAGAAATCTATAAAATGTTGGCTGTTTTCGTCTTTTCCACTTCTTCACTTCTTTATATTCTTCTGAATTTTCAAGGTTTTGCTAATTAACATGTGTTACGATCATAACAATAGATATTTTTGAAATTCAGTCAC
This sequence comes from Ursus maritimus, assembly GCF_017311325.1. NCBI lineage: Eukaryota > Metazoa > Chordata > Mammalia > Carnivora > Ursidae > Ursus > Ursus maritimus. The sequence continues at coordinate 54,630,689 of NW_024424008.1, forward strand.
CAATTTTTTCATTCAACAGATTTTTTTCTAGCACAGGTTATGTGCCAAGCAATATTTGAGACTCTGGGAATGCTACAGTAAAGAAGCTAACAAGCAGGTTTTTCTCAAGATACCACCTAGCCTTGCACTGAATTCTCCTTATTTTACGCACTTGTTTTGTCTCCACAAATAAATTAATTCCTCGAGGGAAGGAAGCACATGGTTGTCTTCTCTGGAGCCTTAGCACGTTGTACTCCATGCTCTCAGGAAGAACTCAGTAATGCGTTGCTCTTCAAGACCTGAGCGTCGGTTGAAAAGGAGCCAGTTTCCTACAATCGGTTATTATAGGAAGTAAAGAAGAGGTGCCTTTTATATGGGGCTACTTTCTCCCTTCCTCCCTTGTCCTGGGCATGAGAGGGCAGACAGTCAAAGCTGTCACCTTCAATGGGTTTTCCTGGAAGCACGGAGCCTCGTGGCTGGTCTAGCCCTCTGTGAAGCAGTTCACTTCTCCAGCCTGCACCAGAATACGTACCAGATCCGCCTTTTCCCACATTTGAGGAACTTGAGAGCAGATTGGACGGCTTCTTTATTTTTTTTATACCAAGAATCACTTGGGTGGTCTGGTGAAACCTATGGACCTTTCTCAGAATAATGTTTCTCAACCTGTAAATACACAGGACTACAAAAAAAGAAAAAAGGAAAAAAAAAAAAACTAAATACGCTGCAATAATATTAAAGTATTTTAAAGTATTTTAAAATCCTCTTTGCTATAATAATAGATTTGCTTCTTTGTGCTGCATTTTAAAAAATTACATTTGAAATATAGTCCAGTTAAAATCAAATTTTAATTTTTAAAGATAACCCTACATAAAGACTGCTTTGGCTTACCTTAAATAAGAACATAAAATGGTGGAATGGTTTTTTTTCAAGATAATAAGCATGTCCTGTTAGAAATCCAGTTGATTTTGATATGTTTTTTTTTGGTGACGATGTTGAAAATCCAAGCCTCAAAGATACAGTGTTGAAAATGTGATTAAAGCCTCCACAGCACTTTCACAAAGATAAGTGTCTCCTGACGACCACCAAAACTCCCTGAGGCTTTTTAGTGAACCTCTAGTTATAGTGGGTTTGTGGTCCTAAGATCAATGAATTCATCTTTGGCTAGGTCAACACCTCTGATTCAATTTATATCAGAAAGAAAAAGAACGCTAGGGTTCAATTTTGTTACCATCAAGATAGAAATAACCTTTGAGAGAGTTCTAAAGTACTTCCAGGTGTTTGTAGATTACTCTTTTCAAGGAAATTGACAGACTTTTGTAACTCAGCTCCATTGAGGTAAAGCACTTGAAAGTTTGCAAAGATGTCAGCCTCGTGTCAGCCGTGTAGCCAAGAAAGCTCAGAATGTTTTCAGAGGCATCCATAATGGTGACATCAGAGAATTAAGAGTCATCTCATTCCTATGGTCAAAAATACCTGCCAAGGAAGCGAACCAACCCACAGGCAAAATTCTTTCTTTCAAAGTGCTCCAAGAAAGGATTTTCTGTTTCTATTAGAAAAAGTAAAACTTGCCTCTTCAAAGTCAGTGAGCTTCTCTAAGTTAGAGGAGCCCCTCATTTTCTAGTTTCTTGACACACCCTGTAAAAATACATGATTCGGAGACACGCTTTTGATGAAGTTGATGACTTTTATGATCGCCCACAAAACTTCTCCCAGGATTTTTTGAAAAGCCTGAATATGTCTGGGTTAAATGCAGCAAGTGAAAACACAAGAATTCTTTGTTGACGTGAGCAGGGTCATCATGAACAAAACAAGGAGGCAGCTATGTTGAAAGAGGTCTATAGTTTCATTGAGTGGCTTGCTGAGGGGAGTGGCAGGGCTGCCAATCCCTCCATAATCCACTTCAAAATATGTCAGCCGTTCTTCATGGAAGCAGCTCCTCTGACTAGAGAGTCATTTCCCTGCTTCTCATCATGCCCAGTGCGTGTGGCTTTTGGTAAACTTCCTCCAGTAAAGTGAGCCTTCTTGTTTGGCACTTGCTAAGAAACTTCAGGAGTGCTTCCAGAAGAAGTTTTCATGAAACGGCAAATCCACATTTTCGAAGTATCTTGACTTTTTCAAACTGAGCTTTCTTCATCCACATACACACAAAGCTCTTCAATTCCTTGGATGCATTTTCTAGATTGACAGACATGAGAGACTCTCTCTTCCTGACTTCAAAACTCCCTTCTCAAGAATCTTTCCACAATAGTAGGGAAGTCATTGTGGCTTTTATGTCCCATCCCTTCACTAATGTAAAGAAACCGGGTACACAGTTTTGATCATACCCTCCTTTTCTTTGCCAGCTCAAGATAAACTGGGTCTGTAAAAAATAAGTAATACATAAAGCTTAAAATATTTTTGTTCTTCGACATTCTTTGAAATGTAATATTTTGTTTATGGTTCCTAAGTCATTTATTTGATAAAGCTATATAGGAGGGAATAATTTGTATGTTAATTAAGTTAAGTATAAAACATTCATTAAATTTTATGAAAGGTAAGTAAAATAAGGGAGTTTTTATGATTAGCCAGAGTGTTTGCCCTGGTAACAACTTCTCACCTTTGCGTAGACCAGGGGATTAGACAGTTGCTCAACAGTCCTGTTCTTGAAATTCAGCTATTGCTTCATGTGACTCTCTGTGACTTTCTAGAAATAATGGTCCTCATTTCTCATACTGTCACTGTTTCCCACAAAGGTATTCTTTTAAATGTGTGGCATTTTCACAGAACAAAACATAAGAACAACATGTGAAGAATATACTGTGCGTGCAAGACTCTACTTCAAAACACAAACGTTGTGCAAACAGAGAGTAAAAATGAAAAATAAATCAGAGAAAGGACTTCCACTGCTCACAGAGCTTACCACACTGTGCATAACCCGTGTCACGGTGCAATCTGTTAGCGATCACAAGGAGTTACTCTAAATCTCACACTTCGACAGTCCGCTCAGCCATCAGACATGTTTGAACTCGTCTGTGTCACCAAAGGCTGCACTGCCGACGGAGAGTGAAAAACTTGCATTAGAGCAATTCAGATGGACAAAACTTGGGCAAACTATGAAAATGATTCAACTCCTTCTGCATATTGATCCATAAATATTTACAGTTAAGGAATGTTAGAACGTGTGGGTCGCCCCCAAGAGAACACTCTAACTCACTGCCCAGTGGCCGCCCTACCCATGTACAGAGTTACCAGACAGTGGCCCGCTAGAGAGGGGGAGAGTTCTTCTGGAAGACTGATCCCACATTTCCAGGGGCTATCTAATAGCTTCTGTAATTTCAAAATAGTGGTGGGTGTAAATGACATTTCAGATACCTACAGCAACTGTAATGTGATATGAAAATATTTGTGATTTCCATTGATGACAAAAATCACAGGTCATGCTCATACTAGCAGCTTGTTGTCACACTCATAATTGAAGGAAATGCTACATCTCAGATACAGGATAGTAAAAATGAAGCTGTAATTTTTCCCTACCCACGTTCACGGCCGCTCCAACTTCTATTCCACAAATTCAGCTAAGAACCTCTGTTTTATGTTGTTCATAATGGTCCAAGAGAATGGTTTCTAAATTTCAGATAAGAGAAATGAGAAAAAACAGCAAGTTTTTATAATGCTAAATTGTTTAAGCTTAAAAGGTTTTCTTTCTTCTTTGCTTTTAAAATATCCTTTTGATGAAATGATAGAGACAGTAGATAGTAATTGTTTTAAGTCTTCAGGTAAAAATGAAAAGTTGTCAATCCTGTCACCAGTTGTCTCACCCACTCCTTTTATCATGTTTATTGGTCTAAGAAATCCAAAATCTGGGACTTGGTCCATGACACCAATATCTAGTCTCACCTAACAGAAGCTGGGGTCCACTTATCCGCTCCTCAGGGAAGGTGACCCGTTCCTAGTCCAGAGCAAAATCCTGAGCTGTCACGGTAACCCTACTGCCTGGGCAGAGATTGATTTACAGGATGGAGACGTGCCTCACTCTGGCCAGTTGAACCTGAAAATAATGGGACTGTGACTGGGTGTCTGATGTCTGGAAATGCTAATCCCACCACCCAGAAGCCCTGCCACCAAGGCATTCCTTGCTATGTGACATGGTTCCTAATTGTTTATGACCACTGAGTTGGGGGATTTCTCTAACATACAAGTGAAGTTATCCTAACTGACCCAGCTAGAAATTTTGGGAAGCTTTTGAAAGGGGCATTACCTCTTAAAAAATCGCATCAGGATTGAATGAACTTGCCTTCCCTATTTATGTCAATTATTCCCTCCTTCAGCCCTAACTCAAGCCACTCCCTGCCGTGTTGCTGATTTTACCTCCTACATATCCCCCAATCCTTCTTTCCACTTCCACTGCCAACTCTAGCCCAGCTATTGCCAGCTGTTCAGTCTACACAAGTGATAAGCACAGCCCTCCAACCAGCTTTCTTGCTCCCATGAGGGCCTCTTCCAAACCACAGCCAAGTGATTTTGTTTCAGGGCAGACCAGCTCACATCACTTTCCTGGTTAGAACCTTGCAATGGTTTTCTACTGTACTTGGAATAAAGTGCAAACTACTTAAGTTACCTGCAAAGCTCTACAGCACTTGGCCCTCCGCACCCCTCACCCCTGCCCTCTAGGCTACAGTCACACAGTTCCCCACCCCCACCCCTGCTGCACCTCCTTAGAGCCTTCAGACCCTTGAGATCTCTGCTCTGCAACCACTTCCTCAGGGAGATCTTCAATGACCACATCTTCGCCCAGGACAAGATCTGGCCACCAGTATGTACACTCCACAGTACTCTGTATAGTCTTTCCTCGTATTTAACACAATTTTCAATGACCCATTTATTTGTGGGATTAGTTGATGTCTTTTTTCCCTATTGAAATGTAAGCTCCCTGTCTTGTTCACCACTGCATTCCCAGCGCCTAAAAGAGTGTAGGTGTTTTAAAAGATACTTGTGGAATGAATGGTTGGATGTCCACAAATTGTCACAGATATTCCCAGGCAGCAGCTTGTCTCTAACAAGTATCTGTTTTCATAAACATTACACAGGATCTCTGTTCACCAGCTCCCAGGGTTCTGCTAGCAGGCCCCCTGATTACTCCCTCTCTGCCCAGTGCTGGAGGTGGAGAGCAGAGTGCCCTCCTACTGGTTCTAAGGGTGACTCAAGTCTCACCAACATTCTCTCCACAGCATGGAAGGAGGCAAGATTGCATAATGTCTGTTACGGAATGAATGTTTGTGTCCCTCCAAAATTCATATATCAAAGCCCTAACATCACAATGTGGTGGTATTAGGAGGTAGGGCCTTTGGGACAGGACTAGATTTAATGAGTTCATGAGGGTACGGTCCTCATGATGGAATTAATGTCCTTATAAGAAGAGAAAGATACTAGAACTCTGTCTCTCTCCCTCTCTCTTTCTCTGTCAGCTGTGGGAGGACACAGCAAGAAGGTGGCCCTCTGTAAACCGGGAAGAGAGATCTCGGCAGACACGGATTCTGTGGGCATCTTGATCTTGGACTTCCCAGCCTCCAAACTGTGAGAAATAAACCATCACGTCAATGGGTTTTGTTACAGCAGCCTGACTAAGAAAACAAATCAACATGTAGGCTACAGAATCACAGGCATGGGCTCACTCCAGTTCTGCCACTTCCCAGTTACATCCCCTGGGGCCGAGGTAGCTAGTATGTCAGAACCTCAGGGCCTCAAACCACACAGAGTTGCCATGGGGATTAAAGGAGGAAGGCTCTCAGCAGAATGCCTGGCATGCAGTGTAAACACTGAGCCACATTGTCTATGCTTGTCTGAATTACTGTCATAGGGCTGAGGCACAACCTTAAAGATTAACTAGTAAACAGGCTGATTTCACAGATGAGGAAACATGATCCAAAGAGGCTCCAGTGGCAGAATCAGCAGGAGGAGCCAGGGCAGTGGGTGCCTTTCCATCACAGTGGGTGCTCTGACAGCTCACGGCCCTCCCAGGGCTGAGAAAGAGCATGAAGGGGGAGAAGCCAGGGGACTCTTTCCTCCAGGCCTAGGATGGATTGAACAAATAAGTGAATGCAGAAAGGACCAGAGGGGCGCTTCTCTGCCCCCAGAGAATATCCATCCCCCTAGGAGCATAAACAGACATAGTCTAGGAGAACGTCCTAATTAACCCAGTACCGTCCATCTCTTTTACCTGGCCTCGACGTTCCAGACTGTTTACTTGGCTTTCTTTCAACACTGTGGTAGCTTTCTCCCTGTCCTGGGCCCAACATAAATGAATTTCCTGCTAATAGCATCCTCACATCAACACCCAAAGGTTATTCTGTGAGGATGCAATTCAGAGACAGCCTCATGTGCACATACACATCGAACAAAAAATATATTCCTTGATGCATGCCTGATGTTGCAGCTGAGTAGCTGCTTGACAACCATGGGGAAGAAGAGAAAGAGAGAAAGAGCGAGAGGGAGACAGAGAAAGACAAGAACCTGTAAGAAGTGCATGTGCCCACAGGAGCAACATAATCAATCACTTCTAAAGGGCATATTTCCTCTGGAGAAAAGATTTAAGGGGATAAGCAAGCAGATGTAATGAAGAATTTTGAATCTATTGATTGAAATCTGTTGTATTTCCTATTTGAGAACACATCATTTTTGCATTAGGCAATCAATTTATGACTTATGTAAATAGAAAACAGAAACTTTCCAAGAGATGGGCAAGTTTAGCAGAGACGCCTCATTCTGTTACACTGCAAAGCCCACCTGTCCCTCCCTGTTGTCTCTGTGATGAGACGCACCCAGGCGTCTCCAGACTGAAGGCCCCCTCTATTCCTCCACTATTAATAACAATCTCCATGATGACAAGCAGCTGTTCCCAGAATGCACCACACTCTCCTTTGTCTCCTGCCTCTGCCAGAGTTGCTCCCCTGCCTGAGACCCCCTCCTCTGGCTTCTTTACCCACCCCTGTCCACCATTATTCACCTAGAAGGTGGCCCTGCAACACCATCTTCCACTGAAGCCCTACCTGGTGTCCCCAGGCAGCGTTCAGATCTCCTTCCAGTGGGTTCCAGTGGAGCCTTGTACCCCCGCTCTTATGACAACGATCACACTGCTGTAACTACTACTTTTAAGACAGAGATTTTTTCCCCCCACATTTTTATGTTCTGATAAGTCACTCTACCTACTCCTATTGTGATACTGACTACTCTGCCCAAAGTGCTCAATTTTGAAACATACCCTTTTTTCACATCTGTATGTTTCTAAAATAAGGATGTTTTGCAAACAATGTGTACATTTAGTGTGATACTGTTTCTGATTTTTTTTCCTCAGAAACTCTTACGTTGAGAGTGCATCTTAAAATCAAAGAAATAATGACCCTTTTTGTGTGTCTCATCTCCCCTCTCCACTATGAATTGTGGGAGCAGGACCTGTGTTCTGACCATCTTCATGTGTCCATCCCTTCGCAGAATGCCAGTCACTGCTCAATAGATGGAGAAGGGAGGGAGGGACGAAGAAGGAAGAAAACAAGGAAGGGAATCTCTTACACTCTACAACCTACAAAGCACCTTCACATCCTGCTTTCACTTAGCTTGATATCCCATCGGAGGGCATGGGGGCTTCTCTCCCAGAGATTTTCCTTGGAGTTTTCCTGGTTACTGCTGTCCGGGCACTCACATCTGCTATAGGTCCTCAGCACAATGCGAGGCAGTCAGCCAGCTCGGGCACGCGCTACAGAGGGAGAAGCAATCAGTAGGAAAATCACAGATTCTGGTATCCTGCAATTCAGCATCACTGGCCAGATGACTCTTCTGTGAACCCTGCCCCCCCCCCCACCGCTGTGGGCAAGAGCTCAGCCCAGTGAGCTCTGTCACATCTCAGCTCTTTGTCAGGCCCACTGAGCTGCCAAACTCACTCCTACCTTTCCGCCTATTTCCCAAGACTCCAGTCAGAGGCTTTCCTCACTTCCCCCAACTCTCCAGTGACATGTTCCCTGGACCTCAGCTCCCCTTGGACCTCACCGTCCTCTGAAGAGCACCCGCCATCTGGTCTAGAATTACTAGCACCATTCATACTATTCTTTTATGGTGTTTCCCACAGCAGAGAGCTAAGCACATATCTGATCAGAGTTCAAACATGACTGAAACAAATTAATATGACAATCAGCTTTTCTGGGCTCCTCTGCCCTTCTTTATTTCCTTGGTCCACCATTCCTTCTGCTTCTAGCCCAGACAAATCCTTCTCTTGGAAGCTCTCTGGTTGGTTGAGAATTATGCCCCTTGCTTGTGGTTTTTCCAGGTACTTTGTTGGAGGTACGCCTGGACCATGCTCCAAGTAGCCCCCTGAAACTCGGGCCCTATCGGACAGCTCTCTGAACTAGGCTCTGTCCTTATAGGTTCTTCTCTGTTCCAGTCAGATAACCACTTTCATGGGTTCCACTGCAATGCTTTGAACATCAAGGTGGGATTAGAAGTGGGAGAAGGGTCACTATGTGACACTGTTGGCCTGTCCAGGCGGCTCTATTAGGCTCTGTTGACACAAGCTGCTGTCAAGCCAGGTTTTCATTCTTCATATCGTTAAAAAAACAAAATTCAACTGAGTAAATTTGAAGATCTAATTGGCTTTATTCAATGATTCATGAATCAGGCAGCATCCCATCTAGCATGCAGAAAGGAGCTCCAAAGAACCATACAAAATAAAAGGCTTCTATAGGCGGAAAGGGGGCAAGATGAAGAGTGGACTGTTTCAGGCAAGGTCACCTTCCTTTGGGTAAAGGCAGGGGTCTCTCAGGCACATGACCTCGTTGGCGCTGACGAGTGATTCCAGCTTGACTGGTCACAGGTCACATTCCTGGGAGAAGCTGAAATTGCACTTAGGTTGGGTGCTAAGTCTTGGTTTGCTGATGTGGAACTTAGCACAAGTGACTCCATTTTAGGACTGTTGTTTCTTTGTACAAATGATTTGGGGGGGGGTTGGTTGTTTTTTTTTTTTTTAATTGATTAATTGATTGATTTTACGGAAACTGCATGAGAGGCAAAGGCAGAGAGAGAGGCAGTGGGAGAGAGAACCTGAAGCAGATTTGACACTGAGTGCAGAGCCTGACACGGGGCTGGATCTCATGAGCCTGAGATCAGGACTTGAGCTGAAACCAGGAGTTGGATGCTTAATCGACAGCGCCACCAAGGAGTCCCATGAACAACTGATTTTGTAAACCTAAGGGGGGTTATTTACGTTTGCCCCTATTAAATTCCATCATGTTTAGCCTTATCACTCTGGCTGGTGGTGACCGTTTTGAGGCTTCATTCCGTCCTTTCAATTCCTCATCATGGTGGAAGCAGGGTACTCAGGCTTTGTGGGGGGGCATCAATGAAAGAATCAACACCATGTCTATAGCAGGGCTTTAATTCGCTTCTTAGTGAATTTAATTCTTAGCCCTGAGATCCCGTGAGGACTGGGCAGCTGAACAGTCTGGGAGGGCGAGTTTTTATAAGAGTGGCACATGCCCAGTAATTACCATCTTATCCCACCTTCTCCCTTGGATTCCTCCCACAATGCTCCCTGTCTCACTGAATGGAAGGTATTCGTAATTCTTCCTTCACCTTCAGCCTGCACATGAAATCAGTTCCTTAGTCCCATCAACTGACGCTATCACCCCAATTAATACCGCCATTCAGCCACCACTCCCTCCTACATTTCAGCCACGCCCTTGTACACTCTTCCCTTCCTTTATCTCTTTCTCTAACTTCCATGATTCTGGCCTCAGTTTGAAACTTCACTTCCTCCAGGAAGGCTTCTCATCCTGCTGCCAGCCTCCCCAGTGTGGTACCTTCTCTGTCATATCACCCAACCACTGCATGGCATTGCTTATTTAACCCTTCCCAGCTATAGCTAAGTTCTAACAGGATAGGGAAAGAGTCTGCTTTACTCATTATCACATTCCCAGGATATGGGAGATGTCAATAAATATTTCTTGAATTAGGAGCACCTGGGTGGCTCAGTTGGTTGAGTGTCTGACTGTTGGTTTTGGCTCAGATCATGATCTCGTGGGTCGTGGGACTGGCCCTGTGTCAGGCTCCATGCTCAGCAGGGAGACTGCTTGAAGATTCTCTCCCTCTACCCCCACCCCCACCCCCACTCATGCTCGCTCACTCTCTCAAATAAATAAATAAATCTTTAAAAAATGTATTTCTTGAATTATTGCATGAAATAATGATGCCATAACCTTGGATGGGCAAATTTTGGCTCAACACCCATGAGGCTTCCTGGTGTAAGGGAAAGAACCCCAGCTTTGGCCTCTAATTAGCAGTGGCACCCGAGCCTTGTCAGTTAAACTCCATGAGCCTCAGTTTCCTCATCTGAAAATTGGGAATAAAAATTTATCATAAGGGGGGGGCGCCTGGGTGGCACAGTGGTTAAGCGTCTGCCTTTGGCTCAGGGCGTGATCCCGGCGTTATGGAATCAAGCCCCACATCGGGCTCCTCCGCTATGAGCCTGCTTCTTCCTCTTCCCCTCCCCCTGCTTGTGTTCCCTCTCTCACTGGCTGTCTCTATCTCTGTCGAATAAATAAATAAAATCTTTTTAAAAAAATTTATCATAAGGGGTTGTCATGATGCTTAAAGGAAATTATGCATATGAATATATTCCCAAACTGAAAAAATATGGTTCCCAGACAGGTGTAACCATAGACCCCAATCCCTCGGAGCAGCCCTGTCCTGTCTGCAGAGGTTGTGCCAGATACCTGAATGAGCTCAACCTTGAGCACTGACACTCATCAGTATGGGTCGAGTACTAAGTCCAGCAGAGTTTTTTTTTATTCTTTCTCAACCTTTTCTGCTGTCTTTATTCTCCTACACTCCTGGGCCACTTCCAGAAGTTTTCATAACTGCCACTTCTACTGAACTCTCTTGGTGGAGGGTTTAATGATCCTGAAGGCCCTAGAAATACATCGAATTAAAACACAAAATGGATGGCATTTTAGTGAAACAGCAATTAGGAGTGGCAGTCACCATGTACTCAGGAGGGCAAGAGAGCTGGGGAGAAGAGGAATAAAGTGACCTCATAAAGACACTTAATTTCATTACCACCAGACACAGTTTCCCATTACTGCTCTTGGTGTTTAATGGTTTTATGATTCCATCTATTGATGCTTAGCTAGTTCATTAACTGTGCTGCTAAAAATACAATTATCTCCAACAATACCTTTATCACTAATAAAAGGAAAGGGGGAAAAAAAAAACCTCTGTCATTACCAGAAAGCACTGGGGTGGACACACCTTCTGTCCCAAAGTCAGCCCCAAAGTTTTCGTGGAGATTGAGACTATAACCCACAAAATGCATGCACCTGGTTAAAAAACTTCAATCTAGCAACTCCAACTCCAAGCTGACTCCAGCTCACTACTGGATGATTCTTTGCACCCAAATGACATTGGCTTTGATTGAGTCAGCTGAATCAAGCTGTCACAATGCTGGTGATGAATGTGACATATGAGGATCTTCTTAAGCATTCATTCATTCCACAGGTATTTACTAAGCCCCTACTAGGTGCCAAGCACTGGTTAGACACACAGAGACACTCAGAATAGGTAGGGTCATGTTTATAGGAAACCCACAGTCTAGAAGACAATGTGTGTCAGTTGGAATCAGAGGATAGAGAATCCCAGTTACTGAGCTGGGACTTAAGTGGACCTCCAGTCCTGATTTAGAATGGGGAGGAGAAAGTGGGTACTGAGCAGGGCAGAAGGTGGCAATGGCTTTCCATGTCAGTTAGCATAAAGGCCATTGCAACGGCCTTCAGGTCTGTAGGATCTGACCTCAAGCCCGTCCCATTTTATCTCTCTTCAGAGCCTACAAAAGGCGGGAGGGGAAGCCAATACAAATAACCCCAGGCTGCAGCCGGGACAGGACTAGGGCCTAATAAAAATTTGTGTAAAGATTTTTAGGTGGCCTGCTTGTTCTAAGGGGTCTCTTGTTTTCTTCCTTCTGCTCTCAGCAGCCACGTCTCCCTGGCTTCATTTCCTTTTACTTTTCCTCTGCTTTTTATTGTTACTTATATGTGGCAGGCCCCAGGGCCTTTGCATCTGCTGTGGCTCTGCCTATACAGCTCTTCCCTACTGTCAGGTACTGTCAGGGTTCCTTCACTTCTTCCAGTGAAACTTTTCCTGCCCACTACACACTCTCATCAACCCCTACCTTTTCCCTCTTTCATTTTTCTCTAGAACTTTAACCACCATCTAAGATACTGTATACTTTACCTTTTTGTCTTTCTTCACTGTTTCTTTCACCTGACATGTGGGCTCTGAGAGGGCATGGACTTTTCTCTTTTGTTCACTGTTGACTCCTCAGCACCACAATAGTGCCTGCCATTTAGAAGGCACCTAAAAAATATTTGTTAACTGCCCAAAGATGCTTATTATTTACCTGTGTTCCTCAGTTCCAAGCCTACTCTCTCTATACTCCTCTATAATGCTTAGGCTCCTTTGCTGGTTGATTTCTCAGAAGTTTCTCAATAAAAGATGCTGGAGGCAAAAGGAAAGGAGAAGCCATTGTTCTTCCTCTCTCTCTGTCTTACTCCCTCTGTCTCTCTCTCTTTCTTTCTTTTTTTTTTTTTTTTTTGCATCCTCTCTCATTACTTATTCTTTTTTGCCCTTTTCTTCTGAAGGATACCTACCTTCAAACTTAAGATATTACAAAGATTCTAAGATCAGTTTAATGATTAAAGTCAATTTAAAAGGTGCATCAAAGTTTTCTGAAATGCAAAACATCTCAGAAAGAGGAGAGGAGAGGAGAGGAGAGGAGAGGAGAGGAGAAGACAGGAGAGGAGAGAAGAGAACCCAGTAGATCTAGCCCAAAGATGCTAGGGCAAGGAGAGCCAAGGGCTGAGTCCCTGACACTCTCCATCCCAGGCCTGGGAGAGCCTGTGGTGCAATCTTTTGGGTCTATCAGCATCATGTTTGTATCAGGCTGATCATTGACGCTGTCATCTAATTGCATTGGTGGTTGTTGCTTCTTATCTCATGTACTTCTCCCTCAGCCATTCATCCCTGTGACTAGAGTTGAGATAATTCACGGCTTGTTTGTGCACTTTTTAACGCATGTGAGGTTGAGACATATGAATTTAGTTGGTGATTGGCACTCAAGTTTTTCCTGGAAAGCTGTTACCTGTAGCGCGTCTCAATGGTTTTTTAAAAGTAAAGGACTGTGGTATTAACAAGAAAAACTGAGGGCCTTAATGGGTGCTAGGCCCTACACTAGATGATTCCATGGCCCTATCGTTGCATCCTAGAAGCAGACCTATGAGGGACATTTTATCGTTCCCATCTTTATGAACAGGACCCAGAGGTCATTGGTTTGTACTCACTAGTGTTGGAGTTGGCACCATGAAGCTCTGTTCCATTGTGCTACCCATCCTCACACTTTTGACCAGGAGGAAAAGCTGAAGAGCAGCTTCTGAAATAATCTATTGGCATCAGGAACCCTCTAGCAGGCCAGTAGTAAGTCTGAAGTGAGACCTAGAAGCAGGGCAGAGAAGACTCCTATGGAGATTCAGACTCTCCCCAGGGCCTTCTGGATGGAACCGTGGCCCATCAGGCCAACCCACCTAGTAAGCATCTCCTCTGCAAGACATAAAGAAGTGTTAGAGCTGGCCCTGCCCTTGAGGTGGTTCCAGCACAGTTAGGGAGATAGATAGATGCATTGGAAAAGATAAATGATGATAGGCGGTCCTGTCGAATGCCACAAAAAGGGGCCAATGTGTGTGCGTAGGGCTCCAGGGGATGGAGAGCTTTCCAGGAAACTGCAGGCCATCCTCATAGTCCAATTTGCCTTTGGGGAGAGAGTCTCTGAGTGCTGGGAACAGCACTGGCTCTTCTGCACCCTTTGGATCCTCACAACAACCTCACGATGCAGGTCGTATCACCCCTATTATACAGAAACCCTAGATCGCACAGTTGGTGAAGTCAGTCTGGATTTGAACCTCAGTCTGCTTAACCTCCAGCCACACCATGTCATCAGTGTATATGTGTGTGTGTGCATGTGTGTGCATGCACACTCGCACATGCCTAATGTGCTCATATACACACACTTTATCTACTGTCTACAGAGGCAATTATTTTTTGGAAAAAGCAACAGAGAACATATTGCCAGATGCATTCAGAGAAGCCAAATCTTCCGTAATCCTTCCTGGGTATTTTATTGTTTGTGAAAGAGAATGGATTTTTTTGGGTGTTCTGTTTTGTTTTGTTCTGTTTTAATGAGAAGTCTGGTTAGAAAATAAACAAGTTGTAAAACTTGAGATTTATTCTTTACCTGGCAAGCAGCTTCATGCAGAAACGGGCCTGCACTGAAAGAATAAATTGGTCCTCGGTGATGGACTCACCCCCAGGGAATCTGCTCTGTTTGGCACTGCACTGAGGCATGTGGAGAACAGCAGGCTTAATAAATGCCATCCACCAGAGATTCCGCCACCAAATGCCCCAGGCTTATCTCTTCATTCAGGTAACAGACATATATCTAACACCTATAGGATCCCAGGCATTAGAGATCATAAAACAGCTGATGAAAGAGGATGAGTAAAAGTGAATCATTACAATACTACATAAGATGGGATATAACACAGTCTGGAGAAGCAGCTAATTCTACAGCAGTGGACAGTGCAAAAGAAGGTGTTAAGAAAACTATAAGAAAATTGGAGATATATAACCAAGACTTCTCAAGATTAAAGAAGACCTTCTTTCACAGACAGATTAGGCAGGAGGATTTCTGACAGAGGACACAATAAGAGCAAAATCAGGGAGAACCGCCCGTGAGGGTCCAATGAGTATGATGACGAAATTGGAGCAAAGCTGGGGTGGAGGGGAGGTGAGTTGTGGGTCGTACCTGAGGAATGAGTCCTAGACCGATGAGTTGTCATTGTTTATATTTTTTTTTTTAATTCATGCTCTAGCACAGCCTGATTTATTTCAGAACCTGGCTTAATTGATATTTTAATTATACGCTTACACCCTGCAACAATTTCAAATGAGAGCAGGTACATGAAATGAGATAATGTATGCAGAAGCACTTAGAGAACTGTGAAGTGTTTGTTGTACAAAGTACTGTTAGTGCTGTTGGCATTGTTCTAAGATTCCTGAGGCAAAGGATCATTAATTCCTGTATATAGTCATGGACTCCCTGTTGTGCCCAGCCTAAGCCAGGGTCTGGAAGGGCTGAGGAGAGGAAGGACATGTTGTACTTCCCCAGACACCAATCCACATGGCATGATTGCTCACCACCCTCAGCATGTGAATGTCAGCACTTCCTAGGTACTTAGACCACAGACTCTTCCAGGGTAGGACCCCATTAAACCACACAGTGCTGTGTGGCTGAAAGGCAATGGGCTTAGCTCCTCACCCATACTGTCATCTGGGCGTCTTTGGGGTGCCACAGTCCTTCTCTGGACCTCAGCATCCTCATCGGGAATATTCAGAGACAATGGTGATGGCCCCACAGCCTTCTCAGCACACAGAGCCCTAGAGCTGGCGAGTGGTTGAGGCCAAAGTCAAACCCAGCTCCAGTTACTATCAAAGTTAATACTCTTCTCTCTGTCATGTGTCTACATGCATTACCAACCACTTTTCCAAAGCAATTCTTTTCCAAAGTAAGCTTGTACTCCCACCAGTGAAAAAATGAAATCATCCTAGCTTGGGCCTGACTGGAATTCTGGAAAAAGATTGAGTTGATGGAGTTGGCCTTCGGCAAGCTCATTTTTCTGGGATGAAGCCAAATGCCTGACAAGAGAATTCCATCAGGAAGTTAGAGGAAGGCGATAGAGCAGGTAATTTAGGCCTAGATTCTGCTGTGTCTCTGCTAAACATGACACCTAGTGACTTAGTGAAAACAAGATACCAGCAACGGGCCCCCTCGGCAGGTAGGTGTGAGCCAAGTGGCCCTGTTTGCGAATACTTCAGTTTGAGTGGAGACTGTCTCTGCTTCCATCAGTGCAGTACTGACGCCACGGCACCTCAGCCTACCTTTGAGTGTTGGCAGCACCGTGGGAATGTGGCTCTTGCTCTCTTGCCTCACATTCCCTAGAGGGCGGTTCTCTTGCAAAGTGGCATCAGGAGTTGCTCTCCTAGGTTGCTTTCCTTGCCCCGCCCATGTGCTGGGTGCCTCTCCTAGGTGCTTTCATCATGCCCGGTTCTTACAACATCTATTAGCTCAGCAGGTGTTCATTCAACACGACGATGTGCTTAGCCCTGTTCTAGGACCTTGTTCTGAAATCTAGACTCTCTCACAACATTTGTATCTCGGTTTTGTAACTGTCTACTGCAAAGATACCAGGTAAATGACTGACTTTAAAAAGGAAATATTCATGTGTTTAGCTTAGCTAGAATTCTGCATGTCTTATTATATTAAAATATCATTATTTAAAGAAATTTTTGTATCCTAGCGCACTGCACATTGCCAGCAAATATTAGGTATTCAATACATGTTTGCTGAATCACTGAATATTTGGTATTGACACCTCCAAGGCCATGAGCAGAGTCCAGATTGGAACTGAGTCCTGGAGTGGCCGGACCTCTCTCCTTGTCAGTCCTGTGCCATCTCACCCTGGTGAGGCCAGCACGACCACATGAGGTGGAAGAAGAGAGTCTGCTTCTGAATTTGGTGGAGCGTCCTCGGTGCTTCAGGCAGGGACATCTTCAAAGAGCCCACCGTGTTAGTCATGGCCTTGTAAGAGAACAGGAGAACAGAGTTCAGTAAACAGATGAACATATGAAGGTGTGGGCAGCAGGGAGGGAGATCTTGGGGAACAGTGCAGTGCTCTGGAGCTAATAAATGGTCTGCACCCTAACCATCCTAACAAGGCAAGGAGTGAGAGAGGTTGCCAGAGCCCAGATACAGAGTGAAGTATGTGGAGAGAATTTCCCAACAGGAGCTCTGACCTTCAAAAGGGCCAGGCGGCTGGACAGTGACAACACCACAGGGAGGCAACCAGGGAAATCAATACCGTAACCTCCCTCTCCTTCCTCTCCCTGATCCCCTCCCCATGGTCCCCAGTGGCCGAACTTGACCAGAAGCTAAAAGGTGAGAGAGCCCTTTGAGACAGTCTACACAGGTCAGCTACTGGGGCTAGAGCAGGTGGAAGGGGGTAAGAGATTAGGTCTGGAGGGACAATCAGAAAATACTGAGCACACTGCACGGAAGCAATCCACAAGAGAAAGAGTTAACTCTAAATCTGTACCAAACAACACGGGCACAAAAGCAGCAAGATCATGATGGTCCCGGTCAAATAGGATCTTTCCTGCCTCTGACCTCCCTTCTGTGCTCCTGCCAATCCCAGAGAGGACAGAAACTACAGGGGGTCACCATAGCTGAGGGCCGGGAAAGGAGGCACAAAACAGGAAAAGAGAAAGCTGACTGTGCCCCCTTTCCCACTATGGGCTTTTAGCCTGAAGCGAACCTGAGCTGGAGAACGTGTTAGAGTAAGCTAGATTGCAGTAACAATATTGGTCATGACCCAAACATTTAGAGGCTCCACACAACAGAGGTTTATTTCTTGCTCATATAATACTATAGGAGAGCTCCAGGTTGGGGTAGTGAAAACGGCAGGAGGCTTTGCTCCCCATATTTATTCAGGGACCCTGGCTGATGATCCTGGGGTCACTTCCATCACAGTTAGCTAGAAAGAGAAAGCAGTATGGAACAGCACACAAGGGAAGTCTTTAAGGGACAGGCCTGGAAATGACACACAACCCTTCTACTCACATTCCATTGGCTAGAACTCAGTCATATAACCACTCCCAACTTCAAAGGAGACTGGGAAATGTAGTGGCCTGAACATGTCCATGTGACCAGAACACTTATTGTAATGGAAAAAAATGGGGAAAAGGGATTTGAGTGGACAGCTGCCAGCCTCTGTTACAGAGAAACTTTAAATCCTGAATTTGGCTATTGCACAGAATCGACATTTAGATTACTGAAAAGGTCTGTTTTCTGATTAAAAGTTACAAAAGAATTTTTATTATTTGATAGTGGTAGAAAGAATCATGAAGTCTGCCCTAGATTTTATCAAAGGAACCAACAAGTCCGAGCCAGACAGCGAGCTTAAACAGGCCTGAACAAGAGTTTTGAAGTTGTTTGCATGTACCCTTTGCTCAGTTGTACCAGTTAATCTGTTACCCTTATGTAATCAGAATGAGTATTATTTTTTCTTTTTACTTCTCTGAGAATTTTTTGTTATTTTCTTATAATAAATGTTACTTTTTTAAGATTTTATTTATTTATTTGAGAGAGTGTGTGTATGTGAGTGGGGGGAGGGGCAGAGGAGGAAGAAGAGGGAAAAGGAAAGAATCTACAGTAGGTTCCATGTTCAATGCAGAGCCCGATGTGGGGCTCCATCCCATGACCCTGAGATCACGACCTGAGCCAAAACCAAGAGTCAGATGCTTAACCGACTGTGCCACCTAGATACCCCAATAAATGTTACTTTTAAGTGAGGAAAAATATAAAATATACCTCTTTTTTAAAGTCTAGTGAAGTTACCCAATTCTGTTTCCATTCAGTTCTTTGCCAACACCAGTGCCCAGCTGGTGACTTGGTTCAGACTGCTAGAACAAAGTACCATAGATGGGGTGGCTTAAACAACAAGCTTTATTTTTCACAGTTCTGGAGGCTAGAAGTCTAAGATCAGGGTGCAAGGCAGCATGGCCAGCATCTGGTGAGGACCCTCTTCTGGGTTGCAGACTTCTAGCTTCTGATCGTGTCCTCATATGGAGGGAAGAGGGTGAGAGAGAGTTCTGGGGGCTCCTTTATAAAGGGCACTACTCTCACTTATGTGGGCTCCACACTTGCGATCTTACCACCTCTCAAAGGCTTCGCCTCCTAATACCATCACACTGAGGGTTAAGATTGCAACATGTGAACTGGAGAGAGGGAACAAACACTGAGTCTGTAACAATGCCCAGGACCTTGTTATGCATAAGGAAGGGAGCTGAAGGCAGGAGAACAGAGAATTTGGGCTAAATCAAGGGCTATCAAGGTGAAGCCATCACAGGCAGGACCTAGCCAGCAACAAAAACGCTTCCATGGCAAATTATAAGATAGCGCTGGCTCAAGATCCAGGTAAAACAGGTCAAGGTGTTTCAAGTAATTGTAGGCTTGTAGATGCCCTTCTGAGAACAAGTCCAGGGGATGGCACGTTAGACTATGTATGGCTTAATCCTGCTTACGTCCTAAGTAAATCTCCATACCACTTATATCCCGTCTTCCCACCCCCACCTCCACTATTATTATCATCTGCATGAGACGTCCAAGCTTGAATGGTGGAGCCAGGATTTGAACCCAGGCAGCCACCCTAAGGCTGTAACCACTCCATGGTGAAAATACTGCCATCACCTATGGATGAGATAACACATGTAATGGGCTTACCCTAGCTATATTCATTTGCTAGGACTGCTATTCCAACAAGATACCACAGCTGGGGGGCTTAAACAACAGAAGTTTATTTTCTCACAGTTCTGGAGGCTGGAAGCCTGAAATCAAGGTGTCAGCAGGGTTGGTTCCTTCAGAGGGCTGTGGGAGAAAATCTGTTCCAGACCTCTCTTCTCGGCTTGTAGATGGCCATCTTCCCCTGTGTCTTCACGTCGTCTTCCCTCTGCATGTATCTCTGTCCAAATCTCCTCTGCTTTTAAGGACCCTGGTCATTCTGGATTACAGTCTACCCCAACAACCTCATTTTACCTTAATCACCTCTGTGACAACCCAGTCTCCAAATACAGTCACATTCAGAGGTACTAGGAGGGACCTCAGCAAATGAATTTCGGGGGACACAATTCAGCCCATAACACCAGCTAAATGATCATTGCTATTACAATGATCCTGAAACTCAAGGACCCCACAATTTCAACTTGCCTTTCCACCCATCTTTATGTCCCTTACCCCCAACCAGTCACTCTCTCAGGTCACTGTTAACCAAAGCACCTTGAACTTCCCCTCCCCCAGGCTTTTCAGTACTATAATCTACCTGTGATGATACAGACACCAAATCCTCCTCTTACTGCAAGTCTCAGCTCAGGCCCCATTAGCCCTGAGGTTTCTCTCCACCCCAGTCATCTGAAAGGAAGAAAGAAAATTAACAGTTGCACTTACAGTGTGTTTTCACCAGCACAGTATCATTCTATTCTCCCATATTCCTTTGCCCCCTGACAGGTTAGGAAATGGGAGCTCAGAGTGGTTAAGTACTGTGGCTGGGGTCACTGTGTGATCGATTCCAAGTCCACCAGTCTCCTTCTCTGAACTATAGCAATTCTGGCCTGAAGCAGTCATCTGGCAGGTAACGCTGCAATGCCCTGATACTAGCTCTTCCTGATCACCTGGAGCTTTTACTCTGAGCTTTTACTAAGACTTTATTATCAATTTTCTATTCACATGTCTTTTTTTCTCCAACTATATTTTCAGCATCTTAAGAATAAGAATGAGTTTTTCACTTGGACTGATCCCTTCGTAGTGACAGGTTAGGCTCAGTAGAGGCGGTTGATGTTTTAAGGCCAATGACATAAAGACATACTCACTCCTCCAGGGAAATACACACCTTCCCCAGAGAGATGGGCTCCAGCCGGCAGAACAGAAGGGCCTCTTTGTCCTCCTCCAAACACAGTGGCTTCATGAACTAATTAATTGTAGAGATGTATATCCAGTGATCCCCTCTCAGCTCCAGGCCCCTCACAGCCCTCATGCGTGGGCAAGGCACCGCTAGAGCTCAACTTCTAGTAATGGTGCTGGATATCCACCCTGACACATCTGCCACTGTCCTTTCTGTATTCCCCCTTCCTTTCCTGTCCCCAATCTCCTATCTCTCCTTTCTACGACCTCAGGGTTGCCTGAAGCTCTATTACTTAGTGGCTACTGTAGCGGGCCACTGCTCTAAGCACTTTATAGTGTAACCACGACATTGAACGAGCAGGACTCAGGAAATGGTGTCATAAAGGTATTTTTACTTTGAATCCCATAGTTCATTTCCACTTCCTCAGTGGGGGTGGCCCTTCGTGCATGAAAACTGAAATAGTTTGTACAGTTCTTCTGGTCACTCAAAGGTAATAAAAAGTCCTACAGTCACTTTAAAATGCAAACAGTCCCAGTTCAGCACTTACAATGGTCAGATCTCATGCAGTAACCAAAATTTGAATCCTGACTTGAAATTAGAATGTTCTCCCCTGTCCATCTGGGCTCTGCCACATGTGGGCTCTTTGCAGTGTGTGTGAGTATTAGGGAGTGAGCATGGGTGGGGCCTATGGTGGCTGTGGAGGGGACAGCTCAAACCTCCTTTGGGAGAACCTGCTGTGAAGAGCAGAGGACTGACAGCCCCACTGCCACCCTGGGGACCCTCCACCACATCTGTACCAATGTTGCACTTCCCAGGGTGGCTCCCAACTCAAGGCCAAGTGCAGCAGGGTGCTAGGGCTGGGCCACTCCTGCCAGGGGACTCTTGCAATGGGCAACCTTTCTAGGATACTAGCTGGGGACCAGCGGGGGTCTAGCTAGCCTCACCCAGACTTACTCAGCATTGTGCTACAGGCTGAGAGTCTTCCTACCCACTTCTTCCTTTCTCTGTCTACATCTCCCAAAGCCTCTCTGCCTAATCTTGCTTCTGTCCCCCTTATTCTTCATAGAGTCCTTCATGCACTCACAGACAGTACTGCCTAGTGGTTAAGCACATCCTGTCCACAGTAGGTCGCAATTTGATTGATACTTGATTTGGCTTTTTTCTCTGTTTTGTTGTCTTATCTCTCCTCTCCCCTGGGAACCTCAGTCTCCTCATTTATAGTATGGGGATAATATCAGATCCACTGCACAGGGCCCCTGTGAGAATTACTTATCATCTGCATATCATCTATATGGCTTTGGCTTTGCTGACCTGCACCATGGTTAACATCCCAGCATGAAAGTCCACCCCTGATTACAACAGTTCAGATTCCTACTTGGCTTCCGGAATCAGAGAGTCATGCTCCTGAAGCAGGAAGCAGCTCAGTGAGGAAATGGTTGTGTTTGCGGCTATCTGAAATACATGCTCTTGAAAAAAAAAAAAAAGTCTCTTATGAACCATAAATGCTACTGGCGATGACACAGAATTAGCATAGGTCTGCCAAATGAGCTAACCAAGCTTATGATGGATTTCTTGCACACCACCAGAGGCTGGCCAAGAAGTCAGTGCACCTCGCCAGGACTTAACCATGTTCCACACTTTGAGAAGGCTCAGCCACTGACTCAGCCCCCAAGGGGCTGGGCTTCCCTAGCCAAAGGAGCTGGTTACCAGCACTTACACCACGTTCCTCTCTCATCAAAGATGATGCTGAATTCCAAGCAGGATCTCCAAGGAAGAAGCAAAGCCTCATGGGGTTTGTGTTCCTGGACCCTCTGGCCTACTGTGGAGACTGTTACATCTATGTGTGAAACCCACAGACCTGCTGGGGGCCTCAGTCTCACTTCACTGCACCCTCCTTGACCCAACCTCCCAGGCCCAGACCTTCCAGGTCCCTGCAACATGTCTAGCATTTTGTCTTCATCTGCACCCTCAATGCCCCAGCCTCGTTCAGGTCTGCCTTGTGGCCCACCTGAACAATGTCAAGAAGCTCCCAACCACAAGCCCCGCCTCTACCTTCATCTCACCTGATGCCTCCTTGACATCAAGGTCCTAGCGATCTTCAGCTCTAACCAAGCTGCCCCCTTCCTTGGAAATCTTCCCCAGACCCCCACTTCCTAGCGACGGGGCAGACTGGTGGCCTCAGGCCAGTCACAGTATACAGACAGGTTTTGTACAACTGACACTGCTTTCAAAATTTTGAACCAATATTTTAAAATCAGGAGTTGCACATAAAAATTAAGATTTCTGGCTTGTCTCAAACACCAGGAAATCTGGCAAGCCCAAGTGTGATGGTTAATTTTATGTGTTAACTTGACTGGGCTAAGAGATGCCCAGATAGCTGGTTAGACATTATTTCTGGATGTGTCTGTGAGGGTGTTTCCAAAAGAGATTAGCATTTCAGTTGGTAGACTGAGTAAAGACGATCTCCCTCACCAATCTGGGTGGGCACCATCCAATCTGTTGAGGGCCTGACAGAACAAGAAGATGGAGGATGGGCAAAATCATTCTCCCTGCTTGAGAGACATCCATCTTCTCCCACGCTCAGACATCAACGCTCCTGGTCCTCTGAGTTTCAGACTTAAACTGGGATATACACCATTGTCCCACCCCAGCCCTATTCTTAGGCTTCAGACTCAGACTGAATTATACCACCAGCTTTCGACAGGCTTCTCCGTCTCCATAACACATGAGCCAATTCCTATAATCTCCCTTGTCTGTATCTATATACATCTCGCTGGTTCTCTCCCTCTGGAGAAGCTAAACTAAGAGCCCAAGTGCACACGTTTACACAGCAGCTCCTGACCAGAGCTGGGGGTCGCAGCGTCTGCCACTCTGGGGCTTCGTTTGCTTGCTCACACCAAGGCCCTGCAGACAGTGGAGGAGGAGACCTGAGCCAAGAGACTTAAGTCCAAATTCTCTGGCCTCCTTCCCTTAATCCTGCCCCAAGCTTTCCTTGAAACCTCATCTCTCGCTATAGACAGAGTGAGCATATGACGTATGGTCCAAACTGGGCCACATCTGAAAGTGAAAAGGGGTACCAAAAATAACAAGTGGTCATTAATCCACAACAGGCATAATCTGGGACTTTTCCTGCAAACCTGGGTGTCTGGTTGCCCAAACCATGGACCCCAACTTGGGCATCACACAGCCCCATCTCCAGCCAACCCGCATTGTTCATGTTTCCTCGATGTGACTGCCTCTGTGCAAGCCGGTGCTTTTGCTCCTTGCTGTCCCAGCTTCTGGGAATATCCTCCCTGCTCATCTCAACCTGTCAGGATCCAACAGCCCCTTCAAAGCCCAGGCCAAATGTGACCGCTTCCTTAAAGCATTCTTCACGCTTCCTGCCCCGAACTCCTCTCTCATTTTTGAATTTCCAGAGGACTTTGTAAATCTGCTATTATCCTTCCCTGTGTCCCACATTAGAATCACATCATTCACACAGTCAACAAACTTTTAGGAAGCACCTGGGATACAGCGGCGAACATAGCCCAAGTTCCTCCCCTCATAGAGTTTATGTTTTACTGCATATGTTGGACTTGCTCATTAGCTTATAAACTTCTCAAGGACAGGAACTGCAGATGGAAGATTTGGTGCCCTGGTCAAGAACATTTGCCACATTTAGTTGTAAAAACGTCTCTGTGCCTTATTCTACTCACCTGCTAAAGGGGAATAATACCCTCCTTCTCTTATAGCGGCACCCTGAAGATTAATGAGAAACGAAGTGATAGTATTTGTAAAGTTAAAAACATTTTAGCCATGTAGACTACTCAGCAAAGCAAACTGTGATCAGCATATCCTGCATCACGTCCTTTTAAAATTTCTAACACTTGGAGGGGGGGGCGCCTGCCTGGCTCAGTTGGTTAAATGTCTACCTTCTGTTCAGGTCATGATCCCAGGGTCCTGGGATCGAGCCCTCCATTGGGCTCCCTGCTCAGAGGGGAGCCTGCTTCTCCTTCTCCCTGTGCCTCTGTCCTGGCTGGTGGGTGCTCTCTCTCTCCCAGTCTCTCAAATAAATAAAATCTTAAAAAGAAAAAAAAAAGGTAAAATTTCTAACACTTGGAAATGGGTATCGTTACTCCCTTTAACAGAGAAGAAACCCAAGGCTCAGAGAAGTTAAGTGATTGGCTGATAAGGCCAACAGGTTAATGGAAGGAGAGCCAGGCTCAAGCCAGGTGTCTGCCTCTGGACCCTGAATGCTTTCCACCACACCACACTGAAAACTAACCAGATTCCAGTGTGGTCCAGTTTCTCCTCTCAGGCACAAGACTAAGAGGGCATTGAGAGAAATCTAACCTTAGCATCCCTCTGGGGAGTTCCTTAGCAGAGACCATCTCCACCCTAAATGACAGTGGAAGTGGTAAGCCAGCAGCTGGCATGCAGGGGCCAAGATGTGGCATCACCTGGTCAGCCCTGGGCCTGAAACTGTCTCCTCCCTTTCCCCACATTCCAGTGTCCTCATGGACATTGGTCCCTTAGCCCTTCCAGGCAGCAGGGACCTTCAAAGGTGGTAGAAGGCCTGACTTATGGCTATGACCAGGGACGGATTTCTCTGGGCAGGAGGGCAACACCTGCTGAGACCCCTCTACTCTCCCATACACACACACACACACACACACACACACACACACACAGGCCTCAAGACCTCATTCAGCACAGGGGACGAGCAACACACTGCTCTTAATTCACCTGGTGAAGCTGTGAGAGTCTCTCACCTGGGGGTGCGTCCCAGGCCTGAGGTCAGTGCCTGGCTCTCTGCAGGGCCTCTGCTCATTATCAGGAAGGAGCACAAATTGGGTTAAAAAGCCATAGTGCCATGATTCCAGAACCCCCAGTCTGTGAGGCTGTGCTTCCCATGTCAATGAACAGCCAAGCCCCTCTAAATGTCTGCTGGCTTCTATAATTACTTGGGGAAAATGTCATGTTTGCCATGGTGCTATTAGAGAAGTGCACAGGCTAAGATGCAAACAGCTCCACACCAATATAAATATTTTCCATGGCGTTCTTCCAGCTATCTGGTGCACGCCCTTCCAGATGATTACGGAGGAGAAAATCAAAGACAGGGATCTTCTGTGATGAAATGCAGTCAGGAGACTGCGTCTGAAGACAGTTCCAGTCTGGTGTGAAATCTGGTCTGATCCTTATATTTGAAGCTCTATTTATTCTCTCTTGCTTTAGAATTTGTCACTATCTGATTTGATTACAAAATGAAAACCTGGATGTTTAAGCAGTTTTCACAGAAACACTTAGCAAAGGTTTCACGGGGCCTGGAAAAGGAAAGAAGCAGACCAACATAGGGTAAGTCACTGGGCCTCACTGGGCCTCAGTTGCCCCATCTGTAAAATGGGGGTAAGGTATCAACTGCCCAGAGTGAAGCTGACTTTCTTGTACGTCCTTCAAGCTCCAAAATCCATAATCAATTAGAGGCCTACCATTTCATGCCAAAATAGTCTGCAAATAAATGCTAGCGTAGCTCTTGCTGACTCCTGGGTATGTGGTCAGGCCCTGCCCTGACATTTGCAGGACCCAGGGGAAGATTACAAATGGAGGCCCACATGGCATACGTCATACTATTTTAAAGTTATAAATCAAGCTAAAAAGTGTTAAATAGAATATGTTTTGTTCTCCTACCTTGACAAATATGCCTTCAAAATGACCTGGAAGGCCAGGTTGGACTTTAGAATTCTCGACGTCCTCAGTTTCACATCATAACATGACAGTAGGAAAAGCAAACCCCAGCCTCCCTCAGTTCTTCTCACTCCTGCCTCCACCTCATACTGCAAAGGGCCTCACAGTCATGCTCGTGAACAACCCAGCCCACATGTCCATGCTCTGTGCACACATGTACACACATGCACACATCAGCAGCATAGCCCCGGTCTCTAAAGGAACGACCTGGAAAAGAGGCCTGGGAATGAGCTTGGGGTTGTTTGAGCAGGAAATCCCAGAGTCCCAGGTACCCATCGAATATTCTAGAAGAGGGAGCCCTTCCCTTAGTGCTACAGACTCCTCACCCTGTGGGAAAGTATCATCCATGGGAGGCCAGAGTGGGGCCAGGGCAAGGACCCGTCTTGTTGATTTACCATTGACAGTGGGCTAATTCCATTAATATATAAAGAACTCCCTCAAATCAATAAGAAAAAAAAAATCAGCTGCTCAATTAAAAAAAATGAGTAGATAGGTCATTTAAAAGAATATGAATAGCTCCTAAAGATGAAAAGATATTCAGTGTCCAAGGTTGAAAGTCTGGTAGCACACTGTTGGCTGCGCGTGCGAAGCAGTACTCTCTCATCCACTGCTGGTGGGCAGTGAAGGTGGGGCAATCTCTATGAAGCACTATCTGGCAAGAGCTATAGGAATTACAACTATATGCTCTTTGTCCCAAATATTCTACATCGAGTTATTTAACCTGGAGAAATATTTTAACAAGAAACAATATTCATTGTGACTTTTTTTTTTTTTGTAAGAGCAAAATACTGGAAGCAACCTAAAAGTCAACTGGTACAGAGCCGGTTAGCTTAGCAATGTCCTCCCACAGAAGACGATGGTACAGGGCAGGTCTAGATGAATCAGTACACGGACTAGTCTCCAACATGCGCTGCTAAATGAAAAAAAGAAAGCTGTCAGGAACAGTGGTGGTGTGCTGCTATTTGTGTGAAGAGAAAGAGCCTATATACACATATGTTCACTGTGCCAAGACTTTCTGGAAGGAAACGTAAGAGACTATTAACAGTGGCTGTATCCAAGGAGGGAATCTGTGTGTCTTGGAGACAACTGTGGGAGGGAGAATTATCCTTTGCTGTATTTCTTTTTGTGCCTTTTAAATTTGTACCATGTGTATGATTTACTTATTATGAAATATTCAAATGATAAAAAAGAAAAGCTTAGCTTAGCACTCCATCTATACCTTTCTCAATGGTACATATATTTTTCTATCTTATGTCATCATTATTTATATACAAGTTTTGCAAATCTTCCATATTTTAGTTTGAGAGGGTAGAATTCATACCAAATAATAACTAACATTTTTGAGCATTTATTATCTGCCAAGCCCCATTCTCCATGATTTATATGAATTATATCACTTATTTCTCTATAATGACCTCTGATAATAGGTACCATTATTCTCGTTTTACAACTCAGGAAAACTAAGGGTCCAGAAGGAGGTTTAAAACTTCCCTGAGGCCACCTAGCTCTGTGCTAGGGAAGTGGATTCCAAGACTGTTCCATTCCAGCTCTGACTGACTTCAAGGGTGCCTTAGCCACTATGCCTGGCATCTCTCTCGCTCACGCACACACACACACACACACACACACACACCTGGAATTTAGGAAGATATGGACAAATGAGTGAGTGACTGAGGGAACGCATGATGTACCTGCCACATTCACGGTTGTCCCGCACAATGTACTTCTAGGTCGTGTGCACCCTGTTTCCAGATCTGGGGAGGGCTGGAGAAGGACCACTCTCCTTATAAACAGCCATAGGTTCCCCTTGCCCACTGCTGCCTGGAGGGAAATACAGAGAAGGAACTGACCAACTGAGGAAGACGAAGAGGTGGGTAGTTTCACACATGAGAGGATATTTTTAAAGTAAAGGTGCTAGGGCTCGGACAAGAGCCTGAGGGCCCATTCTGTCACTTCTGCATGAAGCATGCCTCAATTCTCGGAGCTCAGAAATGTCAGAGTACGGGGTACATAGTCCCTGGCCATACAGAGCCCTCAGGCCCTTTCTGACAGCATGTCAAGCCTCCATATGTGTCATCCTACAGTCTGTGGGTGGAGCAACAGGGAATCCCATGGGGTGCTTCCTGTCTGAGCAAAGAGATGAAGGCTGCTGGTACACATCCCCCCACACACAAAAGAGCTGATGTGTTAGTGTACTTTTTGTTTTCCACACTCCAAACAAAGCCCACTTTGGGTTCCCATAAGGCAATCTGAACCAAGCCCGTGATCTTTATGCACAACTCTGTCTCCTC
Organism: Ursus maritimus; assembly: GCF_017311325.1. NCBI lineage: Eukaryota > Metazoa > Chordata > Mammalia > Carnivora > Ursidae > Ursus > Ursus maritimus. The sequence goes on from NW_024424008.1 coordinate 54,659,262, forward strand.
ATCTTGCATGATTTATATGGGGTTTAAATAATAAATTGCACGGATGCTGTAGAATTTATAGTGCTCCAAGTAGGTCATTAAATAAATCACTGTATAATTTATATAAATGAACCTAAATCATGCAGTAGGAGGATTTCATTAGAAAATCAATCCCATGAGTGGATAAACATGACGGACTGGCGGGAACGTGGCCATTTTTGAAAAGTCCCTGTGTCTCTGACCGAATGTGAAGGTGCTCGTGCTGGAGGGCACTTGGCTCTCACTTCCCACTCTGCTGTGCAGGCTCAGGCCCACATGCCCCAGGACCTGCCTCCCCCTGCAAGTGCCCTGGCTCTTCCAGTAGGGAGTCAGCACACTGCAGGGACTCAGGTCACCTCAAAGCCAGCTGGCCTCTTGCCGTCTCCAGAGCACAGCCAGGCTGAAAGAGAGGGAACCACAGAGAACTCCTGCTAACCACAAGCCAGTCTCCGTCTTGAACACAGGCCAACAACAAGCCCGGGTGTCTGGCTGGCAGGAGCAGTCACCTTGCCGTGCAGATGTCTCCCTGATGCTGCTGCCTACAAGCTTCCCCAGGACTCCTGCGTAGAATCCACTCTAGCCTCCATTAGGAGCCCATTTCTGATGGGACCTAAAGGGCAGATGGATCCAAGGGGCAAGTCTGATCTGGGTAACTTAGACCCCTCGAGTTGCTCCCCCGGCCCCCTCAAGAATAGGAGAGTGAAGGTGGCAGAACCATGGGACCCCTTTCCCAGCGGAAGAGACACGTCATTCACAGCTGCCAGTTAAGGGTGGGAGACCCGGAGCCTGGCTCTGTTCAAGACAGAGATGTTGTAGAAGGGAACTGTAAGCCAGGGGGCGTCCTGCAGTTTTAAAACCGCTGCTTGAGAAAGATCAGGGAGAAGGGGTGCAACAAGAGGCAAGATGAGAAAAACATTCCAACACATTCTCTGAGAGACAGGACCTGCTCTGGGAGGTTCCCTGCAACCCTTTGGGGAGTTTGGCAACAACGGAAAGCTAAAAGAGTCACGAGGTGACAGGCCACAGGAGTAACCAGCACTGCTTAGTCATTCTAGGGGTGTGAGTTTAAACACTCTGATCCCTGAACACCTGCGCGCTGGCTTCGTGGCTTGTGCACCCTGAAGTGCCGCATGTGGAGAAGTCAAGGGTGGCCCTTTGCTCCCGAGCAGGATGGCACCCAGGGACAGGGCTCTAGAAGGGCCCATGAAGATCACGAGCTTGCCTAGCACAGAGCTTGGGTACGTGGTGCAGGCCCTTCTCACCCTCTGCTCCCATGAGCTGCTGTTCCCCCAAACACTCACAGACATTGCCTGAGCCTTCGTTGAGACACTTGGCAGCCAGTGCCCAAGAAACAGGAGAATATGTCACCGAGAGCGGGGACATCGTTTCAGTCTCCCAGACGTTGTTCAGCCTCCCAGCCCTTAATGATCTGAAGCCGACAGCTGTAGGAAGACATCCTTCACCGGAACGGCCCACCACATACAAAACGTCCCCAGTGCAATGTCAGGATCAGCAAGGGTGTGCGGCAGAGGGGCCTAGCTGTGCTTCCAAGATCTCCTCAGGGTCACAACTGGGATCCTCCCATTCTAAAGGGTGAAAGGGCGGGAGGGTGCCTTGTTTGTTCACGCCACTCTAACAAAAATAGCACAGACCAAGTGGCTCAAACAACAGAAATGTATTTCTCACAGTTCTGGAGGCTGGAGGTCCAAGGTCAAGATGCCAACAGATTCAGCGTGTGGTAAGAGCCCTCTTCCTGGTCACCCATGGCTGTCTTTTCTCTGAGTCCTCACGTGGCAGAGGGGCAAGGGAGCTCTCTGGGGTCTCCTCTGTAAGAGCATTAAGACCACTTGTGAAGCTATACCTGCATGATCTAATCAGCTCCCCGATACCATCCTCCTCCTCCTCCTAACACCATCACACTGGGGGTTAGGATTTCAGCACATGAATGTTAGAAGGACACAAATGTTCAGTCTAGAGCAGAGAGAGAGAGAGAAAGGGAGGGAAGGAGGGAGGGAGGGACGGCGGGAAGGAGATAGCGTCCTCTTGAATCTACTGATCCAGCCATCCCTCCAGCTACTACCCTGTTTTTTCTTTCTTGCCTTCATTGTCCAGTTCATTTTTTCAAAACTGGATGAGCTTTTCCACCAGCTGCTTCTCATTTCTAAACCCCTCACCTTGGATGCCCACGTCCACTGCGCTTAGATGTGGCCAGGGCCCTCGTCTTGTCTACTCCTGTTTCTCACATGTAGCATCAGCTCTGTGTCTGGCACAGCTCAACCCAGACCCAGAGCCTCTCCTCCCAACTGCACCGGCTCCTGTGGCTCTTCTTCCCTTGTCTTCCTCCCTGCTCCTTCTCCCCAGTGCCAGAGCCTCCTCTGGTTACAGATACCACCCATGAAAATGGCTCTCAAACCTACGTTTCTAACTCTGACCCCATGGCTTGTGGTGAGCACCCATCCCTGGTTATCATCAGATCTCTCAGATTGGACACCCCCCACCTAAAGCTGGACTCTTCATCTTTCTCTCTGCAGATGGGCCTCCTTTCCTGGTGTTCTTACACGAGGAACACCACCATCCTCCAGCTTCCGGATCCTTCTGAACCCTCCTGTTGCTTCACTCTCCATAGTCAGTCCTGCATCAACTCCTGCCAGTTGTTCCTGTGATGTTTTTCTCGTAGCCCTCATTCCCACTGCCCTCACCCCACACCAGGCCTTCATCATCTCATACATGGTCAGGAGGGACGCACTTCAGAGCTGGAAGGAATTAGTCAACCCATCCTTCATGGGGCAGACAAGGAAACAAAGGATCAGGTGGGAGGGACATGTGCCCGAGGTCACAGCTGTTACTCAGGACTTGAACCCAGGTCTCCTTAGTGGTCTGCCCCTCACCTCCCCACGGAACCGCGGGCAAAGGCCAGGACAGCAGCCCAACCCAGGGAGGGACTGGTAGCTTTCCCTCTACCATTATTCCCTTCACTATTCCTAATCCACCCCCAAAGAAATATGTAATCTGAGTAAAAACCAGGCTGACCGTGCAGACAGCTTCAGTGGTCTCTTAGCCCTACAGGATTTTGTTCTGAGTTACCTCACTTTGGTTTCTGTCACTTGGAGAGTCCTAAGTAATTCACCAACCAAACCAAACACACACACACACACACACACACACACACACACACACACACCACATCACGAACTTACAGTGAGCAGAGGATTCTTGATCTCAAGCCCCCATGACGGTTTGCCTCCCCCAGATGTACACGAACATTCCATGGTCTCACGGCTGCCTACCCCTGCCCACAGTCATCCTAAGATGATTTCACAGACATCACCCGTATATTGCCGGCCACATCAATGGGCTTAGCATCTGTCCTACTGGTTCTACTTCCAAACCTTTGCAAATGCCACTGTCCTACCTATGGCGCCCTGGGCTCCTCCTCTCCAGCATCCTGTGTTCCTGGGTGGTTCCAAACCCGGCTCAATCTAATTTTCCCTGGAAAGGCTTCCCTGATAAACCTCATCTGACTCCAAACGGCACCAGCAGCCTCAGCCTTGGCTCAGCTTCCCCTTCCCTGTAGAGACGGAGCTCATAAAAGCAGACTCAGAAACATAAATTCAGTTATGCTTTTTTGGGGTGTGCCCTAACTTCCTGATGGTCTGTAAGCTCTTCTACAGAGGAAACTGGGCACGTTTTCGATTCCCCAGCCCCTCCCTACAGCATCTGGCACAGTCTTTCCACACTACAGACACTTAATAAATGTAACTGGCTGCCTGACTGAAACAGGAAAGTAATAAGCCAGCGTCCAAACTTGCTCCCTGCAGGCCTCTAACTGCCTCCCTGAAAGTGGCAGGCGTCAGAGCCCAAGGCCCTCCACTCACTTCCAGGCTGGAATTAAAATGTGCTGCTGCATGAATGACTCTGAGCCCTTTGGAAAGGTCTGAGCAGGGATCAGGTGGAAGGCAGAGCAGAAGGCTGAAGGGCCGGGTTCTTGGAAAGTGAGCCCTGTCAGAGTGTAAACGCACACAACCAAATCCCCACATCAAGACGGCAGCTGCCTCAGGATCAGCCCCAGGAGCACACGGTGGGACTGGAGACCCCCAGCCTGACCCCAAAACCCATCCCCACAGCCCTCTTCTCCCACGGCCCACTGTGAGCCTTAGTAACGGCTTGCTTCGGGGCTTTCCCCCATTTCCTACCTTATATCCTATACATCACTCTCAACTATTCTTTGCACACAGGGGAACAAGAAAACTTAAGTGACTTTTTAGCATAATCTTTTCAAAAAGTATCTTCACTGACTGGGCTCTTACCATATGCCAGGCACTGTATACCTCTTATCTTGTTTGATTAATCCTCACCATGACTCTGTTGGGTAAATTGCCACTGTTGTTCATGTTTCCCTGAAAGGAAAACGGAGGCCTGGAGATGTTAAGCATCTTGCTGAATCTGTGCCTAGAGCCATATAGACAGGAAGTAGCAGAGGGGGATTCGAATCCACCTAGGTTTTGTGCTGAGGTTGTGTATATTCCTCTACGCCTTATTGTCCCCTAAAATAAGGCAGCAAGACCCCATGCAAAGGAGAGTTTAGCCAAACTGTAAGTTGAGTGTTTCCTGGCCAAGAGCAGGTCCAGGAGGTCAGCAGGGGCACTGTAGGCCAAACTGAGCACTGAGGGAGATTAAGAGCTGAGTGACCATTATGAGACCCCATGTCCACCCAAGGACAAGGCATTAATGGAGAGCAGTGGGTTAGACAACAAAGCTCCAGAAACGAGCTTTGAAAGTGACCATCTACTTCCTGCAAGAAAGGGGAGAAGGGTCTGGCGGATCTCTCCTCCCTTCCAATGATCACACATTAATATATTTGGTTTATCATCATCATCACCATTAACCAACATTCACTGAGCGCTTCTTTGAGGCTACCTAGTCAGTTACATTATCTCTTTTAACCCTTACAACAACCCAATGAGATGGATGTTATCATCTCCTCTTAACAGACAAGGACACTGAGGCACAGAGGGTTGTAACACTTTGTCCAAGCTGCTCTGCAAGATTCCATTAAGAGCCAGAACCAAACCCATGACAGTCCGCCTCTAGAACCTGAGCTACAGCCATGACCACAGCAGGCCATCACCCTGAGAGGCTCTGGATTTGGGCTCCAAGGTCCCAATACGGGCCCAAGATGTTGGGGGGCAGGACCCCTAAGGAGGCTGGAAAAGAGCAGGCCTGTGCGAACAGGAGTGGTCAGCTATCAGCCCTGGGCAGCCAAGGGGGTGCAGAGTAGGATGAAGAAAGCAGCAGGCAGGCACTAGCCCCTAGCTCTGAGGCAGCTGAAGGACCAGCACCAACTGCAAGGGGCGGAACTCTGGGGCCCTTTCAACACACATCTGTAGCATCCTAGGTTCAAGAAGCTTAAAAGCTGTCCATCCCACCTACCCGCAGGAAGACTCCCCTTGAATATTGCTGTGCTGTGTGACCAGAGCCTTCTGAGGGCTATGACCTTCTCAGGACCAAAACAAAGCCTGCGCTGGATTCCATCCTCATGTGTAAAATACTTCTACTGCACTTTTTGTTGTTGTTGTTGTTGTTGTTGTATTGGGGGTTATCTGGTAGGGAATGTGAAAACGAACAAAGAAAAAGATGTCAGATTTTCATCCCTTTTTTCCTCTTTAAGAAGAGTGTTATTTTGGTAAAGAAGGATTGCAGCCGCATAGATAGCAATGCTGGAGGCGGACAGGGTTTGATGGCTGTGCTAATGCAGTCCTTTAGCATTCAAAGACAAGCCTGTAAGCCCGGGGAAGTGCTGATGACTGCCTGGAAATTATAGAGGAACATTTCAGGCTAGAAAATTGAGATTGTAATTGATCCTCATCTTCATATTCTGTTAGATATCGATGTAACATCATTATCATGAAAAGGTCCACAAATACATATGGATCATTTATGTGTCAAACAATTGTGCTCGCGTCTTAAACACAAACCAGGTTTGTGTAGGGAAGTCACTGAGCCCACGTAGAGACGCAGCATCGTGCAAAGGAGCAGGTACCCACTGTGACCTAAGAAACCAGGGTTCAAGCCTCAGCTCCAGCTCCATTTCTTGGTAAAATGCCTTGAAAGTGTCTGTCTCTGCTCCGCACTGCACCTCCCTGTAACATGGTGATGATATTAATAACCTACCTTGTGGGCTGTAACTGAGATAATGTAGGTAAGAACGCCTGGCAGTAGCAGAGGCCTATAAACACGTTCCCCTCTTATCAGCCAGGATTATCGTGACAGCCTTGACTTGTACCTGAGCCCTGTGCTCCTGGAAACAGAGGTTAAAAAGTCCCTCCACCCTTTTGTGTTCCAGGAAATGGCTTACTACAAAGAATCTTCTCTTTCCCTTACCACGCAGAGAAGACTCACTGAAACCAGCCTGGTTTATCTAGGACAAAGCCAGGCACAGACCTTTCAAGTTCCCATTCCTTCCCTCATAAATGATTAGCGGATCTGTTTTGTCCCTAGTAGTTCACTGGAGACAACCAAAATAAAATTGCTTGTTAAGCAAGTAGTTAAGTTTCTCTTGTTCCTCCAGGTGCCTCCAAAGCTGTGGCCCACCGGCAGCCTGGGCCAGGCTGGCCTCAGGATAAACCACTGCCTGATCTACTGCCCTGATCACTTCGTTCCACTTCCTCATTCCTGCTTCTTTCTGGCATCATTTAGTCCTCTCTATGAAAGAAAGATCTCTTCCCCTAACTCTTCAGACACCTGCAGATATTATGGTCAGAGCTTCTCCTTGTTGGCAATAGGCTCTCCTCTCCCACACCTTGGAATAATCCTTTCAAGTGAAGTCTCCTCTTAATTTATTAAGTCTGGGTTTGTTTTTTAGTTGAGAAGTACAAGCAACAGTGACTGCCACTGGCCATGGGAGGACTCTAAGGAACTCTCAGATTCAACAGTGGTCTTCTAAAATTGATCTCCAGTCTTCTCAAATGTCCAAGAACCAAGCAATTAAGAGGAGATGATACATATATATTTTACTAAAACCTTTGTCAGGACCCCACTGCTCTTCCAAGACGCCACTGATGTTGGGTACTATTATGGCCATGGATGGATGGATGGATTCTGATCTTCCCTTCCTGAACCTTTTCACTGTCATCTTTAAGGCCTTGGCACCAGACTCGAAGTCCTGCTTGGGAGTGTCTGATTGGCTCTAGTGTTCTGTGAAGAGGAGTAGAATATGGCCCTTTGGCATGTGGATTATTTTGAGCTGAAGGCAATCAAGACCCAGCAGACTCAAGAAAAACTTTTACCTCTCCCTTAACTACCTAAAAAAATTTGGATATGGGGCCTAGCTCTCAGGACAACCAGAGATAACTCATCTGAAAGGCCTATCTGGATGTCCCGGCAAACATCTAATTACCAAGCACTTGCTATACTATTGTCCTGTGAATTGCCCTCCTTCCCTTTGAAGCTTCAGGCCCCTTATCCCATTCCCTAGTTCAGGCTGGCACATAAGCCTCCACCACCCTTGGGTCTCATATTTTTATGGGGTTTCTGTACATACAAAATTAAATTTGTTTTTCTCCTATTAATCTGTCTTATGTCAGTTTAATTATTAGACCAGCCAGAGAACCTAGAAGCATAGAAAACATTTTATCTTCCCCTACAGTAGTTAGGGCTGAAGAGAAGAAAAATCTGCCTGTGTTGTTTTCTGAGGAGAAAGGCAGGGCTCTGCATCCTACCAATATTACACACAGTGGGGAAGAGAGCCTGATGTTAGGCAAGTCGGGAAAAATGATAAATGTCCATTATATCTTTCTATCTGGATTCCAGATTTTTGTCTTTGTTTTGGGGGGCTGGGTTTCTTTTTTATTTTCTGGACCCAATTCCAATGCAGTAGGGGTGGTTCCCACACACACACCACCAACCAATTCTTGGACACCAGCAAGGTGTCCAAGATTTCAATCCAATTCTGACACTAACTACTCAGGGATAACATCAGATGCCACAGGTTAAGGGCTCAGTGCAACAAGACTCCCCCATCCCCACTCCCTACTTAAGCCATCAGTTGCAAGCCCCAGGCTGTTACCTTTGCTTCTGACCCACCAGTACAGACTGGAGGTCCCTACGACCTCCTCCTTATGTTCTTTTAAGTGCCAGAGTGGCTCACAGAACTCAGGGAAACACTTACATTTACCAGTATATTAAAAGGTATGATAAAGAATATAAATCAACAGCCAGATGAAGAGACACATTGGGCAAGGTCCTGAACAAAGAATCCTCTGTCCTCATAGAACCTGGAGACTATTTCAGTGGTACCTGGGAGCACTCTGTTTCCCTAAGAATGGAAGTCTAACAAAAAAGACTGAAAAGCTGTCCTCTTCATCCTTTTACCGAGGCTTCGTTACAAAGTCAGGGGTGACTAAGTCATTGGCCATTGGCTGATTCAACCTCTAACCCCTCTCCCCCCTTCCCAGAGGTCAGGAGCGGGACTGAAAGTTCCAACCCTTTAATCACATGGTTGGTCTTTCTTGCCCTTGGGTGGGGCCCCAAAAGTCACCTTTATGTATAACACAACACCTCTTTCACTTTTACGTCCCTGAAGCGTTTCCAGGAACTGTGGATGAAGAGGAAACGTATTTGAATGACCAAATGCCTATTTCTTTTTTTTTCTTTTTTTTTACACTTTTTTAAATGTTTTTTTATTATATTATGTTAGTCACCATATAGTATATCCCTGCAAATGCCTATTTCTTAGGCAACATTATATCACAGGGTTTGTTGTCATTACGAAAAGAGATTCTAAAACTCACGCTATCAGCCAATAAAGTTGGTACAAAACCCCAAAATGATCATATGTGCCCCCGGGCGGCACCAAGCAGTGAACAGATTCAAGGAGGCTGCATCTTCTAGCCTCCTTCCCTCACACTGCCCCCTGCCCACACATTTGGCTGTGATTAATCAGCCCAGATGCTGAGACAAGGAGGGTGCTTGCCAGCCTGACACTCTTCTCTTAAGCCTGAGCCACTTATCACTGAAGAGGAGCCTATGCCCCGTGTGACATGAGGAAGAGAAGGTGTCAGCACTAGCCTGCTACCTGCTTCTGCCGGGGCCGCTGCCAAATGCCGGTGGGGAGCTGCAATCAATTGTCGTACAACATGCCAACATAACAGCTGGTGACCAGTCATTAGGGTAATCCACCAAGCATGGGAATTTCAAGAACCCCCTCAGCACACACAGAAAATGAGAGTTATTGCAAAACCAGGTGTTCCGGTCTAATTGCACGAACCAGTTTGAAATGTTAATCTGCTCCCTCAAACTACATTCTGTACGTGAGGAATGTGGAAGAGAGACTCTCAGCCAAGCTTAATGGGGGAGAGCATATACTTTGTTCCCTCATTTATTTATTCCTTCAAGGTTGTTTCGAGTCTTTGAGAATAGAAGCACAGAGAAACGTGGCTGAGACTGACCTTGAGGGCACTGGCTCGGTGTCCCGCAATAGCACAGCAGCCATCAGACTGTGCCAGCCCGGCCCTTAGCAAAGCCAGCCTGCACTCCAACAAGCCTCCCCAGTTCTGCCTCTGGATGACACAGCAGCCAGGCCTGCCTCCAACACACCCAGGGACTCCCATTGTCACAGCCTGAGCCATCTGCTCCTGTTCTGGAAGGAGGTAGAACCTGGCCATTGAGAGAACCTCAGGGGCAGACATGCCTTGCTTCAAGCCCCTGCCCTGCCCTGGCCAGCTGTGTGATCTGGGCCAAGTTTCTAAACCTCTCTGAGTTTCTCGGATCCTCTGTTCCGTCCTCTCTAGAAAACACGATAATGATGTCTACCTCACAAACTTGAAGATTAGCCCAGTTGATGTATGTAAAGCTCTCAGCAAAATCTATGGCTCATGCTGAGGACTCCATAAAATAACTATTATTATTAATTCATTAAATTAGATGATTTTATTTCTGAGAATCAGAAATCAAAGTATCTCCATCACAGCTCATTATTTAAAGACAAAACCACTCCCACGTTAACCGGGTCCTTCATTCTTTTCTCCCCAGTCTCACTTTCTGATGTTTAGGGCTTGCCATAACATGGCCTCTGCTGTTTCCTCAAGTTGACCTGCCCCTGTTTTCAACACTCATTCCTCCACCCCCCACCTGCACGATATGTTCTATCCTGTCTCTCATGACCCAGACAGCACTTTCTGCCGTCCTCACCCTCCCACACCTAATGCTTTTCAAAGCCTAGATCAAACCCTGCCTTCCCCACAAAATTCTTCTGGCTATTCTAGCTCACTCTTTCAACAACAAATACCAGCTGAGCATCAGTGCTAGGCTGGATCCTGGGCCTCCCCGAGGCTGGGATGGAGTATGGACAAAACAGACTCATCCCTGCCCTCCCATCACTCCCTCCCTGAACCACAACTGCACTTTACAGTGTGCACTGCCACCAGTGTGCACGGCGGGGCCGCGTGTCATTCTTGCCCTTTGATGCTAACTTTGTAAAGAAATGATACAGGCAATGTTGTGGAAGAAAGAACAGGCTGTGAAGTCAGAGAGTCCTGAGTTCAAATCTCAGCCCTGCCTCTTGCTGGCTGTGGGATCCTGGGCATGTACTTAATCTCACTCTAAGACCAGATGTAGTATGCAGGCAGAACCAATGCTCTTTCACAGTGTGAGGACCGCTGGCTTCTGGAACAAGCTGCTGATGTGATGTGACATCTTAGGATTACTGTGCCCTAGCTTTCAGGGCAGATATCTGGGGACTGTCCTGGGCCAGTGCCAGGTAGCCACTTTCTAGGCACTAGGCAATGACTTCTACTCTCTCCTCAAAATTGGTGCACAACATAGGAGCCAGCTTTTTCACAGAGTTCTTTTTTCCCATTCTCTGCAAAATTGTTTATGAGTGTATTTTTGAATTGTCCTGGGAAACATATATATCTTGTTACTCCAAAGCTAGGCTACCATAACTCTGACTTCTACCATAATTCTGATTCTTCTGGGAAGAATCTAGGAGAGAGTGAAATAGATTCTGGATGCCCTTTCAAACGAATTCTGCCAGTTCTGCACTATATTATTTGACCATTCTTATAGCAGTGAGGATGTGACAGAGCCCAGGAAATCTCCCCGGGGCCACAGGTGTGCTCCCACAGGGTCTGCTGTTTACCCCTGCTAAACGGTAAAGAGCAAAAGGACTCCCACCCCTGTTTGTCAATGCCTCTTTACCTTGGGTCCTCCATCTCTCTGTGGCTTGGAGGGTGCTTTGGGGTGATGGCAGTAACCTGTAAAATTGAATTGATTCTTTGGCCACAGAATCTTTGTTGTAACTACCTCAGTCCTAAGCCTAACAAAAAGGCACTTGAGTCCATTAAAAGGTGGTCAAAAAAGCAAACCGCTCCAAGATCCAACCAAAATGACAATTTATAAAAGCACAAAAGGCAATCAATTCATAAAAGTACTCAGACCAGAAGACAGGGTAGAAAAGGACCAAAGAAGTCACAAGGTGAATTAAATCCCACTGGTTGCAAACAACAGTGACAGAGGGCTACAAGGAGACAAGAGCCATTCTTCAAGGCAGGGACCCCTCCTCACCATCCCCCCCCCCAATAATCAGCAGTGGGAGAGGGAATGCCAAGGAGTCCCTGGCTAAAGTAAGGTCCTCAGGGATCGGTCGTCCCAGTACTTCGCCCCCAGTCTGAAACTGAACAGTCAAAAGAAATTGGGAGTTCTTTCTGGAAATGGGTAAGATATCACAGTGGAACAGGCATTCCAAAATAGGGCCATCCCAATTTTGCTGACTGCTCCCCACTCAGACACCCTAAAATGCAGCATGCCAGTACAGATGGCCCACCCACCGCCTGTAGCCCTCTCCTTCAGCAGAAGGGTAATGGCCAGGAAATCCACATACAGCTACCATAAACAGCCTGGTTCTGTCCTCATAAATGTGCGGGACAGTCAAGGACCAGCAGACCCTTAAGGAGAACACAAAGGAACAAACAGCTTGAAGGAGCAAACAGGCCACTGGAGAAACAGAACAGAGGAAATACCACAGAACTCAAAAAAATTCAATTCAGTAACTCCAAAGAGACTTTGAGAAGAAACTGCACCCATAAAGACTGGGTGCTATGAAAATAAAATTGTCGAAGCGGAAATGCAAGCAAATACGCCAACATGGAAAGCAAAAAGACAAAGAGACAGATACAACAGGAGAGAAAAATTGAGAGATGTAGAAGATTAATAATAACAGCCAATATCCATCTCCTGGAAGTCCAGAGAGAGAACAAAAAGGAAAAAAATAAAGGAAGGGAGGAAAGAAGGAATAAATATTTCTAAGGTCTTTATTGCTGAAAAGCCCACCAAGTACTAACCAAGGTGATTATAAAAAGACCAATTCCTAGATTTATCCTCATCCGTTTTCAGAACATGGATTAAGAGAAATTTCTGAAACCGTTTGGGANGTTTAGCTACAAAGGATTAATAATCCTCTCAAGAAGAAGTCTGGATAATAGAAGACAGTGGGGTAACGCCTCCAAAATTTTGAGTAAAGTTATTTTGCACTCAGAAGCCAGCCAAGTGAAAGGACAAAATAAAGATATTCTCAGACCTGCAAAGAGCCAGACATTTTACTTGAAAAAAATTACCTGGGGATATGCTCCAGAAAAGCAAACAAACAAAAAGGGAATCTGTGGAAATAAAGACCAACCAAATGGGAACAGGCAAAGGCTATTTCTGCAGAGCTCACAAGGGAGTCAGCCACCATCGTTTGCATTCTGGTGGAGAGTCAAAGGCAGGCAGAGGAGTGGGAAAGCTCTATCGTGGACAAAGGGAAGGCTTCGGGTGTCCCTGCTTGCAGGCTGCTGGCGTGGAGAAGTTGTTAGCAGGCTAACTAGACGTGCAGCATCCCGTGTGACTGGTTAGGGGAGCACGTTTGGCTTTTCCTGGTAGATTTTACATTAGAAGAAGGGCAGACATTAGGAAAAGTGTCAGCCATCCATCATGTCCTGCCCATTTGGGGCCCATTATTACAGAGGTTATCATTTGGCTTTCTGGGCTGGTTGCTGGAGATAGGGGTCTGACTTCCTACAAGTCTGACTTAGATACAGCAGCCTGGCTCCCTGGGCTGGTTACTGTAGAGAATGGCTTGGCGTCTTACACTGATTGCTATAGATCGTGGGTCAGAGTTCTATTTTTCTGGAATCATCTGGCCATTGTCTATTTGTATATTCAGTCTCACAAACCCAAGACTGCATGAGATCCAACAAAGAGTGGAACTAAGTCAGGAGTGCTCAGGAAGACACAGAAAAAAGTCTGTTCTAAAACTGGTCATTCTGCAAATAGAATGATTAAGAATTTGGACGTTCTTAATAGTATGGTGAAGATGCTATGTGTTACCTCAGCCAACAAGAAGAGAAACACATGCAATTAGAAATTCCAGGATGAAAGCCATGTTCCAGATATGAAATAAATTTAAAAATGGGTTATTATTTTGGAGAACTGATGGAGTACAGAAGGAATCCATTTGACCTTGATGCTTGCAACAACCTCTCTCTGAGCAGCCAAAATTTAGTGAAACAGGATTACATCTCCTCTCTAGATCCAAACACTCCACTGGTTCTACAATGAATAATATTTGCAAAATCACAATATTATTAAAGTTTTATATAATGATTTTCATTGGTCAACATCCCCTGATATGTAAACAAAGCATCAAAGGACTAATTATGGTTACTCTGTCAATTATAAATGCTCTAAATTTTGACAAAGTACAGTACAGTTAGTACTGACCACTATTGGGAGGAGGAGGAAGAAGGAGGAAATGGAGAACTAATGTCCTCATGTTACATGGTAGAGACACAAGGGATACTGAGTTAATGAATCAAGGAATGAAAGCTTAAGGACCTTATTTCAAAACGTAGTGGAAATAAATAGAAGAATAAAAATATAACCAAAATCGGCAGGAAGAAGTTAGGGGAAGACGCGTGCCTCATTTATCATAGTGGGGAGTCAATAGTCATCAAATTGACGACAGCAGGAATGGAAATGTAAGCACATTATTTGAGTTATGTACAAAACTATCACCACCATCACCACCCCCCAAAAAAGTACAGTGAAGAATGGGATCGGCAATGGAGGTGCAGGGAGACACTTACTTCTCATGTCATGCCCTTCTGGACTATTTTATTAGTTATTTCCCTGGGCATATGTGGTTAATATTCCTTTCTTTCTTTTCAACTTAAAAGAAATCAGGATTCAGAGACAATATATGAGCACCCCCACAAAGCTAACTTCTTTTTCTCTGTCCCCCAAAACAACCTTGGTCTTTCTTTTTTTTTTACTTTCTTTTTTTAATGTTTTTTTATTATATTATGTTAGTCACCATACGGTATATCCCTGGTTTCTGATGTAAAGTTCGATGATTCATTAGTTGCGTATAACACCCAGTGCACCATGCAATACGTGCCCTCCTTACTACCCGTCACCGGTCTATCCCATTCCCCCACCCTCTCCCCTCTGAAGCCCTCAGTTTGTTTCTCAGAGTCCACAGTCTCTCATGGTTCATTCCCCCTTCTGATTACCCCCCCTTTCTTTATCCCTTTCTTCCCCTACCGATCTTCCTAGTTCTTATGTTCCATAGATGAGAGAAACCATATGATAGTTGTCTTTCTCTGCTTGACTTACTTCACTTACCATTATCTCTTTCTATTTGACCTGGCCTTACCAAGGTTGTACTTCAGCTATGCTTTCTCAAAATTACCTTCCAGGAGACCCAGTAGAGACATTTAATGCCTGTTTACTGCATAGATAAGAAGATAGTGATTCATTCCTCCCATAAATATTTACATAATACCTACTGTGTGAGAGGGGCGCCTGGGTGGCACAGCGGTTAAGCGTCTGCCTTCGGCTCAGGGTGTGATCCCGGCGTTATGGGATCGAGCCCCACATCAGGCTCCTCTGCTATGAGCCTGCTTCTTCCTCTCCCACTCCCCCTGCTTGTGTTCCCTCTCTCGCTGGCTGTCTCTATCTCTGTCGAATAAATAAATAAAATCTTTAAAAAAAATACCTACTGTGTGAGAGGCCCTGGGATTCAAGAGTGAACAAAAGAAGTCCCCACCCTCGGGGAAACTATTTAAATTCTTGTGGGCGAGACAGACACCAAACAAGGAAAGCTTGCCCCTCCTTCACCTGAAAGAAAAGAACACTGCCTTCAGAGCTAGAGAAACCTAAGTCAGCATCTCTGTTCTGAGACCTTGAGCCAATGACTAAACCTTTCTGACCCTCGATGACCTTGTCTATAAAATGGGGAAGAGTTGCTGGAAGAGTATGAATGTATCCAGACTCCCAAGGGAGGTAACACAGATGCAAAGTCAGGTTTTGTTGTTTTTTTTTAAATAGAAATATAAAGTCAAAGTCTCCAAAACCCTTTGGGAGGAGCTTATAACAATATAAATGTCAAATTACTTCTGCTTTCATATGAGCCAAATAAGTGGAGAAAAAATCCAGATTAAAATATCCACAGCATATTATTGCCCTGTCTCAGAAAGTCACAAGGCATGATAGTGTAACAAATGCCCTGAGAAGTCCTGCAGCAAACAGACCTAGTCCACGCACCATTTCCCAACTTATATCATCATGGAAATCTTCCACCTACTCTTGGCCCTAGCCCATCTGAGCATCCCCCATCCACCATAATTCTACTGAGCTAGTGCTTAGCAGAACACGCTTTAGAAAATGCTGAAGTAGAGGGCTTGTTGATTCTGCTTAGCTCAAGTCAACAGTCTTCATGATGTCCCTCACACTAAAAACAGCTCACTAGACTTGAGCAAGGCCATGTGGCCAACTGCAGACCTCACTGTGAACCACCAGATTCTCTCCTAAAAGCGCTTGCCGTTCGGTGGGTGGCATGCAAGTGGCAGCCGCATCTGAGCCCAGCACCCAGTTCTGCAGCCTGTGCACCCCTTCTGAGGGAGCAGCATGGACAGGATTGGGCCTCTCTGGGCTCCTGCTATCAGGTGGGGCTCAACAGTGAATCTAAACCGCCAGGTTCTTTGGTCTAACCAGAGCTAGGAAATTCACCCCAACAACACCTGCTCCTCAAGTAGCTGACCAACTAACGCTACAAACATTTCTAGAGCCCCCCCCCCATAGGGAGGTGTATGGCAGCAGCTTCTAAAGGTGCCTGTGGATTCGCTCAGCCCCACACACCCTCAGCCACCCTGCCCCGCTCCCTATCCACCCACATCACACACACCACTCACACACACAGCTACTCTTGGCTTCTCACACATGCCAAAAAAGCTGTCCTTGGGGCATACTGGCTTGCCAAAAAAGAGTTTTGGAGACAAAATTGCTGCTGCAGGAGAAAACTAGCAAATCAAAGGGCACGACTGGCATCTCCTCCTGTCTCCATGACATCTTCATTCTGAGCAGAAAGTAGAACCGGGATAACACTGACAGCTGTTGGTCCTCCTGCAGGAGGCCTGAAGCCCACAGTCCCTCCAAATGGCAAGTTCTATTGCTCCCTCCTCCCACCCGGCAGCATGCAGGCTGTCACCTGAAGCCCTGCCTGGCTTTGTTCCCTAGCAGTGAAGACACTCGCTGGCAGCCAGGCTGGTGTTCTGCCTGACATTCACCCCCCACTCTGTTCAAACCACATCCAGCATTTGGAAAAATAATACAGCGCAGAAGGTAGAGAAATCAGCAACTGCCCACTGGGGGTGACTGGCGCGTGAGAAGTTCTCTTCCCTCCAGAACGTTCTCTCCCACCAGCTGTAAATGCCTAAAATATTAGAGTGAGAGTTTCATTCCCTTGGCTGAAGGCAGGGACAGCAAGAGGGAGGTACGTGGTATGTCCTCCTGCTCCCTCCTCTGCGTTGCTGCAGGCATCCTGGGCAGCCTGGAACTCCTCCCTGCCAGATCCTGCCTGTGCACCTGCTCCTCCACAACCCAGGCAGCCACGGCCCGACTGAACCTCCCGTGGGGTTTTCATCCCATTCAATATACCTTCCCTTCCCATACTTGTGGGTTACATGAAAATACTTGAAATAATTCAGAAGTCATGCAGAACAAAAAAGTATGCTAAGGGAAAACAGACAATAGCTGCAAACAAAAGTAACAGACTGCTGAAAACTACTGAAGCTGGTGGATATGTGTGGGTTCCTTATACTTCTGTCTCTACTTTTGTGTGGTTGAAAATATAATACAAATTTTAAGGAAAATACATGTGTGTGTGTGTATACACACACACACACACACACACACGCACATATACGTTCCCAGTGTTCCTCCCTACCTGGTATCACTTCCAACAGTTATCAGCAATTTAAATTATAATATGAATGATTTTTGGTTCTTGTATTTTTTTCTTTTTTGAGAACATATTTTGATAGTAAAAGAATAGAAACGCCACTGAACTCTCAGTAGGCAGGAGAAGGCTGAGAGCTGTGGGGGTAGATGGGGAAGAGGGGCAAACATACTTGCGAGGCTGGGGTCCCTAAACACAGGGAAGGGTCCCTAACTTTGCAGAATGCAGGAGCTCCTCCTGTTTAAGAATAATCAATCACATCGGGTTTGGCAGTTTGGTGGAGGTCCTGACCGGCCACTTGCTCTCTGCATCGGGGACTTCTGAAGCGGTCTCGTCTTCGCTATCACCCACCTCTGCTTTTTGCACCAACCTACTTGAGTGTTAGAGGCCAAGGTCTGGCTTTGAGGTATGAACTTAGAAGTTTGTGGGCTGGCCCACCTGCTGTTTCAATGGACCCAGTCTTTAAGTCAATGACTCTGTTTTTCTCTCTGATTCCAAGGATCTGCTCTCAGCCTCCTGCAGTTTTAGGAGACTTCAATTCTTGTCCATAATTTATTGAAGCATCAAGCTTCTCAAATGAGGCCATCCTTCAAAATATTGTGAAAAGGGAGAAGTTGGTCTTCCTAATCCACCAGCCCAACAGTTCCTTTTCCTATCAAGCCCCTGCTAAACTCAGGCTGTTCCCCTGATCAAAAAACAATCAATAAAAAAGCAATTCTGCAGTAAAAACATCAATTCCTAAGGCACTCAATGATAGGAATATGGTTAAATAAATTGGCATTATCCAGATAATGGAATATTCATGCAATTATTAAAAAGGATGAACTAGATCCATAGGGACTGATATGAAGATCTCAAAGATACACTATTTAGAGTGTGGTGAAAGTCCAGTCCTATGGGCCTGAATTCATTCCCTGCATAGACAGGAAGAATCTTACCTGTTAGTAACCAGAAGTGATCACTGACAAAGCCTCCCTCTCAGCAGAAAGCCAAACCTAAATGGTTGAGCACAGGGGGATGGCGGAGTTTGAAAATGGTCTTGTGCCTTGTTCCAGGAAAAACAAAAGCTATTCTCCTCTACGTGCAGACCTGACAGCAACTGAAACGAACAAAGTCAGGCAAGATTCTCTGCATATTTATGCCTTTTGGGGATGGAAAGCAGTTACCTTAAGATCCAAACCTCTAAGTTCTAAGTTTCTAAGCATCCAGCATTCTTTATCTTCTTTCACACCTGAGCATTTCAAAGATCTTTGAAATTGCTGAGAGACCCCCCTCAGGCCAGGGACAAAGAAAGAAAGGAGGTCTGGTGCATCCCAGGTCTAAATTCCAAAGAGGAAGTTCTGTGCCCTCAGGTGGGGTGAGTGAGTAAGTATGACAGCGCTGAATGTGAGGTGAACCTCAAGGGGTCAAGTTCCTTCCCTTCACACTTCCATCTGGATATCTTCTTTTTATAACTCTTCTCTCCTAGAAGTTTTGAGGTTGCCTTAGCAGGATATGGCAGAGACTGCCACATCTCCATATTCTCCAATCTTCGACTGGGCAAATGGCTGTGTAAGATAAAGACCACACTTCCCAAGCTCTCTTGCCAACTGTGGCCAATCACCTAAGTCCTGGCCAAAGAAAAGTAAGAGGATATGGTCAGTACAATGATAAGTGGGATTTCTGGGGAGAGTTCTTAGAAAGATTCTGACTCCTCCTCCTTCCTTTTTTCTGCTGGCTGGAATGGCTGGAGTGAGAACAACAATTTTGTACTTTCCACTAGGTGCAAGCTTCATGCTGAAGATGGGACAACAGACGAAGATCCTGAGTTCCTAATGATCATAGACCCACTACACTGGTTTAGGACAGCCTATATGTATTAGAGAAATAAACTTCAATTAAGTTTAAGCCACCATTGTGTTGGATTTTCTATGAGCCATAGCCAAGCTTAAATGTGGCCAAGAGAGATAGAAAATCTTCTGAGATCTTCCGCCTTAAAAGAATCCAAGACCTTTAGCAGATATGTGTGTGTATAAATCTTTTCAGAGTTCTGAAACAGCTCAGCAGTTGTTTTATGCTGCATGGAACTGAGAATAAGATTACCAAAGAGGGTTCTAGAAATGGGTCATGTGCCTCTTCCTCTATTTCCCTAGAAAAATCTCATTCCTGTAGCTGTCCTAGAGACTCTGTTCCCTTTTTCTCCAGCCCACCCTGGGATCACTGGCCAGACTGCAGAATCTATGGGCAGTAGGTAAGAAGAAGGCTTTCTCAGAGTCTCTGCTTTATTTCAGAGCAACTTCCATTAATTCCTTAAACAATGCAAGTGGCTAGGTCAGGATGTCCAGTTATAGTGACCAATGACCAGTGCTCCCCTCAGTCTTCAGATAAGAGCTCCAATTGTGATACTGGACTCCTTATTCTTTTTTCCTTCCATAACCCAGATTTAACCCAGCTTAAGCCAAAGTTAAGCAAAACTTAATCAGAACTGATTCTTCTTTTCCAATTCACCGTCTCAGGTAGAACCACTGCCAAGATGAGATTTTCGTGAAAAGCCATAACAGGAAAGACCATCATTCTCAAGGTTGAACCCATGGGTATAATAAAAAATGTGAAAGCCAAGATTCCTCCCAATCAGCAGGGACTCATTTTGCTGGAAGAACAACTGGAAGATGGATGCACCAATGTCTGATTACAACATTCAAAAAGAGACCATTTTTGCTGTTGAGACTTCATGGTGCTATTAAGAAAAAGAAGTCATCCCACATACTCCCAAGAAGAATAAGCATTAAGAGAAAGACAGTAGAGTTGGTTGCTCTGAAATCCTGCAAGGTTGATGAGACTGGCAAAGTTGGTCTCCCTCTTCAGGGGTGTCTTTCTGGTGGCTTCTTCATGGCGAGCCACCTTGACACACATGACTATGCAAGAGTTGTCTACACCTTGCTTCAGCCAACCAGAAGACAAGAAAACACGTGTGTGTGAATACAAGACCAGAAGGACTTTGAATACGGAACTGAATTTCAATGTTTTAAATACAAGGATCTTATTCTCAAAAAGACAAAACTATAGTAATGCAGAACAGATCAGTGGTTGTCAGGGGTTACGAGTGGGGAGAGCATGTGATTGCTAAGGGGCAGCAGGAGGGAGCTTTCTAGGGTGATGACAGTTCTGTACCCTGATTTGTGTTGGTGGTGGTTCCACAAATTTATATGTGTTGAAACTCACAGAATTACACATCAAAAAACAACAACAACAACAACTCAAACTCACTGAATGATAGCTTTTTAATTAAATTAAATTTTTAAAGTTCTTTTATGAGCAGTTAAAAAAATAAACAGACCCATAGGCTAGTTCATTAAGAAACTAACAGTGAATGTGTCTAGACTGCCAGCATCCAGGTGCCAGTCTTGCGCTGTACTTCACACCCAGAGGTCATGTGTCACGTGGAAATGGCTGCAGGGATGAGCTCTTAGGTCACAGGGGGCCAAGCCCCTGGTGGAAAGACAGTAGGACAATAACTGTGCACAAAAGCTATTATATCTTCTTACAGAGAGGCATTCTCTGAGCACAGTGATTCACAGGAAACCTCCAAAGTGTGCAAAATAAAGCAGCTTGCAAAAGAGAAAAAGAAAATGCTCAGCTGGCTCCACCTGACTAGTTAACCAGAAAAGTTACAACCACCAAAAAACACACACAAAAAAACCAATCATAAAAACCCTATGCGTGATGTAAGCATCACAATCTAGTCTCAGTGGGTGCCTGCACAGCCACAAAGCTTCCTGCCTGGAGGCTTCCAATGGCTCACGGAAACTTGGAACCAACCACAGAGCTGGGAAGGAGGTTGGCACATGGGGAGGAGAGTTCCAGAATGAGGTTACATTTCCCACCAGCACAGTATAATGAGAATGCAGAGACAAGATTAGGTTAATTTATGGACAAGTATAGAATTTGAGATTTCTGGGGCGCCTGGGTGGCTCAGCTGTTAAGCGTCTGCCTTCAGCTGAGGTCGTGATCCCAGAGTTCTGGGATCGAGCCCCACATCAGGCTCCCTGCTCAGNAGGAAGCTGGCTTCTTCCTCTCCTATTCCCCTTGCTTGTGTTCCCTCTTTCACTGTCTCTCTCTGTCAAGTAAATAAAATCTGAAAGAAAGAAAGAAAGAAAGAAAGAAAGAAAGAAAGAAAGAAAGAAAGAAAGAAAGAAAAGAAAGGGAAAAGAATTTGAGATTTCTTACCTATCTGAGCTGGGGGGGCTAAGATTGGTGCCTACCATGCAAACAAAATTCACACACGGTCACTGTCAACGACTAAGTAGTATTCCTTTTTTTTTTTTTTTTTAAAGATTTATTTATTTATTTATTTGACAGAGAGAGACAGAGAGACAGCCAGTGAGAGAGGGAACGCAAGCAGGGGGAGTGGGAGAGGAAGAAGCAGGCTCCCAGCGGAGCAGGGAGCCTGATGTGGGGCTCTATCCCAGAACCCTGGGATCAGGCCCTGAGCCAAAGGTAGACACTTAACGACTGAGCCACCCAGGCGCCCCAACTAAGTCGTATTTCTTCCTCCCTTCCTCACCCCCTTCCTCTCCACAATGCTGTCTGTGCCCCACACCGCTTCCCTTCAGCCCACCGGGGAGAGCAGGGACAGAGGGTTTCCACACATGGTCCAGGGAACAAATTCAAGGACCTTCCTTGACTCTCCACTTGTCTGCCTCAGGGCTTTTTCCCTCTAAATCCCAGTTATTAAGAGCAGCCTGAAGGTTAAGGATTAATACCCTGAAGGGCATCCCTCAATCAGCAAGTCCGCATCAGGATTGAGCCCAACTGCCCACTGCAGCTACCAGCTCACTACTGGCTTTCTCTTCTCCTGTGTCTCCCTCACCCCTTTTCCTTGGATCACTGACAAACTAAACTCCTCCCCAATCTCTGTTTAAGGCTCATCTTTTGGGAAATCCCAAACTAAGACAAGTACACCTAGATCATCCCTCTCTGCACCATCTCACTCATTCTGCGATGTCCTACAGCCATCTCCTAGAACATAATTGCACTTTTCCATCAAATGCCAATGGCTGGGAAAACTTAAATCTCTTAATGTCAGTACATGGACTAAGGTGTCGGGCTGTTTCTAACGAGGATATTGTAGCCACCTCCCCTGCGTCTCAGTTGCCTTTAACTATTTCGGGAAGCTGCCTGAGCCTCTCGCCCCCAGCCCAGCTTCCCTGCATCCCCCTGGTTGTAAGCAACACACCCTGCTTGTTTTGGTCTTCTGCCTCCGTTTGTGCAGTGAGCCCCAGGGGGCTCGCGCTCTGAGGATTTAGGTGCCCACTGGAGGGCTTGCAATGTCTTCACTAATTAGGGAGGTGAAAGGGCCATGCAGGGGAGACTCTGCTCCCGCATCTGACACCAGTGTTACTCCAGGTGGCACATCCTTCTCCCCCTCCCACATCTGTCTGTTCAAGCCCACTGCCTTCCAGCCACAACTGCTCAGGTTAAGACGCATCAAGATGGAAAGTTGCCACTTGATTAAGATAAAAATAAAATAATCAAAATACATAACACATTCCTCCTTAGAACAGATGGCCGGGGAGCTTGCCTCATAAAATTGAACATCAAAAATGAATCAGGGGGCGCCTGGGTAGCGCAGTCGTTAAGCGTCTGCCTTCGGCTCAGGGCATGATCCCGGCGTTCTGGGATCGAGTCCCACATCGGGCTCCTCTGCTGGGAGCCTGCTTCTTCCTCTCCCACTCCCCCTGCTGTGTTCCCTCTCTCACTGGCTGTCTCTCTGTCACATAAATAAATAAAATCTTTTAAAAAAATGAATCAGAGGCTCATCTTGCTGCATAATCAAGAATTTGCTCACTGTTTGTACTACAGCCAGGCGGGAGTTGGAGATGCCATCGACCGAGGTAGAGACGTAAAGAGAAACCAAAGATTCCATCATGAGCCTCTCCTGAGCCTTGTCCTCTGCACGTCAGGTAACACGAGTCTACATCAGACACCGTGTCAGTGTATGTATGACAGGGGGGTGGGGATAAGAGGGTATAAAGTAAATGGAAAATGTGTCAGTTTACCCTTTCAGGAAGACCTGCAGCTACCTTTTATCAGACTGTAACTGTTGACATTTTTTCCTAAAGAAAAAGTATTCCAGCCACCTCATGTTTTTTATCTCATGGAGACATCCCAGCCCAGACACTTGTCACTTTACTCCAGTTACAACATTTTAGCATATTGCGTTATGATTTATTTGTTTACTTAGCTCCCTTGAGCTCTTTGAAGGCAAGGATAATTTCAAGGATAATGTGACTTAATATCACAGAGCCCAGCAAAGACTTCAAATAAACGTTTGATAAATGAATGAACAAAAATAATCAGAATTATTGGAAGAGCCTCTCAGTTGATCTAGCTTCTTCCGTTCTCTTTTCTCCCTTCCATATGGCCACCAATTTCAATCCCTCTAAAACTTACAATGAGATAGACCTATAGGTGCGATGAAATCATCTCCACAGTCAAGTGAAAAAGGCAGATTCAGAGCAATGCATGTATAATACATGCCTAATTGATTTAAAAGAAGAGGAGGAATATGTATGTATGTGGTTTATATATTCCTAAATACTCCCACCAGAGGTGACAATATTAAAAAACAGCTGACTCTAGGGAGGGGTAGCTAGAAGCTAGGAATGGAAAAGAACCTTCTTTTTTCTTACATATCCCTCTGGACTTTTAATTTTTACCTTTGTGTATGTATTTCTACTTTTATCAGTTTAAAAAGTCAGTGGACAATCATTTTAAGCATCACGGGTTAAATTACTCTCCTACTCAAAAATATTTGACTACCTATTTTCCAAAAGTCAGTTAATCTCATGAACCCCAGTCTGACTTTCTAACCTGTCCCTAATCAAAGCCCTCTGCAGAACCTCTCACTAATGTTCTAGTCTCTACATGATGGGATCGTTTCTGTTATTCCTCAGAGTTGTTCACAAATATACCAGTTCTCCTTCCAGGCACATGGCTAACTTAAGGGTTGTCATGTGTTGTGCCCCTAATGGGCAGGGATGAAAGACAGAAGTGTTAGAAGCTTGTGGTAGGCATGTTCTAAAATGGCGTCCAATGACCCTCATTTCCTGGCATTTACCCACTTGTGTTGTCCCCTCCCCTTGAGTGTGGGCTGGACCTAATGACCTGCTTCTGATGAACAGAATACAGCAAAAATAATGGAATGTCACTTCCAAGATTAGGTAATAAAAAATTGTGGCTTGGGTGATGAGCATTAAGGAGTGCATGTGATGTAATGAGCACCGGGTATTATATGCACCTGATGAATCACTAAACTCTACCCCTGAAACTAATACTATATGTAAATCCATTAAATAAAAAATAATAAAATAAAATAAAGTAAAATAAAATGGAGTGTGGCTTCTGTCTTGCTGGCATGCTCCCTCTCTCTGGCTCTTTTCACCTAGCAAGAAACTAAAGGTGGCCTCCGGCTCTCAGTCCAGCAGTCCTCAAGGAAAAAACTCCTGTGAACAGTCATGTGAGTGAGCCTGGAAGTGGATCCTGGCCCTGCTAAACCTTGAGATGACTACAGGCCCAGCTGACACCTTGGCTGCAGCATTACGAGAGACTGAGCCAAAGAATCCAGCTAAGACCTACAGAAACAGTGACATAATGAATGCATGTTGTTTTAAGTCGCTTAGTTTTGGCATAATTTGTCACACAGCGATGGATAACCAACACAGAGCCACTGCATCCTTCCTTTCCCCTGCTGGGGTGATCCTCAAAGTGCACGTTGAGACGGACCTCATCCCTGAGCAGCTATGATGAGGACAGCCTCCAACCAACCCCCCTGAACAAGGAGGGGGACCAAGATACAAACCACTGTCTATTTGGGCTGGTTGTTACGGCAGTACAACTTAGTCCATCCTGACGAATGCATGACATATGTGAAAGCACTGCGGAACTTTAAGGTACAATCCAAATGTAAAGTATTACCATTACTACCTGAACATTCAGCACCCCTACATCCTGACCTGTGACCCCATCTCTCAAGCTACTCATCAACTGTTCTTCATCGGGACCTCTGCCACACACTACTAACAACCCCAGCCCATAGCAGTCAGTCCCCATTCTCTGAGCACTAATCACCCCATATTCTCTTTCACATGACTTATTACAACTTTAACTAACCATATGTGTATCTACTTATCGATCGTCTATCGTCCTCACTAGAATATAAACTCTCTGAGGACAGGGGTCCTACTGGATTTATTCATCACGATGCTCCCAGCTCCTGGCACAGTATCGACAACAAACATTTAATATTCAGATGAATGAATGAAGGAGTAAATGAATTCATACACTCTTATCCTCCTGTGTAGATTCATTTTGACACAATCATAGAATGTTTTGCTAGTTATTTTCCTATCTGACGCGTTTATGGATTGTGTCTCCCAAGGAGATGATGAGTCCCTTGAGCATGAATCGTGTCCTTCACGTGGCCAGCACCCCTTGCAGTCATAACACAACATGCCTTATGATGCCCAGCACAGTGCCTTGCTCATGGTTAGAACATAGCTGCTAAATTAATGATACACCAAGTGCTCTACAAATTATTGATGAATAAACTAATATAAAACAAGCATATGCCAATACAGTGGTGTGAATAAAATTCTTAAGGAAATAACAGAGCAAATGAGTGCAGAGTATAAGTTTAGAGCAGACAAGAAAAGAATTTCTGCAGGAGAACTTGGGCATGAATTTGCAAGGAGGCAGAGAAATGACCTTGCATTTAATTGGGTACTATGCCAGGCACCAAGCTAAATGCTGTGCATGTGTTATTTTGCTTCATTCAAATCAGCCCTACATGGCAGGTGCTGTTATCCCCACTTTACAAATGAGGAAACAGGCTCAGAGAGGTTAAGTGATTTGCTCAAGTTCACACAGCTAACAAATGAGAGGACCAACAGCAAACCCAGATCTGCCTCTCTCAAAAACCCATCTCTTTCTACCATTCCAGAACATAAACTTGGATTTAAGCTTGGCTGCACCATTTATTGACTACATGGCTTAGACAATTGGTTTAACCTCTCTTGCCTCCGTTTCCACATTGGGATTAATCATAGTACCTACCTCATAGGGTTGTTGTATCAAATGAGATAACGCATGTAAAGTGCTCAGAACAGTTCCTTGGCCAGGGTAGGCACTCAATAGCCATTATTATAATTTTTAGAAAATGGATTTCAGGAAAAAAAATAAATTTTTCCCCTCCAAACTTCTTTCATCGACACCTACTTTTATCTGGAATTCCTACAGCCTGAGCTTTAGGACTGCAAGAAGAAAGGAGTTTCAGTGACATGAAAAGACATGTGGGAAACCCAAGGGCAGATTTCATCTCATCTGCACCCCCACAGTCAATTCTTGCCCACTCCACACATTGCCCTTCTCAGCCTAGAGCCTGAAGCGCTAACTCAAGAAGAGGCTAATCTGACAGATCCTCAAACAGGATTGGCTACATAATCTGCAGGGTCCAGTGCATATAAAAATGTGGGGCCCCTTTTACAAAAGGAATTAAGATTTTCAAGACCATGCTAGCATCACATTAAACCAAGCACAGGGACCTTCTGAGCCCGGGGCTCTCTGTAACCTCATACGTCACACACCATGACACTGTCCCAGTTCTCAAACCTCTCCAGAGGGGGCCAAAAACAGCTGGGAGAGTCTGACGGAAATAAGCCAAGCCCACTGTGGCTTCCCCAACCAGGCAAACTGTGATGTCCAAAACTCCCTCCTGCAAATTAACTCAGTATTTTGATTAAAAATCATGATAAACTTGTGAGTGCGACAAAAGAAGAATTTGATGTTTTAATACAACTCATTAGAGCACCTTTATTAGCTCCAGAAATAGAAAGAGGATATAAAATAGAAAGATTAGTTTAAAATCAACACTGCGCTGGTAAGGGCGGCTGTGATTCGAGGAACATTAATTGCTGGGTCGTCTCATTACTGATTAAATAAGAAATCTCAAATACCATTAGACAATTGTGATTAAATCTATGTCATTCTAATTGAATGTGTGGTTTATTGCCTTCCACTGAATCAGCAGGTCACCTTCCTGTTTTGTATATTTGGAAAGGGCACATCTATGCAGTGACAGCACACGGAGCCATTATTTCTCAGACAGCCCTGAAACCCTCAGAGTTGTATCCTAAAATATGGCTGTGTTTGCAGGTGGGGAAGGAGCGCGCCGTACAATAGGGAACCTGAGATGAAGAAAATAAATCCCACTTAATGTCACGGGTAGGCACTTTTCCCTCGCACCTCATTACCTGGCTCTGGCTCTTCTGACTCTAGCATCGTTTGCAGTCCCTCCGGTCTTAGAGTCATTTGAGGACTAGGGGGAGTGGGGTATCTTGGCTCAGAGAGGAAGCGCTGAGTCCTTGAAACTGGATCTGGCTGGGATCATGAGGAAATGAGAAACCTTTGGTCTAATCTCTCCCTCACTTCTGCTAACGAGCCTGGTCAGAAGAGTCTTCTATGGCCCGTTCTTTTTTATTTCCCAAGGACAGGATACAAAATTAATTTTGTCACCACTCTGACTGGTTTTTGCTACCCACCTATCACATGGGACATCGGCTATAATCTCCCCACCCTGCTCTTACTTTGCCTGGATTAAGAGCCAAGGTGAATTGGGAAAGCAGCCGGCTATGTGCCTGGGAGCAATACCGCCCCACATGGCACATCATTCAGTGAGGGGACAGGACAGCACCAGCCCCAGGCCACCCAGGGGGATTATGCAGTAGGTTAAGTTGTTCTTAGTAGCCTTTTACCGCACACACACACACACACACACAGACATACACCACACACACACACGCATGCGCTGATCTTTCTAAACTCCAGACCTGGTCATATCACTACTCCACTTCAGGTGAAAGCTGGCTTTTTCCTACTAGCTGGGCCTTCAAGGTCCCTCACCACCTAGCCCAACCTCCATCTCCTGGCCCCCATCTCCCACTGACACCCCAAGCCATGGTACATACTCTCAATAGACCCAACACAGTGACTCCCCTGTGTCTTCGCTAACACCGTCTGCTCTGCCTGGAATGCTCCTGTAACTGTTATCAGGATACTTGATGGTCATGCAACCCTAAGGTCCCTAGAAAGGAAGAGAGAATTTCTCCCCCTCTGAGAGGTAAGCCATCATTCCTAAATTCTAGGACTCCCCTACCACCAGGGGGCAGTCAACACAGTTTTAAGTTTCTGTTCAAAGGAGGCAACAGGAGGTGTTGGCTCACTGGCAGCCTGTTGGTGAAGGCTGAGATTTGGCAACCTGGCCGTGTGGTGCCACCAAGGGAGCTGCAGTGTGATGTGACAAGAAGGCTGCCACCTGCAACGCTGCTCATCCTCCAGGGGACCAGGCTGGCCTTCCCAGGAAGGTACCACACGGATGGAGGAAGGAAGGCTGTGAAAACAGCCTCAGGTCCCTGCAGACTGGAAACCACAGACTAAGACCCACACCAGTTCCCGGGTTCTGGAAGGCCATCAAACAGGGAGTGCTGCCCCAAATGATGACCGGATTTTAGATGTCTGGTCAACCCTGGCTGCAAGGGAGTCAGAAGTAGAAGCGACACGATTAGATACTTGTGTCACCGAGCAGCTCACACCAGATCTGCCTGCCCCCCTTGCCCACACAATGTCCTCCCCATCCTTCCGTGAAGTCCTTCCCCACTGCTCCTGCCACAGCCTCATGTCCTTTCTCCTCAGGAAGAGCGCCCACCACACTGTGTGCTGGCATATCCCCGGCTGGACTAGGCCCATCTTTGTACCCCAGTACCTAGCGCAATGCCTAACACACAGTACTTGCTTACTGAATATGGAAAGCAGAAAAAAAGGAGGGAGGGAAGGAACCCCAGGCCCAGATCACGAAGCTACCTCCTCCACATCACCAAACCAAGTCCTGTCCCAGCCCTCCACCCCTGCTACCTCCACCAGCCCCTGCCACATGTGCCCGTAACACTCAGAGTCCCCACTATCGCACTTGACTCACAGAGAGGCAGTGAAATATACCGGTCACAAGCCCTACCTCTGAAGCCAGTGCCTCTGATTTCAAATCCCGGCTCTGCCACTTAGTAACTGTGTGACCTTGGTAAATTATTTAACCTCTCTGTGCTTCATCTACCATAAAAGGGATATAACAGCACTTAATCCACAGGGTTGTTATGAGGGTTAAACGAGTAAAGCATGTAAGATATTCAGAAGGATACATGGCAGGTAGTAAATGATATCTTATGATTGCATTATGATGATCTACTTGAAAACTTCTCTTCCCATGAAACCAGGAGCTCCCTGAGAGTAAGAACTGTGTTTAATTTATTTTTACATACCCAGTACTTAGCACAACTCCTGGCCTGGCTTAGCAGAGGCATCAATAAATGATTGACGGATTAATGAATGAATGATACAGATTGTAAGTCAGAGTGCAGTCTTCTGGAAGCCTGTGGAAGAGAGGGCCCTGAGGGCTAGGGGTGGTGGTAGCTTTAGCACTGCTTGGTAAGGGGCAATCGAGTATGCAGTGGGCTGGGAGAGGTGGGGTGCCCGGACCTCGATGGAGGTATTATAGGCCAGAAGGTCTCAGGATTGAGATGGTAGGCCCCTGGGAAGGGATGGAGACAAGGAGCTGCCTTTCCCTTCCTCTTCCCTCCTGCTCTGTATTCACGTCCCTTTCCTCTCTTTCCCCTTTCTCCAGCTACTTGCTTTCACCTCCCCTCCCATCCTCAGGAAGAGCAAGATAGAGAAGACAGAGCGAGGCTAATGAGGAAAGCAGGCTGGGTCACTACTACCGTGTGGGTCGATCACAGACAGAAAAGGCGTATACTAGGACGTTTCTGCTGCTGCGTTCAGCCGCCCCTCCCGGCCGGCATTTCTGTGGGCAGAAAAGGCATCAGCACTTCTGTGCAGCCTGAAATAAATGATGAGGGAAGTACAATCACCCGATTGACAACCTGCCTGCTAGGTGCTCATACAGGAAGGCTTTCTTTTCTATCTCATCAATTCTTCTTTGGTACAAAACAAAAATCAATAACTCACTTCAAATTTACAACTTTCCCAATTTAGAAGTTCAACTTTAAACCTCCTTTAAATATGCTGTCCTAACTCGGGCCTCAGGTCTGGAGCACAGATTCCTTCCTCAGGGTCCAACAGCAGAGCTGAGAGAGGCCAGAGCCTCAGCCACCAGAGAAGAGAGTCTGTCTCTGTGAGAATTTGTTGTCAGAGGCCCCAGCCCATTCTGGTTCAGAAGCTCATTTCATTTCTGCTGTGCACTTGGTAGGCTGGTAGGTCTGACAAATTGTCTTATCTTTGTCTAACCTTTGTTGGACCCATGCTGGCTTCGGGGTTTAACTTTAATATATGGCTTCAGTTTAATAGCAAAGTGGTTCTCTTAAAATGTCAGATTGTAAAATGCTGAGTCATTTACCAAGGAAAAGGCTGGTCCTGAGTAGAAATTAGAATCACTGGGGCACACAGAATAATACCACATATCTTCAGTCTAAATAGTGGGAGACAGAGCTTAAGTTCAGATCAAATTTAGAAGGCAGCTCTGAGCTCCAAAGGGACTGTTTGCTCTGAAACACAAGAATGAATCAGATAGAAGGATAGAAGCATCAGTTGAAATATCATGGCTCCTAAAAGCAAGCACGGTGGTGTGGATGTGACATTCAACATGTAATGTCCTTAACAGCTGATGAAGGTACACTGAATGAGACAAAACTACTACAAGCAAGCAAACAGAGTCAGAGGTGTAAGAAGTGATCCCGTCCTGCCTGTGTGCCTAGAAGACTCTTTTATTTTTGCTTTGTAATTGCACCATCTTGACATTTGTAAGTGAATTAAACTCCCCAGCAATAATTGTTTCAGACAGGATCATGACCGAATCCCAAAATCAGCAAGCTAAGATACGATGAGAAACAGGATTATTTAAAGAATCTCCCCCACAAAATACTTATTCATTACAAAGGTAAAAATTCATTCAAAGGTAACTTTACAGGGGAGAAACCCGGCTGTTGCTACCTGGCACAAAAGATCACCGTTGACACCACTAGTAGGAGACAAAGAGAGGTCACGCACCTCCTGAGAGGATGTGCTGAGAAGGACACAATATCACATCCATGGTATTTTTGCCAGAAATGCATAGCCTGGATTTAAATCACAAGGAAACATCATATAAGCCCAAATGAAGAACATTCTAGAAGATAACTAGCAAGTACTTTTCAACAGGGAAAAGGTCATGAGGGACAAATTAAAACTGAAGAACTGTCCCAGATGAAAGGAGATTAAGAAGACAGGAGAAAACATAACATAATAAAAAAATTTTAAAAAAAATAAGAAAATCAGTTTTGGTACACTACCATCCAATCCACTGAGGCCATTCAAATTTTGCCCACTGTCCCAACAATGTCTCTCTTCTTTTCCAGTCCAAAATACTATACAGGAATACATTTTGCATTTAGTTGTCATGTATCTTCATGTCCTTCCTGTCCAATAGTCCTTTAATTTGGAATAGTTCCCCATCTTTTATGTCTTTGACAGTTTTAAAGAGCACGGCACTTACTTTCAACAGGGTGGTCTACAACCTGAGTCCCTCTGATGGCAGGAATACCACAAAATGCTTTGCTTTTCCCAGTGAGTCTCAGCAGGAGGCATGCGATATAGACTCCTCCCAACCCTGGTGGTTAACCTTAATCACATGATCTTGTTTCTTCATTTCACCATTTCTCCTTTGTAATTGATTAGTATTCCAAAATCATGCCAATATCCTCTTCTCATCAAACTGCCTCCCACCAACCTTAGCATTCACTGAAGACTCCTGCCTGAATCATCCACCTCTATAGTGGGTGCCAAATGGTAACCCTCTATTTCCATCATTTCCTCTGCCATATTGCACTGGCATTCTACTGTTAGAGTTTCCCTTTCTCTCCATCTGTTTATATCAACGTGAACTTGTAGATTCCTATTTTACTCAATGGATTGTAATCCATTATCATTGTTTATTTTGATGCCCAAATTGTCTCTGATTTGGCCACTGGGCGCTCCTTCAAGCTGGATCTTAACAATGCAACATTTGAAAGTATGCATGTTGCTAAGATTCATCCATGCAGTAGCTGTAATTAATTCATTTAGACTCCGTTGTAATATGCTATTTTGTGAATATATATGTCAGTTTATTCGCTCTTCCATTGATGGACACTTGGGTCGTTTCCATGTTTTGCTATTGTATTTTACTATTCCAGAACTCTAATGTTGAGTTGAAATGTATTCAAATTTTGGATTCAAAAAAAAAAAAAAGAAGACAGGACAGGAAATGCAACACGACCCTGGATTGGATCCTGGGCCCAACGAAAGGCATGAGTGGAAAAGATGGCAAAATCTGAATTAAGTCTGTAGATTACAGTATTGTATCAATGTTAACGTCCTGCTTTTGATCATTGTACTCCAAGTTATGTATGATATTAATATTTGGGGAAATCTGGGTGGGGGGGCCTATGGGAAGTCTTTGTACTGCTTTTGCAACTTTTTTTCTTAAGTCTGCAGTTAATTAAAAATGAAATTATAAGCAACGATAAAGATGGACGAAGGGACCCTTGTTCTGCAAAGCCCCTTTCCCCAGTCTCAGAGAAAAAAGGATTTTGGTACTTGTTGAAAACGTAAGAGTATGATCCAAAATCTATGAAACCAGCTACATAAACAATGAAGCATATGTCATGGGTTTCTTTTTTCCTGTAACTGTGTAAAATCTGCAAATTTTTCATCAAGATGGACAACGTGAGCTTTGAAGCTAGAAGAGTTGGTGTGAAGTGAGGTGGAGTGTCTCTGTGTTTTCCCACAGAGCAAAATAAAGCCGGCCAACACCACCGCTTGGAGACCAGGGACTTTGGCAGAGTTTCTCTTGGCTCCAACTCCTCCACAATAAAAAGGATCCTTCCTGGTGCCCGTGCCGAGAGATACGGAAGGGTACAAACTGAGTGTCACTGTTCTCCCACAGAGTGGGGCATAGCAGTACCACGGCTACACTGGGAGCTTCCTGGGCCACAGGGCTGCAGCTCACCTGGCTGGAAGGGTCAGCGGCCTAAGCAGCTATTCCCAGCTGGAAGAGCTGTATTTGAAGTCTCTGGCCTCGGGGGGGCCTGGCTGGCTCAGTCGGTCAAGCATCTGACCCTTGATTTCAGCTCAGGTCATGATCACACGGTCGCAGGGTCGTGGGATTGAGCCCCACGTGGGGCTCCTTGCTCAGCAGGGAGTCTGCTGGAAATTCTCTCTCCCTCTGCCCCTCCCTCAACTCCTCCCCCATTCAAATCAATTAATCGATCTTTAAAATAGAGAAATAAAATCTCTGGCCTCAGTCTTGACACCTCCTCTAGGGTTTCCTCATCATGCTGAGCAAGGCCTGGGATGGTGAGGGTCCTTGGCAAGGGAGAGGACAAGCCCCACACTCATGTCACCACATGGTCATGTCATTTGGGATTTTGAGCTAGTTCCCTGCAGCACCCCAAGTCCACTTTCTCATCAGCATGCTCCCCACTGCCAGGCTGCTGTATCAAAGGCAAGATTTACATTTTACCTCAACGACCTGGAGCCACATGTGGCAAAGGCAGAGATTTGTGGCAGGTGGCTGCCTGGCCTGGCAGGAGACAAGGAGACTGGAGGGCTTGGGTCCTACCAAGCTCTTTTTCATGGAGACTGGGATAGGAGCCCCCATTCCACCCCAGCCATGAAAGATCTCACTTATTCCCCATCCACTGTACTCACACCTGCTGCGGCCAGCTCATTCTCAACCCCCTTAGAGCACACACCAAAAAATTGCTTTTCACTCTTGAGGAGGGCACAGAAGCCTATAGCTCCTCTAGACCCTGCACTGCCTGCTTCAGAAGGCAGGGGCCAGGCAGGCAGCACTTGGTAATGTCTGCCCGTCAAAGTCACTTTCTGACTTGGCCATTCTCTCTTAACCCCTGCTCCTATCCCAGCCTGTCCTCCAAGGGCAAATGGAGAGTGGGAGCCTACTTCCCAGCCCTCTGGGTGCTGTTCTCTCTCTCCCCCAAAGAGATACGACAACAAGTGTTTAGGGAGCCCCGCCTGTCAAATAAGCCACATCTGTCAAGAGCAATCCTCACGAGTCTTCAGCGTGAGACAAATCAGAATGCAAGTTCTGACCTTAGAACAGTCAGCTGTGCATCCTTGGCTAAGTCACTACCCTTTCTGATTCCAATTACCTTATCTGTACAATAGAGATGATATGTACCTTACAGGGTTGTTCTGAGGCTCAAACAGGAGGATATCTACAAAACACCTCATGCAAGGGGTGGCACGTGCCAGACAGTAAATGTTTAGTTCCAAGCTCTTTAATAATATAATCCTTGTTAACCAAGCACACCAGGCTCTGATGCAGGCACTTGACCTACATCATCTCGTGTAATCTCTTCATAAACCCATGAGGTAGCATTCTTCATTCCCTTACAAGGTCAAGTAATTTGCTCAAGGTCATCCAGACAGGAAGTGGCAGAGCCAGGACTCAATCCTTCTGATCCCAAACACCAGGCTTTCTGGTCTTCACAGCATGGGCGTCGCCCTGCTTTGTCATACATCAGGACTGAGCTGACATCAACAAACAGGGCAACTGGGAGGCACAAGATCCTGGAACCAGAGCAAGTACAGAAAGGTAGCCCAGTGCAGGAGGCCCACTGCAGGAGGCCCAGCAGCAGACCCCATGATGGAAGGGAAGGACCACCACAGCTCCAAGGACAAACTGATGGAATCTCATACCAGCTTGGTTGGGGGCAGGGAGTCGAAGGGGGCAGCACATCCATCTCGCTGACTAAGCACTGCTGGAGAACCTGGGTCAGATGTACTCTAGAGCACCACATCATTGGTATGAGGGAGTTACACCGGTCAGACTACCTGGCTATTCAAAGCGTGGTCTGGGATCCGCGGCATCACCTGGGAGCTCGTTAGAAATGCAGAACCCCAGGCTCTCCAAAACCTCCTGAATCAGGTGTTGAACAATATTCACAGGTGTTTCTTATGCACACTGAAGTCTGAGAAGCATGGGGTCAGAAGGTGGCTGGTCCTCAGCCACTAAATTGGGGAAAACATACAGCAGTGGCTCTTAACCTTGGCTGGACATTGATTCACCCCAGGGAGCTTCTAAAAATCCCAATGCTGGGGCCAATTCCTGTTCACTTAAATCAGATTTTGTGAGGGCAGGATGCAGGGATCAGTGTACTAAAACTCCCCAGGTAGGCATGAGAATGTGCTTGTTTGGTGTTTTCGTTTGTTTTCATTTTTTTAGAGAAAGACAGAACACAAGCAGGGAGGGGCAGAGAAAGAAGGAGAGAGAATTGCAAGCAGGCTCCACATTCAGCACGTAGCCCAATTCAGGGCGCAATCTCATGACCCTGAGATCATGACATGAGCCAAAATCAAGAGTCAGACACTTCACTGACTGAGCCACCCAGGCTTCCCGAGAATGTGCTTGTTAAGAGGAAGAAATCTGGAGTCAGGTTAAAATTCTGACTCTATTTATTAAAGTTGTCACCTCGGGGGTGCCTGGGTGGCACAGCGGTTAAGCGTCTGCCTTCAGCTCAGGGCATGATCCCGACGTTGTGGGATCGAGCCCCACATCAGGCTCCTCTGCTATGAGCCTGCTTCTTCCTCTCCCACTCCCCCTGCTTGTGTTCCCTCTCTCACTGGCTGTCTCTATCTCTGTCAAATAAATAAATAAAATCTTTAAAAAAAATAAAATAAATAAAGTTGTCACCTCAGGCTCATGACACTGAACTCTGGAGCCCTCAACCCTATAGCAGCAACAATAACAATATGCAGCCTGCAGGGCTGCATGTAAGGATCCGTGACCCAGGAACCATGAATGCCCTTGCAAACTTTAAAGTGCTATAATGTTGGTACCTACGCTTTCGCTTTTCATGTCACATTTCCTCCGCAGCACAAAACCAAGGAAAGGAAGCAAGGCCTCATTTCTTTTGGTTTTATCATTTAATTTAACCCTAATTCATCCTCACAAAGTCCCTGGAAGGCACACAGAGAGAAAATCGCCCATTGGATTTGCCTTGCTTAGTGTTTACTGAGTCCCCTGCCTACCCTGGCCCCCATCTTCCTCGCAACACCCCACGGTGTGTGCATTCTGAAGAAAGAGGAGAAAGAGCAGCTGGGTCTGACCTCCAAGCAGTCTGACAAACCCATCGGCCCTTCTTGCTCCAAAGTCTTGTCCAGGATGCGCACAGATGAACTTGTCCTATGGGCTGGGGTCAGAAGGGCTACTTCAGTCTCACATCAGGATGGGTCAGCTGCAAGCTAGGACAGGAGGGTCTGCTAGAAAGAACAGGGACAGGGAGAAGACCTGCATTCCTGTGTGGACCTGCAGGTGGGGGAGGGCCAGGTCCAGAATGTTAGGCTGAACTCCAGTGCTATCCCCAACTTACCTATGCCATCAGATGAATTGTTCAACTGCTCTGAGATCCCACCTCTTCTCCTGAGGTTGTGCTACAAATCTCTATTAACCACTGGAATACTGTTGGAAAGTTTTGAATAGTCCATACAATGTCAATTAATAAAGAATGCCTTATAGTTAGAGATATTTGATCATATTTAAAGCACTTGCTAAATGGTAAACAAAGTATTATTATGACCATTTAAAAATTTTTAAAAAGTTGGATTTGGGTCCATTGATAAGATTGCCCAGTCTTGAAGTTTTATATAAAAGGTGGTGTTCAAGAATAAAACCCAGGGGGCGCCTGGGTGGCGCAGTCGTTAAGCGTCTGCCTTCGGCTCAGGGCATGATCCCGGCGTTGTGGGATCGAGCCCCACATCAGGCTCCTCCGCTGGGAGCCTGCTTCTTCCTCTCCCACTCCCCTGCTTGTGTTCCCTCTCTCGCTGGCTGTCTCTCTCTCTTCAAATAAATAAAAATAAAATCTTTAAAAAAAAAAAAAAAAAGAATAAAACCCAGGACTTCTGACTCTTAGCCCAGTGCTCTCCTACACTGCTAACTGTGGCTGGATTCCACTGAGTGCATCCATGAGAAACATATTTCCACTTCTACCTCCACAGAAAAAAGCAATGGTGGCAGGTGTGCCATGTCCAGTTGCGACCAGTCCTGCCTTCACAATAGAGAGAGTTCAGTTTCCAAGTAAACCACTGCTAGAAAGAAAGTTTGCAAAATGTGGATTTCATATTAAAGAGTCTTTCTGATTGGAGGAGAGTGGGAACAATGCCAGGGAAAATGTAATGGGAGACAGCTGGAGATGCAGGTGTGCAGCCTTATAAATGACTCACAACTCTTCACAGGAGCCCCGAGACCCACAGCTCAATGGGAAGACTGGTGCTCCATTCCACCCAAGTAACTCGCAGGCCTGAGAGGAGGATGATGGCTGGGCATTCCAGCTCCCCTCAGGACAGGACCTAATGAGCTTTATTCCGAACGCCAAGAGTGGTAGGCACCTTCAGAGAATCTGCCCAGATCACAAAGAGCCTCTTTCTCTGGGAACTGACTCCCAACCTTAGGTGGAGCCAGCAGTCATAGGTAACTTCAAACACATATGCACTTGTCTTCACACACCCAACCACTGATGACTGGACCAGTGTGGTCACCTGACCCAGGCCACGCCCATCAAATTCTCTTTCCCTGGAGTCTGGAAGTAGGGCAGGCTCCAGGGAGAGGCATCCATCCATCTGAGCTGGGTTACGTGAATGCAGAAGAGGAAAACTCAGGAGCTATAACTCATTCCAAGAACACAGAGAAGCAAAGTCACGGGTACATCCCGAACAGGATTTTGTTTACAATTAATGTTTCTTTTGGAGGGAAGCAGAGGAAGAGAGTGAATGGGTCTAAGTTCCTAACAGCTTCCAGAGCTCCTAGTCCCAACTCTTAAAAGGCCCAACTGTGCTTAGATTCTGTAGGATCCTGCTGCATCCCAATATACTCTATATCTTTTCTTTTCTTTTCTTTTTTCTTTTCTTTCTGCCTTCTCCCCCCTCCCCTTCTCACAATTGGCTGTGGTTAGTTTCTGTTATTAACAGCCAAAAGAACTTTGAATAAGACCCCAGGTCAGAGAAATAACCCACCCTTTGATGACTGACATGGCTACATGCTACCAAAGAAGTTCACCCCTGCCTCCTCCAAAGACCCATGGGACAGAATTTAGAAAAATATCTGAAGACAACTTTGGACCCAGTGGATGTTTCATGAAGTGCTTTAAGGCAAACGGAACATTATAAATAAGTAAACTGAACTAATCTCTAGACCTAATTTTTAATAAAATAAATCCAGGTCCCCTTTGAGTTTAAAATGGCATCTGGCTAGACATTTCTGATGAAGTGTCTCTAAACGTCTCCCTAAATTACTTATGACACAGAAAAAAGACAAAATTCACAAATTGAAAATGAAAACTCATCAACATCTAGAAGGAATTTCTATTAACTAAATAAAGATAATGAAGCTGAGCTGCATTGAGACAGACAATCTATGTTTCACCTTGTAAACAGAGTAGCCTCATCCACCTGAAAAATGATGGGAAGACTTCACCTTTCTTCTACTTTCCACGCCCACCTCAGAGACCCAGGACCAGAGCAAACAAAAATCTGGCTCTTTACTCTGGATGCTACTTTGGGGTTGGGCCAGAGAACTATTGCATCTTCCCCAATATACCCACATCCTCTCACAGAGTACAATTCCTGGGAAGGCATGGAGCAGGAAGTAGAAGAGGACTAGCAATGGCACATCACATTTTGGAAGGTATTTTGTCCACATATGATGCTTTGTAGGCAGGATGAAGGCAGTATGTGCTGGCGAATGAGATTTTTACATACTCCACCAGTTCTGCATGTTACAGGCAGAAGTAGGAGGAGATCCCAACAGTAGTTCAGCAGGGCCACACAAGATGAATCGCATCAGCTCTGGGAACTACAGAGGAGCTATGCACTTCACCTGGCTCTCCAGCTACAGACCTAAAAATTAGGGTCGTAAGCAAAGCCAAAGACAACCCACACTTCCTCTCTGTTAGCAAGCACCAAGTCTCCGTAGAGCTCTACTTGCTTAAAGATAAGTAAAGTGAAGAGGGTAGGAGTAGAGGGGGGACCTTCATGGGGCCTACAAAAATAATACCACCTTCAGGAATGAGAGCATCACCCAGAACCCAGAAGACTAAGAAAAAGAGCACACCTCTGAAGATGATTTGCTATAGAAACCAGAAGAAAATTTTAGGAAATTGGCATCTATAATATGAAAAACATAATGTGGCCCTGT
Source organism: Ursus maritimus (assembly GCF_017311325.1). Classification (NCBI taxonomy): domain Eukaryota; kingdom Metazoa; phylum Chordata; class Mammalia; order Carnivora; family Ursidae; genus Ursus; species Ursus maritimus. The sequence goes on from NW_024424008.1 coordinate 54,698,822, forward strand.
GAAGTTGAAACCGAAAATCATACGAAAAACAAGCTGAAATAAACAGATAAGCTTCAAAGACTGCCACCACTGATGACATTTTAGTTCTTACAAAAATGTAATGGCAGGGGAGGACTCCCTTGGTTATGCTGAGCCTAACTGTGATTCTTTTAAAATAAACAATTAGACAGAACTTTTAGAACACAAGAAACAGCTAACTGCTGTTAAAATATTAAGAGTAGAGTTTTTTAAATAGTTCATCAAAACAATGTTAAGCAATATTCCATTATTATCCACTCAAGTTTCAGCCCCTTGCTAGTGAGAGTTCTTCTCTTTTATCAAATGTCTCGGCAAATCAGAACACCACACACCCATGGGAAAGACTGTATTCCGAAACGTTTTTTTGGCAGAAATGATGGGAGTGTTTAAATCCAATAATAGCTTTATTACCTCATTTGAGATAGTTTCTTTGTTGAAGTTACTCTTCTTTTTGCAGCAGCAGTAAATAATTAAGAAAGCACAATTCAGAGCAGTTCTTATAGAAGTCTTTTAGAAAAGATACCTGATGATTTCAGAATATATGTTATCACAGTAACTTCAGCTGCTGTATAAACACATTCAGTATTTGTATACTGGATGAAATATAATAAAAGTTGATCTGTCACTTACAAAACAGCCCAAGGCAAATGTTCCCAGTTTTCAAGAGCAGCTCTCCACCCCTGGGCACCCAGGCTAACAGAAGTTCTGCTGTCTTCATCATGTGGCCTCCAAGGTTGTCCTTGTCATTTCCCGGCACTCAGCTGGAATGGGGGGGAAAAGGCATGGATGAACGCTCATTGAACATTCTTATGGGGAAGTCCTATAAGTCACACACATCCCTTGGGTTCACATTCTATTGACTAGAGCTCAGTTGCATGGTAAATATCAAGGGGCTTCAAGCCTTTAAAGGAGAATTTGACCAATGGTCTCCCAAGAACAGATGGAAGGGAAGCTGATTTTGACTTTAAAAAACTTTTCTAAGAAAATAGAAGTATTAAGTACTAATTAAACAGCATATATAAAACAGTAAATGAGTGGAATTCACATAGCAGAAAGTCAAATAAGTATTATGGATGGCAAACTCGAGAAACGCTTTCAAAATGCAGAGAAGGGAACAAAAAAAATTAAACTACTCTGTTTCACTGATTCTAAGACATCCATTTTTCCATGTTAATACTTTGGAAATCAGGTTAAGTCTTATAGTCAGTGGCATCTTACAATCATTTGGACCAGAGAGCTATCATGGTGAGGTTGGCAACTCCTGGCCATGGGCAAACTTGGGTCTCAGCTGTTCATGTTATGAGCACTTTAATTGAGTTATGTACATTCTTGTGATTACATATGAGTTTAATTGCTATTTGAAATGTCTTTTAAAAGATTACACTATGATTTGGCATTGAAACGAGACGTTATTGTGTATGCAGAAAGGCATGGGATTAGAGCAGCAGGAGGTAATTTGATATTACTGAAGCAAATATCTGTTATTGGAGCAATGGCTACAATTGCTCCTTTTTCTTCTTTTTCTTTTTTTTTTTTTAAAGAAAAACCAAGTACTTTACAGGACCTAAGCAAGAGAAAATTCTCTTGAAGTGATGTGATGTTTTATAATAGAGATGTATGCAAAATGGACTGCCTGCCACATGCCAAGCAATGTAATTGAAGGTAGGAGAAACTGCCAAATTCCCCAAAATAGATGAAACATTTCAAAACAGGAAAGGGCCTGGTGCAATCAATTTACCAATTTCACAGGTTTGTAATTATGGCATTATGTCATATTTTTAATTGGCAGCATTTTTTTTCTTCCTCATTTGTACACAAAATAATAGTGCTTCTTACAACCAGTACTATCTTAGATTCAAAAAATAGAGATATTTAAAGAGAAAATGATAGGTATGGAAGACCAGGAATAGAGATACAGCCTAAGAATTATGTTGCCAAAGAAAAATCCAGAACGGTCAAAAAAGAAGCAAGTATCGAAGATATAATTAAAGAAAACTTTCCAAACAAGGATGGGAAGAGGGGTACCTGGAAGAATTAAATAGGTTCACCAAGTTCCAGGTAAAAGGAACCAAGAGAGACTCATACCCAGAAATATCCTGACAAGGTTTTAAATTACAAACAAATAAAAAATGTTTTTCCGTATACATCCAAACCAAAAAAAAAGAAAAAAAAGGAGATATCTATAAAGGAATAAAAATCATGCTGATCTTAGTCTTCTCTTCCACAATGATAGAGCAATGTCTGCAGTTCTGACATGAAGAAGATTTAGACTCAAGAGTTTTACTCACAGGTAAATTTTAGTTTTTGAGAGGAGACAACAAAAAGACGTTCATAAGAGCTCGAAATGGCTGCCACTCACATATTCTTTAAATCACTTTAAAATATATTCTAACTGCACAAGTGACGAATTAAAATTAGGAGCTCAAAAATGGAAAAATCAGAATATGAAAGGACTAGCAGTGAGCAGTGAAACCAATTAAACACAGAGATGGGTCTAAAATAATTGTTTAAATACAGTTACAAGAAAGACTATGTGTCAAAAATACTCTGGAACCAGGGGACATACAACAACAAAAAATATTTAACAATAACCCAGATCCCAAACCTATATTTACCTAATAAACTTTCAGGTAGGAAGGGGCAAAAGAGGGAAATAAAAATATACAAAAGTCTATATCCTACACAGTTGTGAGCCTAAAAATACCATTTTATTCTTGACTAAACAGAGAAATATTGATTGGTGTTCACATGTATTTTTAGAAACACATTACATAGGAGAGTAGGAGACTTTCCTTAAAAAGACAAATAAAACTTCACCCCTGCCTCAAGATATTTGGTTTGAAGACCTCTAGACAGACAACACACAGGATGCATTTTAATTTGTTATAAAAATAAACAAATGTTAAATTCTTTGAAGAAGCCTGTGGAGAACCAGTCTCCCAATGATGTTTACACGTCGCTGCTGACCGATATTTTCTATTTCTTCTGCTAAAAGATCACTGAAGTCTGGCATGAAAAGATGCAGAATCCTGCATCAAGGTGGTGCCCTCTCTACCCAAGGTCAGTGTCGCCCCACTCTGTCTTGTGTCGGTGTAAGATGGGGCAGTCCTCAGTCTGGATGGCCTTGTTCAGCAGAGTCGCTGGTGGCACCCAGAAAGACACAAACATTCACCAGGGGGAAGCGCCCCCAGGTACTGTTGTTATACACACAGCACCCAGGCCTGAGGTCAACACCTACACCAGGTGTTTTCATCCACTCTCTAATTGGATGCTCACAACGACCGTAGATAGGCACCATTCTGCCCATGTTCCAGATGAGAACACTGAAGCCTGTTTTTCCAGAATCCAAAGACTATTTCCCAGAATTACACAGCCAGTAAGGGGGGTGGCAGAGAGGGATGTCCACACCTGGAATTTCTGGTTTAAAAGTTCATCACTCCATACATACCACATCGTGTCCCAAATTCAAAGAGGGAAGGAAGAAGGAAAGGGAGTGGAGAGATTGATTTCATAATAGATCAAAATATTAGTACAAGTGCTTTCTCTTTCACAAAATAATAATTATAATAATAGTAACCCAATGCGCTGGATTAATCACACTGTGCTAGCACCCCATTAATCCTCTCTAAAACATTCACAAAGTGGATATGGGTCTGCTTTTTCTCCAACATCAATGGTTCTGAGACCTTCCCAGAGCCTGCCCTGGTCTCTAAGGTTTGATTAGGAAGTACCACTGGGCCTTCTGTCTTCTTTGTTTCTTGAGTACTCTGAGCTAACCCTTCTCTTGCCAGGAAAGAAGTGGCATGAAGTCACTGATTTACCCTAAAAGAGTTCAAGGTCTAATGCACACTGCTCCTTCCCAGAGCTTTGAGCAGAACAATAGTTAAGAGAATGCACCTGTAATAGTGAAATTTTAGACACCAGCAAGGGAGCTATTTTTAAACCTCCCTCCCCCCCCCCACCACGGCCACGCCCCCCCCAAATCTTCACATCACACCATATTGAGACCGTCAATATTGGCTCATCTCGGTGTTAACCTAACTCAACCTCTTGTTCCCCCACAAATCATGTGTAGAGACCAAGCCGGGGCATAACATGCCATCAGGCCGCCGCCTAGAGCACCCGATTCTGTCTCCGCTCTCCGCGGCTCCTCCTCTCCCGGGTAGCGGGCGCCGCCCGTGCGTCCCCGAACTGCCCGCGCGTCCCCGAACCACCAGCGTCCCCGAAGGCCCGTACGTCCCCGAGCCGCCCGCGCGTCCCCAGCCACCCGTGCGTCCCCGAACCACCCGGGCGTGGTCACGCCCGGCTGGGAGGCTCTGCGGCGGCAGCGGCGGGCGGACGGCTGCTGCCACCTCTCGGCCACCCCTCTCCCAGCCGTACCCAGCCATTCCCCATCCTCCCTTCCCACCCCGCCCCAAAACCGTCTCCTGGCATCTCGGGTCTAGTCGGCGCTTGGCTGGAGGAAGTGTGTGATCACTGGGCCTGGGAGGTCGAAGACATTCCCCCCAGGGACTTCCTGTGGATGAAGTGTTCTCCTTTCGGGTCACTGCCGTTGTGCACCCAGGAGGGACGTGGGGATGAGTGCTGCCAGCACCCACCCCGCCTAGGGTTCTGGGAGGCAATGTGCCTGCACCCCTTCCCCACCAGGAGATCCGGAAAGGCCACACAGTTGCCCCGGGGCCAAAACCTTGGCCCCCAGGTACACCGGATAACAGCCAGGACCCCCAAATCTGAGCTATCCTGGCTGCCTAAAGGAATGTGGTTTAGAACACAGGTTTTTTAACTTAGACTCCTCTGTCAAACACACTAAATTAGAACATCCAGGGCTGAGGACAGTGAACTACTATTTTTCAAATTTCCGCGGGTGATCCTAATGGTCCTGCAGGCGGGGCTCGGGGATGCACGGAGTTAGAAAACCTACAGGACCTTTTCCAGTTGCCCGCACACACACAAACACACACTCCTGAGTCTGTGCGAAGACAAATACCTAACATCAGGCCCAGAGCTTAAAATGAGAAAGAGTTCCCTCAGAGTGCATCCCTAGTCCAGTTTTCAACCTTCTCTGTTCACAGTGCCCTTCGTGGCTCAGGAGTTATTTTCACAGTCCCCCTGGGCCAGAAGAAATACCTAAGGGTCTGTTCATTAAGAAGTTAGACCCAAACAATGTAATAAGTATTTATGTCCTAATAACTGAATAGACATTAAAAAAAACACATATAAATTGGGGGAGGATGACATTTTTATTGCATCTTTAAATAAGCAACTACTTACTAATGGGATGTGTGTGCTAGTTGTGTATCACACAGCACCTCAAACCTTGGAATCAGATGAGACATTGCCACCCTTATTTCCTATTCTACATTGATTTTCCCCTGGTGTTTGCTTTTTATCACAGCAACCACTAAAAAGCCAGCTTCACGAAGGTATGCCATCATCAAAAAGCATGTAAAGCAATCTAATGGTGAAACTGCAAACCATCCTGACTAGTTAGTAGTTTACATGGAGTCCAACAGATGTCAAGTGTTGCCTTAACCATTTCACCTACCCCGTGGAGCTCCTGTGAATTCACTGCAGGGCCCTGGGACACCTCGGCACGGCGTTTGGGAGCATGCGAGGACTTAGCTCCAGTTCACCAACTCATCTCATACCACACTCCTCAGGGTTCGCGATGCTCAGCTACAAGGACCTTCTTTCTCCCCTGCATGTACCGGGCACCCTCCCTCTTCAACACACGTCTTCTTGCTGTGTCTCTGCCTGGAATGCTCTTCCCCGGGTCCTGGCAAAAGGTAGACTCCTTCTCAGCCTTCATATCTCGGTTGCAATATCACCCATTCCCTGAAGCTTTCTCAGGCCTCCCACCAAATCCCTCTCTGCTATGCCAGCCTGCTTCCTTGTCCTTGTAGCTCTTATCATTATCTGAAATTATCCTGTTTATTTATTGGTTTACTTACTTATTTTCTAGCTTCCTTATCAGAATAAAATGAGCTTTTTGAAAGCAGGTTATGTTGTTCATTACTGTTTCCCCAGAACCCAGAACAATGCTTAGCAAAAGACAGACAATCAGTAATTGTTTCATGAAGGAATGCAGCCACTACAACCAGTCCAGAGAGATAGAGGTTTGAAGAATGTGCTTTAGATTTATTATCTTTTGATCTTCACAATAGCCATTAAAAAAAATTGATGTGACTAACCCCATTTTATGGCTGAAGAAATCAAGGTTCAGAGAAGTGACGTGTTCAAGGCTGCACAGCTGAAGTGGCAGAGCTGAGATTCAAATTCAGGTCTAGCTGTCTCCAAGGCTGCTTTTCGTAAAACCACACTGACTCCCACGGACTTTCCATTATCTGCCGAAAAAGCTGAGGCCAGCAGCAGAGGAAGGAAATGGACCCTCGGGGCTAGTCCCCAGAGTGCTGGGAAACAGAAACTGGCCCAGGCTGTAATTCACCCTCTAGAGGCTCAGCTCCACCCCTCCAGTAGAAACCAGCAGAGATGTCCCTCCCCAGGAAGGGCTTGCCTCTGACTCCTCAGGCCGGTGGCTGACACAGGGAGGCCCCTGCAGCCTTATCTTTTGGCCGGCCCGTGATCTGCTGTAAACATAATGGCACGTGTAACTGGTGGCTGCCTCTGACTGCCGAGTTCCCGCTGATCACCCTGGCAGGCAGGGGCTAACCCACAGCTGTAAGATAGGATTTGGTGAGCACCCACCAGGCTCTCTGCACTGCGCTGGGGACCAAGGGGCCCACATTTGAGACAGTCCCTGAGTGAGGCAAGGACTATCAGGATACACTCATCTGCAGTCCCAGGAATTTCAGGTTCCCATGACTGCTGGGAGGAACTATGAAGGGGACACACAGCTCAGACACTGGCAGGTGGACACTGAGTATGAGACCCTCGTACAAAGGAGAAGAAACTAAACTTGGGTCTGTAAAGCTGAAGGCCTGCACTTTCTCATCTTCCCTTCTTCATATGGCTTGCTTCTACTGCATTACTATTAAACTGGGTGGTGCAGGCAGGAAAACAATTGACCTTTCTTCTCCCTTTGCCCCAATTCCCCTTTGCCCGGCCTAGCCAACACCTGCTTATTCTTCTAGACTCAATTCCCTTGGTTCCTCCTCCAGGAAGCCCGCCCTGGCTCTCACCGGGCTAAGTACCTCTCCCCTGTGCTCAAACTCCCCCATGTGTGACTGGGGCTCACCACCTGTGTGTGGGTCTAATTGCATGCGTGTGGGTCTGTCCCCACAGCCAGACTGGGGGCTGTTCTGAGGTGGAAGCTGTGACAGATTCATGGTTGTGTCCCCAGCCCTTAGCACCAGGCCTGGTACGTGGTAGGAGGTTAGTGGATATTTGTGATGACTGAGTTACTGAATCCCCCGCCCAAATGTTCTGATGTGTGGTTGGGAAGATGTGACACCACAGTGCTAGTCTCTGTGCTGCCAGTGTCCACAGGGTCTTGGGAAAGACCTAGAGGCCAGCTAGTCCAGCAAGCAGGTGCCTGCCTCCTGGGGCCCCTGCCCTGGAAGGGTGGCCTGCTAAAAACACACACACCAAGAGGAGGACACGCCGGGAAAGGCTTGGCCACGGGCTACTGTCATTTCTTAAGCCTGACTGTTTAAAACAAACTCCTTGTGACTCAACGTCATTATCTGCTACCCTGCATAGAGCCTCATGGGCTCTGCATCAGGTCACCATGATTGCACCCGCTGGGGCTTGTGACACCACCTCCACAGGCCGCAGCAACCCCAGGCTCCTTTACAGCAAAAATAGCTTGCCAAGAAAACTGTCAGAAAAGCAATGAACGCGGACTGGCTAACAAGAGATCAGCAACATGTAGGAACAAAGGGGCTGGCTCTGAATAGCAAAGTTTCCAATCACCGGCCCGGGGGCGCCAGCCCCAGAGACCCTGGGCTTCAGGCTTTAGTCATCAGGCTCTGCCCCTGATGCATTAGCTCAGAAGAGCAGAGCACCCCCTTTTCATCATGAGCCAGAAGCTTGTCTGGTGTGGGGGCCTGCAGAGACCTCCTGAAGCCAGCAATGAGAGGAAAAGGCAGACAGTCTCCCTGCTGCCCGAGGAGAAATGGTGCCTGGTCTGTAGCACAGCCCCGAGAAGCCAGAGAGAGAATGGAAGCATGAGGTGACTGACCGACCATCTGCCCACAGGCAAGGGGATGAGGAGAAATGAGACAGAAACAGAGACCCAGAGAGAACAAGCAGGGAGGAAGAGACAAAGAGACACAGACTGAGAAACACAAGTGGAAAACCTACAGAAGAATGACTTTTACAATCCATGAGAGGCTGAGGGCGTAAGGGGGAGCAGGTTGTGAAAGCAAACCAGAATGTTCTAGACCTCCTCACCAGTAACTTCAAAGCCAGCTCATATTTACTTCAATTACCAAACTGTGACCACTGGAGGCTTAGGTTCTAAGCCTCCACAAACCCACCTGCCAGGATGTCCTGGCCCCACATCCTGCAGGGGTCGCTGAGAGGGGCCGAGGATGGGCATTTCCTTTAGAAGGGCGTGGCCATGGCACACCACAGGACTGTCCCATCCAGAAACTCCCCTGTGGCTGCTGTGAGGTGGAGCCCTGGTCTGGGCACTGAGTGATTTGGTCTGCTTTGCAGGGGGCTGGGAGCTCCCACACAATGGAAGTTTCGGGATAGCTCTTGGTGGGATTCATCTCCCATTTGTCCTGCTCTGTTTCATTGTGTGGTCAGTGTTGCAGAGGAGCACAGAGAGTGGCTTGTGTCAGTCCCTGAGGCAGGCATCATCACGACATACCTTGTGGGCAGGTTGATGGGTTGGCCGGTGAGGGGCGATGTCACAAGGGGGCAGAGGAGGCAGGGAATGGGGATGGCCCCATGCTGCTGGTTGATAGGGCACATCTGTTCAAATTTAGGAAAGGGTATCGCTTCCTCAGGACACTTCACTGACATCTTCCAGAAAGCTGTTGCAGGAACCAGTCAACGCCACGACGAGGAGCAGAGGGCGAAAGAGGTCCTCAGGAGTTGTGCAGTGCAAAACTCGCCCCGCTGTTTGTGGCTGCCTTGCTGTGGCCACAGTGAGTGTCACCTGCATGTCCGCACCCTGGCGAGGATCTCACATGGCTGTGGAATAGAGGCCCCTGAAGTGGAAGACCTTCCACTCTGGCCTCCACACCGGGCCTCCACCATGGGGCCCCGGGGCTCACTGCTCTGCAAAGCACAGCATCCCCCCAACCAGGGCCACAACCACAACTACCACTCCGGCCACCAGGGAACGGGCCCTGTTTGAATGTGTCCTCTGCAGTCCTTACTATGGGATCCACCCTTCTTCAATACTGCACAGCACGCTTGAGACTGGCTACATTTACGTGAATTTCCCAGAGGACTGGAGGAACAGAAGGGGCCTACCTAGGCCCCAGTGCAGCCCCTTACCCACTTGTCTCCCATGTCATGCCCGCCCACCTTCATGCCCAGGCGCCTCTCAACTCCCACCATCAGAAATGTGCCATTCACCTCCGCACTCTGGGCTGAGTCAGAGATGGTACCTCACCCGGTCTAAGGCCTACCTCCCATAACCAACATCCACCCTGGATTGCTCCCTCCCACACCTCGTCCCTTCCAGGGGACACCACTTCCACGACGCTCTAGTCCAGACGGGCTCAAGTGAAACCACCTCATAATATCATACAATGGCGCATTTCCCAAAGCCTGGCTGATTCTGTTCTTAGATAACCTCATGTGGGGGACTTCAGAAGCTCAGCTCAGGGGAGCTAAAAAGCTCAGTCCAGATTCTTCTTACTCTCTTTCAATAAAGGTTAAAACTTGGGGGCCCAATCCCACCAAAGCTCCCGTTCACATGGAGATGCCAGTGGATTCTCTCCTCAAAACTATCAGTCGGAAGTCTGTGCTCTTTCGCTTCGTGAGAGTCCGCACCGCGGGCTCTCTCTTCTCTCTAGCCCACCTCCACCATTTGTCACATGCAGGCCCCTGCCTGACTCAAAAATGTTTCTTGATGGGAAGAGTGGTTGCGAGAGGGCTACAGGAATAACTTCCCTGGAGGGCTGCCGTGGAGACCCTTCTTGGCCACCAAAATCTGCCTTCTCCTTTCATAGGGATAGATTTATAGCTGGCCACTGGCTACCAAGAAGGGACTACATTTCCCATCCCCACTGCTTCCATAGGACTAAGTTCTCAGCCCTGGAAAATGAACAAAAGCGACAAGTGTCACTTAAAATACCTCCACATGCTCCTCCATGTTCTTTCTGGAACCCAGAAGAGCTCGCATCCCAGCTTCAGTGAGCAGAGCTGGCTAATGCCCTGAGGTGACACCGGGTTCCTGAACATCTTGATGGGGTAAACAAGCCCATCCACTCACCACAGACTGTTAAATGAGAGAGAAATAAATCTTGATATTCTTCAAGCCACTGTACTCTTGGGTGTTTTTCTTACAATGGCCTTGCCTTTCACCCTAACAAATCACAAGAGCAGGCAATTTCCTGGCATGAGTCACATCTGGTTTCAGCTCACAGCAGTGACAATGGCCTCTGACAATCAGCCTCATCTAATGTAGTGGTTATGAGTGGGTACTGAGACTCCCGGTGAATAATTAAGTGCCTCCAGCACCACCTACACTAAGAGCCAAGTACGGCCTCTCCTTTCTTCAAACAGGCCATCTACCTCTTCCCTGCCCCTGTGAGGTGCACAGCAGAGGATCCAATAGGAGCCAACACACACTAACCACCTGAGCAGTCCGAGCAAGGACTTGGCTTCTCAGGGGACCTCTTCTATGATGAAGGACTGGACTGGTGCTTCTCAACCCGGAACACTCACTGGAATCCGCCCAGGAGCCTCTAAAAACTGAGATACTGAGTTTCATGCCAGGCCAATTAAAACCAAAGTTCTGTGGGATAGAAAACCTCTAACTCAGAACTCAAACCAGTTTTCAGATTGGCTCCATCACACGCTAGAGTCATGTTGTTCTGGGCACAGTCCAGCCCAGCACAGCCGCCGGTGGGCTCCGTGTCATGATGATCACCCAGCACCAAGGACAGTAGTCGGTGTCACACACAGATGCTCTCTGTTCCTTCTGACGTTGCTGTCATTTTGGATAAAATTCCATATTTCCTGCACTTGATTTCAGAATATGTGAGTATAACTTTTCCCAAGGAGGGAGAGAAAACTAAATTCAGTTGCTTTTTATTCCTATGGGGTCTCTGAACAGAAAGACCAGAGGTTCTGCAGTTATTCAGACCCAGGTTTGAATCTGGCTCTGCCCCTCCCTCACTGTGTGGCTTGGGCAAGTGATTTACTGGCCCCACCTCCAACCAGCATGGCCACTGCTGACACAGTACGAATACACAACTTGGAGCAGCCCTGGCTGAACCTCTGAGCCCGGTTTCCTTAGCTGTAAGATAGGAATCACGATAGCCACACCACCAATATGATGCAAAAATATGAACAATGATGCAACACAGCATTGCACCGAACACATAGGAAGTACTCAATAAATGTTCATTTTCTCCTACTTTTCCCCCAAAAGTTTTCTATATCCCCAAACCTATGTATCTGTGTTCCCTGTGTGTCGGGGGCCCCTATTCCGCAGCCATGTGAGATCCTTGCCAGGGTGCTGAGATGCAGGTGACGCTCACTGTGGCCACAGCAAGGCAGCCACGAACAGCGGGGCGAGTTTTGCACTGCACAACTCCTGAGGACCTCTTTCGCCCTCTGCTCCTCGTCGTGGCGTTGACTGGTTCCTGCAACAGCTTTCTGGAAGATGTCAGTGAAGTGTCCTGAGGAAGCGATACCCTTTCCTAAATTTGAACAGATGTGCCCTATCAACCAGCAGCATGGGGCCATCCCCATTCCCTGCCTCCTCTGCCCCCTTGTGACATCGCCCCTCACCGGCCAACCCATCAACCTGCCCACAAGGTATGTCGTGATGATGCCTGCCTCAGGGACTGACACAAGCCACTCTCTGTGCTCCTCTGCAACACTGACCACACAATGAAACAGAGCAGGACAAATGGGAGATGAATCCCACCAAGAGCTATCCTGAAACTTCCATCGTGTGGGAGCTCCCAGCCCCCTGCAAAGCAGACCAAATCACTCAGTGCCCAGACCAGGGCTCCACCTCACAGCAGCCACAGGGGAGTTTCTGGATGGGACAGTCCTGTGGTGTGCCATGGCCACGCCCTTCTAAAGGAAATGCCCATCCTCGGCCCCTGCTACAAAGGCAGCATCCCCAAGGAGTTCTGTTCTGTACCTCGCCCTCCCCTGTCCAGCTGATTGCAAAGGAAGCAGACCCCCTAAGGGCCAATTCGCAGGCTGGCCAGAGACCTTTGATGTGCCCAAGAACCAAAAAAGGGGGATGGTGGCGTCAATTAGATTTCTGTCTCAGGAAACAGAACTGGGAAATGCCAAGAAGATAAGTCAGTTGGTGGTACATGTTAAGACTGAAATGCCATGAGGTGGAGAGAGTGGAAAGATCCCAGGGGGACCACAATGAGCCCTGGGTAAACCACAGCTGTGAATAAGCAGAAGCGAGGGTGCAGAGAAAGGCAAGGGGGACCTCAGGGCCAGGTCAGCAGCAAAGAGGGAATGAGAGAAGGCAGGCCACCTTCCTGGGGAGAATCAGAGCAAAACCCAGACTCCTGCTCCAGTGTGACCTCACATCCAGATGGAAGGCTCTGAGGACATCTCCCCTGTTGCTCTACACTCCTCTAAATCATCCCAACTTCCCACCAACTGGTGTGGAGAGTCTGCTTACAGCAACTGAAAGAACTCAGCTAAAAAACTTAGCAAGTAGAGATGGACAGAGAAAACCATGAAAGGGGCTGCTTAGTAAGGAAGAACAACAGTTCTGGAGTTTCTGGGAATACTACCAATTAACATATGTAAAACCATTCGCAGATTTGGGCTGGGAAAAATTTTGAGAAACATGGAAACTGAAAGGGAGCTCTCATCAGTCACTACAGAATCCGTTCACTTTAGTCACCAGGCAAATGGAGGGCTTTGTAATCTACAGCTCTTCCACCCACAAGTTTGTGGATCTTCTGGAGCTGTAAGGAAACCCCCCAGAAAAGCAAAGAACCAGGGGAGGAAAGCATCTTGCAATACACCCATGTGGCCACTAGAGGGAGACGCTTCCTTATGAAACCTGTCCTAGACAGTCACCTACCAGGGGGGATTCTTAACAGACTTGAAGTTGCAAAGGGACCAGCTCCCTTTCTTCCTCTTTTAGGCAGCATCCTCTCAGGAGCCAAATGGGTTCTTTCCCTTGCTTTGTCAACAACAACAACAAAAGAAGACCTAAAAGTGCTCCCCTGCTTCAAGTCAACTTTGGGTGGGGTTACCTCCAATCCTGAAAGGAGGATGGAGAAAACTGCTGCCAAGTGCTGCCTCGGTGCCAGCTTCCTCGGGAGCCGTGGGCCTGGGCAGCTGGAGGACAGAGCATTCCTTCCAGGACCTGAGCCGGGCTGCCCACGGTGCTATCCCCACTATCTCCGTTCACCTGCCACCAGCATGAGGACTGGTTGCAGGAGGCCAAGAGGAAGCTACAACACCTCTAGACCTAGAGGTAAACACATAGGAAGAGAAAGAGAAAACCCCGAAAGCTTCCCCTTCCAAATGAGCCTGCAAATCCAAAATTACAAAACACATGCAGAAATCAAATGCTAAGTGTAACAGCCACAAACGTCAACAATCTGAACATAAACCAATCCACGTGAAATCAGTTTGAGGAAACAGACTAAAAGGCACACATCAGTATGTTGGGGATGGTTGAGACGCAAATGAAGGTATGATGTCAGCCGCTGAAAAGGGCAAATGGTCGAGCAGCAAGGCAGCTGGCTCTCTGGAGCCGTGCTCACTGGGGGAGACTCCGAGAGGAGGAGGAGCTCGTGTGCGGGTCCCCATGGCCCTCTTCTCCGATGGCAGCACAGAGAGGTCTAGCACAGCCAGACATCAGACTCTAGGAGAGGGAGCTGGACTCTTAGACCGAGGGGCTTTGAAGTTGTTGACTAGGGAAGCACCGGCCCCTTCCTGGAGCAATCAGAGGCTGGGATGCCGCAGCAGAATGATGGCACAGAGCCTGGCTGTGTTCTCCGTGGGAACGCACACCAGCACTCCCCCCAGTGATCAAGACGGAGATCCAAGCCCAGAGCTGGCAGCTCCACGACCCGGCCCCCGTGGCAGGGACTCACGGCTGGGGAAGCGCCAGCCCCCCTCTCTGGGCACGATGGGGCATGAGGGCACAGGGCTGGTACCCAGTCCTTGCTGTTGTCAGGACTGGCTGACACGCACACGGGGCCAGCTCCTGTGGATCCCTGCAGGAAGCCCACCTGTAGAGAGCAGACGTAGACACACCCACTTTACCTCTCAATATCTACTTCAAAAAGAACAACCACCACCAAAAAATAAAGAAACCAAAACAGGCAGACACGAAAATCAATTTTTAACCAGGGAAGTGAAAAACATAGTAATTAATTTAAAACTCAACAGTCCCCCCAAAAACTGGGCACAGAGAGGGAATTAGTAATTGAAAGAAGGCACTGTAGAATTCACCCAGAATGTAGCCAGAGCACATTCTGAGATGGAAAAGAGGAAAGATGAGTTAAGATGGTCGATGGACTTAGAGGCTCTAACAAACACCCAGCAGGAGCTTCATAAGAGAGTGAAGGAAATGGTGAGGAGTTCTTACCTTGTTCCTCTCTTTCTCTCACACCCCACATCCAATCCATCAGAAGATTCTCTTGACTCGAACTTCAAAGAATACTCTGAACCTGACATTTCTCCCCTCCTGTCCCTACCACCACCACCCAAGCCGCCACTGCCTCTCGCCTTCTAACTGATCACCAGCCCCCTTGCAGCTTCACCTCCATGCAGGGGCCAGTGTGATCACCGTAAAACATAAATCTGGTCATGCCATTCCCTGCTCACAGCCCTCCTGTGGCTGCCAATCACATTTAGAGCAAAGTCCAAAGCACTAGGTTCTACAAGCTCCTTCATGATCTGGCTACGACAAGCACGTCAATGCCACCTCTCATCCCCGCCTCCTAAATCACTCTGCCACTGCACTGACCTCCCTCCTGGTCCTCCAACACTGAGGGCTTCTACCACAGGGCATTTGCACTCGCTTTCCCTCTGCCGAAGGGAAGCAATCCCCCAGATAACTGCATGGTTCATTTACTCCCTCATGCACACAGCTCCCTCCCTCATCAGAGAACTTCCCTATCCTTCTCTCTAAATACCCCACTCTACCCCTGTCATTGGCATTACAGATTCATGGAGATAGAATGGTCTCTTCAGTACATGGTGTTGGTGTAATCGGTTACCCATATTGAAAAAAATTGGATTTTTACCTCCCACAATCACAAATATTAGTCAGTAGTAAATTCAAGACCAAAATGTGACATGCAAAACTTCCAAACATTGAAAGAAAATATAGGGGGATATCTTTTTTAAAATCTCATGAAAGGGGAGGATTTCTTCAAAAAGACTCAAAAAAAAAAAAAAAAAAAAAGAAAAACACTGCCCATGGGGCACCTGCGTGGCTCAGTCAGTTCAGTGTCCGACTCTTGATCTCACAGCTCAGGTCTTAATCTCAGGGTTATGAGTTCAAGCCCCGTGCTGGGCTCCATGCTGGGTGTGGAGCATGTTTAAAAACAAAACAAAACAAAACAAAACCCTGCCCATAAAAGATTGTAAATGTGACTATTTTCAAATTAAAAATGTGTGTTTTAGCAAAACACACCACAAAGAAAGGTAAAAGACAAGCCATATTTTGAAGAAAGATATGACACAACAAATGTTCAGTATCCAGTATTATGAAAAAACAAACAAACAAAAAAAACCTCCTTCAAATTAACAAGAAAATGACAACCAACCAACCAACCAGAGAAATGAGCAGAGAACATGAAGAGGCACTTCATAGAACAGAAAGCCAAAATGGGGGGCACCTGGGTGGCTCAGTTGTTAAGCATCTGCCTTCGGCTCAGGGCATGATCCCAGAGCCCTGGGATCAAGCCCCACATCGGGCTCCTTGCTCCACTGGGAGCCTGCTTCTTCCTCTCCCACTCCCCCTGCTTGTGTTCCCTCTCTCGCTAGCTGTCTCTCTCTGTCAAATAAATAAATAAAATCTTAAAAAAAAAAAAAAAAAGTCAAAATGGCCGCACCGAAAATGTAAGAAAGACACATTGAAAGCTTATATTCAACAACATAAAGGAAATATATCTGAAACAATGAGAAACTGATTCACACCACATTTGCAAAAATCAAATCTTCATAATTTGATTGAACAGCTGACCATTGAACAACGTGTGTGTGGCAGTTGGGGGAGTAGGGGTGCCAACCCCCTGTGCAGTCCAAAATCCACATGTAACTTTTGACTACTGTTGACCAGAAGTCTTATCAATAATACAAAGCTGATTAACACCCGTTTTGTTATATATATCACATACTGTATTCTTACAAAAAAGCAAACAAGAGAAAAAAAATGTTATTAAGAAAATCATGAGGAAGAGAAAATACATTACAGAACTGTGTTGATCGAAGAAAAACCTTGCATGAATGGAGCCACACGGCTGAAACCCATGTTGTTCAAGGGTCCCCTGTACAGCACCATCAGCCCCGAGGGTGAAAGGGATGTCCAGGGAACCTGCTCTGCCCGGCTACTCTGACCTCTGGCCCCTCTGGCCCTGCGCTCTGTGTATGGAAGTCAAATCCTTCCCCAGGCTCACACCAGCCCTCCTTTCTTCTTGTCTCCACTATCATCCTTCCCTCTTCCAAGAGGGTTCAACCCCTCCCTGCATATCCCCTGGACCTTACCCTAGTGCGCTCTCCTGTCTGAAATTCTCTTCCTCTTTTCCACATGTCCAAATCTTACACTGCCCTCAAGGTCCAGATAAAATGACTCCTGTTCTCTCCCACCAAGCTCCCACTAGAAATACCTTCCCCTTTATCTCAAAGCCCAGTATATCTTCTTTGCTTATGGTGAAGGAAAGGATTAGCTCCTTGAGGATAGGCCTGATTCATTTTCACGTTTCCTGGAGAGGACTCGGGCCGATCAATCCTGATTGAGTGATGCAGGCGGCATCTTCGAAACGTAACAACTAGTCAATAAGGGGTCTAATCAATAAGGGGTTAGAAGGAGGAGGTGTAGAGAAAGTCCTCCTGGATTCTGGGTCTGCCATTTTCTAAGGCACAATACGGGCGGAGAAGCGGGTTTGGGAGGGAAGAAGTAGTTCCATTTTAGGCACTAGGCCCTGGATACGCCTCCAGGCCATCCCCGCGAGGGTGCGGAGATGGGCGTCGCACCTGGGAGAGACAGAGACGTGTAGGCTGGAAACAACGCCAAGGATTTCCAGAGGCATCACTGTCTCCACTTAATGAAGAAAAGAATGAAATTTGGCAAAGGGGCTTGTTCAACCTTGTTTGGGAGAAACAAAGTGGACTGCGGTAGGGGACGCTGGCTGACACCCTACTACTGCCTGGGGAGAGGTAAGGGGGCACAAGTCCTTCCCGGAAGATTCAGGAAGGGATTCAGAGGATTCACGATTCCAATGGGGACACCAAAGGTTTGCAGAATAACCAGGCCTAAAGCAGCCCCTCTCTTGAACCTCATGTCCTCAAAGACAAACTAGTGTAGTTTTAAAAGCCCTAGCTCAGGAAATGTGAAATCCACTGTGATTTTATAGTTCCTCGGGCGAATCTCTTTCCCTCTCTGCATTTCCTCTACTGTAAAATGAAGTTAAACAAACGATCCCTAGGTCTCTTGTAATTCTAACACAGATGCATCAGTAATTCATCTCTTTAACTCTTTAGTTTTTTTTAATGCAAGCCCAGGACCATTTCTTTTCTAAGTACTTCACTTCTAATGATAATGTTAATATAACCACTATAGTGTTCATTGTAGAAAATTTGGCAAAAGGGCAAAGCCTAAAGAAGAAAGGAAAAATCACTACAATATCGCCAGCTGGAGACAACACTTCTAACATTTCACTGTACGTCACTTCTACTGGTCTTTCTTTAATGTGGAAATACACAGTTTCTTTTCTTTCTTTCTTTCTTTCTTTTTACAAAAATTGGGTAATAATATCCACTACTAATTGAGCGTCTCACTGACACACAGGCTCAAAAACAAGTTTCCCACACACACACCAGCAATCCTTACAGCAACCTCACAGGGCAGATAGCAATGCCCCCATTTTACAGAAAAGAAGACTGAGCACACAATGGGCAAGTGACCAGCTTAGGCCATATAGCTAGAAAAAAACCCAGAAACCCTACCAGACTAGCTTTCTGAGCTGTTTTGTGTGTGTGTGTGTGTGTGTGTGTGTGTGTCTGTGATCTTTTTTTACTAAATTCTGCTTTAACGTGCTCTCATCTCATTTTTCAAATACTTTTGTACCACGTTATTATAAGTTGCTTCGAGGCACTGATCGCACAGTCCCTCACTGGTTAGCATCTCAGATGTTTTCAGGGCTCACTCTCACGAACAATGCTATGATTATCTTCTTCCCACTCAGTGGTAATTATCTCCTTAGGGTAAATTCGTAGCGGCTGAACATCTAGATTGAAGGATATCTGCCTTCTTAAAGTTACTGACAAACAGTATTAGGTTGCCTTCCCCCCCAAAATGGAACAATTGTTCTCCCTGTACCAATTTATAAAAGTGCCGTCTACCCGCAACCTCATTAATGTGGAAGACTATCTTATTTTTATTAATCTCTGCCGATGTAATAAATGAAATTTCTTATCAGTGAAGTTGAACTTCTAACGTCATTGACAATTTCGTGATTCATTTTAATAAGGATTTATTTTATAAACACTTGGAAGATGGGAGAGAAGTGAGGGAATGGGAGGAAAGACAGGGAAAATTAATTTTAGTCATTTAACAAAAACCAGGTACCTATCCCAGGCAAAGCATGTTGCAAACCCTGCAGGTGTTAAAATGAGTAAGAGCGAGCAGATACGGAGCATCAAGGCATACCGAGTATCGTGGGAGACACAAAAGATACAGTATTTATCCTCTAAGAACTTGCAAGCTAGCTGGGGAGGGAGAAAACCAACACACAAGGTGTTTGGGCTTAATGCCCCCCTCCCCTGTTCTTTCATGGGGCTGCATCCCCACATCCAGTATGGCTTTTGGGGTTAAACTATTGTTACTTGTCCACAAGCCTTATTTCCTGATCACCTGAGAGCCCTGTAGGGCTAGGATGGTGTATTACTCATATACCTGTCACATCATGTCAGCGAAGGATTTCATAATTCCTTCACAATTATTCAGTGGCGTAAAATAGCAGCAGGCTGCCAAGCCCTCTACCCACTGCCCACCCCTGCCCCCATATTAGTCCACTGCACACCAGAGAGCATCAGAAACACAGGCAGGCACTCATGTACTGGGTTCTAGGACTAGACATTAAAGTAACATTAACAGTATTAACTTACTGGTTTGATTAAATAAACCACCACACCACCTTCAACTGTCAGAATCCTAGGGATGTTCGCCTGCTGGTTCATTGACATGGCCCAACATGTAGGGAGGTTCAAGGGGCTGGGGTTTGTTTTTCACTTTCTCATACCTTACTGAAGCTCACATCCCCTTCCTGCCCTTTTGGGACCCCGCAGACCTCATGACCATTTCCTGGCACCCCACCTGAGTGTCTGGCTCGGGAGGGTACGTGCTCCCCCACCCAAGGAGACAGAACAAGGCTCAGTTCCCCTCCCACCGGCTATGACTTTCTTGGCCCCTCTGGGCCCTTCTTCCCTCTGCTTTCCTCTCTGCAGCTCCACACCCAGCCCCCTCTAGGTCTCCTTTCTCTTTTCTTCTCTAAGGCACACCATGGACATATCCCCCAGTTTCCCCTTTACTGTGCACTCATGTCTTTTATCTGTGTTGCCCAAAGCATCTAAGCTAAATAAACATTTGCTTCCCTGAATTAACTCAAATTCTG
Source organism: Ursus maritimus (assembly GCF_017311325.1). Classification (NCBI taxonomy): domain Eukaryota; kingdom Metazoa; phylum Chordata; class Mammalia; order Carnivora; family Ursidae; genus Ursus; species Ursus maritimus. The sequence goes on from NW_024424008.1 coordinate 54,718,771, forward strand.
ATTCAAGAGTGTTCCGGACTCCTGAGGGCTGGAGCGTTGAAAACGGGTGGCCGCCACAGTGGGGCTGGGACCAGCCTGAAGTGTAAGATCCAGGTGAAAAGGTGGCCAGGGGTTTTTGTCCCCTTGCACATTTCCTTCCTCTTCCCCTCCACCCACTTGTAAGGAGCCTCCGGTAATACAGAGAAAAGATGTAGACTGTTGGCAAAACACACTTGAAGGAACTGAGGGGAAGCCATCAGCATGGCCTTCTGTCCGACGTCCACACGCCAGCCTCCAGGACAACACTGGCCCTCGGACGTGTGGCAGGGCCCTGAGGGAGGGTGGTTGACAGGCAAGAATAAGAGGCCTATGGAAGATGAAAGGAGACCAGAGCAAGAAGGGGGTGGGAGGAGTTCCCAGAAGTGTGACTGAGAGCAACTAGAAGAGAAAAGTGAAGCCATATTTACCCCTCGCCCCATGCGTATTGGCATGTGTATCAACCAATAATAAAATTCTCTGTGCCCACACACCCTCCCAGACGTCACCAAGAGAACCAAGGGTTCACAGTGCATATAAGATCATTGACCAGACAGGCCCTGTATTCGGTGCTGTATCTCTAAGACGTCACTGAGTGCCACCAGGCACTCTGCACCCAAGACCACCAAGACTCCCAGTCAGGGGTTTTCAAACTGGAGGGTGCTGAAGAGTAACCATGGAGCTGAGTACAATGGCAGGAACATGCATTTTTAGAAGCATCCTGTGACAGTAACGCAGATGTCCAAGGACCATAGTAGCGTATCCAGATGGGATCCTTGAGGAGCTCCAGCCTGGCCCCGGGAGGCTAGTGGCTTCCCTTTGGACCCTTGGAATCACCGTCTATCTATGCCTCAGAGGCAGCTGACCTGGTCGCTGTCTGCAGCGAAAGCCCCTCCAGTCATCCCTCCTCCTCAGGACACCTCTTCGGTCCTCCACCCTCCCTTTCCCTGTCTGTTTCCCTCTCTCAGCAACATCTCCTCTGTGTCACTCAAAGCCTACTAAGCCCCCAAAACCTTCAATCCTTTCCCTGTGATCTTACCCTGTGATCCCAGAAGAAACCCAACTCTGCTGCAGTTACCACTTCCCAGGGCCAACACTAGTCTCCATGGTGCCTTGGGTACATTAGAAAGAGGAGGCCCCTCTGGGGGTGGGGGGCATTGGTTAAAAGTGCTCCCCTCTCTCCCCAGGACCTAAAGTGTGGTGAAAGCTCAGATTTCAGCCCCACCCCTCCTCAGACAGAGCACAAACTACACCAACTCCAGCCTGACCACTTCCCTATAACCGTCCATGGAGATGGCTCGACCTCCCACTCCCACTGGCACCAAGATCAAGAAGGAAGTGCCGTCCTCTTCATTCCCCAGTGCCATTTCCAAACCTCTGCTCTTCCCCTTCCTGTGGAAGTCTCTGCCATTTGAGACTTGGCGTCATGGTTATATCGGCCTCCAACCTCATCACCAAAGGCTGATAGCTTCCCTCTGTCCCTTACACCTACCACCTTGCTATGTAACTTGGACGTGTCTATAACTCGCCCAACACTAGAGTCTCAAAGCTCACAAACCTCCTCACCTCCATTTCCCTTGGATTCCCCACATTCAGGAACCTTGTCAGAACTGCCCCTTATCAGAAATCTCAAAATCGAATAGCTCAGCCCAAGCAGCAATCCATTTCCTGTGTGGCTCTTGCCTGCTCTCACTCCCACTCCATCTGCTTCTCAGCATCACAGACTCCCCTGGTCCCCTGAGTCCTTCATTTGCTGCCCGCCCCGCCGAGACCTCATAGTTGATTACCTGTAACATACTCTCACAAGCATCTACCTTCAATCTCATTTTTCTGGAACCCCCACCCCCCCATGAATCCCATGATCTACCTTCTGCCCTACTCTGCCGAGGCCAAGCGCTGATGAAGAAAAGCACACAATTCTACCACGGCACCATGGTCTCCAAGCTCAACTGGGCTCTGAGCGCTGTGGATCAAGGATCCTTTAACTCGTGCTTTGCAGGCCATCTCTCCCTCTCTCCTCAGGAACTGTTCTGATCTCTAGAGCCCTCTTCAAGTCCCTCCCATTCAACCCCAAAGCCCCTCTGTCTTGGCAGACAACATCTCTTATCTTGATGAGAAACTTGAAGCCATAAAATGAGAGCTGCCTTAACTTTCCTGTCCCCACTACATTCCTATCAATCTCTGTACTCCTCTTTTTCCTCCTCTCCAGTCTCCCGGGAGGAAGGTTCTTCCTCCTGCCCCAGGCCAGTTCCTCCATCTGTGTTCCCCACCCTTGGCACCTGTCCCCCTTAGCTTTCACCCCTTAACTTCTAACCCCTCCTTCTCTAGTGTTTCCTGCCTCTTAGCCTATAAATAAGCTCCAGTTTTGCAACATTCAAAAACAAACAGAAACCTTCCTTCCCCTTGGTCTCCCAGCCCCATCTTATCTCCCTCCTTCCTTCTCTACTGAAAGCTATACTTACTCTCCCCACCACCTCTCCTCCCCTCCCTAACTCATTCCATTGCAGCTTCTGATCCCCTATTTACCACCCTCCAGTAAAAACTCAATACCTTCCCATCGCCAAATCCAGTGGATAATTTCTATACTTTTTTTACTGTTGCATTTGCCCCTAGTGCCTACTCTTTCTTGAAACTGTCTACTCCCTTGTGACTGTAATACCACTCTCTGTCAGTGTGGGTCTCCACCTTGGATTCCTCTTCCATCCACATTTAATCATTGTGATTCCCTGTCAATCAGTCCTTAAACTACTGCTTTTCACATTCCACACAGTGCTCCTGGACAAAAGCTTCTGCCGTTGGCGTTTTCGCTATCATCGGCTATTCTGATAACTCGCGAGTCCTACCATAGCCCGGGTTTTCTTCCTGGACGTCAGGTTTGTATATACAACTGCACGCTAGACATCTTCATTGGGATATTCCACAGGCATCTCAAATGAGACCTAACTCACATCTCCACCCTTGCCCCCAAACTGCTCCTCCTGTGATCCCCATCTTAGTCAACGGGACAATCATCCTCCCGTCCCGTAAAGCCAGACACCTGGAGTCATCCTAACTCCACCCTCTCCTCCGCAGCTATCTCTAAATCTGCCTTTTTTATTGCCTTAATATTTAAATTTTGTCCCTTCTACATCCTACACCTCGTGACTATTTTGTGATAACTCATCATCACTCACCTGGACTATTACAACAGCCTCCTGATTGGACTGATTCCAGATTTTTCAATCTCACAGGTACTCCCCACATAGTCACTAAAGTGACTGATCCAAACTCAGATCTGGCCATGTCACTCTCCTGCTTTAAAACGTTGTTGCCTGTAGGATAGAGTCTTAAATTTTTGACATGACCTATAAGGCCTTGGTGGCTTGGCTCTTATTCACTCCCCAGCATCAGCCACATCACCCTTTATCCTGAACACTATGTTTTAGTAATGCCTTGCTACCGCCATGCTGTTTCCTACCTCTACACTCCTCTCGTCCAGAAACACCCACCCCCAACCACCCCTCATCCTGCATTTACTCCAAAAAGCACTCCTGCCTTTCTTTTGTACTCCTAAGGCATACCTGAGCTTACCTCTGTCTTAGCATTTGCCCACTGTTTTGAAATTATCTCTTTATGGGCCTATCTCCCAACACTAAACCAAATTCAAAAACAGGGATCAAGTACTGAGTACTGGTCTTTGTGCTCTCGTCCTCAGCGCCCAGTGCTGAGCACATTGCCTGATACATAGTAAGTACTCAGAAAATAATTATTGAATTGATTGCCACAGTAGGGCAATGAGGCAGGTATTACAAATGAAAAAGCTCAGACTCAGCATGTTACACATTAGTAGATGGGGGAGCAGCAATTTCAAATCAATTCTAAGGCCTGTGCTCTTTGAAACACAGCCTGGAAAACACAAGCTAAGCACAGAAACAGAAATGAGAATGACGTGTCAGTGCATCACCTAAAAGTGATGGTGTATGGGAACAATCTAAGGAAATGAAGGTGGGCAAGATTTTGGGGGGCTGAAGAGTATGCACTTAGAGTCCTAGCATTGCTGGTTCTAAGCAGAGTCCTGGTATTATAAACTGTGGGCGGTGCCAGGCCTGAGCAGCCCACTACCTAATTCTACATGCTGGCCCTGAGGTAGCTGACATTCCCACAAATACTCACAAGGATGCTTTGTAACCATTTTCTCAGTCCTCTCTAAGAAATAAGCTCCTCTCTTGAAAACAAGCCTCCAGGAAGTTCCTGGATCCTACAGACGAAGACACGGGATATCCAAAGGATATTAGAAGACACATAAATATGGATCTGTGGACCTGGAAAAAAGAGCTGCCCTGTCCCTCAGCCTCCACTTGGAGGTCCCTAGTCTCACCTACCTACTTTCCAGCAGCCTTCTTCACCTTGAAACACAGAAGGCAGCCAACAAAAGGAGTCAAGAGAGACATGAGACAAACCAAGGAACACTAAGGCCCAGGAACCCACAGAATCGCACAACAGCAAAAGAGGGGGTCACTAGATGCAGCTAATGGCCCCACACCTGCACACATCAAACACGGCTGTCCCTGCACACCTCCCTCTGAAACTCCTCATCTAGAAGATGATAACCCTGGACAAGGAAGGCACAAGGACACAGGGTTGCAATGATATCAGCAAAAGAAAACTAAAAATACCCTCCTGTGTTGACAAAACACAAGAAAAGGCAGCAAGGGTGTGGATAACGAAGGATAAAGATAGGTAAACCCCACGTCAAACAAAGGTGAAGAGCCAGGATGACCTCATTAGTAGAGAATCTGGCAGGTGTCCGGGGCAAGAACTCCCATACCCTCTGCCCTCACCCTAATCTCTGGGGGCCAAGCCAACCTATCCTCTCCCCTAAAGGGTTCTGGGACTAGGAGAGCTCACTTCCTCCCTAGGGAAGGAAACTAGAGCAGCCTCAGCTCCCAGTCATAGTTTTCATTCACAAATGGAGACATTCATACACCTGCTCCCTGTTGTGCTGCTCTTCTGCAGACTCTGAGATAAAAGCCTTCAGTTTACAAAGTTTCACAAGAAAAAAGTTTCTGTTGTCCTCCTTTCTTGCTTCCCCTTACCCCACCAAGCCCAGCTTCATCTCAGCTCAGCTGCAACGGATAGCTCATTACCAGCTGGACAGGCTGTGTCCTAGAGCCGAGTGAAGCACTTGCAGGCCTGACTCACCTTTCATTGCTCAAGGAGGGGGTGAAGCCTGGGATCCTTGGAATTCCCCTCTGGAGGAGGTGTGGGCAGCTCCCAGGCACCACCTCAGTGGAATCTAATAAAGAACCAGGACAATAAGAATTTAGTGAGTGCTTTCTCTATGCCAGACACTGTGTTTTACAGGTACATCTCATTAAAAGCTCCCAACAACCTTATGAATAAGTACTACCATATCCCCATTTTACAAGCCAGAGAATACAGCAGCTCGATATATTAGTTTGAGGTCACCTGGATAGCCCATGGAGAAGCAGGTACACAACACAGATCTTTCTTCCTGACTTCGGAGATCCTGTCCTTACCCCCACACAGAAGGCGCCATCTTCCCTGTCACCATGCATATCTCCTTCTCATCATATGGACTATGATTTTCCACTTTAAAAAAAAATTTTTTTAAGTAGGCTCCATGCCCAGCATGGGCTCAAACCCACAACCTCGAGATCAAGACCTGAGCTGAGATCAAGAGTTGGACGCCCAACTGACTGAGCCACCCAGGTGCCCCTGATTTTTCCCTTTTGATAGCTCAAATTCTTGGAACTCTCTTGGTTTCCCATTGGTCTGGAAGTTTCCTGAGGTTAGAAATCATTTTTAATGTTCCTTTGGAAGTGATATCAAGAACATAAATTGAAGGGTTCAGAACACCATGGATATTTAGTAAATAGCATTTATTTGTTATTATTAAAACCATTAATATTCCACGTATCAGGTAATTCCTTTCCTCTAGAGCAGGGTTTCACCTCAGCACTACTGACATCTGGGGCTGGATATTTCTTTGTCATGGGGGCTGCCCTGTGCATCACAGGTGTCTGGCAGCACCCCTGGCTTCTACTCACTAGATGCTACCGCTGTGACAACCAAAAATGTCTCCAGACATGACCAAATGCCCCCAGGCAGTAAAATCGCCCCCGGTTGGGAACTATTGCTCTGGAGTAATCAAATAAAAATGATAGTACTTATTCCTTCAGAGTAAAACTGCAGGAAATCTTATTTCTACCTACAATAAAACAGTACCCTTATTACTCAGAGCTAATAAATATGAGAGTTCCTGAGAATTACTTAGAAAAGCACCAGAGCATCAATTTCAGATGATCAAGGTAACGTTCCTGTTATGTCTGAGGCAAATCACTTTCTGCTTATAGAATCTTTCATAGTGGGATGTCATAGGCTGGAGGGAACCCATAGCCAAAAAAGGCCTGGGTTCAAATTCCTGCTCATAGCCCTAAATCATTTTTTGTAACAAGATGGAGTAGACATAAATATTTTTGTATCTCTGCTCCTTTACTTACTAGCTTCTGGTCAATCCACTTAATATTGCCAAATCTTAGTTCTTGTAAAATGGAGTTTAAGTTTCCTTGCTCAGAATTGTTGTGAGGATTCAATACAACAGCTAGAAAGCAACTATCTCACAAAGTTTGGCTAAAGAGGGCTCAAAAATAGTCACTTCTGGGATGCCTGGCTGGCTCTGTCGGTTAAGTGTCCAACTCTTGATTTTGGCTCCGGTCATGATCTCAGGGTCCTGGGATTGAGCTCTGAGTGGGGCTCCATGCTCAGCGGGGAGTCTGAGTGTCTCTCTCTTTGCCCCTCCCCCTGCTCCTGCACGTTTGTGTGTGCTTGCTTGCGCTCTCTCTCTAAAAATAAATAAATCCTTTTTTAATAAAGTCACTTTTTTCCCTGTCCCCACTTTTCCCCACGCCCTGGTGTCTGATTTATTTTTGTTTTCTCCACACCATCCAGCCGAGCACTTCCCAACCCTAAAGAGCTCTCAAAATGCAGATGTCTAACCCTATAGTACACCAACAAGACCAAAATCTCTGGCTTGAGAATATACATTGTGGGTATCTAAAAATGTATTCATAATAAAGGTAATATATTACCTTTTACATAATTTTTGATGACAAAAAATAAAACAGAAGTAATATTTGTATCAGTCCTTAAAATACATTAGTCATTAATAATCAATACATTATAAATAATTTAAATAAATAAGTATATCTCCAAATGGCATCTATTGTATTCTTAGGATCCACAAGTTCCATTAGAATTTTTAGGTTTTATGTTTCAATTTCAATTATCACTTAAAAATAGCCTTTACATGTCATTTAAAAAATCTCTGAAGTGATAATTCTCACCTGAAAGACATGTTCATTGAATAAGACTTTAATTTCTTAAGTTAGTATTTCTCAAAGTTTCAGGAAACGGAGCTACAAAGAATTCTGAAATTAATGTATCAACAAACTACATAAGTGACAGAATTGTATTTGTACACAAGGCTAGAAATAGAGCCCATCTGTTATCAGGAGAGTCATTTGTTTGGTTTTTAGAAAAGATAAGATGCCACAGTTTACAGTAGTAATATTTAAATGCTAGTACATAGTATCAAGTCAACACCAAAAGAAAAAAAATCACCATTCATGATTAATGGCAGAAGTCAGTAGTATCAATGGGAATTAAATGAATTAAAGGATGTTTCTGTGACTCGACTAATGGAATGATGGTGAAAAGGGGGCTGGATTCAGGGCTATGTGTTAGTAGCTCTGCTGTGTGCTACATCGGCACATTGTAAACTCCACAGGAGCAGGGGTTTGTCCTATTCTCCTGTGCCTGCAACAGTACCAAGTCTATAAAGACACCTGGCAAACATTTCTGAAATAATGAACCCCACCTTCCTCTTTTTATCTTGTTCTTTCTACCCTTATTTTCCCTATATCCTTCATTTCTTACTTTTTAAAACTTGTATTTCTGTAAGTTACCTTAAATCCTACATGAACAAGGTAGGATATCACCAAAATTCTCAACAAGATCCTAGCTAATAGGATCCAACAGTACATTAAAAGGATTATCCATCATGACCAGGTGGGATTCATCCCTGGGATGCAAGGGTGGTTCAACATTCGCAAATCTATCAGTGTGATAGATTATATCAACAAGGAAAAAGCCAAAAATCATATGATCCTCTCAATAGATGCAGAAAAAGCATTTGACAAAATACAGCATCCTTTCCTGATTAAAACCCTTCAGAGTGTAGGGATAGAGGGTACATTCCTCAATCTCATAAAAACCATCTATGAAAAGCCTACAGCAAATATCATTCTCAATGGGGAAAAGTTGAAAGCCTTTCCCTTAAGATCAGGAACACGACAAGGATGCCCACTCTCGCCATTACTACACAACATAGTACTAGAAGTCCTTGCAATAGCAATCAGACAACAAAAAGGGATAAAAGGTATCCAAATTGGCAAAGAAGTCAAAATGTCTCTCTTCGCAGATGACATGATACTCTATATGGAAAACCCAAAAGAATCCACCCCCAAACTACTAGAAGTTATAGAGCAATTCAGTAATGTGGCGGGATACAAAATCAATGCTCAGAAATCAGTTGCATTTCTATACACGAACAATGAGACTGAAGAAAGAGAAATTAGGGAATCCACCCCATTTACAATAGCACCAAAAATCATACGTTATCTTGGAATTAACTTAACCAGAGACGTAAAGGATCTATATTCTGGAAAAATCAATACATTTTAAAGAACTGGATGTAAGGGGATTCCCGTAAGTAGTGTGTCTCCTTGACTTTGTCCTGGAGAGCTGTTTCTGCTGCGTTCTGTCAGGTCACCCACCACGCTGGTCCCCCACCCATCCTGGGAGCTCAGCTCACGTCCCACTGACTAAACTGTCCTGTATGTTTCTACTACTGAACTGTCCAGTTAAACAGTCGGGACAATGCATTTGAATTTCTTGGTAAAATGCCACACCCTCCAAAGACGTGCCAAAGTGTAGCTAAGAGGAACTAAGGAGCACCATTTGTTTCCAGAGGTAACTGACGGGGGCACCCTGCAGGGTACTTCCTCTCAGGCACAGAACTCTTGTCTCTCCAGGGAGGAACTCCCACTGGCTGGCCAGTGAAGGGGGTGTCCAAACCCACCTCCTCCCTCTGCTGGGGATGCCTTTTCTACTTCCTCTTCTGTGTGGGGATTGGGAAGCACTGAGCCCTGACTTCTCTGGTCTCATTTCACTTCCTCACCCACTAACCCACTCTTTGACCAGACGCTGAGTGCCCTCAACACTACTCTTTCTGCCTAAAAATGAATGAAACTAATTTCTGATTTGGGGGTGACTACAAATGCTAATGTTAGAAGGAGGAGCTTAAAAGGTTTAACTTCCCTATGAGCACTCAGTAATATACAGAATTGCTGAATCGTTATATTGTACACCTAAAATTAATATAACACTGTATGTTAATGACACTTCAATGCAAGAAAGAAAGAAAAAAAAATACCTCCTGGCAACATTTAAAAGTGAATGGTGGGGCGCCTGTGTGGCTCAGCCAGTTAAGTGCCCAACTCTTGGTTTCAGCTCAGGTCATGATCTCATGGTCCTGGGATCAAGGCCCAGTCGGGCTCTGTGCTCAGCACAGAGTATGCTTGTCCCTCTCCCTCTGCTCCTCCCCTCTTCCTCTCAAATAAATACATACATACATACAATCTTTAAAAATAAATAAATAAAAGTTAATGGTAAATCGACACAGTCATTAAGAGAAACAATATGGAGGTTTGTAAAAAACATTAAAAATATAGCTATCATATAATCCAGCAATCCCATTTCTGGCTATACACCCAAAGGAAATAAAACCACTTTATCAAGGAGATATCTGCACTCCCAGGTTCATTATTCAGAGTCACCAAGACATGGAAATAACAAAAGTGTCTATTTACAGATAAATGGATAAAGAAATTGTGATATATATATGTATATATGAATATATGGATTATATCTGTATACACACACACATACACAAACATTGAAATATTATTCAGCCTTTAAAAAGGAAGGAAATCCTGCTATTTGTGACATGAATAAAATTGGGGGACATTATGCTAAAAGAAATAAGCCGCCCACAGAAAAACAAATACTGCATGATCTCACTTATATGCGAAATCTAAAAAAAAAAAAAGTTGAATTAACAGTAGCAGACTTTAGAATGGTGTTTCCCAGGGTCTCAGAGGTAGAGGAAAAAGGAAGATGGTGGCCAAAGGGCACAAACATTCAGGTATGAGTAAGTTCTGGAAACCTAATTAGAGAATAGAAAGAAAAAAAAAGATTCAATCTCACACTTGTTGAAAAAGAGGTCTTTGAATACCAGCTCCTACTTAAATAGGAATTTTTGTAATCCATGTAATCCCTGCTTCTTGCCACAATAACACAGGCATTTCTGGATGTTACCACATAAAGTAAATCTTTGGAGATCCCCAGGCTCCAGATTTTGGATTTCAGGGACCTAGATAGGGTACCAGTTTTTCATTTTGCCAAATAAGGACATTAAAAAAACAAATAGATGAAAGGGGAGGATTTACTACCTACATTCTACAGTGACCATAATTTCACAACAGAAAGGACATTTTAATAACAAAGTGTCAAAAAGCTATAATGTTTGAATGAAAGGCAAGCCCATAAATTGAATAAATTTTTACATGCTCTTTCAAAATCTCACCATTTTGTCCTCATTCCTCTTATTCCACGAAACCAAATGAACTGTCGCCAGCCAGGAATCTCACAACAACTGACTATAAGGCAGGGGTATCTTCCCCTAAAGCTGTGTGACCAAAGATGCAAATGAGGCAATGTGGATAAAGCACTGTGCCAACCCAACTGTGCCACTGACACACAATTTAGGATTAAGTGAAGCCAGGGATGTGACCAACAAAAGGTCTCGAGCAAAGATAACAAATAACTATTGCAAGAGTACATTTCTCTCCAAGTTCTATAAAATGCAAATAGACTAGCAAGAGTCCCAAATATACCACAAAGTATACATACTTACTAAAATAAATTAAATATTAAATTAGAATTTTAAAATTAAAATTATATAGTGTGTTGAATTATTGTAATGTATTAAATATTAAAATTAAAATGCATTATACCTTGACTTTGGCCCTTCTGAATCTCAGATGCTAAGTAGGAGCAGGCACGTATTAACTGGGTAGTAAAAGTGTACAGTGGAGAAAACATCTGGCCGGCCGGACGGAAGGAGGTGAGCAGTGTGGTCCAAGCCCTGACATTGCCACTAAGTATGGCTATAGCCTTAGGAAAGTTTCATCTTTCTGTGTTCAGTTTTCTCAGACATAAATGAGGAAGCTTGATTAAAATGATCTCCTAGAGCCAGTTCAGCTTGAAAATTCTTAATGTCATACACAATAGTGTGTTATCTCTCTGAGAATTTGTAAGCCTCGGGGAATGAGAAGGATGAGCTGTATCTTCTAAACCACTGATTACTAGATTAACCTCTGAGGTGTAAGATCCACGCTAAGGGATCCTCCAAAGCACAACACTCACTCCCCCGATCCAAAAAGCCAAAGAGTACAACCCAATTAGTCCCTAAGTCAACGTGTTGACGTAAGCATCTACTGTGGACAAACTAAAGAGAGTGCTGTAAACGGTCTCCAGGCCCCTCCCTCTCCCTGGTGGCCCCTCCTGTTAGATTTGCCCCCTGCCCTGCCCTGCCATGGGTGGTTAAGAACCACCGTTTACCTAAGGCAGACAATAGCAGCCATGTAACATGCGTTCTCTCTTAAACCTTGACACAATCCTGCAAGGTCTGTATTATTAAGTTCATAATAAGACTTAAAGAATTGAGGTTCAGAACAGGTTAAGTACAGTCCAAGGTCGCAATGGGAGGGTCAGGATTCAAACTGGGGCCTCTGTGACTCTAAAGCTTGTGCTCTGTTCCAATTGGTGGCGATGCTGCATCCCCCACACCTCTGACACACCCAGGAGACCAGACCAAAAACCAGCCAAGGTGCCTCAGGTTCATGATCCATGCGTTGGTTGCTCCTGGGGAATGTCAGGGAACCTCTCTTTAGACTCTGACCTTAGGAAGACCAGCTGCTCTCTGCTGTCTGAAACTCTCCTTCCTAGAGAGACAAGGACGTATGGAAGTGCCCACCACTTTCTGCAGCATGAAGTCTCAGTATATAAGCTCTAGGCCAACTGGAAACTTTGGGGTACCCAGTACAGTCACAGAGCCCAGCTTCTGACTTTAATAACTCGTCTGACATTCAGTCCCAACCTGGTTTACTTAGATCAGCTTCTAAACCTTTGCTATGCAAGGTGAGCTCCAGGAATCAGCAACATCTTAGCATCCTCTGGGAGCCTGTTATAAATGAGGAGTCTCAGGCCCTACACCAGTCCTACTGAATCAGAAACTGCATGTTAGCAAGATTCTCCATGTGATTTGAACGCACATTCAAGATTAAAAAGCACTGTTCTAGAATCACCTATGGAGTTTTAAAAAAGCATGAATTTCCAGGAATTAGAGTCTAAAATGACAGAGAAACAGGTAAAGGAACAGTGGGAAGTCCAAATACATGTATTTTTTTTTCTAACTAGTTTCCTTGTAGTCTCCTATTCTCAAGAAAACTCAAGTCCTTTCTGGAAGGAATCAAAGATCAACTTTGTTTTGTCAATAGCTGTACCTGTACCCAACAGACAGCTCCCTCCTCCCAGAAGCAGTGTTAACAACTTCATACCAGCCCTCTCTAGGGTGGAGCGCCACAATGCCGTAAATGACTGGAACAATTCTGCTTATCAGTTTTCCCCTCTGCCCCAATCTTCTGTCCCCAATTCACAGGGAGGTTTAGACTATTGTCTCCATATCAACAGCAGAACTCCTATATATTTTCTTTTCTTCTGACCCACTGCCTTAACCTGGTATGAAAGAAGGAAGGAAAGTTGGAAGGGAGGGAACAAATCAGCATGTGTTATATATCTGCTGTGTGCCACACCCATCTCATCCCCCAAAATAGTTAACATACGTTTCTCATTTTACATAAAAATACGTAAGATTGGTATTAATGCCCCAATTTTCAGAAGTGGAAACTAAAGTTCAGATAGGTTAAAACTCTCCCAAAGCCAGGTTTCTAAACAGGATCTAATACTAAAGTTTTGCGGCATTCTACTACCCCCAACTTGCTTACACATAATATTAGATAAATAAACATTTTTCCTGAGATGTACTCCCATACCATAAAATTCACTTTGGTGGGTTTTAGTATATTCACACAATGACGAAACTGTCACAACCATCTAATTCCAGAGCACTTCCATCGCCCCAAAAAGAAACCCTAAACCAATTAGCAGTCACTTCTCATTCTCCCTAACCGCCCCACCGCTATGCCCTCCCCCTGCCCCCTGGTCCCTGGAAAACGTTTGGTCTCTATTAGTTTGCCTCTTCCAGATATTTCACATAAGTGCTTTCATACATTATGTAGTCTTCTGTGTCTGGCTTCTTCCACTTAGCATAATGTCTTCAAGACTCATCTATGTTGTAGCATCTATCAGTACTTCATTCCTTTTTATAGCTGAATAGAATTCCATTGTTGGATATACCATATTTTGGTATCCGCTCAAGAGTTAACGGACACTTGGGTTGTTTCCACCTTTTGGCTTTAGGAATAATGCTCCTATAAACATTCACATACAAGTTTTTGTGTGGACAAATGTTTTCAGTTTTCTTGAGTATATACCTAGGAATGGAGTTGCTGGGTCATATAATAGTAACTTTGTGTTTAATTTTTTGAAGAATTGCCAAACTGTTTTCCAAATTGGTTACCTTTCCACCGGCAATGCATGAGGGTTACAATTTTTCCATATTCTTACCAACACTTGTTATCTGTCATTTAGCCATTCTACTGGCTTTGAAGTGGTATCTCTTTGTGGTTTTATTTGCATTTTCATAATAACTAATAATGCTGAGCATCTTTTCACGTACTCTTTGGCCTTTGTATATCTTCTTTGGAGAAAGTACTTATTGCCCATTTTTAAATTAGGTTACTTGTCTTTTTATTGTTGAGGTGTAAGTGTTCTTTATATATCCTGGGTATTTAGCCGTTATCAGACAATTTGCAAATATTTTCTCCCATTATTTGGGTAGTCTTTTCACTTTCTTGATTTGAATGCACCCACCTTGAGTTAATTTTCTAGATGGTATGAGTTAGGGGTTCAACTTCATTCTTCTGCATGGGGATATCCAGTGTTCCAGCACCATTTGTTGAAAAAGCTATTCTTTCCCCCAACAAATTGTCTTGGCACCCCTGTCAAAAATCAGTTGATTAAAAACATATGAGATTATTTCTGGACTCTCAACTCTATTCCATTGATCTATATATGTCTATCCTTGTGCCAGTATGATGCTATCTTGATTACTACAGCTTAGTAGTAAGTTCTGAAATTGTAGTCAGTGTGAGTCTTCCAAATTTGTTGTTATTGTTGTTTTCTCAAGACCATTTTGGCTACTCTGGGTCCCGTGTTTTAATTTTCAAAATATAAGTCTTACATTTCTTTCATTAAATTTATTTGGTATTTTTGTTGAATATCTTCAAGTTTACTAATACTTTCTCTTGCTAGTTAAAATCTATTGTTAAGCCCTTCTACTGAAATTTTCATTTCAGTCATTGTACTTTTCCACAGAATTTCTATTTGTTTCTTTTATTCATTTTTATCTCCTTATTAATATTCATTATTGGGTGAGACATTATTCTCACACTTTCCTTTCACTCTTTAGACATGGTTTCTTCTACTTCTTTGACTATATTTATAATACTTGAGATAACATCTCTGTCTACTAAGTCTAATATCTAGGCTTCCTTGAGGACAGTTTCTATTGGTTGGGAGGTATTTTCCTGTGTACTGACCATACTTCCTTGTTCCTTTGCATGTCTTGTAATCTTTTCTTGAAAACTGGACACTTAAAAAATATAATGTGGTCATTCTGGATATATGATACCCTTCCCTCCCAGGGTCTGTTGTATTTTCCATTGGTTATTGTTTGTTGTTGTTGCTGCTGCTGCTGTCTGTTTAGTGACTTTTATAAATTAATTTTGTGAAGTCTATTTTCTTTATCATGTGTGGCCACTGAAGTCTCTGCTCAGTTCACTTGGTGGTCAACTTATAAAACCTGAGAATTCAAATTTATAGGCAATTTCCAGACAAGTCACATAGCGACAATTCTCTGGAAATGAGGCTTTTTGGAGAGCTCCAAGCCCATTCTATTCCCTTCCATTGGCTACTTGTTTGCCCGTCTGCATGGCTCCCACAGTAGCAAGGCTGTTGATTTCTTTTTTTTTTTTTTTCAAAGTTTATTGCATGATAATAAAGTGATAGTACAAAGCTCCCGAAGACAGAGGGGACCTGGGAGGGTTGTCTAAGGCGGTTCGTTTCTAAGGCTAGCACAGAGGTGTGGTGAGAGGGGTGTAAATAAGCCAAGTTAAAATGCCACAGTGCTCTTTGTGCTCAATGAGATCCAGCCATTCTTTTTAAACAAATGCTCCTCAGATTTCTGCAAGCCTTTGGTTAATTTCAAGAGTTCCAAAAAAGTTGATTTTGACCGTTTTTGCTAGTGTTCTCACTGCTTCTCTGGAGAAGATTTTTCAGAGGTCCTTGCTCTACCAGTCTGTGAGTACTTCTCTTAAAGAAACATTTATAAATATCACCTTGATTCGATTCTACTTTTTTTTTGTTTCCTTTCTACTCACATAGTACTCCTCCAGTGAGTAAATCATAAAAATCAGAGAAGAGATATAAGAAAACATATTTTCTGATTTTTTAGTAGTTTCCTTGTGCTATAGTGCTATGGAGGAATGTGTCAGGAGCAAGGTGGACCAAAGCTATTTCTTTCCAGAAAATAAATATAAATCCAAAAGCACAGTCTTCCTAGTTTTATGCTAGCCACAAAAGGAACTGGGATTGGAGACACGTTCAATAAAGAAGAACTAGAAAAGGATATGTAACATTCCAAGAAGAGAGCTTTTATGCCTGAATTCCCTACAGGGAGAGGTGTGGAGCTTCTAAATGGGCCAGGTACGTGATGATTACTCAACTCTGAATTTTACTTTGCCAGCACCATGCCTTTTCTCAACAGTTTTCTTCAAACAGCTGATGTTGAGATGAATGAGATGCAAAATAGAACCATGATCAGTACCTTCCCCTTCTTGAGCAAAACTGGACTTGGTAAAGGGTCATGCTGACGAGTACTGAGCAAGTCACTCCTATTGGGAGTCCACCCCTACCGGGCCGAATTCCAGACACCAGTTCATTTTAGGGAGGAGTGGGAAGGAGATTTGCATATATGACCTCACACAGAAGCTCCAGCCCTGGAGAATATAAGCAGCTGAGTTGTAGGTATTACCCATTACCGGGCCCAGCAGTTTCCAAACAGGTTAAGATCATGGCAGTCCTCAGCTCCATGTTGCTGCCACTCAGGCTGTTTCTATGCTTCGGACTGCTGTGTTCTTCTGCCAGCTCTACAGATGACATTGACAACTGCATGCTCTTCAATGAGGTCACCACCACTGGCCAAGGCATCATGGCCAATTCAGAGGTCTATGAAAGCAACACAAATTACACAGGTGAGGAGAAGCCATTCTCTTTGTTGTTCTTTGTCTTCTGAGGGGAGTTAATTTCAGAGCACACCCCTCCACTCCTGCTCTCAATGACACAAAACATGTGTTTTGACCCAGATGGGAAGTGGGGGCAGAAACAGAAAGTGTGAGAGAGTTGGTTGGGTGGGACTGTTTTCTCCCTGTTTTCTGTGCAAACCTGAGCTGGGGGTCATTAAGTCCTGACACCCAGGTTTACTGAGCCAGAGCAAGAACACATCTGCAGCAAGTTCTCCGACTTAAATAAAGTAGGCGTTTTTATTGTTTTCAGGGATAATAAGGGCATCACAGTGTGTGGTCTGTTCACATCCATTTGATAAAACAATGCCACCATGGATGATAGTATATTGCACAACACCGGGAGGCACTGTCTGCCTTTAGTGTGTGGGTGGAAACTCTAGTGAGCTAGGCAGGGAAAGTGTTACTCTCCCACCTTGTTTATGAACAGGCTGTAGCTGAGAAGAGTTAGGTGACAGGTCAGGGCTCCCCTGCTAGTAAGGGGCAAAACCGGCTCCCGAATCTTGGTCTTTCCTTCCCAATCCAGTGTTTTTCTTTGAGGTACCTAGGAACATCTTACAAATATCCCATTTTGGATCAGCCAAACCTATAAGTAAAGACAGGTGCTTTCTGATTACTTTCATAACAACAACATTTAATATAGTAGTTTACATGTATTCATGCACTTAGATCTCACAATAACATGTTAAGCAGATAACATACCATGATCATTCCCATTTCATAGATGAGGAAACAGAGGTAGAGGTGCTAGTCACTTGCTTAGATCACAGAGCTACTTACAGGGTGGAGCTGGGATATGAACCCAAGCAGTCTGGCTTCAGACACCCAGTCCTTAACCACTGCACTCTACACTCCTCGCTTACAGTAATGAGAGCTGGGACTTCTTACTACGTTCTGGGTGCTGTTCTAAGGGTAAATGCTATTACCTCCAGATGAGAACTGCAGCATAAGGGAGTTAAAGTTTTACCCAAGGCCACAGTGGGTAGCATTGTTATATTTGAACCTAAGTAAGAGCCAAGATTTGTCCAGCTCTGTTCAGCCAGGATGTCCAGCTTCAGAGCCTGCTGTCTCATTACTATGTCATTCTGCTCTCCTAAAACTCTAACTAAATTCTACAGAGAGCACCAGGGTGATGTCCACACCCACAAACCACAGATTCCAGAATTCAGCAGGAGAATGACAATGGTCTGCCGTCACATGCTTGTCCCAGCTTGTCCTTTTCTCTTTTTTTCATGGGGACTGTCACTAGGGACGTCAGCTGTGACTCAGATCACTGTATCCCACTCCCTCAGGCAGTGGATCTTGTCCTCCCAAGCCAGGGAGGATAATCTTATAATTCAAGATGAGGACAGGAAAGCATATGTGTGACCTTGCACACGGGGAAGGACCTGGGGGGCCAGAGGGACTGCTACAAAAGAGATCACAGACCCCGAACCTAAGATAACATATCATACGGTGAGGGATTTTGCAGTTGAAATGGAAGAAAAAGAAATCTATCTAGTGAAAATGCTGGGTGGAGATATGTAGACTGGGGTTCTTCTGAACGTAGCAAGACAGGAGAATGAACAGTCAAGAGACGATCCATAAGACCCCTTGAAAGGGAATATGTTGAGTGAGGGGGAAATCAAACATTTGCAGAGGTGTTGGGTAGAGCAGAGAGAAAGGGGAAGGAGGAGAGGAACTCCGGTTCATTGAATGCCTACTTCTTGCCAGGCACTTCTCCAAACTTTACCCAACTTCATCTCAGAACAGAAATGTGCAAAAGCTCCATGATAAACCGAATCACTATGTGAATGATTTGAGAGTCAAAATCCTACGCTCACAGAGATGTGAAGTGCCAGACTCCACACCCAGGATTACACAACTGGCTCCATGATTTCCTCATGAGAGTGTCATTGCAGGACCGCACTGGGACTCAGGACTTTTGGGGAGAATGGGTAAACACCCACTAAGGCCAACCACTTTTCCTTACTTCGATTTTGAAATTTTTTAAATTTCAGGATTTGTGTCAACATTGGTAAGTCATGTATAAATGGCTTGGCATGTCCCACGGCACACGTGCAGTTCAGGCAGGATCTTAGAAGAGGTTCTCTAGGTCTGTCTTGGTATCAGTGAAAAAAACCCATGATGCAGTGACATTTATATTAAGATCGTGCTGGGTATGTATCTGTCTCCATGGGCAAGAGGGATAAAAAGTGCTTGCCTTTTTCCCTGAACCTTCATCTTTAAGGGCACTGTCCAGCACTGGGTGCACAACTTTTTATTTTTTTTTATTTTTATTTTTATTTTGTTATTAAAGATTTTATTTATTTATTTGACAGAGACAGCCAGCGAGAGAGAGAACACAAGCAGGGGGAGTGGGAGAGGAAGAAGCAGGCTCCTAGCCGAGGAGCCTGATGTGGGGCTCGATCCCAGAAATGCTGGGATCACGCCCTGAGCCGAAGGCAGACACTAAACGACTGCGCCACCCAGGCGCCCCAGGGTGCACAAGTTTTTAAATCAATCAGTGAGTAGTTATTTAGTGCCCTCCAGTTCCCCAGCATTGGGCTGGCCAGATACTGACGTGGATGAAACCACAGTATAGAGAACAAGCCAGAATGTAATTAAGTACTCAACTCTACAGGAACGAATGTAAATGTTTTACTCATGAGGGGAAGAGAGGACTGAACTGTCCCAGAGATGGAACATAGGCAGGGTCCTGGAGAATAAGCAGGGATGGAATGTGTGATGCAAAGGCAGGGTTCCAGACATGAACGAAGGCCAGGGCAGGAGTGGGCCAGATGTGTCTGCAGAACCAGAGGAGGGTTTGCTGCCCCTAGAGCAGGAGTGCAAAAAGCGCAGTGAGCCAGGTTAGGAGGGTCATAAAAGCCATGTGTTGGGTACTGTAATCAACAGAAGTGAAAACGTAAAAGCAGAAATGTTTAGATCCTCTAGAAAGATGGGCACTTGGAAGGTTTTGCAGAGTACTCTGTCCTCATGGAAGAGTTGTATACGGAATCTGATCTGGCTGCAGCCTGAAGAGAGAAGGTGGAGGCCCGAAGTCCAGGTGACAGATGCCTAGGAGGGAAGGAAGGAGGCTGGAAGCCAGTGTGACAGAGGGAGAACAGAAGAAATGGCAGAGACAAGAGACTGCCCATGGGAGAACTGACAGACTTGGTGCTATCCCAGGATACCATCGCTGAGCACCATCCACCTCACCATCGTGCACACATCTAGAACTGTCAGGTTCTCAGTGGGCAAGTCAGGCTGGTGGGGTTTGGCTCAGCTCACCCTGATTGGCAAAAACAAACAGAACAGAAACGTTTTGTGCTAAAAAAAATAAATAAATAACAATCGCAATTCATCCAACACCTATCATGTGTTAAAAGCCTTACACTCTTCTCTGTGCTTTTCCCAGGAACCCTGTAGATAAGGTATCATGATCTCCATATCAGGAGGGATAATGTCATCATCCCCAGACCTAGGACCAGACCTGGTGTAGAGTGGGCATTCGATAAATATTTGTGCAGTGAGTGATGGACAATAAAGAAACCGAGGCTGAGAGATAAAATAACTTGCTCCTGAATGTGAGAGCTAGAATTCTTATCTAGGACTGTCTGATCCTATTCTGCTACATGCTTGATTTTCTTTACTTTGTACGGAGAAGTCTTTGAAAGGATACGGGGTGGCTGACAGGGCCCTGGAGAATAACACTTTAGCATTGAGAAATTCTTACAGAAGGGATCTTCTAAGGGAGGAAATGGACAGTCTAAAATGTTCTCTTAAAGTTTGCTCTGTTACACATCAGAATGCTAGAATTCGCAAGTGTCAGTGGGGTCCCTATGAGTATACCCTAGGCTAGGTCAACAGGGAAGACTCACCTGACTGGGGAAGGCCAGGAAATCCTGGGGTTATTGGACAGGTACTAGGGCTCAGAGACCCCACCCCTTCCCTCACGCTCAACAACAGAGACTGAGAGCATCAGTGATTCTGGGACCAAGAAATGGGCTCTGCTTTGACTTGGCACTAAGGGTGCCTGATGTCACAACACACTGCCCAAGGGGCCCACTTGACTCTTTCCCAGGTATCAACCACACCTCTCCCTACCCATCCTCTCCCTGAGAGAAGGGCAGAACAGGTTATCCCCTCTGTCTGGTGGACAGGAAGCTGGCTCCAGAGGTTAAGAGCCAGCGAGGATCTCACCTCTGTTCTACAGCAAAACCAGGGCCAGAGCACAGGTGTTCTTCTGTTTGCCTTTTACTGGAGAAAATTTGGAAAGCAAAAATGCACGAGGAAGAAAATAAAAATAATCAATAATCCCACTAGCCAGAAATCACCATAGTTAATATCTTGTATTTCCTTCCAGACTTTCGTCTGCAACTTCATTTAAAATGGGATCATACTATATGTACAACGCTATTTGTAACTTCCTTTTTTCCTGCTAAAGTTTGATTTCATGACCCCCATCCCCTGTCTGACTGCACAGATGGCTGATTGGTTCCTTACCCTTTCCTCCTAGTATTGGTTCCTGTGAATCCCAGTATCAGCTCTGTGGTCCTGCGAGCAGTGGACGCAAACAACAACTCACTAGGCCTCTGGGAGAAAGTAGACGAGCTTTGCAACAACAGTGCCCTGTACCACCTGGATAATCCGAGTGACCAGCTCTTCATAGCAAACTGGGTATCTCCTAACTCGACAAACATAACCACAGTCGCGCTACAGTAAGAACCTATCTCTCTGTGATTTGCTTTGGGCTTTTACAATTGCAGACAGGATTTACACAGTTTCACGCTGACCTTGGGCAACTCAAAATACACCCCAGACACGATGTAGAGAATTTAGTAGCTGCACTCCTCTCTGCCTCACTACTCTCTATCCTTTTACCTACTGGAGTTCCCGCACATGCACACACACTTCTCCCACCCACCCTCCCACCCCCAGGCAGGCTCAACAGAGACAGAAAGCTCTGGTGTTAAAACCACAGCTGGACAGTTGTTAAAGCCAAACAAGCAAACAAACAAATGAAAACAATTTATCTGGGACTTTTGCAACAGGAGAAAAGAGACCTCAGGATAGAACCTGGCTCAATTCTGAATACATCATCATACGCAAGTAGGAATTTATAGCCAAGAAGCAGGGTGGGGGGGTCACTGAGAGGAAACAATAAGGCCTGTGAGGGGGATTCTGCCTAAACTGACCTAACAGCATTCTTGCAGAAGGCAGGCCAGGGCCATCACTTATTCCCTGGGGGTGGTAGAGGAGGAAGAATGAGGTATTAGCGGTAAAGGGTGGGAGGTACTTGCTCAACTGACTTAGCAGGGTTTTTACTAAAACCGGATTTTACAAGGAAGTGCATAGATAGGCCTAGGAGAAGGTTCTGGAGCCTGACTAAAGTTTGTTTAAGCAAAGAATCTTTGTCAGCTGTTTGCTTCAAATTCCACAGAATCGTTTTTTAAAACACACATTCATTTTGGAAACGCCAAGTGTGATGATTGTGTCATAAAACTGGCTTCCTAATGTCACACAAAATGGACACACTCAGGTTGTGAGGTGAGGCCACCTGAGGGCTTCCATTATGCTTTAACAAAAAGACCTTCCTCTCAGCTAGTAATGTTATCCAGGTTACTCTGGGAGCCCATGTTGAAAGGCCCTCACACTTTCACACGGCCACTTTGTGATGAAAGGGCAGGTCTGACCATCATCAGCCCATGGCCCGTAGTGGTGCCCCCTTGGTGGTAAACAGCTACCAAGTCTCTGTGGACACTAGTGGTGATGATACTATCAAGCCATCCCGCCTTCTGCTACCATGCCTGGGGCCTCGTCAGACATAGCTGCTCTGGAGAGGTGATTTTGCCCAGTGACTTCCAAGAGTGGAAATCCAAGGGAGCTGCTGCATTTCAGCCTCCCGATGACAGCAGTCTCTTAGAAGTCAGCCAAAGCTAATCAGGGCAACAACTTTGTTTTCCCCTCACCTCATTAAAGCCTCCATGCTCCATGCAACAACAGATAAAAGGCCCAACAGTAACAACCTGCCACAGAAATGGCACATTCCCACCAACAGTGTGGTCTCCAGACCCCTCATAACCTGCACTGGCCTCTCTGCTTGTTTGGCCTTGGTACTCATGCCTGACAAGAGGACGGGAGCAGCGCATATCATGGGGGTATGGAGAGCAGCTGGGTGAGGCACAATTGGATGTGAAGAGGCCCCTGCCCACAGGGCTCCACAATGAGTTTTGGGGAGGCAAGGCTTCTACAGAAATAATTGTGGAGGCTGAATATCAACTCCTCAAGAAAGCCTTCCCTAAACCCCCAGGTCAAGTTCCAGCTCCATGTTTTCACTCTTGTAACTTCCACTGCTTTATCACAACAAATGTCACAACCGCAATCAATTATTTAACTTGTTTATTGATTGTTTTGTTTCAAGTCTGTCTCTCTGAAGAGACTGTAAAGTGCCACAAGGGTAAGACCCATGCCTGTCTTGTTCACCACTGTCCCTCAGCACCAAGCACAGTGACTGGCACGTGGTGCATGCTCATTAGTTAACTGTTGAATGTATGAACAGGAGACTGGGATAATAACGGGACCACTGATAGAAGAAACACACACCAAGCTGTACAGATCATTTCTCGAATATTAAGCACCTACTACGTATCAGGCATTGCTGACAATATAACCTGCCTCAAGGAGCTGGCCCTCCTGTGGCTGGATTGGCTCACAGCAAGGCCATGCAGTTGAGGGGCATGTCTCTCCAGTGGAGCTTTGTCTGGGAATGACAATGGGGAGAAATGACTTTAGAGAGCTTACTGTTGAGTATCTGGGCAGATGGGACCAGGACTGGCTTGAACAACGACCAGAGGTGCATTCCAGCCTGTGGGGAGTTCGGGATGCTGAAGTTGGTGGGGTGGGGGATGGACAAGAGCTTGACTGGAGCAAGACCATGGAGGATCTTAGTCAAGACCACATACACCAGATCAGTAATGATCTGCTGATTGTGCTGGAGAGAACACTGAGGTCAGGATCCTCTGGGAAGGCAGAAAAGGGAGCTAGACTTGTGAATCCCACAGCTAAGGGCCTCACCATTATCTCTAATTGATTTGCCCTCCACAGAGCCTTCACTATTAATTTCTACAATGTGGCTACATTTTCTTCTCTGCAACTACAAAGAAAAGGTAAGTTCCTCTGTGGCCTATTTACACATCTGGCAGTGACTCGGTCAGCCTGGAAAATTACTTGGTGAGTGCCCTAGAAGAGTCTTCTAATCACGTGTTATCCAGATGTCAGTTGAGTTCCCCAACACCTGAGACCTATAGAAGACGGTTTGACCCCTTATCCTACACCCTGTGGGAAACAAGCCATTCCCAAGACTTTCACCAACTCCCAGGGGCATTTAATTCTCACAGCCATCTGTGGCTCCCGACTGCTGCTTCCTTGGGAGCCATTATGTCCAATGCCACATAGATGGATAGGAAAATCAGCTCTTTGTTTAATTTCCACAAAGAATTCCCACTCACACAAAGCCTTCCTAGGTATAGCAGACTCTAACCAAGGGGCTTAAGGAAAGAGGGGGAGATTTGCACAAAGAAGGCTTGGGAGTATAGAAATACTCATAGTTTCCTTAGTTCTTAGAGTGGCCTCTGGTCACCACCACCACCAAGGATTTCCACTGACCTTTCATAGGCTGTTGTCCCCAACTTCCAACCATCCTGAAGCTCCTCGTCCTTCTCCTCCCTTCTCTGTCCTCTTCCTTCTCTCTTACCTCCTTCTAGGGAGATAAAACAAATTCAGGAAAACTGAGGTTCAGGAAAGATAGGTAACTCACCTGAAGCCACAAAGAAAGTAAATGGAGAAATTAGGACTTATGGTCCACATCTTTTGCTTTTTTCCACTTTTCTTAGACTTACATCAAAACTATAAAGACAATCTTTTATTCTTAATGAAGTTTTTAAATACAAAGTTCAACCAAAACAAGAAACCTTTGTTCTTCTCAATGTTCAGATAACAGGTCTTCCCTGGGAGCCCCCCAACACTGAAATAAATGTAGTACGCTGCCCATCTTCCTACTGGCCGTACATTGCAAATGTGGTCACAAGGGATATCTATTTTCAACAACAAATTTTAAAGTGACTCTGCCTAAGGAAACTATTACATGAATACCTTCATGGCTTCCTTGATGGTTTCCCTCTGTGAAAAGACTGAGGTGTTATTTTCCTCCTGAAGGGCATTTTCAAGATGACCACTCATGTAAATGTTAAGAAAGAAGGAAAAAATGTTTGTTTCTAATCAGGATTTGTTAGTTCCATGCTAATAAAACCAGGAAAGAAAGAAAGAGAGAGAGAGAGAGACAAAGAGGGAGGGGGTAAGGGAGGAAGGGAGAGGGAGAGGGAGAGGGAGAGGGAGAGGGAGAGGGAGAGGGAGAGGGGAGGGAGAAAGAAAGAAAGAAAGAAAGAGAGAGAGAGAGAGAGAGAGAGAGAGAGAGAGAGAGAGAGAGAGAGAGAGAGAGAGAGAGAGAGAGAGAGAAGGAGGGAGGGGGGAAGGGAGGAAGGGAGAGGGAGAGGGAGAGGGAGAAAGAAAGAAAGAAAGAAAGAAAGAAAGAAAGAGAGGGAGGAGTTGTGTTCAGACCTTGTGGCTCAGTGGGATACTGGAGAAACATCTGCCCTGGGGAAACACTAAATGAGATAAAACGGTGCCTCCTAACTGGAAGGCACCCCCCCCCCCACCAGGGGAGAGTGCCTGAGCCTGAGCAAATCACAGGACTTCTCCTTTCTTCTTTTTCCATATAGTCCCCTTTGATCCACAGACCCTCTGAGGCATCATTACAAAGCTCCAGTTTTTCCAGATCAGACTACCCGCAGGCCCTGGTTCTCTCTGCTTCTCTGCAAGGCAACCTCAGAGAACCAAAGGGTGATCAGATCCCTGCACAGGAGAATGAGCAGTGCCTCTGAAACCACAGAAAGAGGTTCCAGGGTTTGAACAGGGCCTCTGTGCACTGGCTTTAGAGCGGAGGCAGCCATCCTCAGATCTGGATGATACTAGTTTTATGGTTTTGGGTTTTTTTTTAAGATTTGTGTCTATTCATTTGACAGAGAGAGAACACAAGCAGGGGGAGTGGCAGGCAGAGGGAGAGGGAGAAGCAGGGAGCCCAATGCTGGGCTCTATCCCAGGACCCCGGGATCATGACCTGAGCCAAAGGTAGACGCTTAACCAACTGACCCACCCAGGTGCCCCTGATATCTAGTTCTTATAAGCTTTACATGCAACCTTTGCAACTAGCAAGAAAAAAATATAGTTGTGCCATTCTGGATCACATTTGCACTGACTGATCTAATATAACATTAAGGACGTGAACACATTTGAGGACAGAGGACCCACCCAACAACAAATTCAGTAGTTATATAAACTCCTTCTGCCATAGAATTGTGTAGACCTTAAGGGTAGAGAATGTTTCCTACTTGTTTTTTCTTCCTTGACATTCTGTACTCCCTACTATTCCTCCTCCTCTACATATACTGGCCACTGAAAAGTGTTGACCAAAGTTTGCTTGTGAACTCTCGCTCTAGCATTCCATCAGATTGGCCTCCTTTCTCCTGTGCGCCCCCCCCCAAAAGAGGTTCTGATGCCATTGTTTTTGTTTTGTTTTGTTTTCCAGATACAACCACTTCCCAGATCTCCACGACCAGGACAAACCCACACCGAACCACAACAGGACACACCTCCACAACCAGGACAACTCCACACTCAATCTCTACAAGAGAACACATCTCCACAACCACAACAACCCCACACCCAACCCCAATAACACAACACATCTCCACAACCACAACAACCCCACACCCAACCCCAACGACAGGACACTTCTCCACGGCCAGGACAACCCCACACCCGATTCCAAGGACAACCAGCTTGGCCAATAGAACCTTCCTCTGCCCCGTCACAAGTGCCATTCAGCTTCTGCTAGTCTTTCTCACCAGCAAACTCCTCTCCTAGAAGGAAGCTAGGAAAACCATTGCTCCTGCCTCCACTGCATCCTCCTACATTCCGTTCCAAGCCAGTGTTCTGACAGGCATGTGAATGAAGACTTTACATTCTCAAATGTACAACTCTACTGCCACTGCTTTGGACCAAAACAGAGACCTGGTGGTCACTTGGTGGAGGGTAGCTAGTCCACTCACTGGTGGACTTGGGGCACACAGATGTTCAACTGGATCTCCCATGACACAAATTAGGTTTTTTGTTAACTACTTAGACCTGGTCTGGGTGTAACCCAGAATTCTGGCTCGGTTTCACATGCTGACAGCCAATTCCACAGCCAATGTAAACTTTTGTTCACTGCCAAGTGATTCCTCCACACCTAAGTCTCTGTGGGAAAAACCTTTCTTCACTTTCAAGATGACCTCAGATTTCTGACCAAACCCACTCAGGTTACACAGAGCTTCTGTGTCTCATGTCACCCAAAAAGGAAAGGAAAAAGGAATAGCCCTGATGTCACTGGCCATACCAGTAGTATGTGAAGGGCTAGAAAAAAGGAGTGTACCATGTCTGAGCAAACAACCATAGGGAAATATTATGGTACAAAGACATTATTTCCTATGTCATATCAAATAAGCTATAGTTCGAACAAGAATAGTGAATGTGTTAAATTCAAATAAAAGTCTTTAATGAGCGATTACTCTAACTTAAAGTACAACATGCTGCCTAATTTTATTCGTGTATATGAGCATTAACAAATTAATAGAATGGTGGAAGTGTGTATGCTTTCAAAGCCAGATCTAAAGGTAAAATTTTCCCAATTTTACTTCTCTTCAAGTACAAACTAGTCATTTTTCCCCTAATGGTAATTTCCATTAAGAAATGGGCAAAATATTTATGGTATTCATAATACAATGTAAAACCAACAGAAAGTATGGGATTTCCAGTAACACCCTGGTAATAAGCAACGAAGTTTTAATAATTATGCTAAATTCAGGATGCCAATATCCAGTAACTAGCCTTCCTCTGGGACAGTTTCTGTCAATATCTTTCTCTTTCCTGTGAATAGGCCACACTTTTCTACTTGTAGGTCTTTAATATTTGTTGAACACTGGCATGTTGAAGGCTAAAACGTGGCGACTCTGGAAATCAGGCTCTGCCTCCCCTCCCGGGCAGGTTGCTGCTTGTTGAGGGCCGCTGTCCATTTGTTTAGGGACTTTTCCCAACTATTCTATGCAGACCGCATTCCTTGTTGAGTGCGGGTCACTGACAGCTCTTTCCTGATATCTCAGCGGTCAGTCAGCGACCTGATTTCCTTAAATGTCAAAATTTAGTGGCCTCTTTCCTCATTAAGCATTCCTCTAGTATCTGGAAGGTTTTTATTAGATCCTAGAGTGCTGAGAAAGTTCTGACAGTCTTTGCCAGCTTAATGGTTGCTGCGGTGAAGGGACCAATTCCTGGAGCCCCTCATCCTGCCATTTTCTGTGACATGGCTCCATAGCTACTATTAGTACCTGCCAGGCGCTGTGCTAAGTGCTTTAAGTGCATCATCCCATTTAATCATCACAACAACCCTAGGAGATATAGCTATTTTACAGACGTGGACACTCAGGCAGAGAGAGAAAAATCATTTGCCCAGAATCGCTCAGTGAGTAAGTCATGAGGCTGGGTTTCGTCCACTTCAGAGCCTGCACCATTAACCAGGACACCCTAAGGGCCCCTGTATGGCTCCTGCATCCCCCAGCATCCCCCAGGACAACTGGCTCCCCAGGGCTCTATGACAAGGAGAGGGTCTGGGTGTGTCTCACGGGCACAAGAAGGCTGAACAAGCTTCGTATTTATGTCATGGCCCAGCCTGGCCGCATCTCAGCTTCAGTGTGGAAGGTGGGACAATTTTTGAAGCCTCAGCAAAAACATTCTCTCAAGCTGGAAAACTTTTAGACTCAGAGAAACCTGGGGAGCTGAATTCAGACATGTAGCACAGAGGCAGGTAGACAAGGGCACTGGATTCGGAGGCAGGGAGCCTGTTAAATTCCAGTTCTGTATGAAGGAAGAAAGTGAACTTTTGCCTTGATTTCTCATCTGTTCCATACAGGTCTGGCCCAGGTGGCATCTGAGCACTCTTGCTGGTGGGTCTCATTTTTATTTCTCTGTCACATCCACACCTAGTCCTCGGGGTCTAGTCAGAGGTGGTATGCTGGTGTTGCTCTATGCCCTGTCTGATCGGCAGAGGCCACAGGGAGCACCGCGGAAGAATCAGAAGCGAAAGCCAGGCTCAGATACAGAGTGGCATACTCAACAAGGGTTATCTTCCTTGGGCTCTGGAGGCCACACTTCCTCAGGACGCTTCCAGGTTATCTACCATTCATCCATGGTCTCTCGAGCAAGTCCAGTGAGCGGCCAGCAGCAAACAGGTGTGCACGTTCACAGTCTAGGAATAAGCTAATCCTGATCCTCGCTGATGGGAAGGTGACCCACCACAAGGAAGACAAAGGCATTAGGGAGCTTCGAGGAAGCCCTGGGCTGCACCTCATGCACAGAAAAGAGGTGAACAAAAGATGGACTGTTTCCACTCCCACACTCACTTGCCCAAGCTCGTTCTTCCACTTCTATGTTTTCTTGTTTGTGGCTTCGTGTTTTGTGAATTCAGTGCATGCTTATCCTGTGTTAGAAACAGCAACTGCCCACCCGTTTACGCGAAGGGAGTGCTGAGTGAGTAGGAAAGATAACTGCTGTCTTCCAAATCCCATTACCTCAAAGATCTTCACACACCAGAAAGAGTGCCAAGCCTGGTCAATGGTCGCTATCCCACTGACCATTCAGAGCAGGGAAAACATTCAGAACAGGCAGAACATGCAGACATTATCTTATTATCTATCAACCTCCACATTACTTTTGAAAATAAAAGTTGAAAAGTATTAATAATTAAGTAAAAAACTTCATTATTTCTCATGAGAGGTAGTTCAGCAATTGTCTTAAAGCATTAACTCTGAGGCCAGACTGCCTGAGTTCAATCTTGTTTGATTTTACTCCTTATTAGTTGTGGGACCTTGTAGGAGTTACTTATCTTCTGTGTGACTCATTCTTCATCTGTGAAATAGGGAGAAATATAGTAGCTACCCACAGGCTGTTGTGGACATTAAATCAGTTAATATATATAAAGTACTTGGAACAGTACCTGGCACAAAGTACTATATAATTATTTAATGCCTAAAAAAGGCATCACAAATGATATATTGACATACAAGAAAGCCAAGTATTGTACCCATAAAACATGTGCAAATAAAATGGTACTTATAACAAGGACTAAAAGTACTAACTTGTAACTCTTATAAGAAATGGCTAATGTCTGACTTTCCACAGTCTCCTTGTGTGCTGGGTCAGCTCCTTTCTAACAGAGAAACCAGACTGTAGGTGAGGGGTTGAAGCATTCTACATAATAAAGAGTTACGAGAGAGGGTGGAGAAGAGCAAAGCAAAGTCTGGGATGAGTATTGTGGGGGCTGAGACAGAAAGGAGCCTCTGTGGAACGAGCAGAGAGGCCAAGAGACTTCCCAAGAGCCGCTCCCAGTTACAAACTGGTTGTCTCTTAATGAACTTCAAGACACACAAGTGAAAATAAGAATAATTTTACGTCTGATTGTTGGACTGTATTTCTTTGACTGTGGTTCAGGAGTGAAACTGGGACATACGGACTACCCCACCCTGCTTTTATGTAAGTTATGTCCTTGTATATAGATAGAACGAAGTTAAATATATACCTGATAGAAGTGGGAAATAATTTAACATATGCAAAAAACTACACATTTATCTATGCATATGCATATAACCCGTATGTAAAAATAACTTTAGACTCAGATGCTTGAGTCCAACAAACTCAAAAAGCCTTTGGCTAAATGAACAAAATATGCAGACAGCACATTTAAAGAGCTTGGGAAAATTTTTCAATGGTTATTTTAATTGAGTCTGGCTTTTCTTTCCCTCTTTCTTTTAAAGCCAAACAGCGGTACCTGGGTGGCTTAGTCGTTAAGCATCTGCCTTCGGCTCAGGGCTTGATCCCTGAGTCCTGGGATCAAGCCCCACATCAGGCTCCTCTGCTGAGAGCCTGCTTCTTCCTCTCCCACTCCCCCTGCTTGTGTTCCCTCCCTCGCTGGCTGTCTGTCAAATAAATAAATAAAATCTTTAAAAAATAAATAAATAAAATAAATAAAGCGAAACAAACTTAGGTTCAAATCCCAGCTCTTCCGCTTAATGAATGACCTTGAACAAGACCCTTCATCTCCTTAAAGCCCAGATTTCTTACAGTGAACTGGAGCTGACTCCTACCTCAAGGAGCCACAGTGATTGAGATGCTGGACACACACTGGTGAGCATAATGTTAATTCATAATTAGCCAGCCAATGCCAACAACCTTAAGTCAGTTAACTACACAATCTCAAATGAGAGTGAAAAACACTATACCCCACAATCTGGTTAGGTTGCATATTTTTTTTCCTTTTCTAAATACAGTTTTCTCCTTCAAGAATGGAGCCTCAACTCCTCCCCCCCCCAATACTTTGGGAATTACTGAAAGTTATTATGGCCCTTATTTGCTGAAAAACATGTAATTGCCTCAGCATTGCCACAGATCTATTCAGTTCATGCTCTACAAAAAACCCTGCTCTTAGGGGCCAAACAGATGGAATGATAAAAGGCTTTCTTTGCAATACCAGCTGAAGCTCTCTCTCTGCCTGGGGCAACCCTCCTCTCCACAAGCTGGGACAGTAACTACCCACCAATCTCAATTGTTCATCCTGCTATAAAGGGAGTACCTTGTCGGTGAACACCTGTGTAAGGGCGGCTACCAAATGATGGTGTGGCCATGAGGAAAGCAATTTCCTAAAAGATCCTTGATTCAGAATCCTTGATTCTGATTTGTCTTTAAAGTAGTAGTTGAGGACTAAAACAAATTTTATCCATAAATAGGAACGGAAAATTTCCAGGAAGATAAAATTAGCCACATAACCAGACTTGGAGAAGTACTTAGGGGATTTCATTTTGTGGTGTTTCTTCTCTAAGTGGAAACACAAAGAATATAATACCTATGTGAAGTACACTCGAAAATTTTGGTATTAAATCTCAAAATGTTTACCAAACCAAGTTCAACCAGTTCTTTAGAGATGGCAGGCACTGTCGCTCACTCAGTAAGTACTCAGCACCTGCTGGGTGGTGGGCCCCAGGCTGGGTCCTGGTGAAGGAAGAGTACTAAGACAACACAGGGCTCTGGCCCCCATGACGCTGACATCCCTGTGATCGGGAAAGACAGTCAACTAGTAAGCAAATAAATGAGACAAAAGGAAATGCAGAAAAAATTTTGAGACTGCAAGAAAGGGGAGTATATAGGTATCATAATGGAAAATAACAAGATTTCTACCTACACAGGTGACCAAGGAAGGCTTCTGCAAGTGGGGGACATTAGGCTAGGATCTGAAGAATGACTGGTTTTATGAAGAGGTGGGAGGTGGGGGTAAGCGGCAGCATTCTAGGCATAAAGGCAGGAAATACAAAGATCTTGAGGCAGGAATGAAACTGGTGTGCTTTAGGACTTGAGAAAAGGCCAGTGTGACCAGCTTCTCAGCTGGACACTGGGGAGAGGAGGTGGCTGGGTCATATGGAGCACAAAGTTTGGGTTCTATTTTAAAATCAAGAGGAAGCTTTCCAGGGGTAACAGAAGAGAAGAGAGAACTAAAGAAGTATGAAGAGAAACAAAGTGCAGGCAGGAGACCAGAGGCCATGTCAATAATTCAGGCAAGAAATGGTGGTACTTTGGCCTGGGGCAGTGGCCCTGGAAATGGAGAGAGAGACAAAAATCACATATATTTTAGACGTGAAACTGGTAGAACTTTCTGATAGATTAGAAGTGATAGGAATCCAGGACAAGTCCCAGATTTCTGACTTGAAAAAAATGAATGGATAGTGGCAGCATTTTCAGGGAAGACTGATAGGAGAATAAAGTATGAAGGGGAAACTGGTAATTAGCTTCTGGAAATGTTAACTTCGAGATGCCCGTGTGACACCTTGCTACCCATCTATGCTTCTCTCTGCAAGCAAATTAAACCCTTAAGAGGTGAAGGACACTAGCCCTTCAATTTCTTCAGGTTGTCATCAGCCAGTGCTCGTATTTATTAAGTTATTTGTGAAAAGTGAAAAAGGTTTTTAAAGTGAGTTCATACTTATACTAAATTGGGAATTTTCACTAATAAACTGGCTGCCTGAAGGTGAACTTGGGCTGACATACTGAGGACTTGTTTCTTGGGCATCTTAAGATTACAAGCCTGGGACGTCGTTTCTTTAACCAACAAGGAAGGAAGGGAGGAAGGAAGGGAAGGAGGAAGATGGAAAAGGTCAGTGCTTTAATTCTTTTTTTTTTTTAATGATTAATACTCCTGTCTCGATGGTGACAGAGTGCCAGTGGGACTGGGTGGATGGATTCTGAAGGAAGCAAACCGACTGATGAGCTACTTAAAAGCCTAACTGCTGCTCTGAAAATCCTTCCAGTGCACAAACCACCCTCCCGGACTTTTCTTTTGTGGTGATAGCAGTTCTCTCTGCAGCTATGTGGAGAGAGTGTTTATCTGGGACTGATTCCAAGTGTCTTGCAACAGAATCTTGCTATAAAGTTAAATTGTGTGAAACTAACAATGATTTTTCTATGTGCAGGGGAGGCTAGAAATATCCCAGACAAAACAAAAGCGAAATGAGCACAATCTGTTTCTCATCTTTAAAATAATTCTATTTCCAGGAGGAATGTAAAAGTTTTCAGTTTAAAAAAAAAAACAACAATGGACATTCACCATAGATCTAGGCTATGAGTGGCTGCATATACACAATTGATCATATTCTGGCCATTTTTATAACCCACTGGTAATGGCTACATCAATTCAGGCTACATAAATGACAGCTGAGTTCTGGTCATTCTGTTCACAACAATATGGTCAATATAATTTTTCTCAACTTTTTTTTTTTTTAAGATTTTATTTATTTATTTGACAGAGACAGCCAGCGAGAGAGGGAACACAAGCAGGGGGAGTGGGAGAGGAAGAAGCAGGCTCCTAGCAGAAGAGCCTGATGTGGGGCTCGATCCCAGAACGCTGGGATCACGCTCTGAGCCAAAGGCAGACGCTTAACAACTGCGCCACCCAGGTGCCCCCTCAACTTCTTACCTTAGAGTTGGTTTTGATTTCAAGAATCATGCTTTAAAGATCTGTGTATGTCTACCCACAAAACCCACCACGCCCATTGGAAACAACCACTGCTGCTTGAATACTTCACTCCTGCAAAAGGAAATGTGTTTTGTTTTGTTTTTTTTTTTAAAGATTTTATTTATTTATTCGACAGAGATAGAGACAGCCAGCGAGAGAGGGAACACAAGCAGGGGGAGTGAGAGAGGAAGAAGCAGGCTCATAGCAGAGGAGCCTGATGTGGGGCTCGATCCCAGAACGCTGGGATCACGCCCTGAGCCGAAGGCAGATGCTTAACCGCTGTGCCACCCAGGTGCCCCGGAAATGTGTTTTATTCCAGGCATCAAAAAGGGCATGACAGGCCTCCCTTCCCCCCACTGACCTCCCCAGCCTCTTCTCCTGCTGTTCTCCTCGTCACACTTTGCACACTAGAATATATGTGCAATCCTCTCCCTCAAGTGTGGGTGGTTTTGGTGACTTGCTTCTAAGGAACAAAATCTAGAAATGTGATTAGGTCACAAGACTGTGACCTCCACCGGGCTGGGGCATGTGCTCACTCGCTGGCACTCCCTCTCTCTGCCCTCTCGCCTACTCATGCTGAGGAAGCAAGCTGCCCTGTCATAAGCTGCTCTACACAGGGGTCCCCATGGCAAAGAAAGGAAGGGAGAAACTGAGGACTCAGACCAACAACCCCGTGAGGAGCTGAATCCTGCCAACAAACCCGCGAGTGAGCCAGAAGCTGACCCTTCCTAATCCAGCCTTGAGATGACTGCAATCCGTCAGTGACCCTGGGCCAGAGGTCCCAGAGGGGGCACATCCAGACTTCTGGCACATTGAAACTGTGACAATAATGATAAATGTGCAGTTTTGAGCCACTGTTTTGGGGTAGAAAATACTGAGCAAAATGCCTGAGGCCACAGTAGGCACCACACTGTGTTAGCTCTGCTCTCCTTCCCTGCCACTCCATTGCCCCTGCTCCGCCAGCTACTGGCCACCATCACCTCATGTCTGGATCCCCACAATGGCTTTCCAACTGGTTTCCTTACTTTCCTGTGTCTGGCTGGTGATCCTCCTTAAAAAGCAAACAGAAAAACTCCAACAGCTCCCTATTCCTCAAAGGATAAAAACCAAACTGATATTCCAGGCCCCCAGGCTGTCCCCATCCTGTTATTTCCAAGCTAGCTCCCCATTCGACACTCACATCTCATCACCCTTCTATTACAATTAATCTATTCACTCTATTCCAAATACACTTGGTCCATTCCCACCAGCATCCTCACTAATGGAAGTGTACCTATTCAGTACATATTCCCTCCTTTCTCCTGAATTCCAAAGGCCACCCTCCCTACCCCATCACTTTAAGGACCATTCACGACTAACCTCCTCTACTAAGCTTTTCCAAACCTTACCACCCCATGATAATCTTCTTCCTTGTCTAATTTAATATGTACTCCTTTGGTATTTAACATCACAGAGATGGGGTGCCTGGGTGGCTCAGTTGGTTAAGCGTCTGCCTTCGGCTCAGGTCAGGCTCAGGTCATGATCCCAGGGTCCTGGGATTGAGCCCTGGATCCTGAGCAGGGAGCCTGCTTCTCCCTCTGCCTGCCGCTCCCCCTGCTTATGTGTGCACTCTGTCAAAAATATAAATAAAATCTTTTAAAAAATAATAAAATAAATATAATAAAATCACAGAGATATAAAATCTGAAAATAGGCAGAAACAACTTTAGAAAGCATCAGGTCCAAGCATTCATTTTATGGGTAAAGAAACTGAGGCTCTAAGAGGAGAGGGACACACCTGAATAATAACAGCTGGAGGACCGAATTCAAGCCTCGAAACTCTCACAGTATTTGATTCTAGAAACATTTACCAAGTGCCCATTAATGTATAGGGCACTACAAAATTTCAACAATTTCTACCAATATGCCATTCATATATTTAATCAACAAAAAAATTACTGAGTGCTATTTACCAGATACTCTGATTAGAATAAAGACTTTGCCCACAAGGAATTCAGGGTAGTAAGAACACAAAAAGGTAAAGCAACAATTACAATACAGCTCAATAGGGTCTCTGACAACAGGTTCTAGAAAGACAAGAAAATCACCTACCTACTATCTTTGGTCCTCCCCTCCTTTACTCACCCATTCAGTCTGATAGACAGACTTCATACTTTTCTAAGGAGAGCAAGTAAAAAAAAAAATGTTTTCTCAAAGCAACTCAAGAACAGCAAATACATGAAGTACCCATGCTACTATGAAAAATAACACTTTTCTAATGTGATATCAGATCTACAAAATTATCTATTTAAAAAAATCCTCAAATATACATAATCTCATTACCCTTTTTCTAGAGTCTGTGTTTAGGAGTCAGACAGACCCTGAGGGTCAAACACTCAGTTTACTATTTATCTGCTGAGTGATCTTAGGCAAGCGGCTTCAACTCACTGAATTTTAATTTTCTCATCTGTAAAATGGGAATAATACCCACCTTGCATGGTATCTGTGGGAATTAGAAATCCTGTCTTTCAAGTAATCAATACAGTATATACATGCATACATTATAAAAATAGTGTTTGATAACAAGAACACATTCAAATTTAATTAAGTGGGCACTGCATTATTATCAAAATTTATCATAAAATTCCTGTAGTTACTAACTCTACAAAATAAAAGCATACTCCTTTGAGAATTTTTCCAGTACAGTAATCACTGCATAGTCTTTTTACTATTTTCAGGCAGCGACACTCTGAGAATCCATTGCGTAGTAGCTGCTATGTGGAAAGAAAAATAAAACCCCGAGTTTAAGAAGTTTAGGATACAAATGAGACACAAGAGAGAACAGTTCTTTGTGCAAAGCAAGCAAATACATTCTTGCAGATTTAGTCATGAAGAAAAGATACCAGATGCCAAGAATACAGTTCAACTTAAGCAGGTATAAGTTTAATGATCAGAACAAAATGGAATTGATTAGGAAAAACTGTATGTAAGAGACATGTTGCAGTATAATATATTCCTTTTCATGTTAATTTAAGAGAATTTAATATATGTGATTATTCTTCAGTTTTCTGAATTAAAATTGTTCAGGTGGCCATAAGGTCCAGAAACATGGACAAATACACATAATAAATAGTTTAATGATACCCCAATAAACGTTCCAGGAACGTGCTGTTCCTCACTAGCAACTCATAGCTCAACAAGACATGCAAAACTGCACTGAACAACTGCACTAAAGCGGTGTTCTCTTCACTCCTTGTACGTCTACCTACAACTTGGGTGTCTCACTTTCACTGAATAAAGTTGCGCCCCTACATACCCGAGAAGTAATCAAGGAAGAAGTGTATGTTGTTGGTTTCTGGACTCTGTGGTCACCTGTATTTTTTTTTTAAGCTTTACCTACTATAAGTCTTATAAACATTTTTGCCATTCATATTATACCAAGAAAAAAATGAATACTAAAAATGAGATAACGGAAAAACAAAAATCGATTTATTTTGCTTTTAAATTCCACACCATAACATTTTACTGAAAATGAAGTGATTTGTAATCTATAAATAAAAGACTCTCTAAATGATACTGAGGATGTTTTACAAATCTGGTTTTAAGATAGATTTGAATTCACAACAGGTCTTACACACAACAATTTCAATCCGTCGGGCACTCCGGAACATAATGTGGAGGCATAACAGGTATGTGATGACTTCTTAATAGTCCAAGGGGATAAGGACCTTTTTTAAATATGAGAAGAAATTAGTATTTCTACAGTATTAACCCCTAAAAGCTATTCTCCTTTATAGACAACAATATTATTGTCAGTTTCATATACTTTTACTTTATAAAGAACTCCCAGAGGAAGAAATTTCTGGAGGTTTTCCCAGATATATATAGCCACATTTTCTGTCGTGCTGTAGGAAAAAAAGGAAAGAAGATCAAAGGCAAATAAACAAAATTCCATTTTGGATATTTATAAAGAACAGAAATTCTAGATTTAAAAGATAATGTTTAAAACTTCAGAAATCATGCATCGGTCAGATAAAATGTTGACAGCAATTCTTGTTTACTATCTACATAAGGTAAGATGGTCACACTCACCTTACAACATCTGCAAAGTATGGCACATCCAGATCCAGATTCTTATGATCAAGGGGCTTCATAATTGCTTCCTATAGATAAAACAAAGGAAAAACACCACTCGTTCTCTTTAGGATTCAAAGTCCAAAGTGTTCTATCTTTGCCTCTAAACCTTACCTTATCAGACAGCTACTAACTCAGTACCTGTAAGTACTCCATCCGTGTCTCAGAAAGCAATGCTTAAAGTTGAAAAATAAAGCAAGGCCAAGATCTCCATAATGACTGGTTCTCCTCATTACTAAATGCAAGGGGGTAAGAAACCAAAAAGTACAGGAGAATTCACCGGAGCTTTCTTATAACCAGCCACTGCAGTTCAGAACTGAGTTTAACACTTCTTGAATTCTGTCCAAAAACTTACCAAAATATTATTTACCAAAAATACCTCTCCATACATTCTTCGCTTCAGCCCAATGCCACAATGTCATTAGGACAAGGATCCAGTGAGTACTACATTTTACAAAGCAGACTAAGAGTGAAACTATGTAGTAGTTCTAAATTTCTGCTATGAGGAGTAATTTAAGAATGATCTTGGACTCTTAGGAGAAAAAACATAAATATGTGAAGACCCTTCCTTCCTACTACGTGTATATATTAACATAATGTTTTCCCTTGTCAGTGGCAAGAACAGTAATTGCCTTATTCTTTCTCACTTTTTACTTTTAGCTATTGTACAAAATCTAAGCATTTGGGAAACAATTTAATTTCCCAATGGTATGGTTCTCAGAAGGGCACATTAATAATAATAGAAATCATTTTTTGAACAAAACCAGAACCATATAAAAAGAATGAAGCCTCAAACCAAATAGCCTTTAAAACAGACCAAATGAAGGGCAGTTCCAACATGGATATCAAGAAAATACCTGTTTTCTCTTCAATTCCAGTTCAGGTCCCAACTTTTCTTTTGAAGCTTCTTCCACAGGCCCCTTCTGACTTTACTCTACAAGCCGCGATGAGCCACTGTTACTGATGGGACTGCATGGTGTCCCTCAGGCACAAAAAGCGGGGAAGAGTTCT
The DNA here is from genome assembly GCF_017311325.1 of Ursus maritimus. NCBI lineage: Eukaryota > Metazoa > Chordata > Mammalia > Carnivora > Ursidae > Ursus > Ursus maritimus. Next base: position 54,757,761 of record NW_024424008.1, read on the forward strand.
CTACAGAGAACCTCTGCTCTAGCACACGGTCATATGCATGCATGGGACGCCTCATATTTCCTAGACTGCTGTCTTATACAGACTGTGTGTATACATATTTTATGTCCCCAATAAATGCACAAATTCTGCCTTTATAGCTTTCCTAAAGTACTTGAAACACACTGCTGTCTGTTCATTCACTGATTATTCTTTTTTTTTTTTTTAAGATTTATTTACTTATGAGAGAGAGCGCGTGCACATGCGAGCAGGAGGAGAGGCAGAGGAAGAGAGAATCCTGAAGCAGACTCCCCACTGAGAGCACAGTCCGATCTGGGGCCCATCCCAGGACCCCGAGACCATGACCTGAGCTGAAAACAAGAGCCGGTTCCCCAACCGACTGAGCAACCCAGGCGCCCCTCTTATTCATTTATTCAACTGAAATTTACTGAGCACCTGTTATTGTTTGCCTCCTAAAAAAGTAACATGAGCATTCTGTGGGTAAGGGCTACGTCACACTCATCTGTGTACTCCTGGTACTTAGCTCAAAGGCTGATGCAGAGCGGGGCGAACCTGCCGAATGTATGGATGATAAGTACCATGGAAGCAGTAATGATCATTAATAGCATTTTTATGAGACAAATGTCAGATTCTACAACAAGAGTAAGCAGCAGAGGGGGCACCTGGGTGGCTCAGTCGGTTAAGCATCTGCCATCAGCTCAGGTCATGATCCTAGGGTTCTGAGATCAAGCCCCACATCGGGCTCCCTGCTCAGCAGGGGAGTCTGCTTCTCCCTCTGCCTCTGCTGCTCCCCCTGCTTGTGTGCTCTCTGTTAAATAGGATAAATAAAATCTTAAAAAAAAAAAGAGTAAGGAGCAGAGTTTAAGTGAAGAACTGAACAAACAGGTAAAATGATGGAATAATAAGAATAAAGCTGGATAGAAGGAAGTCGACTCCCAACTTTGTAAAAGACTAACCGTACAACCTAAGGCAAGTCAGTGAACTGTTCGGTCTCTCTCAATCTTAATCTATGGAATGAAGAAGTTGGTTTAGATAATCTCTAGGGTCTCTGACAATGCAGGATTTCTATAATGATACAGTCAGCCAGTCCCTGATTGAACTCCTTCTTCTGTGTTATCCCTATGGCAAAGTGCCTCAGTGAGTTTCTGATAAAACTAGAGTGAATAACGCAGGGTAGTGTTAAAATCTATGATTGAAGGCATAAGGAAAATCCAGAGAAGGAAAAGAAAGCTTCAAGGAGAAAGCTGTGTCTCGAAAGAAAGGCAGAATCTGTTAAATGGAGGAAATCAGGATTCACCAGCAAGAAATACAAGATAAGCCTATTACTGTTATTCTCATTATTGCAATACAACTGTGACTTATTTCCTTTAAATCACCCAAACACCTCTAGAAAAACATGAGAATAGTTCCTCCAACTACTTCCCTCCTCCCACTCCCAATTCCACTCCCAAGGTCATGGAACATCTGGAGATACTTGACTGGGGAAGTAATAAAGGGGCCATCAAATATTCTTAGAGGACAGTACTTAATAAGCACCCAACATGACATTACCTCCATATACTCTTTGAGGTCGGTCAAATTCATAACCATTCCTGTAACAGGATCAATCTAAAGAATAAACAAAGGTGAATGTTACTATAATACACCCTTCATATTTAAACCTCTATTAAATTATTAAAGGCTGTACAATGCGCAGAAATTGTGCCCACATCTGCCTTCATCCCCAGGACACTCATCGATCTCAGTATGAAAAAACCAGGTGCTCCAGGAACCCCTTTCATGGTACTGCTCTTCTACCTGTCCACATAGAGCAGATTAAAGATAACCCTTTGGGAGAGGAAAGGCCTGTAATGGCAGCAGCTCACCATACACAAAGGACAACAATGAAGTAATTTTGATTTGAACAGAATTTTTCAACACAGAATCCATCATGTTGGCTGAGAGGGCCCAGCAATCTGCACAAATCACACAGATATTTTCAGCACGTACCTCTCCATGAACCGTCACCACAACTATGGGAAAGAAAACAGAATACCAAAAAACCACATGACTTTCAACAGATAACACCCAAGCACAAGTTAACAACATAAATTAAGTATTAGATCTCTGCCCTGCAAAGCTCTATTTATATTTTCCTTCAAACATCTGTTCTTTCAGTTAAGATCTTTTTATCAACCAAAGCAAGACTCAGCCAAGACAGAGAAGCTCAGCAGGAGCTTTGGCTAAGCAGAGGAGCCCAATCGAAGCCAGAAAGGGTGTGTATTCAGCTTATGATGTTGATTCACTAGGTAGGATTGAGACGCTGCTCAATCACTGCCTGCAAGAGGAGAAAATGTACAGGAAGACATCCAGCTACACACCAAGCTGGCTCAACGCTGGGCAGCACCTTTCTCAGCAAGCAAAACCACTACTGGGCCTAAAACTCTGATCCCTTCACTCACACGAACATATACAGTTCATGGTAATCCTTTGTAAGTTAACGAAGTGCTTGTACGAGGCATTTGAAAAATGATGATCAGGGTGTTTTACAAATTAGTGACTTATATATATATATATATATTTTTTTAGCTCCATACAAATACCAATAGGTATTATGTGATAAGTAAGCAAACTAAAAATGACAAATATCATAGATCAAGTAAGGCAGTAACTAAACTAGAAATTCTAATCTTCTGACACCTTTTGAATCTTTTTACTCTACCAAACTACACACTGTTGATACTCTACGGCTGTTTTTTGAGATACCATATTTATCTCAAAGAATCAAGTCTCCTGCACTCACATAAATTATTCTCTTGGAACACTGTAGGCAGTTTTAGACTCAACCTATTTTCCTGCCACACAGCATATTCCTAGCCACTATCTCCCTTTTGTCAGTCATTATTTATTCAAAGAATACAATCTAATGTTTTTAATACAATCTAATTTTAACATTAGCCTCAGCAATACCTAATTAGAAGGAAGCCGGTGCCAAAAGAATCTCATTATGCACATTAACGCTAAGGGGAAAAAATTGTTTAAACCATTCATTATCTCTAACAGAACAGATACTTGCAAGGTAAAATTTAAGACACATCCAACCAAGGCAACGGATTTTTTTTTTTCATTCTGAACTTCCATGTAACTTCTCATTCAAGGTTCAATATGCTTTGTCCATAAAGTTTCTTACTCGTTAAGACTAATATTTGCTGATCACCTTTTCATCCTTATTGAAAGGGCTAAAATTTCATCAGTTTTTCTCTCACCTTTATAATTGTGCCCATGGCCATTTGGATTGTTGCATTTCCCAAACAGTTTCAAGTTTTCTTCATTACTCAGAGATTTGCTGACAAAAAAAAAAAAAGAAAAGAAAAATTAATATGACACAAGTTCAGACGCCTTCTCTGCCCCCTACATTTATTATTTGTTCTAGCCTTTGAAAAGCTTCACAATTTATTATTACCTTAGCTCACCAAATAGAGTCATAAATCAACTTGATTTCATTATTCCACTTTCTGTCAGGAACCAGTGTATGGCCCCTAATTAGGCTACTGTAATGTATAAATGAGAGTAAACAAAGTCCACACCCTTGCTCCGGCTCCGCAGCAAGATTCCAAATGATCTGCTCAAGGCCCTTCTTTTTTTGAACTCAACAAACATTTACTGGGTACCCATTACATAGTAGGCATGGACTGAATGAACCAAGGACATACAATGATAAAAGAAGATGCTTCTCTTCAAGTGGCTTAAAATCTCATTTCTCCTGAAAAATAATTACATGACCTACTACCTCTCCTCTTTAACAATCTTGCATTGTTATGCCTGAACTACTGCCCACTGACGACTTCACCAATCCATACAGCAGTATTCAAATTAGGTAAAATTTAAAAGTACAATACTCAGCTGTAGTTCTGTGCAGAAAATAACTTTCTTAATGAATTTTTATGTCTGTACCTGTCCAACCAACTATGCATCTTCAATGAGGCCTTCTATGTGTGAACGTCCTATTACACCACCCCTTCCTTTTTGAGTTTCTCTTTCTTTTCCACCACTTTCTCCTGCGCATCCACTTACATTTAGAATACTACGGTTCACAAAGCTTTGGCACAAAATTATCTCACTGCACCCTCCACAAAATTGGCCAGATTGAGCACTCCGCACAGAAGGCGGGGACAGGTGCGCATTGATCCCTCCTGCATCCCTGTCACCTAGCACAAGACCTGACACGCTCCTCACAAATATCTGCCCAGTGAATGAAATGGATGACGCTTGTTAGAAATTATTATCCTCATTCTACAGACAGGGAAACGTATGTTGAGAGCGGAGCTTGCTAACAAGAGGCAAACTCTCCTCAACATCAACTCTTCAGTGCAGTCAAGCAGTCTGAATGCTACGGGTGCAAATCCAGACTGTGCTCCTTGTTCTCAGGGCTGCCTTGGAAAGGGAACGCCTGGCTTCATGACACCTGTGGTAAAAAGGGCATAAACCTGGGTTGCTGTAGTGGTACTGGAGACGGCGGCTAGCGCTCCTGGCACCTCACAGCAGCTCGCATTTGCCCAGTGTTCACCACATGTCTGGAACTGGGTCACCCGGGCCAGGCGAACTGCTCTGGGCGCCACTGCACCCCTTCCCGCTCCACTAGCTAACGTGAGCGACCCGAAGCTGCTCCAGGGCACCGGGCGGAAGGGGAGGGGCGGGGGCCTTCGGGTTCTGCACACAGGGCCGTGCCTCCGCGGTTGGCTCGGTTTACCACCGCGCCCCAGGGCCTTCGCTGGTCGACTCCAGCTGTCACCTTCACCGTGGCGCCAGGGCAGCCGGGGGCGCGCGTCTGTTCTCACACCTGCGCTCCCACACGCGGACCCCGCCCCCCACCGTGGGCACTGTGGGCGCCCCCCACCTGTGCAGTCGGTGGGTCGCGCTGAAGGAGACGAGGCGGGACACTCGCGCCCGCGGGCAACAGCCCTCGCCGGCGCCCGCCACGCTCATCGCCTTGCCTCCGCCCTCGCCTAGCGGTGGTGCGGAGCCGCAGCACTTCCCGCGGCTGCGCAGTGCGGCGGACGCCCTGGGACGCGCTCTCCGCTCTGCACTGTGACTGGCTCCCTCTGCTGGTCCGGAGGCAGTAAAGCGTCCTGTACTGTGAGTCTCTTGGATAGCCGGAGTTGGAATAAGCTAAGCAAAAGTCCCGGAGGTCGGTCGGAAAAGATAGGTAGGATCTTAGTGCCTTTCATCATACTGACTGTTCAGCCTTAGGCCAAGTAGAGCCGTTAGGGTCAGCCTGGGCACACTTTGGGTACTGGAGGGACCTCTTGACATGCTCCTGCCACTCCTTTACAGAAAGCCCTAGTTAAAATAACCTCCACTGGCTGGTTACTCCGAGATGAGTCCCAGGGCCAACCTACCTATAGCATAAAGGGAGCGGGAATTTCAGGGCACGTGTGGGAGCACTTGACTTTCGGAAATCATACTACCTTTGGACTGTGTAAAGATTCTTCTTACTAAGGGAAATTCTCAAGCTTTCCTTATTATACACACACATGAAGTCATTTATCAGTGTGAACACAGGCAGTCGTGAACACACACACATTAGCGTTTCTCTGTCCTATGTTGACACCTGCGGAGTGAGCGGATCTTGTTTCCTCAGGCCTACTTATAAGGAGTATCCACACTACTTGCAGTTCCCAGTATTATGTCACCTCTTTTCTTCATTCATTACCTATCTACTTACTGAAGAGCTAGCCATGAGACTGGCAGTGTTCCAGGCACTGGGAAGGATAGATTAAATCATGAGTGTGGCAGGCATAGGGGCCCCAAATGGTGATTTCTCTCATATGTCTCCTGTCTCTGGCTACATACTCTGTTCTGCATGAAATTATGGTCATGTAGCAAACATTCTTAACACATTCTCAAATGTTTTTATTCTCTCCCCCGTTGGGTTGTAAAGAACGTCAAAGAAGGATAAACTACGGAGACATCTGAGATAGACACTATCTAGTTCAGTCCTCTCACAGATAGGAAAACATGGGCACAGATAAGTGAATTACTCACCCAAGATCACTTACAATAAAACAGTATTTCCTGGGCATTGACCACATCGGGGAGAAAACACTTGACTCATTCCAAATGAAGTCTTAAGAATCAAAATACAAACCGAAGGAATTTCTGAGAAATTGCTATAGTTGCTTTAGTACAATATGGCATTACATTTGCAGAGCTCTTTCTTAAATGTTTTTATTAAGGGTACTCACCAAATTTACCCTCAGTGATTCTGTTATGGATTCAACCATGTCCCCCCAAAATTCATGTGTTGAGCCCCCAGTACCTCAAAATATGACTTTACTTGGAATAGGGTCTTTGCAGATGTAATTAGTTAAGAGAAGGTCACAAGGGGGAAGCCCTAGTCCCTTTCCCCCTTCCTTATGTACCACATACTCCCTTTCCTTGAGTCTCTGGATGCTGCTGAGTGATGAGTTGGGCTTAGGGAGAGGAAGATGCCCTACCTAGGTTTTGAAACTTGGTCATATGCTCACTCAATTTTACCAGAACTCTCTGCACTGGATTACCAGGCATAGGCATATTACAAAATGTCATTGATCCTTTTTTGTCTTCTCCTTCAAGAACCTCACAGATAGAAGAGCCACAGCAGAATTTGGGCATCCTTGGGTGAAAATCTTATGATTGTACCGCTAACCTTTATATGTTTGAACTTCACTCCCTGTGATTAGGACGCAATTTATAGAGGAAAGACATTATCAGCTCTGCATACTTCACAGAAGTCAGCTAGAATCTCCTCCACCCTTTAGATTCAGATAAGATCTAAAACAATCTTCCATGCCTTGGGGGGGGGTAGTACGATGCCTTTTGAGGACCTCTGTGACATATATATACCTTCTCTTACAATGACTTCAGCCTCGAAGCTCCCACATCTGCTGTATTAGCTGTACTTAAGCATCTTCTCGTCATTCTGGTACCTGCTGCTTTTGTTCTGTGTTTCATCAAGCCAGACACAAAACTTAGAACTTTCACTTTATTGCCACGATGTAAACCATTACCTGTGGCATTTTTGTACCTGTGGGAACACTTCACTGAAAAGGACAGGGTTTATGATGTCTGTAATAACTCCTGAGGATAACTGGGAAGCAACTGGCTATGCTGGTCCAGGGTCATGCATGAGCCTGACCGTGAGTTCACAGTTGCCCCAAACTACACATCTAGGAGGCTTCCCCAGCAACATTCAACATGCAGAAGGAGCAACGACAGTTTAACTGGCCCCAGGCTGAGTCAAGTGGAGGGAGGAAGTATAAATGAAGGAAAAGGGAACAAAAGATCGTGAAGGTGTTGGCAAGAGTATGGTTTAAGTGACAGACGGCAGACAGATTTGGGCTGTTGGTAAAACTGGGGGTGTGGGAGGGTGGTTAGAAATGTGGAGATTATATGGCCTCTAGTGCCACCTGTTGCTCAATTGAATGAAGAACCACTGGCTTCTCATCAATTTCTGGAGAACTATACACCTGGAGATTAGAAGAAATGCCTGATTTTAGTGATGTCCCTCAAAACAACACCTTCCCAAGGCTGAGTTGGGGGTGAGGCAGAAGATGGCAGTCGGTGGTTCAACCGCTGTGGTGTCTGTGAACTGTGGAGGAACTGTTTGGAAGAAAGCCTCTAAGCATGACGTAGTTGGCTTCCTGTCTTCTGCGAGTCCTGGAACCCGTGCTAACAGGCAGGCCGTGACAGAAAAAACGAGGTGCTTTTTAGAGCTATATTCATGTTTTACTATCTATGATTATTTGTATTTTTTCTCTCAAGTGTGAGGACATTTGTCACCCACCCTATCTGGGTGGTAATGATGCAGCTGTTTTTCTTTCATGTGTTTTTATTATCTAGATAGAGATCTATCTAGTAAATACAAATTTAAAACTCTCTTCAAAAGGTTGTATCAACAGTTGCTTTATGTTTTTAAGAAAAAGCTCTAAGAAATTATAAAACCATTATTATCTCCAAGAATTCCATTTATAATAGAAATTTTAAAACCAGGTGTCTACGGTTTGGGAGGGAAGGTGCTCTTTTTGTTCTCCCTTTTGTAAAGAGCACGTTCATTTTAAAGCTAGTTTCCAGGCATTTCGAGTTGCTCCATCAGATGGTTACAAAGGTACCATGGAACCCATAAGGCATTTGCACAGGCACTTCTGCTCGGCCCAGTTCTTCAAAGTTCTTGGCATCCAAGACTAGGAGAAAATTTTTTTCATTCTGGAACAGAAAGACAATACCGAAAATTCTTTTGATCATGTCTTATGCATCTTCCTATCTATCCTCAGCACCTAGCACAGTGCCTTGACTATCCATCCGTTCACTAAATGTTTGCTGAATGGCTAAATGAGCCTGAGAAGGACATTATGGCTGAAGAAGTTCATACCTAGAGTGAAGAAATTAAGTTGTTTATATCAATTACTTTCAGAGACTCTCTTGGAGTTTAGAGATCTTGTTACCTGCCCCTTTTCAGTCTCCTAAGAGACATAGAAATTTTTTTCTTCCAAATTAGAAATGCTTTTATTTTGTGTTACTTTGGAGCTGTACAAAGGGTAGCATTACAAGGCAGATTGATATTTGCCCTGGTGTAATTACAGGAGTGGCAAGTACATGGTATGAGGACAAAGTCCTCCTAAGCCTACAGCAGATATTAGTAATCGATCGCAGCACTTTTCTCACCAAACCCTTAAAAAGCCTCAGAGGGGAGCCTGGGTGGCACAGCGGTTAGGCGTCTGCCTTCGGCTCAGGGTGTGATCCTGGTGTTATGGAATCGAGCCCCACATCGGGCTCCTCCGCTATGAGCCTGCTTCTTCCTCTCCCACTCCCCCTGCTTGTGTTCCCTCTCTCGCTGGCTGTCTCTATCTCTGTTGAATAAATAAATTAAAAAAATCTTAAAAAAAAAAAAAAAGCCTCAGAATCCTACACCAGGCAGCCGCTAATAACTGGTCAAAGCTGGTACTCAACCTGTTTGCCACAAGACTGCCTTAGACAAGAAGTTAAGATATCAACATGATTGAGATACTAGGGCCTCACCACATTAGACTTTTGGGACACTCGGATGAAAATGCAGCAGAGATGGTGGCATGAACGTTAGATTAGACGTCAGAAGACTGAGATTTAAACACGGGCTTTACTGCTATGAGATCTGACACAAGCTCTCTCAACTTCCGTAAAAATTCCAGTGCATAAAATGGTATCCAACAAAGCTGTTCTGATTAGTAAATAAGGTGACATGTGTGAAAGTCGTTTGTACATGAATTCCTATGCAAATGTAAATTATGAGGCTGATTCTATAAATAGACCGTTAAAATAATAAGGCATGGATTACGATAAAAGGGTATGTACATATGAGGAGAGGAATAAAAGGGAGAAAGTGCTGTTTCGGAATCAAAAACTATTGACAGCATCACTGAATAGAACCCCCAAAAGGCTCACTGCTACTTCTCTTTTTGACTAGTGATGAGGAGATACATCTACCTGGTCGGGGGTGATCACCACAGAGAGAATAACCCCACCATCTTCTTCACTGGTTCCTGGTGCTGGAACAAACACCGGTTCCGAGGGGTAAAAGCCATCTTCTCTCCAAATCTAGAAGTCCCCCAAAAAAGTATTGATAGAAGGCTAGTTATGAGCAGGAAGCTTTCCATAGCTTTTGTCACTCCTAGCATGAATTTGGCTGTCAGTACAATATTCCAACAGTAAAAGAATCAGGCTCACTGAGCTGAATAAAGGGGGGGATGCTTTTGCAGCTGCAGACTCCATCATCATCAAACACAATTTGTGCAATTATAATTCCCCATCGACTTGAAATATAAGTGTCCCAACAACCTGAACCCCACGATTTCTCTAAAAATAACATCAAGCAAAGGCTTGTTTTTCTGGGCTTGTGATTCATTTAAGATTCCCAAGACAGAATATATCCCTAGCCTAGGTGATTCTATGGTTCTCAAACTTAATAAGAGTAAATGGCTGAGCTGCCAAAATATTAAAGAATCTCAAGAGCTACTTTAACAAAATAGAAACTAATTCAAAGTGCAGAACAGGTCTTTTAAAAGTTCAGAAAGGGAGGGGCACCTAGGTGGCTCAGTCGGCTCAGGTCATGATCTCAGGGTCCTGGGATCAAGCCCGGGGGTAGGGCTCCGCACTCAGCAGGGAGTCCGCTTCTCCCTCTCCTTCTGTCCCTCCCCCGCAGCTCATGCTCTCTCAGTCTCTCTCAAATAAATAAAATATTTTTTAAAAAAGAGTTCAGAAAGGGAAAAAGATTTTCATTACCGTCAGTGTCTTATTCACCACATCAACCTTGATCAGAGAATCCCCCACCAAATGCCGAAAGCCACAGCCATAGAAGAAACAATACTTTTTGCCACTGAATTGGCCATAGTTGATCTGGGGAAATTCAATGCCTCCTTCCTCCTCTAGATCCTCGGGATGTAGACTTTCATAAGAGCACCAAATCTAAAAGAGGTTCCAAAAAGATTTGCAGTAATTGCTTACTTTCTCACTTACTTTATGCATTACAGGTCAGTGAGGGTGCTAAGAGTTTGAGACAGGGCTTGGGAACCGAGACTCTAAGTCATTTTTTCCATTGTTCCTCTTTCCATCATATGCATGGATGCATAAAAGATTATCAGGTTCTGGGGCACCTGGGTGGTTCAGTCAGTTAAGCATCTTGATTTTGTCTCAGGTCATGATCTTGGGATTGTGAGATCAAGCCCCACTCCGCAATGAGTGTGAAGCCTGCTTAAGATTCTCTCTCTCCAAAGGGAACCCTCTTACACTGTTGGTGGGAATGCAAACTGGTGCAACCACTCTGGCAAACGGTACAGAGGTTCCTCAAAAAGTTAAAAATAGAGCTATCCTATGACCCAGAATTTGCACTACTAGGTATTTATCCAAAGGATATAAACATAGCAATTCGAAGGGCACCTGCACCCTAATGTTTACAGCAGCAATGTCCACAATAGCCAAAATATGGAAAGAGCCCAGATGTCCATCAACAGGTGGATGGATAAAGAAGATGTGATACACACACACACACACACACACACACACACACACACACACAGTGGAATGTTACTTAGCCATCAAAACGAATGAAATCTTGCCATTTGCAATGACATGGATGGAACTAGAGGGTATTGGGCTAAATGAAGTAAGTCAGTCAGGGAAAGACAAATACCATATGATTTCATTCATACATGGAATTTAAGAAACAAAACAGAGAATCATAGGGGAAGGGAAGGAAAAATAAAATAAGATGAAATCAGAGAGGGAGACAAACCATAAGAGTCTCTTAACTATAGGGAACAAACTGAGGGTTGCTGGTGGGGAGGTGGGTGGGTGGGGCTGGGGTAACTAGGTGACGGACATTAAGGAGGGCACATGATGTAATGAGCACTGGGTGTTATAGCAACAGATGAGTCACTAAACTCTATCTCTGAAACTAATAATACAGTAGACGTTTATTTTTTTTTAAAGACTCTATCCCTCTGCACCCCCGCACTTGCTTGCACATACGCACACACACTCTCTCTTTCTCAAAAAAACAAAAACAAACGAAAACAGATTATCAGGTTTTGTTACTAAGCTGTCAAATGGCATACGAGGTGGAAGTGAGCTTTTTATTCTACTAAAGCTGAAACACTGATAGCTACACAATAACATGCCTATAGTAAGTACAAATTATCTAAAGGGTGGAGATGACCAACACCAATCTCAAATACTTAGACGTTCCACAGCCATTAGAAAATTGCACCTATCTGTTTCAAAACACAAAAAGGACAGGTAAACACAGTGCTCACTCCCACTCAGAATTCTACATGTGACCTTATCCTGCTCAGCTGAATGTTATCAGACTTATTGGACACCAAACACTGTGGAGAACAGCCAAAGAATAAAGTAACATGACTAAAATTCCAAGTCTTCGTCTAATGTCCATTCATAGCATACCTTTCCATCAGCTTGTTTCACAGCACTGGCTGAAGAATAGGACAATGGGCTGAGGTTCTCTCCTTCAGGGTCATTCAAACTGACATGTAAGGGCAAAACAAACCTTCGAGGGAAAGATCTGCCTACTGAATTATAGACCTGTTCAGGAGAGACAAAGAAACAGACGAGAAAATATCATTCATGGGATAACAGCATGTCCCAATAATTTATAGCCAGTCAACTTTATTGGTATTCCTAAGTAATTGCATAAGTGATCATTTTCATTCATTTATTCCACAAATATCTGTTGAGTACCTACTATAGGCAAAGCATTGTTTTAGACGCTGGGAATGCAACAGTGAACAAAGTGGCCTCATGGAACTCACATTCTAGTGGAGAAAGGATGATAATAAATAAGAATTAAAATACATGTTATTGAATTAGTGTCAAATAAACAAATGATTACATAGCCCAAGGTCTGCTAGTGATAAGTGTCATTAAGAAACATACTGCAGGGTGAGAACCTAGAGAGTAACAGCATGCTTCCTTCTTCATGTTTAGTCAGAATAGGCCTCTGCATGGAAAAGCATTAACTTAGTAGGCCTGGGTTGCTCAAACCTGGCACATTCTCAAAAAAGGTCTGTTTTTGTTACCGGTCCTTTGCTGGCACCTGGGAACTGAACTCTTGGAATATTCTGACAAGAGTGGTTTTACATGCCTGAGGTCTTGAGCTACACTGTACTCGTTTGTCCAGACAGTTTATGCTAACAGTGAGATTTATAATGAACACCTGCTTCCCTGTGGGCATATGGAGCTTTGCTGACTGAGGGTGTGTATGGGGGCTTTGTGCCAATGTGCTGATCCCCAACAAAACCCTGGATAACCAGCTTCCCTGGCATGCAACATTTCACACACGTTGTCACAACAAGTTGCTAGAGAAATCAGGTGTGTCCTGTGTGACTCCACTGAGAGGACTTGGAAGAGTGTATCTGGTGGTTTTCTCTAGACTTCACCTATGCACCTTTACATTTGCTAATTTTTCTGAGATATGTGGACCCTCCTAGTGAATCATCAAATCAAGGGTGGCTTAGGGGATGCCCAACACAACCTCCCTGCAGAGATCATGTTTAAGCAGGAGACTCTAACAAAATTTTTTTTCTGACGATGAGAACGTTTTAAGAACATTTTCTTCTCTTGAAATACTGTAAAATGGAGGGCAAACTGTGCCATTTCCCCTCATACACTTGGTCAAAATCATCTCCATCTCACACAGAAATATTTTAACCGAGTAAAGATTTAACGCTATTTTTAAGCTTCACAAAGAATTAGATTTTTATAATTACTTTTAAATTTATTTAAACATTTTTTTCCTTTTGCAGAACCATAGCTGAACAAAAAGAGACTTCCAATAATGGTGAATTAGGTAATGTAGATCAACTGTCCCACTGAGAACAGCTGAAGAGGCTGGACAAGACGTTTAAAACAGCTGTACAAAGGCACTGGTGAGCTAAAAAGGCAGTGGAGATCAATAGGGCAGAGATTTGGAGGGAGAAGGAAACCCACCGGTAAACAAGACACTGGGGGCAACTTGTTCCCTCAGGATACCTGCTGCTTCTAGGAAAAGGCAGCTGAAAGGCTGAGAAAATGAAAGAATTGTTTAATTAAAATTTTTAGTCTTCAGATCACTGCAGATTGGCATGAAATAATACAGAAAAATAAGCGATTGATTAAAAAATGGGTAAGGGGCGCCTGGGTGGCACAATGGTTAAGCGGCTGCCTTCGGCTCAGGGCGTGATCCCAGCGTTATGGGATCGAGCCCCACGTCAGGCTCCTCCGCTATGAGCCTGTTTCTTCCTCTCCCACGCCCCCTGCTTGTGTTCCCTCTCTCGCTGGCTGTCCCTATCTCTGTCAAATAAATAAATAAAATCTTTAAAAAAAAATGGGTAAGAAACGAAACATTTTGCCAAAAATATACAAATGGCCAATAAGTACATGAAAAGATGCACAACATTGTTAGTCCTTAAGGAAATACAAATCAAAACCACAACGAGATACTACCTCACACCCACTAGGGTGTCTATTGTCAAAAAAAAAAAAAAATGAAAACAAAAACAAAATCAAAAACAGAAAATAACAAGTGATGGTGAGATTGTGGAGAAATTGGACCCCTGTGCATGGTGCGGCTGCTGTGGACAATAGTCTGGCAGTTCCTCAAACAGATACAGAATTATAGGATCCAGCAATTCCACTTTCAGGTATACAAAAAGAATTTAAAACAGGGACTCAAATAGATATTTGTATGCCAATGTTCATAACAGCATTATTCACAATAGCCAAAAGTTTAAATACAACCCAAATGTCCACCAACAGATGAATAGATAAACAAAATGTAATACAGACATACAAGGAAATACTTAACCTATAACAGGAATGAGATTCTGATACATATTAAACATGGATGACCCTTGAAAGGATTACGCTAAATAAAATAAGCCAAACACACAAAAAATAAATCTTGTCTGATTCCACTTATATTAGGTACCCAGAATAGGCAAATGCATAGAAACAGAAAGTAGAACAGAAGTTCCCAAAGGCTGGAAAGAGGGGAGAATAGGGATTTGTTATTTAATGGGTAGAGTTCCTGTTAGGGATGATGAAAAAGTCTGGAAATGGACAGTCGGTATGGCTATACAACACTGTTCATGTTCTTCATGTTCTTAATGCCACTGAACACCTAAAAATGGTTAAAATGGTAAATTTTATGTTATGTATATTTTATCACATAAAAAAAGAAATAATGCAGAGAGATCACATGTATCCTTCATCCAGATTCACCAATGAAAATGTCTTGCATAACTACAGTAAAATATCACAACTGGAAATTTACATTGATATAATCCACCAACGTTATTCAGATTTCACCAGTTCAACATCCACTCGTGTGTGTATATATGTGCATGTTTGTATTCAGTTCCATGCAATTTTATTATGTGTAAATTCACGTGATCACCACCACACACATATTTGAAATTTTTAAAACACATTTGAAAGAAGACATCTCAATGAGAGAAAATCCTTTAATGGAAAAGTAATAAAAATAAAACATATCAAAATTTGTGGGATGCAGCTAACCAGAAATTTATCATCTCAAAGACATATGTTGTGGGGGAAAGGATGAAAAATAACAAACTAAGGATCCATATCCTTAGAAAGAGGGCTTACATTAAGCACAAAGAAAGTAGAAAAAGTCAGAGAAAGACAAATACCATACGATTTCGCTCATATGTGGAATTTAAGACACAAAACAGATGAACATATGGGTAAAGAAAAAAAGAGAGAGGCAAACCATAAAACAGGCTCTTTTTTTTTTTTAAGATTTTATTTTATTTATTTGACAGAGAGAGAGACAGCCAGTGAGAGAGGGAACACAAGCAGGGGGAGCGGGAGAGGAAGAAGCAGGCTCCCAGTGGAGGAGCCTGATGTGGGGCTCGATCCTGGTACACCAGGATCACGCCCTGAGCCAAAGGCAGACACTTAACAACTGAGCCACCCAGGCGCCCCAGGATCTTAACTATAGAGAACACACTGAGGATTGCTGGAGGGGAGGTGGGTGAGGGATGGGTTAAATGGGTGATGGGGATTAAGGAGTGCACTTGTGATGACTGGGTGTTGATCACTAAATTCTACTCCTGAAACTGATATTACACTTTAACTAACTGGAAATTAAATAAAAACTTGAAAAAGGAAAAAAAAAAGTAGAAAAGGAAATAATAAGAAAAATTGATGAAATGGAAAACAAATGCACATTAAAGAGGACCAACAAAGCCAAAACGATAGTCCTTTTTGAAAAGCTTCATTAAACTTGATAAGACCCTGGCAAGTCTAAGCAAATGAACAAAAAAGACAGGAAAAAATAACCATATATATCAGGAATATAAACAGGTGGTATCAATTAACCCTAGGCACAATTTTTAAAAACATAGAATGATATTTTGAGTAACATCAGGTAAATAAACTTGAAATTTTAGATGACATGGATAAATTTTTAGAAAACCTCAATTTACCAAATTTGATACAATAAAAAATAGAAAATCAGAATAATCCTATATTATTAAAGAAATAGAATTCATAATTTAAGGGGCGCCTGGGTGGGTCAGTCATTAAGCATCTGCCTTTGGCTCAGTTCATGGTCCCAGGGTCCTGGGATCGAGCCCCACAGCAGGCTGCTTCTCCTTCTCCCTCTGCTGCTCCCCCTGCTTGTGCGCTCTTGCTCTCTCTGCCAAATAAATAAGTAAAATCTTAACAAAAAAAGGATTCATAATTTAAGATCTAACTATAAGGAAATTTGCAGGCCCAGATGGCTTACTTCTTGAATTATTCCAAACATTTAAGAAATAATGCCAATCTTATACAATCCCATGCAGAGAAGAGAGAACAATTTCCAACTCACTGTATGAGATCAGCAAAACCTTAATACCAAAATTTAACAAGGACATTATAAGAAAGAAAAATTATAGGCTAATTTTTTTCAGAAAATACATGCAAAAATAACCTAAACAAAATATTAATAAAGTCTAACAATATTAAAAGAAAAATACATTGCAACTAGTTGGGATTTGGTTCAGGTTTGGAAGGTTAAGCTTCATATTCAAAAAACAATAAATAGCTGTTATAAACATTTCTCTCTCTTTTTTTAAGATTTTATTTATTTATTTGACAAAGAGAGAGAGAGCGAGAGAGGGAACACAAGCAGGGGGAGTGGGACAGGGAGAAGCAGGCTCCCAGAGGAGCAGGGAGCCTGACGTGGGGCTCAATCCCAGGACCCTGGGATCATGACCCGAGCCAAAGGCAGATGCTTAAAGACTGAGCCACCCAGGCGCCCTTGTTATAAACATTTCTTAAATCAATCAATATATTTCACATTGATAACATAAAGGATAAGTCATGTGATTATCTCAATAGTACAGAAAAAAACAATAAAATCCAACATCCATCCATGATAGATGGGAACTTTCCTAAGCAAGCAAAAGCATCTTTAAAAAAAACTACTGGGACGCCTGCGTGGCTCAGTCAGTTAAGCGTCTGCCTTCAACTTGGGTCATGATCCCGGGGTCCTGGAATTGAGTCCTGCATGGGACTCCTTGCTCAGCGGGGAGCCTACTTTCCCCTCTGCCTGCTGCTCCCCCTGCTTGTGCACTCTCTCTCTCACTCTCCGATAAATAAATAAAATCTTAAAAAAAAAATCTATCAATAACTCATGGCCACACAAAACCTGTCCACAAATGTTTACAGCAGTTTTGTTTATATTTGCCAAAAACCGAAAGCAACCAAGATATCCTCCAGTAAATGAATGGATAAACAAACTGTGGTACATACATACAATAGAATATTATTCAGTGATGAAAAAATGCGCTATCAAGCCACCAAAAGACATGAAGAAACTTTAAATGCATATTACTTAGTGAAAAAAGCCAGTCTGAGGGGTGCCTGGGTGGCTCAGTCAGTTAAGCATCTGTCTTTGGCTCAGGTAATGATCTCAGGGTCCTGGGATTGAGCGCCGCCTCAGGCTCCCTGCTCAGCAGGGAGTCTGCTTCTCTCTCTCTCCCTCTATCCCTCTCCCCACTCATTCTCTCTCTCTCAAATAAATAAGTAATCTTAAAAAAAAAAAAAAAGGCCAGTCTGAAAAAGCTACATACTCTAGGAGTCCAATTATATGACCTCTTAGAAAAGAAAAAACTATAGAGACAGTAAAAAGATTACTAGGTTACCCGTTGTCAGGTGTTGAAAATAGGTGGGAGGGAAGGGAAGAATAGGTGGAACATGGTATTTTTAGGACAGGGAAACTATTCTGTATGGTACTATATATAATTATGGATACATGACCTTACACATTTGTCAAAACCCACAGAATTGTACAACGCAAAGAGTGAAACCTAATGTAAATTATGGACTTTAGTTAGTAATAGTATATGAATATTGGTTCATCAACTGTAACAAATATACCACACCAAGGCAAGATGTTAATAATAGGGGAACCTGGGGAGATAAGGGGGAAGGGAATATACATGGGAGTTCTCTGTATGTTCTGCTTGATTTTTCTTTAAACCTAAAACTTCTCTAAAAAACAAAGTCTACTAGTTTGGTTTTTTTTGTTTGTTTGTTTAAATATATAGCAAACAGCATACTTAATAGTAAAATGTTGAAAACTTTTCCTCTCAGATTAGGCACCAGATAAGGATGCCAACTATCACCACTTACATTCAACACAGTACTGGAGATCCAGTGACGTAAGACAAGAAAAAGAAAACCAATAACTAGTTTGGAAAGGGGGAAAAAAAAATCATTACTTGCATAAGATATGACTGTAGATGCACGAAATCTAAAAGAATCTATAAATTATTAGAATTACTGAAACACTGTATTCATTACTGAATACAAGATCAATAAATAAAAATCAATCATATTGCCATATAGCAGTATTAACAAATGAAAGAGAAAGTAAATAACATTTAAATTAATATAAAATAATATCAAGGGGCTCCTGGGTAGCTCAGTCGGTTAAGCATCTGCCTTGGCTCAGGTCATGATCTTGGGATCCTGGGATCAAGCCCCACGTTGGGCTCCCTGCTCAGCAGGGAGTCTGCTTCTCCCTCTCCCTCTGTCTCTGCCCCCACTCATGCTCTCTCTCTCTCTCTCTCAAATAAATAAATCTTTAAAAAAATATGATAAAATAAAATAATATCAAATCCCGGGCACCTGAGTGGCTCAGTCAGTTAAGTGTCTAATTCTTAATCTCGGCTCAGGTCATGATCTCAGGGTTGTAAGATCAAGCCCCGTCTCTGGCTCTGCACTGAGCACGGAGGCTGCTTAAGATTCTCTCTCCCTCTCCATTGTTCCACCCCCCAACCCATGCTCTCTCTTTTACAAAAAAAAAAAATATATATATATATATATATGCACACACACACATATATAAAATACCTATATACACACATGCATATATATACTGTATATTCACACATATATATACACACACACATATAAGAACATATATACATATTCTTACATATATATAAAATACCTAGGATTAATCTAACAATAATCTTTTTTATAATCTAAAAGATGTATAAAATGTGTACCCAGACAGCTATAAAACACTTTAAAGAAGTGATAAATGGAAAGATATATTGTGTTCATGTACTAGAAGAATCAACATAGTGTGAAGATATTAATCTTCTCTCAAATTAATACGTAGATTCAGTGCAAATGCAATTAAAATCTAACAGATTTTTTTGTTTTTATTTGTGTGTGTGTGTGTGTGTAGAAACTGACAAGCCAATTCTAAAATTTATTCCAAAATGTAGAGGGCCAGGAATGGCCATAACACTTATTATAGAAGAAAAAAATTAGGAGGACCTGATCTACTAAACACCAAGATTTTTTATACAGTGATAGTAATCAGAACAATGCGATACTGGCACAAGAATATATAAGCAGACCAATGGAACAGAATATAGAGTCCAGAAACAGAACACCATATATTTGGGTACTTAATTTTTAGAATTAAAAATTCTTCTAGAGGCAATATGGGAAAATATTTTCATGACCTGATGATAGAAAGAGGTCTGAAACAGGATGTACAATGTATTACTCATAAAGAATAAAACTGATATATTGGAACATGCTTATTCATCAAAAGCACCACTTATTCATCAAAAGCACCACTAAGATAATCTGATAAAGGTATCTACAAAAATACCTATAGCAATTTCATACTTAATGGTGGACTATTGAACATTTTCCAAATGAGATGGGGAAAATGATTACTGCTATCATCACTTCTTTTCAATCTAAGGTCCTAGCTAGTATAACAAGGCAAGAAAAAGAAATAAAAGTTATTTAAGTACTGGATACTGTCAGATAACATGATTATATACATTATATACATAGAAAATTGAAAATAACCTACAGTTCAACTATTTAAACCCTAATAAGTGAATTTAGCAAGATCTCTAAATATGACATCAATATACAAAATCAATTGCATTTCTGTATACCAGCAAAAACAGAAAATGAAAGTTTAAAAGATACCATTTACAATAGTTTCAAAACACATTTAACGCCTAGGGATAAATTTAACAAAAGATATGTAATATCCTGACACTGAAAACTATAGACCTTACTAAGAGAAATTTTAAAAGACCGCAAAAAATGGAGAGATATTCCATGTTCATGGATTGAAGACTTAATACTTCTTACTGTAGTAAAGATAGCAATTATCCCCAAATTGATCTATAGTTGCAACATGATCTCAATCAAGTTTTTTTTTAATTTGCAAAAACTGATAAGTTGATTCCAAAATTTATGGAAATGCAAAAAGGCCAAGAAAAACCTGGGCAATTTTTTTTTGAAGATTTATTTATTCATTTTAGAGAGAGAGAGTGCATGCAAGTAGGAGTAGGGACAGAGAGCGAGAATCTTCAAGCGGTCTCCACGTTCAGCATGGAGCACAACACAGGGCTAGATCCAACAACCCTTGAGATCACAACCCCAGCCGAAACCAAGAGTCAGATGCTTAATGGACTGAGCCACCCAGGCGCCCCAAACCCAGGCAATCTTAAAAAAGAAGAGCGCTAACAGACTTATACTGCAGATATCAAGACATATCATACAGCTATAATAATATAGGTCAGCGTTATAAGTATAAGCAACTTCAAAATTAATGTTTTAAAAAGATTTAAAAATAGGGGAGCCTGGTTGGCTCAGTCATTAAGCATCTGCCTTCAGCTCAGGTCATGATCCAAGGGTCCTGGCATTGAGCCCTGCATTGGGCTCCCTGCTCCCTTGGGAGCCTGCCTCTTCCTCTCCCACTCCCCCTGCTTGTGTTCCCTCTCTCACTGGCTGTCTCTCTCTCTGTCAAATAAATAAAATCTTAAAAAAATAATAAAAAATAAATAAAATAAAAAGTTTTAAAAATAAAACTACAGGGCACCTGGGTGGCTCAGTCAGTTAAGCATGCAACTCTTGATTTCAGCTCAGGTCTTGATCTCAGGGTTGTGGGTTCAAGCCCCGAGTTAGCTCTACACTGGGCATGGAGCCTACTTTTTAAAAAAAATTTTTAAATAAATATAAATAAAACTACAGCTCGAAACAATTTACATTACATAATCCAAAGGAAAAATTTTGCCTTGGATTCAGTATCAGGAGAATGTCAATCCCTTCAGCTAGATGAACTGAAAAAATTTCTTTTATCGGAGAATTAAGATATTATAGTCCATTGTGCTATCCTTTCCAGGAAACTTATGAATGCATAATAAGGAACTAATCAAAGGTGCTCCAAAACACATCTCTTGGCTTTCTTTAATATGCTTTTAATTTATTAGGTATTAAGTAAGTACTTCAAATTATTTTTAAATATTAAATAAGTAAATGACAAAGCTGTGCCTTCAATGCTTCAAAACCATTCTCCTTCCTTATTTGCCAAAGAAGCAACAGAAACAGCTAATTCCAAAGCCAACCAGAACCTGACAAATCAGAGATGTTTACCTGATCAAGCCCTTCCCCAGCTTTCCTGAGATTCTGTAGTTGGTAAACTTCCAGGTTTCTTCCATCATCCTGACAGCACATATCAATTACAACACAGCCCTGGTCCTCAAAGGCATTGATTTGATGAAAAGTAACAAAAGGTTTACTGTAGTACATTCCTGGAAGAAGCTGCAGGGGAAAATACAAACAATGAAAAAGAGATATTTTGTTTTTTCATTTTTTTTTCTTTAGGGGACAGATCCACAAAGTTTAGATTAAAAAGATTCCCTCCCCTTTAAATGGCAGGCCTAGTAAGTGTAAAAAGAATTTGGAATGTAGAAACAAACACTTTGATTTAAGCATCCTTGTTTAAGCCGTCACATTTCATATGAAATAATGAACTGGGGCTATCTGATACAAACCAATCAATGGTTACAACGAACTTAAAAGTCCTGATGATATATGGCCCAATGTTTTGAGGGATAAATAAATCCTGGATTCTATCTTACATGATTAAATAGAAAATACTACTACTAAGTAGCTTATGACTAACTCGCTGAAAAATGCATTCATTACCAAAAATGGGATTTTTTTTGTAATGAAATTAGGGTACAGTAAATTTAGGATATTATTTTTTTAAAGAAGCTAAAAGAAGACAAATATAATAGTACTACTAATCAAGAGTATAGAAAGATATTTAACCAGCGTGCCTTGGACTTTGGTAGGATTATCATATTTACATATCAAGAAGTCACAGAAGCAAGCAATTAAAATAACAGTGCAAAAGTTTCACTTTTGTTCACTGCACGAACAACGTTCTCTTTAGCAACTACTATGATACGGAAAAATCCATTCTAAGATGCCAAGAAGTTTTCCCAGGTGCTGTTATGGTTAAGTCAGATAATTAAAAGCATAAAACGATTTCTTACAATTTTCTAATATGCAAAACCTACCGTATTAAGTAATAAGTGAGCTAGGCCCACCTACGGAAGAAGGTAATATTCTTGATTAAGAGAGTCTTATGTAAGCAATGCCCAGGGAAGGTAAAAATCAACCATAGGAAAATGTATCTTTATGTCCAATCATTTTCATGATGAATATACACAAAATACTCCACCTGTCCAGTGTGCTTATCCACCACATGAAACCGTGTATTATACTGGGGTTCCCAGCTTATGCCATCTGAAAAGGCCTTTCCCCGAATTCTAGAAGTGACAATTTTCCACAAATTCATCTTTAGGGGCTGTTCAATGAAGATTATATAGTTCCTTGTCATTCCTAAAAGGTTCCAGCAAATAATAAAATGTTATTTGGCAAATTAGAGTTGTCTGAAGTGTGACAGTTACAGGGACTTATCTGAATGCCTAGACATAGTACGGCTGACCTAAGCAAAACCCATCCAGAAATAATCCTTCACCATTTCCCAGCTTTGCTTGACATATTTCCTGTTCCTACATAAAAAAAGGAACTGCTTAGAACAGCTTGGGTTGAATGCCCTCAGCTTGCTTTTTATCTTTCTTATTTTTCTTTTCAAGTTGTTTGTTTTAGGAACAAAGGAAAGAAGCATAATATTAAAGCGTCATTCGAGATCGAGATGTTTATTCTGTAATCCATTTGCTATTTATACTGAAGGTAAGGATTCAGGAGCAGATTGGCTATAAAAGTTTAGAACACAGAAAATAAATATTCTGAGAAAAAGCTGAAGCAATCAAACAGAATATGAATTTCCCCCAAGAAATATAGTCAAGACCTTTTCATGTACAATTATTACAACTGTGGCTTAAAGTTGCCTAATTTGAATTCTGTCAATTTTTTTTTATGGTCAAATTATTTTTTTTTATTAAGACTTCACTTTTTTAGAGGAGTTTCAGTTTTGTAACAAAATTAAAGGGAAGGTACAGAGACTTGTCATATACCCTCTGTCCCCACACATGCATAACCTCCCTATTATCAACACCCCCACCAGAGTGGTCGGTACATTTGTTACACCTGATGAGCCTACACGGACACATCAGAAGCACTCAAAGTCCATAATTTACATTACGGTTCACTTTTGATGTTGTCAATTTTTAAGTAATTGCCAGTACTAAAATAAATATGTCTTTTTAGGCAGTCATTTGGCCAGGGTAAGAAGTATGTGACTAAACAGAATAAACTTAACTGGCATTAAAATGCAACCTTGGTCTCATTATCAGCATACTTGGATAAGCTGTATCAACACAATATTTGCCCAAACTAGTTCCTCTGCTACAGCGACATAAGGCAGATGCCACTGCAATTTACCTTATCTTCTGGGCTTACCAAAGCTATGATAGTAAGAAGGTTTCATCCTCTCTGCAGAGACAATAGAACATATCACCTGGGCTCCGTGGATTGTCTCCCCAAGATCCACCTTCTCTGGAGGAACCCGAATAACATTGTAGCAAGAACCTGGAAAACAAAGTCCTGTCTTATTTTACACACATTCCAAAATAAAAGATAACCCTCATACTCATGGACCACACAAAAGCAGTTAAGAGATTTATACAATATATGCCTGACATCCATATTTCATAAAGCGTTACTTCAAACAAAGACTTGGATAAAAAAATATTAACTTTGTGAAAGTCACATTAGATAAGGTTTTAAGGCAATATACACAAAGTAATCAACCAACAGTTCATTGCATTTTGTTTCATGATTAGCAGCTAACTTCATTGTACTTTAATGCTTTCAGAAGGTTACCTCCTCACTCCCCGAAGATGAATTCATTCTCTATAGGAAAAGATTAGGTACCAGCCAGGAATATCCTCAAATTCTATTTGTCCGTCTCCCCGCCCCAATCCCTACAACTACAACCTCCATTTGCCCCACACACACACTCCTTCTCTCCAGTCCTCTGGATCCCCGGGTTCACTCTGAGTCCTATCAACATCATTTCTCATCAATGCATTCATGCAATCACCTTCATTCATGTAATCATTCATCTTACTGCTTCATCAAGAATCAGCTCAGGTAACCACTCCTCAACTAGCACTCCCTAACTCTTCCCCACCCCAAAGGTATTTGGTGCCCTTCCTCTCTGCCCTGATTATATCTTATATAGTCATAGCCCTTATCTTACTGCACTATAATTTTGTGCTTGTTTATCTGCTTCCCAGTAGACTGGCGAGTTCTTCAAGGGCAGGAATTGTGTCTGATTCATCTTTGCATCCTCAGTACCAAGCAAGAACTTAGCATTCAACAGGCACAGTACAAATAGCTATCGATGGATTAATTAACAACGTATGTTTTTTAAATCATTCAGTGAATAAACAAATACTGAGGTCACATCAAATTATATTTCTGGTATTAAAATTGGCAATGCTGGTCCTGAAAAACTGGTGTAACTTACAGAATTTTGTAATCACTGAGCTTCTTTTGGAACAAGATAACCATACAGTTCTCTGTTCATTTATTCAGCAGTTACTTATTGAATGCCAACTCTATTCCAGGCACTCTTCTGAGTGTCCTAAGTTTATCTTCCAGACAATTGTATACGGCAGTGTACAAATATACAAAACACTCTTTTTTGATAAAGCTCAAATTCTAATAAAGCATCCATAAGTAAAAATACAAAGCATGAGATGACGATAAGATCTATAAAGAAAAATAAAACAGGGAACGGGGGATCAGGAGTAAGCGTATATAGATGAAGGCCACTGTTTGCAAATTTCGTTATGGTGATCTGAGAAGGCTTCACTAAGAAGGTGACATTTGAGTAAAGACCTGAAGGAGGTGAGGAATAGAGCCTTGAGGACACCTGGGAAAATCACATTCCAGGCAGAGAGAAGAGTAAATGCAAAGATTCTCAGCAAAGAGTAAGTCTGGAGTGCTCAAATAACAGCAAGGAGGCCAGTGTGGCCCTGTTAGTAAACAAGAAGATTCTAAGGAGACGTGGTGGGTGCATTAAAAGGATAACTGGTTGATATGCTAAGAATTAACTGATGTGGGACAGAAGCACGGAGACCCGTTAAGAAGCTATTACAATAATTCATATAAGAGAGGATAGTGGGCTCAAACCAGAGTGCCGGCAGCAGAGGTCATATGAAGTGACTGGATTTTTTATTTATTTTGAAGGCTCTGCTGCAATTGCTTTTTGACCAATTGGATACAGATGTGAGAGAGACAAGTGGGAAAGATGATTCTAAAATTATTGTCCTGAGCACTGGAAGGATGAAAGATCAACTGAGATGGGGAAAATTTTAAGCAGAAAAAAATCTAGGGGAAAATCTCAGGAGTTTGGTTTTTAGATAAATCAATGTTGTAATGCCTATTAGACATTCTAGTACAAACATTGAGTAAACAATTGGATATGAAATACTGGAGAGGTCTGAGTTGGGGATATAGATATGTTCTGAGCACCCACTATATATAACAGTGATGAGTTATAAAATACAAGCTCTACAGTTCAAAAGTATCATATTACCATCTAACTGATTACATATATTTAATTAGTACTAAAAATCATCTGGATTGATTAGAGGATTTTTGTTCATTTTTATTTTTATTTTTTTTAAGATTTTATTTATTTATTTGACAGAGAGACAGCCAGTGAGAGAGGGAACACAAGCAGGGGGAGTGGGAGAGGAAAAAGCAGGCTCCCAGTGGAGCAGGGAGCCCAACGTGGGGCTCGATCCCAGGACCCTGGGATCACGCCCTGGGCCGAAGGCAGACACTTAACGACTGAGCCACCCAGGCACGCCAATTTTTGTTCATTTTTAAAAGTCTTTTAAAGGTATCTGGAAAGGCTAAAACAATTAAAAGCTTTTTATTTCTTAAAGATAGAAGCAAGCACTTTATTATGAGAATCACTAAATTTCCCCAAACACAACTTAGGTACTCGAGTTCCCTGCAGGTACATGTACATATGAGTTCCAGTTCAAAAACTCCTCACTGGACTAAATCATCAAGTAAAAAGAACAAGGGGGAGGAGGAGAAGGAGAAGGAAAGAAAATTCCATTTTAGTTGAAATTAGGATTAGATAAAGAGAAGAACTGCCCATCTCAGTACCTGGATTAAGTGATAAGACTCAATTCACTAAATTTAACCACTCTTAGTTAATGAACTGTTCTAACCGCAAGTTGTGAAGCCCTGAGAAAGGCAGACACATACCCAGGAAACACCCAGCAGAGGACATCTCAGAAGAATACCCGCCCAATACTGAGTCTACCTCTGAGAGACTCTTCAGGACTTTGTATAATAGCAAATTGAGGCAAAGTAAAAAGACAGCCTCATGATGACTAGACCTGGGTTTCTCAAATATCCAGGAGTCACTTAGCCCAAATCATCTGGGGACCTTGCTCAAATCTGCCAAGATAAGGGGTAAAAGGGTGGTTAAAATGCAGATTCTTGGCCCTTTTTCAGTTCTATCGAACCACAGTCTCTGAAGATAAAGCCCAGTATTATACATTGCTAGAAGTGTTCCAGAAAATTCTTAGGCACGCTAAAGGCTGAGAACCACTGATCTAATGACTATTTATTTTAGAATATATAATTCAGAACAGTTAAACAGTTTTTATCATATGATGAACTAGCTACAAAGTTATCTACTTGATTAACACAGCCAATTTATTAAGAAATGTATTTTCTGTCAACCATATTTTAATTAACAAGAAAATAGTTTTTGAAAAGATAGGTACTTCTACTTAGGAGAATTCTATGCAGCCTGGTTCTGCAAAATGTTTCTTTTTTTTTTTTTTTAATAATGATTTTTTATTATATTATGTTAGTCACCATACAGTACATCCCTGGTTTTCGATGTAAGGCTCGATGATTCATTAGTTGTGTATAACACCCAGTGCACCATGCAATATGTGCCCTCCTTACTACCCATCACCGGTCTATCCCATTCCCCCACCCCCCTCCCCTCTGTAGCCCTCAGTTTGTTTCTCATAGTCCATAGTCTCTCATGTTTCGTTCCCCCTTCTGTTTACCCCCCCCTTTCTTTATCCCTTTCTTCCCCTACTGATCATTCTAGTTCTTATGTTCCATAGATGAGAGAAATCATATGATAGTTGTCTTTCTCTGCTTGACTTATTTCACTTAGCATTATCTCCTCCAGTGCCGTCCATGTTGTAGCAAATGTTGAGAACTCGTTCTTTCTGATTGCTGAGTAATATTCCATTGTATATATGGACCACAACTTCTTAATCCAGTCATCTGTTGCAGGGCATCTCGGCTCCTTCCACGATTTAGCTATTGTGGACATTGCTGCTATGAACATTGGGGTGCATATGGCCCTTCTCTTCACTACGTCTGTATCTTTGGGGTAAACACCCAGTAGTGCAATGGCTGGATCATAGGGTAGCTCAATTTTTAACTTTTTAAGGGACCTCCACACTGTTTTCCAGAGTGGCTGTACCAACTTGCATTCCCACCAACAATGTAGGAGGGATCCCCTTTCTCCACATCCTCTCCAACAATTGTTGTTTCTTGCCTTGTCTATTTTTGCCATTCTAACTGGCGTAAGGTGGTATCTCAGTGTGGTTTTGATTTGAATTTCCTTGATGGCTAATGATTTTGAACATTTTTTCATGTGTCTGTTAGCCATTTGTATGTCTTCATTGGAAAAGTGTCTGTTCATATCTTCTGCCCATTTTTTGATTTGTTTATTTGTTTCTCGTGTATTGAGTTTGAGAAGTTCTTTGTAGATCTTGGATACCAGTCCTTTATCTGTAGTGTCATTTGCAAATATATTCTCCCATTCCGTGGGCTGCCTCTTAGTTTTTCTGACTGTTTCCTTGGCTGTGCAGAAACTTTTAATCTTGATGAAGTCCCATAAATTCATTTTATCTTTTGTTTCTCTTGCCTTTGGGGATGTGTCATGAAAAAGGTTGCTTTGGCCGATGTCGTAGAGGTTGCTGCCTATGTTCTCCTCTAGAATTTTGATGGATTCCTGTCTCACATCGAGGTCTTTCATCCATTTGGAGTTTATTTTTGTGTATGGTGTGAGAGAGTGGTCAAGTTTCATTCTTTTGCATGTAGCTGTCCAATTTTCCCAGCACCATTTATTGAAGAGACTGTCTTTTTCCCACCGGATGTTTTTTCCTGCTTTATCAAATATTAGTTGCCCAAAGAGCCGAGGGTCCATTTCTGGGCTCTCTATTCTGTTCCATTGGTCTATGTGTCTGTTTTTGTGCCAGTACCATGCTGTCTTTGTGATCACAGCTTTGTAGTACAGCTCGAAATCCGGCATTGTGATGCCCCCAGCTTTGTTTTTCCTTTTCAACAGTTCCTTGGAGATTCGGGGCCTTTTCTGTTTCCATACAAATTTAAGGACTATTTGTTCCAGTTCTTTGAAAAATGTCCTCGGTATTTTGATCGGGATAGCATTGAAAGTGTAGATTGCTCTGGGTAGCATGGACATTTTAACTATGTTAATTCTTCCAATCCATGAGCATGGAATATCTTTCCATCTTTTTATGTCTTCCTCAATGTCTTTCAAGAGTGATTTATAGTTTCTAGAATATAGGTCCTTTACGTCTCTGGTTAAGTTAATTCCAAGGTAACGTATGGTTTTTGGTGCTATTGTAAATGGGATGGATTCCCTAATTTCTCTTTCTTCGGTCTCGTTATTCGTGTATAGAAATGCAACTGATTTCTGAGCATTGATTTTGTATCCCGCCACGTTACTGAATTGCTCTATAACTTCTAATAGTTTGGGAGTGGCTTCTTTTGGGTTTTCCATATAGAGTATCATGTCATCTGCAAAGAGAGACATTTTGACTTCTTCTTTGCCGATTTGAATACCTTAGATCCCTTTTTGTTGTCTGATTGCTGTTGCAAGGACTTCTAGTACTATGTTGAATAATAGTGGCGAGAGTGGGCATCCTTGTCGTGTTCCTGATCTTAAGGGAAAGGCTTCCAGCTTTTCCCCATTGAGAATAATATTTGCAGTAGGCTTTTCATAGATGGCTTTTATGAGATTGAGAAATGTACCTTCTATTCCTACACTCTGAAGGGTTTTAATCAGGAAAGGATGCTGTATTTTGTCAAATGCTTTTTCGGCATCGATTGAGAGGATCATATGGTTCTTGAGTCTTTTCTTGTTGATATGATGTATCACGCTGATTGATTTGCGAATATTGAACCACGCTTGCATCCCAGGTATGAATCCCACTTGATCGTGGTGGATAATCCTTTTAATGAACTGTTGGATTCTATTAGCAAGTATCTTGTTGAGGATTTTGGCGTCCATATTCATTAGGGAAATCGGTCTGTAATTCTCCTTTTTGAGGGGGTCTTTGCCTGGTTTGGGGATCAAGGTAATATTGGACTCATAGAATGAGTTTGGTAGCTTTCCTTCTGTTTCTATTTTTTGAAATAGCTTTAGGAGAATAGGTATTATTTCTTCTTTGAATGTTTGGTAGAATTCCCCAGGAAAACCGTGCAAAATGTTTCTTGACTAAGAAATAATTATTTACAATATTTTAATATGTTGCTAAGGGAAGAAAAAACAGACCAAAAAAAGTATATAGACACCATTTTTTTAAAAAGGAATCTTTTTTTTAGTGATCAAAAAAGATGGATGGACTAAAAAACTCCTGAGTCAGTTTACCCATTTGCTGAAACATTTTACCTAAAAGGGTGTTTGCTGTGTTCTATAACAGCTTTGAAGGATACATCCATATCCTAGATCAGGTAATAAAGAAGAGGAGAGAGACCTGGGTGATGAAGTTTCAGAGTACCCTATCTCTACTTGAGCCAGTAAAAAACAAACCTGCAGTATTCATTTTAATATACATCACATGTGTAAATATGGAGAGGTAGAGACCAACAACCTGCAAAAAGCCAATTACTCACCAAAACTATACATTAACCTACACAAAAGTTAAACTCTACAGAGGTTTCACAGGTTATAGATGATAGATTGACAGCTAAGATAGATGGAAACATCTAACACCTACCCATTTCTTTTTTTTTAAGATTTTATTTATTAGAGAGAGAGAGAGCATCGGAGGGGAGAGGGTCATTGGAAGAAGCAGACTCCCCGCTGAGCAGGGAGCCTGATGTGGGACTCGATCCTTGGACTCAGGGATCATGACCTCAGCCGAAGGCATTTGCTCAACCAACTGAGCCACTCAGGTGCCTAACCCATCTCTTTTCAAACAGAAAGCCACCTACTCAGGTTATAGGAACATGAATTTGCATGCTCTGAGAGTCTTCTGTACTCAGCAATGAATAATTACTAAGACGGTCTATCAGAGTGACTTTGGGTGTGATTCAGGCTCAAGACCAGTCTTACACACTCAGAAGCTTGCCTAAGCAAGTATCTTAAACTTTCTCAGGGTTCACTGCCATTGTCTGTAAAATGGGTGCGATAATAGTACCTTTCTCAGAGTTGTTACAAGGATTAAAGAAAAAATATATGGAAAAATGCTTAACACCAGCATATCCTAGATACTCACACTCAATAAATGTTAGCTATCATTATTAGCTAGTAGAACTTTCTGGGGCAGATTGGTAGGCAGTTGGAAGAGTATGTGGATGACCAGGAAAGAGATGCGATATAAACAGCTATAAATACAACCACACTATAACCTTAACTTACCTTGAAATGTGTTATTCCCATCATAAAAATAAATTCCTTCCCATGTGATAAACAATGTACCTTCCCCATATCTCTTTGCTGCAGCATTCTACATTTTTTTGTACTTACAATATGATACTTTTAAGAAATTCAAGTTTGAGAAATACATATTAAAAATCCCTACAATGCCTGTGAGCCGAAAAGCACAACAGAACATAAAAACGTAAGTCATGCTGAAAAGGTCAAATAGAAAATTAGTTGCTAAGTGTATGTGCAAAAGGACCACAGAACACAGTAAATTATATACTTTAAACTCAGTTATACCACTTTGGAGATTTCTTTCTGAACCGTCCAAAGTTCCCGTAGGCTTACAACCTTAACCATAATGAAACCCTGGGAAGAGAGTTAACTCCTAATTATTTTTAAAAAGACCTCCACCCCAACTTTACCATGTGGCCCATAGGAGTTCCCCATGTTGTATGCTGTTCCATCTGGGTCATAATGAGGATGTGCAGTTGCTCCATTCACAGCAATAAATTTGCTCCAGTCTACCTGCAAATTTAAAACCATCAGGGACTTTTAAATGTTACATAGGCAGATCTCTACTTAGACACAGAGACATTACGAATGTGTCAAATATTTTAAAAATAGAATAGGAAAACTATATAGTATATGCCTTAATATCTCACCTCTGAGAAATCAAAATTATTTTTCCTACTAAAGAAATGGAGACTAAATAATAAACAAACAAAAACTCTACCACCACCAACAACAAATGGACAAAAACAATTATCCAATAAGGATTTTTTTCCCCCAAGATCACAGGAAAGTACAAAAAAATAAGAATTAAAATTAAAATTCTGGTCTAAAATTTTATTTATTTTTAATTAATGTGCTAAGTGAACGCACTATGGGTCTAGACAATCTCTAGTTCAATTCTACCTGTAGTTATTAGGAAGAGCATGAAATGGACAAAGTCAATCGGTACTATTCTATTTCTCCTCTACCATAGTCTTCAGATACTAGGAGTAAGGAAGAAGAAGTCTAAAATTGTCTTTTTTTAAGATTTTATTGATTTTAGAGAGTAAGAGAAAGAGAGGTGGGGGCAGAAGGAGAAAGAGAATCCTGAAGCAGACTCCCCGCTGAGCACTGAGATGGACTCAGGGCTCAATCCCAGGACACCGAGATCATGACCTGAGTGGAAATTAAGAGCCAGCCACTCAACTGCCTGAGCCACTCAGGCACCCCTCCAATTTCTTCTTCAGATATCTACTACTCTAAAAAGTATTTTTAAAGGAAAGAAATTTTAGGGTCTATTTTACTAATTTTGTAGCCATTATTTTACCTTTTCTGTTTTTTCCAGAGTTTTAATGTCCACTTTATTCATAAAGTTGGTCTCAGTGCTAACATAGTAGTCACCCTTGTACCGCACATAGTTGACATTGGTATTGTCAGTTATTGCTGAAACCAAACCCCAGAGTTAAACACCACAATGTAGTGTAGCACACAACATCAGAGCAACAACACAGTTTAAACATCCTCTCATACCAAAAAAAAAAAATCTATTTCAAAATATATATTTATATAGATTGACACATATCATAACTAAATAATCATCACTATCACCCACAAATTCTGGGTACACTAAAGGCTACTTACCAGGCAGCTCAAACTTTGACATGAAACGTTCAAAAACATTCTTGCATGGATCAGGGAGAGCCAATGTGCCAAATTCTGATATCACAATTCGGTCATTAACACTATTGGCCTTATATGTATCACTCTGTAGGAACTTGCTTCTATAGGTCACTGTGCCCTTCTCCATCCTGAACTGGTGAAGCAAAGCCATTCCATCAAACCAGTGATTGTACCTTCAAACAGGAGCAAAAACAGAAAAATAAATACCAGTAAGAAAAACACAGGATAAATATGAAAGCCTTCAAATACTGAAATAAGGAATCCGAATGGGTTCCCAGCACAACTTGATTATTCACAAAACTTGAGATTAAGGGGTGATGACTTTTGAGTATATCCTGGGGTACAATGGAAAAGAGCAACCTACATTTCCTGACCCCTACTCTATCAAAAAACTCATACTTAGAAAGCTAAAAAAACCTCCAAATTGGTGATTATTAAGATAATTTTGATTTTTACCCTATAGCCAAGAGAATAACATGCAAAGATATGGAATATTTGACAGTTTCTCAATTAAAATGGGTTCCTAAGCTTTTAGAAACAGTTACATATTCACATCTTATATTTTCCCTTTACTTTAAAATTTTTCAACTTATCAGAATTATGCTAAAGTAAACAAGATGACTGTCCTTACTGGATAATCATTTTTGTACATACAATTACAGTAGAAATGATCTATTTAAATGATGGAATATCAAAAAACTACAAGGAAAAGTTGGTAGTTTTGCTTTTTAAAGGGCTTCACATCATACAATCTTTTCATTCTTGTGCTTGATGGAGTGAATGCTTAAGGTCTTCAGCACGGATAAGCAAGACTAACACCATTGCCTTAAGGCAATGGTCCCAAAAGCAGGGAATCAAAGACATATTCGTACACCCATGTTTATAGCAGCATTATTTACAATAACCAAAAACTAAGCAACCCAGTGGCCATTAAAAAGGAAGGAAATTCTGTCACATGCTACAACATAGAAGAAGTTTGAGGACATTGTTATAAATGAAATAATCCAGTCTCTGTCTCACACACACACACACACACACACACACACACACACACACACAAGGTATAGTTTCAGTTTTGCAGGAAGAAAAAGTTCTGAAGATCTGTTTCACAATGTGAATAAACTTAACACTAACCTTTACCCCTAAAAATGGCTAAAGATGGTAAATTTTATGTTATATGGGTTTTTTTAAAGATTTTATTTATTTGAGAGACAGAGAGAGAGAGAGAGACAGCACGAGCAGGGTGAGGGGCAGAGGGAGAGGAAGAAGCAGACTGCGCTGAGCACAGAGACCAAAGCGGGGCTCGATACCAGGACCCTGAGATCATGACCTGAGCCAAAGTCAGATGCTTAACAGACTGAGCCACCCAGGCACCCCTATGTTGTGTTTTTCACCACAATAAAAAAAAAAAATCCAGGAAATAAAGTTAAAAAAAAAAAAAAACCCTTTACCCAGTGGTTTGAGATGCCATCTTTATTATTAACCTAATTTCCATTCATTTTTGGGTTTCTTGGCTTTCTACTCTATATCACTTGCCTATTTATTCATGCACTGAATAATGTGTAATCATTGATGCTTTATAGTATTTTTTTAAGATTTATGTATTTAGGGGGCGCCTGGGTGGCACAGCGGTTAAGCGTCTGCCTTCGGCTCAGGGCGTGATCCCAGCGTTATGGGATCGAGCCCCACATCAGGCTCCTCCGCTATGAGCCTGCTTCTTCCTCTCCCACTCCCCCTGCTTGTGTTCCCTCTCTCGCAGGCTGTCTCTATCTCTGTCGAATAAATAAATAAAATCTTTAAAAAAAAAAACATTTATGTATTTATTTGATAGAGAGAGAAAAAAAAGAGCATGAACAGGAGGGGCAGAGGGAGAGAAAGAGAGAGAGATCTCAAGCAGGTTCCATGCTGAGCATAGAGCCCGATGCAGGGCTCTATCTCATGACCCTGAGATCATGACCTGAGCTGCAATCAAGAGTCAGATCCTTAACTGACTGTGCCACCGAGGCACCCCATAGTATATTTTAATGTCTGGAAGGGCTAGTCCCTTCACTGAAAAATCTTTTTTAGTATTTTCCTGACTATTCTTGAGTATTTATTTTTCCATATAAACTTTATATTGATTTGTCTAACTTCCTTTAAAAACTGGTTAGAATTCTCATTAAGGTTGTATTAAATTTTAAAATTAACTTAGGGAGTACTGACATCTTTATGTTGTTGAATTATCCTATTCAAGAACACAGGATGATTTTTCATTTGTTTAATTGTGTTTTTCAGGAGTGTTTTAAAGTTTGCACATTTCTTGTTAAATTCCTAAATATTTAATCTTCTTTGTTGCAACTTTAAGGGTTTTTTCCACCATTATGCTCCCTAAGTGGTTATTGTTGGTGTATATGAAGGCTATTGATTTCGGTAGGCTAATTTTACACCGTTATCTTACCTTTTATTGTTTGAGTTAGTATTGTCATTGATTCTGTGTGGTTTTCCAGGTTTACTAAGATATCATCTGCAAATAGAGATAGTTTTACTCTACTAATCCTTGTGCCTCTAATCAATTTCTTTAGTCTAACTGTATTGGTTACATCTGGTTGAAAAGCAGTGGAATAGTGGCCATTTTCTCCTTGTTCCTGTCTTAAAGAAAATACTTGCAGTTTTTCCCAATTTAATACTACTGGTTTTAAGGCTAAGATTAAAATATATTATACGTATGTATATATATATACATCTATATAAATACACACATGTGTGTATATCCATGTACACACACATATATTTATATACATATATTTTCTATATATACATACAGATTACATATACACATATATTTATATGTGTGTATACATATACATATATACTTACATATGTATACATAAAATCATGTTAAGAAAGTATCCATCAGGAGTGCCTGGGTGGCGCAGTCATTAAGCGTCTGCCTTCGGCTCAGGGCGTGATCCCAGCGTTCTGGGATCGAGCTCCACATCAGGCTCCTCCACTGGGAGCCTGCTTCTTCCTCTCCCACTCCCCCTGCTTGTGTTCCCTCTCTCGCTGGCTGTCTCCCTCTCTCTCTGTCAAGTAAATAAATAAAATCTTAAAAAAAAAAAAAGTATCCATCAAGTCCTGTTTTCTTGAATATTTTTATGAAGAATGGATGTTGAGTTCTGACAAAAGTTTTGTCAGCATTTATGGAGATAATCCTGCAATTATTTATTCTAAACCCTATTAATATGGTATATGGTATTAATGGATTTCCAAATAATGCACTTAGTTTGCCTTATCATAGTGAATTATATTTTTATTTAGTGTTGGATTCTATTTGTTAATAAAATATTTATTTGTCTTGTATTAGTACTATATATTTTATATTTTTTCATGGATATTCATAAATAATACGAATAAGTAATAGTTTTCTGTACTGTCTGTATCATGTGTAGATAGTCAATATTACACTTGTTCCATAAAAAGAAGTGGAAAGTTTCCCTTCATTTTCAATTCTCTTTAATAATGTATAGAGCATCGGGACTATTTGATATTTGAAGGTTTGGTAGCATTTCTCTGTGAAGAAATCTGGGCCTGGTGCTTTTTTTGAGAGGTGGCTACTTAGTAAGTATCTCTTTTTCCTCTATGGAAATTGTTCTGTTCACACATGCTGTCTCTATTAATTAATGTCCCAGGAAACCATGCATTTCACAAGGTTCTCAAAAGTATTTGCTGGGAGGCCTGCAAAGTCTCCTGTACATTTTTATCTGTTTCGATGGTTTCCTTTCCCCCTGCCATTTCTTGTTTTGCACATCTGTGCTTCCTCCCTTTTTCTTCTTGACTGTGTTAGCTAGTGGTTTCTCTGTTTGGGTAATTTTTTTCAAAAAACACTAAAAAGAAAATAATTTCAATAATTATTGCTATTCTAATCTAAACACCTCTAAAACCACAATACACAGTCCCAAACACAATACTCTGGGTGTAACAGCAGACACTCAGTTTCTTCATTTAAGAAACTTCATATTCTTTTCTTTCTTTCTTTTTTTTTTGGGGGGGGGAGTTACCACCTCATATTGTTGACTCACACTGAGCTATCAACCAAAACCCCTAAGTAATTTTTAACACACTTTGCTGCTAAACCACATCACTTTCATCCTTGTGCTTGTAAAATTTCTCTTCCTCTACATATATCTTTAATAATATTCAACTTGTTAGATTCCATCTCATAAGATCCTGACTTGTGCCAAGACTAGTGCTTACAGGCACATAACTATGTCATACAGTTGTTCTCTGAGACAACAGACAAGCATTAAAAAATACTATCCATGTACAGAAGGAGCAACAGGATGGAAGGATGTGGGAATCAGAGAAGGGTCTAGAAGAAAGAAGACATCTGTCGGGTTCCCTAAGGATGTTTGCCAGTTGGAGAAGGGGAGAAGGGCATCCTAGGAAGAGGTGGTGGAAGAAGCAAGAGAGAGAGAGAGGAAGGAAGGAAGGAAGGAAGGAAGGAAGGGGGAGAGGGAGGGAGGAAGGAAGGGAAGAGTGAGCAGGGAAGGAATATGGTATCCTGGAGGAACAGCCAGTTAAAAATTTGTGTGTGGGAAAGTCTTCAGCGGCCGGCGATGATGGTGGAGAAATAGGTCAGCACAAGACTTATCTGCACTTAGATTTACAGCTCAAAGACCTTCAACAGCAACATGTGGGGTTTTGAAACAGGAGAGTGAAACAGTGAGAACTGCATCTTAGAAAGCTCACCCTGGACACGCAGTAGAACACGGGATAGAATGAGGAGCATCCAGATTGGGAGAAAACAATGAGGAGATCAGGCAATAATTCAGGTGAGAAATTATGAGAACCTGAACTGAAGCAGTATCATTAGAAAAGGACAAATTCCAGATACAAGTCCCGTGACTGATAGGATGAAAGCAGTGACAAAAAGGGAAGGTTCAAAAAGTCATACCTGAGGGATAATTTGCTTTCACTGAGGGTTCAGTTTTGAACAAGAGTCTGAGCTTTTTGAAGCCATCAGAGTAAAGATGTTCTATAGCCAGTTGGCAAAATACAGGTGTTAGAGCCCAAGAGATGGGGCTGGGGGTGGGAGAGCATGTTTGAGAGTAGCTGTGTGTGACAGGCATAGGCCAGGTGCAAAGAAGACAGTCACTACCATCTACTGAGTGCTTACTACCTGCCAGGACTAGCTAAGCACTTGACCACATCCTTTCCTATGGGTGTATAAAAATAAGCATATATTTTAATTTATATATAAATATAAAATATTATTTTAAGTGTATTTCTTTATCTCACACACATGCATTGATACTGTGAATTTTAAAGATGTGGAAACCAATGTACAGAGTACATACCCAGGGTGTCAGGGCTGGTAAGAGGTAGAAAGGGATTTGAATTCAGTGCTGACCCCAAATCCTGGGATCTTACAACACCCCAACAAGTAAGGTGAACTATAAAAAGTAATTTGGCAGGAAAGGGAGTGGGGAGAGAGGTCACTGAAAGGAAAGAAGAAAATGAAAACATACTGACTGCCAATTCTTGTCAGCCACTGAAAGAGGCACTCATTGTCTCCTTTAATTCTCATACCCAGTCATTAAAATCTATGTAATTAGCCTCGTTTCTCATATGGGAAAACTTGCTCAAGACCACATCACTGATAAATGGCAAAATGGGATCTGAATCCACTCCATCTTACTCCAAAGAATGTATTATTTCTACTATACCAAAGAAAGCAAATAACGAGAGAAGAGGAATACTCAGGGCAGAGGCTGGGATATATCAATATCAAAGGCACCAGTGAAGTGAGGTGAGCCAGGAAAAA
The DNA here is from genome assembly GCF_017311325.1 of Ursus maritimus. NCBI lineage: Eukaryota > Metazoa > Chordata > Mammalia > Carnivora > Ursidae > Ursus > Ursus maritimus. The sequence goes on from NW_024424008.1 coordinate 54,796,265, forward strand.
TTTATTTTTAGAATGAGCAATCTGATGATGGATAGAAAAATAATCAGGAGAGGGTGCCTGGTTGGCTCAGTTGGTTAAGTATTTGCCTTAGGCTCAGGTCCTGATCTCAGGGTCCTGGAATCAAGCACAGCATCTAGCTCTCTGCTCAGCAGGAAGTCTGCTTCTCCCTCTCCCTCTGCCCCTCCTCACATTCCTGCGTGCTCTCTCTCTCTCTCTCAAATAAATAAAATCTTTTTTAAAAAAGGAAAAGAAAAAGAATCAGGAGAAATTGTTATGGAGGAATCCAGGGATAAGTGCATTTTAAGACGGGTGGTCAATAATGTCAAACACTGTTAAAAAGTCAGGCTAAGGACTGGAAAGCCCATTTCGTTTAATAATTAACAGGCTTTGGTGACCTTTTTGAAAATAGATACAGTGGAGTGGTGGGTTAAAAGTCAGAGGGCAACAAACTGAGAAGACACCAGGAAGCAGGTAAACAGAGGCAGTGAGGGAAGGAAAACAGGTATTAGCTGGAGGGGAAGGTGGAATAGGGAATGAGGGTGTTTTAGGATGAAGGGACATCTGGAGGCTGAGATGAGGGGTAGGTGAAGGAGAAACAGACACAAGGAGAGGGTATGAATGAAGAGGCAAGGTTTCAGAGGAGAGGACCAGGGCCACTTCCTCCTCTGATCATGAGGAGGCAGGAGAAGGTACTTCTATGGAGAAGTTTGGAAGTGAGGAAGAGAGCAGTGGAAGGAGTTCCAAACCAATCACCCCTCTTCACTGTGAAGTAGGCCCGCTTGCCCGTTGACAGTGAGAGGGACAAACAGAGTGAAGGAGGCTCAGGAAGGGACGCTGCGGGAAGCTGGGAAGTACAATGACCGATAAACTTGCCCCCGCGACACCAAGGACTCAACCAGGGCTGCAAACCAGGATTTGGTCACTGAATCCACCAGCGGGGTTGTGTGGTCTCCTCTGGAACTGCTGGGCAGGCCTGTGCGGAGGGAAGCAGGGATGGGCTCTCCGAGGACTGGCAGCCGTCAGAGGGGGGCAGCGGTCCGCAGGGCACAGGAAGCGCGGAGGGTGGTGAGAGGGTATTTGAAGTGACTGACAGTGGAAGCTGCACCGGGGACAAGAAGTCAAAGCAGCGCTGATAAACTGAGAGGACAGAGAAGACAGAGCAGGGGAGAGCCTGAGGACATTGAAAATAAGTCTGATGGGAATGGAGGAGTGTGGACATTGGGGTTTTGAGCAGAGAACAGAGTCTCAGAGTTCAAGATGTCAAGGGCAGGACGATTCTGTGGAGTAAGTTCCAGCATGTGGCCTTGTAGTGGCACAGAGGGGACAGTCACTGCAGTGGGGATGGGAGGCTGCACCACCTTCGTCACGGATCCTGAAGTCAGTCCAGGAGAGCGGTAGGTATTAAAAGGCTGAGGACAGGTCCTATTCTATCCAGATTCACGTCATTTAAAAAACTGATAAGCATGCAATCATTGATACCATGGACGAAATCACTGATAAGATACTTTTGATTGACGAAGGGCCTTTGTCATGTCACTACTACATCCGCATGTTGACAGAGACTCCCGAAGGGCATCTCAAAGGGACCAGAGACTCATGACTGAGTGGGGCTGCTCTCATCTGCAGGTTGGGATGCCCTGGGCTTTAGGTCTCCGCCTGCCCAGGAAGTCTGACCTGGTGAGCCGAGCACCAAACCGAACCTCCTCTTTGACCTGAAAGCATCTGTACTTCACACCCAAGGGGGAGGCCAGACCCTGTTCCTGCTGTAAATGCCGACTGCTGGCCCGGAAGAAATGGATCTGAAGTACAAAGTAGACGCTCAGGAGCACCAGCCAAACCACCACTTCCCCCACGAAGATGCTTATCTTCAAAGAGGCCTGTAGTGCAAACCAGGCCCTGAGTAGCTCTGCTGCTTGGTTTTAAAATTTACTAGAGCTACTTCGGCAGCAGATGAAAGACCATATGCTTTTGTAAGAGGCTATTAGTCTTTTGGGGTTGGATCCATGGTTTTATTTTTCTCTTTCTCCTCCCCATTCTTTTTGCCTTAGAATCTTTTTTCAAATTATAACTTGCATGGAATCCAGATATGTAAGTAGAAAAAAGCACAACTCTGCTGATTAGGGCCAGGGGGATCTATAGGCCAGCTCATTCACCTTCCTATCCAGCCATTAAAAATAATGGTCATTCAGATTTCATAGCAACATGGATTAAAAGGCTTATAATAGTGTGAAAGTTTTTAAATCAGGGCAAAAATAAAAAAAATCAGTTAGTATCCAAAACATAAAGAACCCACACAACTCAACAGCAAAAAAATAAACAATTAGGGGCACCTGGTTGGCCCAGTAGGTTAAGTGGCCGATCCCAGAGTCCTGGGATCAAGCCTAGCATCAGGCTCCTTGCTCAGTGGGGAGCCTGCTTCTCCCTCTGCCTGCCACTCCCCCTGCTTGTGCTCTCTCTTTCTTGCTATCTTGCTCGCTCTCTCTCCCTCTCTTTCAAACAAATAAATAAAATCTTTTAAAAATAAAAAATAAAATAAACAATTCAATTAAAAAATGGGCAGAAGGGGTGCCTGGGTGGCTCAGTCATTGGGCATCTGCCTTCAGCTCAGGGCGTGATCCCAGGATCCTGGGATCCAGCCCTGCGTCACGCTCCCTGCTCCGCTGGGAGCCTGCTTCTTCCTCTCCCACCCCCCCTGCTTGTGTTCCCTCTCTCGCTGGCTGTCTGTCAAATGAATAAATAAAATCTTTTTTTAAAAAAATGGGCAGATCTGAATAGACGTTTTCCCAAAGAAGACATCCAGATGTCCAAGAGGCACATGAAAAGATGTTCAACATCACTAATCATGATGGAAATGCAAATCAAAACTACAGTGAGATAGCACCTCACAGTTAGGATGGGTAGTATCAAAGAAATGAGAAATAGCAAATGTTGGTGAGGATGTGGAGAAAAGGGAACCCTCATGCACTATCAGTGGGAATGCAAATTGGTCAGCCACTGTGGAAAACAGTATGGAGGTTCCTCAAAAAATTAAAAACAGAATTACCACATGATCCAGTAATTCTACTTCTGTATATTTATCTGAAGAAATTAGAAACAGTAACTCCAAAGATAGCTGCACCCCCTCGTTCATTGTAGCACTACGTACAACAGCCAAGATACAGAAACATCCTAAGTACCCAGCAGTGGGTGAATGCGTAAAGAAGATGTGGTATATGTATATACAATGGAATATTATTCAGTCATAAAAAGGAAGAATATCTTACTATTTGTGACAGCATAGTAAGGGCCTTTTGCTAAATAAAATAAATCAGACAGAGAAAGACAAATACATGATCTCATTTACATACAGAATCTTTAAGAACAAAACCAAACAAAACAAAAAACACAAAACCCCAAGCTCATAGATAAACAGAACAGATTGGTGGCTACAAGATATGGTGACGGAAGAGGGTAAGAGTAGGTGAAATGGGGTGAAGGAAGTCAAAAGGTACAAAAATAAGTAATAGGAATGTAATACACAGCATGGTGACTATAGTCGATAATACTATATTGCATATTTAAAAGTTACTAAGAGAATAAATCTTAAAAGTCCTCATCACAAGAAAAAAAAATTTGTAACTGTGTGGTGACAGATGTTAACTAGACTTACTGTGGTGACCATTTCACAACACATACAAATATCAAATCATTATGTTGTACACCTGAAACCAATATAATGTCATGTCAATTATACTTCAATGAAAAAATCTACATACAATATGACTGTAATTGTTTAACACCCATCTATAGATATGGGGCAAAGACTAGCAGGAAATACACCAAAGTGCTAACAGAGGATGTGGTTCACATTTTCCTTCATTCTGTTCTATATTTCAGAAAGTTTTATACAAGTAAAAACTTTTATAATGAAAAAAGTTTTTAATATTCAAAAATGTTTAAAGCAAAGAAGATTCCTTCCTTACTATAGGGGATTCTTTACATCACTTCATGTCCCTACTAGACGTACAGAGAAATAATATACCTAAGAGTTACCTAAGAGTTTTTCATTTATTTACATGTATTTATTGAGAGCTATTTAAGAGCAGTACAACCCCTAGATACTGGGGATATAGGGTGAACAAGAAAAAACTCCCTGCCTACATGGTACTTACATTCTAGTGGAGGAACACCGTCAATAAACAAACAAATAAAGACTAGGCACTCGATAGTGCTGTACAGAGAATTAAAATAGGTAATACTATTTTTTTGAAGATTTTGTTTCTTTGAGAGAGAGCACACAAGTGAGGGGAGGAGCAGAGGGAGAGGGACAAACAGACTCTGAGCTGAGTGCCAAGCCCATCACTGGGCTCAATCTCACAATCCTGAGATCATGATGTGAGTCAAAACCAAGAAACCAAGAGTCAGACACTCAACTGACTGAGCCACGCAGGCGCCCCGATAGGGAACATAATTAATAATAGCATTTCTAGATTTGGGGATCGGGGAAGGCTCAAAGGACGTGAGACTTGAGCTGATATCTGAATGACAGGAATCAGACTTGGGAAGACAGATGAAAGCCAATACCAAGACCCTGAGCAAAAATAAATGTGTCCAGTTTGAGGAACTAAAAGAGCCATTGTGTCTGGGGAGCACTGGGTAGGGGAGCTGTATGAGGTGAAGACACTGCCCCTTCCTTCAGGAACTTGTGGTGAAACAGAGCTCGGTCATACAGACAGTTCCTGACACTTCTCCTTTGGCATAACCCTTCAGAGGACTACAAACTCATAATATTCTGCAAAGCAGAAAACTCAGGACTTTTTTTTTTTTTTTTAAGAATTAAGTCTCTTTTTTTTTCTCACCTATAATCAAAGGGACTGCATGACAATGTTAGCCTCAGAGAGAAAACAGATTTAATGCATATTCCATAGAACCATCCATGCTAAAAAATCCAAAATCAAGATTTTGTTCTCCAAAATCAAAACTTACTTATCCTTCCCAAACTCAAATTTCCCGGGCCCCGTTCGAAGTAGATAGCCACTGAGCCACTTGGGAAAATGTCCTCGGACTCGAGCAGAGACCATCTGTGGCATCTCCTCCACCGTGGTTAGTAGCGGTGCAATACATGGAAGCCTCTCACGCTTACTGAAGGTTGTCCTCTTCTGATGACTACTATCCATGTATTTCTTCAAAACTGTGAAGAGGAAATCAAGAGCACAAAAAAATTGTACAAGATGCCTGTTTCTCCATAGACAATACTCTTACCTACTGGTAAGGGAAAAGCAAAACCAACCAAATATAGTCTCCAAATTCCTCTTCTTCCTCATTCTCAAACCGTCACCTCTCTGGTTCTCCATTTTTGAACTACAATAATCCTTTTTTTTTTTAATTCTTGCAGTACAAATCTGCCTAAGAATTAATTCAGGACTGTATTATTATTATCATTTCTCATGGTTGAACAATGCTCCTCTTTTCACAAGACTGAAACTATGTATTAACTTCAGATGTGCTAAAAGCAACCTCATTGTTATGACAAAAAATGACCATTATTCATTACTATCCTAATTACACTAACCTCAGTACTTTTGATACACCAGAATAGGATGCCAAAGATTTCACAGCAATTTATGAGAATTTAGTAGGATCTGTAATTCAATTTCTTCCATTTTAATGACATATGCATGAATGTACATGGCATTTTTTAAAAGAAGGGTGTCATGAACTAAATTATGCAGTGATACCTGGTCTGAAATTACCTGAAGTTCAAAAGCCACAAGAAGAAAAATATCATTATTATATAAGAAGTTGAAAATTATCCCTTTTATTTCATATTTATTTGGTGTTCACAAGGTAGTGTTGCCTAACACAGAGGGGTGGTCAGATATGTAATTAATTGGACAGTGCTTTATTTTATTTCATAAAATTTTAACAGTAATATAGAAGTCTAAACTAGAAAACTAATACACAGAGACACTCTTCCTCTTAAGAAGTGAGATTTGCATTATTTTAGCAAAATATTTTACAATGTTATATCTATTATCTCATTTCTTTCCAATCTTTATAAAATTCAGTTTAGAGTACATGATTCCCTCTACTTTTCTGTAAGTAACAATTCAGTCAAACCCAACTATTTTTGCTTTCCTAAATAAAATTGACTAATCTATCCCTAAGGAAATGCTAGTATTGTTCAAATTCTATCTCAAATGCTACCTCCTTTATGAGGAAGTGTAGTGTAATATTTAATAAGAGTACTGGCCCAGGTTCTGCTGGGCCCCAGACTGCTTGGGTTCAAATCCTGGCCTGCCACTTTCCAAATAAATAGCCTTGAGCAAGGCAACCTTTCTGTGCTCTGTTTTCTTTCTGAAGTGGGGATAACAATTCTTATTACTTCTAAGGCTATAAATAATAAATGAGTTAGGTTATGTAAGGTTTTTAGAACATAGTAAATACTCAAAAATGTTAGCTATCATTATTCACATAGCTTTTAATGATCGATCCAACAAGATGTAATATCATCTTCCTTCAAATTATTTATTCATTCAACAAAGTAGTAACTGGTAAGGGATAAAAAGTATTTGAACCTGATATATATGAACATACCAACAGACCATTTATAGTGTAATCAGTGTTTTGTTTGACCACCGTTTCTCAAGGTATGGTCTGAGGACAACTTGGAACAGAAACACATGGTATTACTGCTAAAATGTAGACTCCACCCTGGACCTAATCAGAATTTCTGGGATACAGCAAGCAAGTATTCTTAGGCATATGAAACTTTGAGAACCACAATATTAGAGGTATAAAGAGGATGATTTGAAACCTTAGGTATTTATCTTACTACTTTTATTTATATTATGCATATTCATCTCACTCTCCTCTTACATGAAAATAAATATCCTGAGGTCAGTTATTTTAGTCATCGCACTTAAGTAGAATTAAATTGAATACCCTGATTGGACATTCGTCTGAATAGAGATTCATGAATTTAAAACACTTCACGTTTTAGAAAAAAACTTACATGTCTATATGTTCTGTATTTCATATGTTACTGGCAGTTTTTTATATACTCTTCAAACTTTCCATGGTACTTGATATTGTGACCTATACCTCCTTAAACCCCTATTCTTGGTTCCTGAAAACACTGCTCTTCTCTAACTTCCTTGCCCCCTTTTTGTTTGCTTTATGCTAGCTTCATTTATTAGCTGGCAACCTTGGGTAAGTTACTAATCACTCTGAGCCTCAAGTTTTTCAATGATAAAATGGGGGTAATGGGTATAAAAGGAGGATAATACTTCCCATTTGTGTTTGTTGTCATAACTAAATATGGTAGTAGATAATTTCCAAATGTTAACTCCCTTAATTGGCTCCTGTTCCCCTTATCACCTCCTGAGTCTGACCTTGGACCTTTACTCTTTATAATCTCAGCACACCCTCCTTGGTAGTCTCACCTAGTCCCTTAATTTCACCAAGTACTTCTTGGCAGATTACTCTCAGCATACCAAAAGAGAATTCTTTATTTTCCCCTTTCCAAATCCAGATTTCCCACTTGCTAAATCATCTAGCTTCAAAATCTCTGTAGGCCTTGAATTCCTTTTCTTCACCGTCCCCTCACATTCACTAAGTGGTTAAATTCTGACTATACCCAGACAGGGTCAGGAAGAGAATGCTACGGGGATGATACAGGGATGCCAGTATAAATTACTCAGGCTCAGAAGTTTACAAGGGTGCCTTGGGCAAATCCTTTGTAAAGATTTGTGCTAGTCCACACCACCTGGGCAGCCCCCCCCCATTTTTTTTCTGGCCTGAACCTGTCCTCCTCAGCATCAATGCTTCAACTTCTCCTACCTTTCAGTCATGTCCTTTCTACTGTCCTAATTTAGGCCTTCACAACCTCTTAGATGATATTATCACAGTCTCTTAATTGGAAGGAGAAACCAGATAGGGAAGCTATCTACTATGGGAACCTCCAAACGGTTGGGCTTCTTGATCCTTTTATCCCTTGGAAAGGTTGGAGGCCACAGGCCAATTGTCTCCAGCTCTAAATAGCTCACGGGGCTCCAGATCCCATCCAATTTACTCTAGTGTGAGGTAAAAATATTATCATTTTCTATGTGTGCTATGATGTGAAAAAGGTTGGGAAGCACTGCTACTAAATTAGCCTTCCTAAGTACAGATCTGATTGTATCAAATAATCCTCCAAAAGCCTTCAAAAATGACTCCTCACTGTCTACCAAGTAAAGTCTAAACTGCTTGGCCAGGCACCGAAGGCAGTGTACAATTTCACACCAACTTACCTGTCCAGGTCCCCCCTCACTAATGCCTTCCACTCCAGCCAAACTAAACCACTCCCTAGTCTCTTCTCCTCATCATAATTATACCCTTCTCTTCACCTAGGATATTTCCCATCTCCTCCAGGTGAAATTCACTTACCCTACTCATCCTTCAAGATCCAGTGGCCATATCACCTGCTTCTTAAACACAACATTCCCATTTCCTATAGCAAGAACCGATTCTCCTTAGTCTGAACTCACACAGCATCTATTTCAGCTCTGTTGTGGCACTCACCTTACCCTCTCTTGTGTGATAAAGATGAATACAATTTATAACATCTACTACTGGTATTCCTTGAGTAAAGGGTCACTTGTTTTTACCCTCACTCCAGTACCTAAAACACTGCCTTGCATACTGCAAGCACTAAATTATTGAATTAAATAATTTTAAAGTTTATAGCGCATATTAGGATTTCTGATAGCTCAACATCAGCCAATTTCAAGAAATAAAATCATGTAACAATAGTAGCTATAATAGAAAACTACAAAACAAAACCAGAGGTTTTAAGGCAGTCCCCCCAGAGTGCAAACAGAAGAACCAAACATTTCCATCAGGACATGCAGCAGTGATTTTCAATTAAGAAGAGTCTAAATAGTGAATATTCTTCCTACTGCAGATCCACAAGAACCCCTAAATCCTGAATCCTGCCCCATATGTTATAGAAAATATACAAATGGAAAGACTGTTTCCCTGACAAGTAACTCCCACCTCTGTGGTATTACTGCCCGTATCTGCTACACACAGAGTGAAAAGCTTCAGAAGCCCCCAGTACTCTTCAGGAAAAAGGCACAGAATTGGAAGCCTGAGCAGCTAGGAAGAGGGGGAAGGGGAGGACGAAGGGGCAAATCCCCTACCTGGGATCCAGTGTACTACCACAGAAAGGAACCCCACTGCAATGGCAGAAAGGTTGCTGACAAAATGGAGAAAGGTCTGATAAAACATTCTGTTATTGAATTTAGCAGCAGCAGATCCTGTGATTTCCAAAACCTCTCACTCACTTCCTGGGCTGTCCTTGGCTCACTGACAGAAGAGGAGGGAATGGGGGAGGAAGTCAGGGAAGGCAGACAAGGGGCAGGGCTTCCAGACGCTTGCAATCTCTCCCAGTCTGTCGACATTTCCAGAAGTATCCCAACTACCTATGATAAGTAGCTCTTTGAAATTCTGAAATTGGACCACCAATAGTGGTCTCCCTTCCTAAAATTTCTTCTTTCAAATCTCTTCTCACACTACAATTAAGCGCCTTGATCCATGGCTCAGTTTCATTATGCCACTTCTCTCCTCTGAAAGATTGACATATCTTTCCTTACAGAATAAAGTCCAAATGGAGTCTATCAAGAAAGGACTCTACAATCTGGCCACACCTACCTTTCCATCTTCTGCTCCTCTGCTTTTCATCTCTCCTTTTCTTTTCCATTTATTTACAAAACATTTTCTGACAATCTAGTATGAATAAGGCTCTGTGAAGGCATGCCCTTAATAAATGTATAACCATGTATATTTTTATTAATTTAACAAACACTTCTGAGCACTGGTATATCAAATACCGTGCTACAATTTAAGAATATAAGGAAACAAGATTCAGTCCCTGTTCTCCAGCAGTTTAGATGATGTACTATTGCCCTGTGTGAATTCTCAGCTCAGGAAAAATCTTATCCAACATACCATGTATTTTTGTTCTTCAGTGCCATTTTAACATACTTTCCTCTGCCTGAAATATCCTCCCTCTTTCCTTATCAAAAACCCATTTCACTACCTTTCTGACCCCTTTGCCAACATCTTCTAGTAACTCTCACTAAAAGGAGTTAACTAGCACCGCACAGAAATATTTTTAACATTTACCTAGCATGTCTTCCTAGAAAAGACATGTAAGTATATTTCAAGAAAGGAAGGGTGACAGCTGTCAGAAAGGAGAACAAAGAGTACCTTAAACTATTCTGTATTCCCCGCAATGCTTAGCAGAGTATGATATACAAAGACATTCAGTGTCTATTTTTATTGGTAACCAGTGAGAAATAATTTATGAACTTGTGAAATTTTACTGAAATGAGTGATATTAGAAGTGTAAATTAAAGGGCAATAGCATATCTGCAATTGTTAGTTATTCAGAGATAATTATTCTTATTTATGTGGATGGTACCAAAGACATTAAAATTTGATAAAAATCAGTCTTAATTAGGCTTTCAGGAAACTTCACCCTAGGAGGTAGCTGTTCTGACCAGTAAACACATTGTGAGTAAAAATCAGTTCCATACTCTTAATCATACCAAATGAAATGATCAAACCATTTCTCTGAACCAGCATAGGAAAGAACCACATGTTGAAGAATGGTGACACCATCAAGATATAACAAGCATATTATGAAATGCACTCTGAAACAATGTTAGCCTTATCTTTCTCATTAGGAATAAATGCTTAGAAAAAAATAACTCAGGAACTTTTAATTATGATGTGTCAGTAGAGACATCTTTGTATTTAGAACATTAAAAAATTCTGTAAGTTAACAGAATAACTCAAAATCCAGGTAACATGTCATATCAACTCAAATATAGTCTTCTGGTTACATTTGGTATTTTAAAATTCTATTACTAATAGTTACTTCATTGACCTCCAACCTACCCTGCACCATTAGCATATCCCTCTACAAACCTAACAAATTTTTTCCACCTAACCAATGTTTTTCGTTAATATTTTATTTTACTGTTTTCAATTCTTTCTTGTATGAGTAATTATGTAATGTGGTATATATGACTTAAAATAGTAATCTGATTGTTGTTTTAGTTGTCAAATGAGATTTTAACATTTAGAAGGCAGCAAGACAAATATGCTATACACCAGAGGAATACCAAATTCCCTGTGGTGCCATTTGTAAATACATCCAAATTTGTGATTGCTTATATTGGTAAAATGTACATAAAATAGATTGAATTATTTATATGATTTCAAAATGCATGCTGTGATCTTTAAAAACCTGATTAATATAGTTATTACATATACTAGTTATTAAACATAATTATATAACATATTAAAAGTCTTTAATAAAATCATAGCAGTACCTTCCAACCTTTATTTAGAGGATTTTCTTTTTTTAGCTAGGTGAGTTCTAGAGATCCTCTAATTGAAATTCAATTTATGGATTATAATAGGTTTGAAATACTCACCAAGGTTACCTTGTTGTTTATGCAATCTTTTTACTTCTGGATCACTAATTTTTGCCCCATACTACACAGTTGCTAAGGCTCTAAAAATAATTTATTCACTGTACCACTGATATGGTTGATATGTAAAAAAGCCAACTCTCATAAGGTTCTGGTTAGTAATTTCTGGTTTTTATTTTATCACTTTTACCACAAGAAAATAATTTTAAACCAAGAATTTTTATTAGTCATGTATAATAACTAATAGTGAAAATAATCAAATGGTAACATTAAATAGCAATACCTTACTTATATTTTATTACATATTGTGAAACTGGACAGATTACCTTGAGGTTTTAGTTTTTTATAATACTAACCATGAAAAACATTTTAAAACTATCTCCATGGCTATATATTGCTATTTAGACAGAGTATTCTAAAAGAAAAAGTGCAATATTGTTAAACATTATCAAATGAGTCCTATTTTAGAATTTTAAGAAAGATTAGGAGGTTTAAGGAAAAAAAGAATCTATATGTAATTCAAATAATTTACACTTTTATGAAATATGCCAAACATTTAACCCTCAAAAAAAAAAAAAAGCTACATACTTCATATTCATGTCCAGTTTAAAGCTCCTTTTAAATCTAGAAAAGAAATTCAAGGAATTTCCCCTTCTATGTTTAAGGCACACATTTTCTTTAACAACTAGAGAGCTTTCAGAGCATAAATGTCATTCTTTTAATACAACAATTAATGGGCTTAAATTCTCAGCTTATTTTAAGTACACAATTTTATCTGTGCAGTGTGTTTGCAATCACTGTAAACCTCTGTCTCAGGAGCTCTCTTTTTTGTATTAGAAAGTTTTCAATAGTATTGGCTTCCTTGAAGAGTCCATCTATCTCGTCAATATAAGATGCATCTACTGCTGCTCTCTCACTAATGAGGAAAAAAAAGTTTTACGTTAAACTAAATAGTTAGAACGTCTAGTTCTTTATTATGCTATACTTGTTAGCTTCTTCATTTAAATAGCTTCGCACATCAAAAAGCTTCATTAATTTAGAAACAGTCTTCAGTAAAAGTTAAACTAGTCATGTAAATATTTTTGACTATTCAAAGTCTCCTGACACTGCAGACTATGTATCTTATAATACATTATAATTCTAATATTAAACTACATACATTATTTTAACAACCACATAAGCCATCATTCAAATACAATGATTGTCCAGTAGTTAAAAAAAACCCACCTTAAAAAACAAAACAACAACAACAACAAAAAAGAACACCTTATAAACATGATAATCTCAGGCCAACAAAATATTTAAATTCAGTCTTCAAATATAGAGACATAATATTTAAATATTTCATAAATGTATTTATTTTATCTTTAATATCACTCTTATTATCATTAACTTCAACCAATGGCATTTTTCTCAAAGAAGTTTTTTCATAAAATGTTAAATGTTAGATCATCTAATTAGGGACCAAAATACATCCAGCCTAGTATCTAGCTCTGGTAATAACAAATCAAAGGATGTTAAGTGGAAAAGGTGGAATTACTCTTTGAAAATAATCAACTAATCTATTATAAAAAAGTAAGGTAGAATAAAAAACTCTGAAATTTCAATTACTGGATAGGTTTGCAGCCACTGAACCAAACTTCTCATTATGGAGTTTCCAGAAAAAAATTATTTCTAGGAGAAAGACTCAAGAGGATATGGTATAAGTACTTGCCTTAAGATCTTTGCATATGTAGACAACATTAGATTAATTTCCTTGCCCATATCTGTTCAAAAAAAAATCACTAAGTTATGAACTATAACAAACTTTCTGTATTATAAAATCAATGTTTAGAAATATAAGCATTTTATGTATCACCATTCAAATCTTTCTCCAGGGATTCATCTTTATAAAATAGTCCAGAGCTTTCCAAGAAAGAAGAATCTGATTTTCCAAGAGAGGACAGTTGTGGACTATCTAGCATTTGAGCCTAATAGAAGAAAGTAAAGAAAATAGATAAATAGTCAACAAGATCCTTAGAACATATGCATTCTGTCCCCCAAAAAGGCAAATAAAACATCTTTCAGGTAAAAAAGCAAACATACTAGAAATGATATGCACTCATGTCCTAATTAGTCATTTGAAATTTTATTATCAAGAAAACTTGTAGGCCTAACAAGCATCTTGTTCACCTACTAAATTTTACTTTGGTTTTACATTAGACTTTGAATATGGTATTAGTCCCTTGATGAAAAAGTTTCCTATATCTTGAACCGGTAGATGTTTCCATAGCAATAGAGTAAAACTTTCATTTAGACAATAGCCAAATGCTTGCAAAATTCTGCAAGATAACATAATCTTTGAGGAAGCAAATAATGTCCCAAATGCAAACAGATTAAGTAGTGGGAGGAGGAGTGAAGAATGGCAGAATACAGTGCTCTTTATTAAAAATATCAGCAACTATAGTACCTAGGTACCCTACTTATTAGAGCAAAGCAATTACTTAAAATCTTACGTATCATATAGGCATGAACTCATTTCTGTTTCTGCATCACGAATTACAACAAAGAAATTTCATCTCCCAACAGTTTCTTGAAGGTCTATACTATTTAGTGAAAAAACAGCTGGAATCAACATAGTTGCTGCGGGGACAATCCCACTTCTGGGAATATGAAAACATTAAATTCTATTCATCAATAGAACCTCTTAAACAGAAAAAAATTTCAGAAGTATAAAAAATAAAACCAAAGATTAAAGCTCCAGGAGCATATGGATTACCTCCAGTTCTCTTGGTCTCTTGCAATTTCTAGTATCAGTTTTTACAATGTGACTTGCCATCATATTCTGGAGGCAAGAGCTGCAAGGTTTAGAGGAATGCCAAATGTAAGTGCAAACCCCATGCTACAGGTTTTTTAAGTCTTTCCCTTTCTTTCTAGTCCCACCAATTTAATTTAGGCTCTCATTTTTCATTTAGGTTCTCATTATCTGTCACTTATCTGAACTACTCACTTTCTCCCTGTCCTATTCACACCTATCAACTGCTGTTTGGGCAATATTTCAAAATTGATTACCATGTTCCCTTAACTCAAAAACCTTCCCACTATTCATTGCTCCAGAACGAATTCAATTCCCATGGTATGACACCCAAAGTCCTATATCACCTGGGGCCAACCTACCGTTCCTAAGATTTTCATCTACTCCCTCAGCCAAACTAGTCTATTTGGCACTTCTGCCTGTTTCAGAATTTAAGATTCTTCTACCTTCAAAAAATCTTAATATTGAAATATATCTTATAGTTTATCTAATTCAATGTCATTTTTCACAGAGGTGAAAACAGAGGCAGAGATAGTTGACCAAGTTCAAACAAGTAAAACTGAGCCAAACTAGAACGAAGATTTCATGTCTGAGTTTCCACTGCCCTACCTTACCTTAATATAAGATCTGAATTTTACTCTTAAATTACTCTCCCATAAACTTTGAAAATCATTTCCCTAAGAATCTGAAAAATTACATTTAAACAAAGAAAAAATGTAGAAACCTACAAGGGGATAGTCTTTACGTCTTAAACGATGAGGAGTCCTGTCTATACTTCACTATCAATTTACTTTGCTTTTTTTGAAGAAACTATGATGACCTGGATAATTGTAATGAATCTGATTAGTCATATATCATATTCACATAAATAAGACAGAAAGACAGCAACAAAAAATAATAATAAATTCCCTATAGTGCTCCTACATTGCTGTCAATACCTTTCCAGCATGTGAGTGCTGTAACAGCAGCATGCAGAAAACACTATACATACACAGTAGCGCTCACTTTGCCTTGGGAAGTTCGAAAAGAGAAGAAAACGTGAGAGCTGTTCTCTTCTCCCTTCCCCTTTTCCTCTTCCCTTTTCCTTATACACCTCTTCTCTCCCCTCTCAGAGTAACAGAATGCGCGTGTATGGCAAATGAAAACTTCTACAGTTAGGTAATTCTGTTTCTGCAAAAATAAATTCTTTTTTTCTGTCATAACTTAGAGCCCCGCCCCGCTGAATCCAGGCCCAGTCGAAAGGCTGGAGCTCCTCCTGTGACACACCCCACTCACAGACCATAAGCTCGGCTATGCAATCCAATGCTCTGGTGACCTAGACTTTACCAAGCAATGACCCTGCACCTTACGCAACCTTTTTCTCCTACTCTTCTCTTTCTTCTCAACTCCTAGTGGGCCCCTGGGGCCATTTCACCTACCTTTTTTCTCACTTCCCTCCCCGCTGTCTTTTCCTCCCTACTTGTATTTCAGACCACTAAAGTCCCTGAGAGGGGCATTCATCCTCTCACTGCCTGCTTTCTAACTCTCAAGGGCATGCATCCTTCCAGCCCCACCCCAAGCCCAGTCTACTACATGGCGACGTGACCTTCCTCGTCAGCGAAAGCGCGGGAATGAAGAGACCGGGTTCGCGCGCGCGAGTGCGCAGTCTCCGCGGGCTCCCAGCAGTCAGCGCGTGAATCCCGTGAATCGCGTGAATCACGTGACACGACGAGCTGCGCATGCTCCCGGAGCCTGGGCCTGGAGTCCGGCCAGGAACCCTCTGGCGTTTGGCGGAGGGGTGGCTTTCTTCCTCTCATCTGCCACTGTTGCCGTGGACTTGGAATCTCGGAAACAAAAATCTCTCATGGCCTCCAAGTGTGTGAAGATAGTAAAAATCTGAGACTAGTCTCTCAGGAAAGAAGAAGAATTGCCTGAGCGAGGCTGGTGGGGTGTGTCCCACCCGCTTGGAATGTCAGTAAAGGAACACAAAACAGGACACCCAACACTACTTCTCGAATAAAACTTACATCCTAGTCTAGATGGCCTGTTTGAAGGAAGTTTGAAGGGAAGCCAGAATTCCCCCGGCTCGCAAGCGAAACTTCCAGACCCAGGCCCTCCATTCCTTTGCCTCTTTTTTCTCTATGCAACCCACATTTTCAGAATCACACCCTTCTGGAAGATTCCTTTCCTTATGTCAATAGGTTTAGTCACCTTAATTGGCAGCTTTCAAAAAATACTTTCTAACATACATGGCCCACATACTTTGAAGTGCTTTCATGTGGCGACTTTGACCTGCAATTTCAAAGACATTCTAAGGTTATGCCCAGTTAGTTGATGTGGAAGGAAAAAAAAATATCACCTCATAAAGCAAAGGTCAATAACATCGTCCATAAATTCCAGGTACATACTCTTGACCCTTGGCAAACTACATTTAACTTACTAAGGTTTTCTCCCTTTGGTTTATCTCAATGTTATTTGTCATAAAGACGTGTGTGTATGTTTATTTATTGGCTACTTGTGAAAAAGCCATTCGTTTTAAGTAAGTTTCCAGAAAATAGGTACTCAGTCTGTTTAACTTGATTTGCTAATATTGTGAAATATAAATCATTTAATAAAACTAGACTAGATAATTAGGGAGTTATTATTGACAGTCTTTACAGGATCCCCACCACTGTTTGAAGACTAATAGCAATCTGTGTTAAAATTTTTACCATATGTGGTAAAATGAGGGGGGAAAGTAATGAGTTTTTCATAAAGCTACAGCATCTGCTTGAAAGAATTGTCCTTTACTCTGATACTATATACTTCCTAAATTTTTTTGGTGTTAAAGTCGTCTTTCATGAAATAAAAATTTAAAGATTTTTAAGATTTTTAATGCCCTTACTTGGCAAAATATGAAGTTGCCCACTTAGTGTTTATCTCTTCTGCATTATTATCATTATTGTCGTTATTATTCTTAACAGTCCATTAAATCCAAAAGTCTGGGAAATACTGATCTAATTCCTCTTCCAGACTTCACATTGTATGATATCTAAAGAGATAGTTACCTAGTTCCTGAAATATTTCCAGGAAAAACGATTCCACCTAATACATAAATGTTTACACCAGATTAAGAGAACACTGGGTACATTTAATTTTATTTTTAAAATATTATCTCCATTGTATAAACTAAATGAGTAAGAATAAGTGAGTGTGTCAAGAGTTATCGTTGTCTAGTGCTTTAAACTATTCAAAGGGCTATCATCATCTCATTTAATCTTCACAAATAATCCTGTTAAGTTGGCAGGACATGAAGACATCTGGGTTGCTCTGTATCAAAAAAATGTTTATCCCCAAACTAAAAAATGGGTAAATTGTGCATTCTACATCTTTACAGTTGGAGAAAAATCATCAGCAATGGGCCATTTAAAATTAATTTGTTTGGTGCTCTGCTTCTGATCACTGTTTGACTCCATTTCATGCTTTCATACACTATAGTTGCAGGATAGAAATCTGTTAGTTCAATTTCAATCATGTGTGTATTCTTATATATTTCTTAAATGTGTGGTTTTTCTTCTTCTGGCAGTCTCTACACCAAGAACCTCCAACCATCCCACCATGGGCTTCCTTTGTAATCACTGCTGTGGACCTGACGTTTTTATGACCTTATAAAATGAAAACTCTATTTTGTTAAAAAAACAAAACAAAACACCCAATTAGCTACTTATGGAAGCATTTTGCTTCCTGACTCTAGAACCCTTCTGTTTCTATACAGGCTCTGTACTGGCAAAAAAAGCAAAAACAAAACGTCACTTTGCTAATTCCCTTGCTAGCAAGGTAATACAATTTAGCACTTCTTCAAGAAAAAATTCTCCAAAGAACTTTGTTCTGGCTAATTATTTTCAAAGCTATAATATTTTACTCTGCTTGATATTATTACATTATGGGGTTATTCTAATAGGGCTGATTATTCAGCACTGCAAGATAAGGAAAAAGTTTTGTGTTGAAGTGTGAATAGAAAGTCTCAAAACAGAGAGAAATTAATGTGAGAAAAGATGCTTCTAACTGACCAAGCAGGTGCTTTTTTAGAAGGGCTTGAGGGGCACCTGGGTGGTTGAGTCGGTTAAGCATCAGACTCTTAGTTTCAGCTCTGGTCATGATCTCATGGGTCATGAGACCAACCCCTGTTGGGCTCCCTGCTCAAGTCTGCTTGAGATTCTTTCCCTCTATACCCCTCCCATGGTCTCTCTCTCTCTCTCTCTCAAATAAGTAAGTCTAAAAAAGAAAAAATCTTTAAAAATGGGGAGGGGAGCTTGGAAGTACAGTACTTCTGAAAGAGACACAAGCTTTGGAAGGGCCAGAACTCCAACTTTTACAGAAGAAATTATTTCATTAAAATACTCATTTTATATTGAAAGAAGTACCCATACTCTCTGACATTACTTCAAGTTCTATTGCCCTAGGAAAGAGCCCACATTTGAAGGCGGGTTCAAGGCGTGCCAGAACAGTCTCTTCCCTCCACCTTCTTCCTCCTTTCTCCCAATCGCTTGGTCTCCTCCCCCAGAGGCTTGGTCTCCTCCCCCAGAGGCTTGGTCTCCTCCCCCAGATGGCTATTAGAACTGACGGCCTGCTCGCTCTGTTTTCCAATGCTTTCTGCATTCCTAGCTGCCGGCTTCAGCGGCTGAAGGGACTGCCACCTTTTCCCATCTACACAGCCTGAGGAAAAGAAAGGGACCTCAAACTTTCCAGATCCCTTCCTCTCATAGGAAACTATCGAGCACAGGTAAGAAATATTCCCTGTTATTTGGAAATGAGGTATAGTTTAGAAGTGAGTAAGCTAGAAAAACGTTTGAGAGCAATTTCAGTCTTCTGACACCACTATGATGGGCAGGCAGTAACAATGTATAGGGAACATAGCAAAGTAAGAGTGGAAACTTTTTCTCTTTTAACCAACATTGGAGTGTATCACTTTTGAACAAATGTTCTCAAACTCTTTGGTCTTGTGGCCTCTTTCCATTCCTAAAAATTACTGAATACCCTGAAAAAGTTTTGTTTCTCTAGGTTACTTACTGTATTGCTGTCATTTACTGTATTAGAAATTAAAACTGAGAAATTTTTTAAATAGTGACCTTTTAATGTATTTTAAAGTAACAGCACATTATGGGTTAGCATAAATAGCATTTTTAATTATAGATAACTACATATTTTTAAAAATCTACTCTGAAGAGTGACATTGTTTCTCATTTTTTATGAATCTCTTTAATATCTGGCTTAATAGAAGACAGCTGCATTTCTACCTGCTTCTGCATTCCATCTACGCAATATCACACAGAATGTAGCCTCTGGTAAAGTGCACTGTACACTCGTGAGAGAATGAGGATGAAAAAGACAAATTATATCTTGGAATTACTATGAAAATAGCTTTGACCTCATGAGCCCCTTGAGAATCGCTGCTTTAAAACAATAACGTAGGGGCGCCTGGGTAGTTAAGTGTCTGCCTTCGGCTCAGGTCATGATCTCAGGGTTCTGGGATCCAGTCCCACATCAGGCTGCCTGCTCAGTTGTGGGGGGGGCTCCCTGCTCAACTGGGAGTCTGCTTTTCCATCTCCCTCTGCCCCTTCCCCTTGCTCGTGTTCTCTCTCAAATAAATAAATAAAATCATAAAATAAAACGATAAAATAAGTAAGCTCCTCTTCAAAGGGAGTCTCCACTCTGAATCATGATTCTAAAAGCAAACAAAAATTTTGCCTAAGATTGATAGTCTTGATGGAATCTGCATCAACACCCTTAGCTGGGCTACAATTGTACAAAATTATAGCATTCCCCAGGAGAATTTTATTTCATAAGAAGGAAAGAGCTGAATAAATATCTCTATTTTGGAGTTGAATAACCAAAATTAGGACACCCTTAAACTCCTCTTCTCTTTTTGCCTATATCCAGCTATTTCAAGTTCTATTAAATCTTCCTCCACAATATCTTTTTTTTTTTTTTAAGATTTTTTATTTATTTATGTGACAGAGAGACAGCCAGCGAGAGAGGGAACACAAGCAGGGGGAGTGGGAGAGGAAGAAGCAGGCTCATAGCGGAGGAGCCCGATGTGGGACTCGATCCCGGCACGCCGGGATCACGCCCTGAGCCGAAGGCAGACGCTTTAACGACTGCGCTACCCAGGCGCCCCCACAATATCTTTTTTAATCTGGCTTGTTCATAATATCCCTACATGAGTATTATGAATTCTTATGTGAATTCCTAAATGAATTCTTACAGTAGTGTCATAGCCTGTCTCTATCTTTTTCATAATGCACTTGCCCGCTCAGTAATCTGCATTCCTATTGCCTGCGAGATTAAATTCACATTCTTCAGGGGTGCCTGGCTAGCTCAGTCAGAAGAGCGTGCAACTCTTGATCTGGGGGTTGTGAGTTTGAGCCCCACACTGGGTATAGCACTTTCTAAGGAAAGTAATAAACTTTAAGTAAATAGGTAGATAGATAGATAGATAGATAGATAGATAAAGTCACATTCTTCTAGTGACTTCCAAAGCCCTCTCTAACCCCACCCTACCTTGAGTTCACTGCAGGACAGCAGGATTGTTCCACTACAGTCCAAAAAATGGCTCCATTCAGTCCACCCTCCAACGCAACATTGTTTTAATGGTTACATAAATGTTCTTCCATCTCCTTTTCCATCCATTCAAATCTTAAGCATTCTTTAAGGTTAAATTAAATTCTCCTTTTCACACGAGGCCATTCCAACTACATCAGTTGCATTTTGGCTGTTTCTTTTGAGTCTGTATTTAGCCAGTGATTACATATACACCTTTTATCATTAACTACTTAAATTTTGGCTAGGTCTTCTTCAATCCCAACTCTGCCACACGCACATGCATATATTCATAAAATGGCAACTTTTTTTTCTTTTTTTTTTTCTTTTAACATTTTCAAGAACAAAATGATTTCTAGACCTGAATAGTTAGGTTCTGATCTTGCTGCTATCAAGATGACTAACTATGGGAGTGCCTGGGTGGTTCAGTTGGTTAAGCGTCTGCCTTCCACACAGGTCATGATGCTGGAGTCCTGCAATAGAGCCTCGCATTGGGCTCCTCGCTCAGCAGAAAGTCTGCTTCTCCCTCTGCCCCTCACCCCGCTCATGCTCTCTCTCTCTCTCAAAATAAATAAATAAAACCTTTAAAAAAAAAAAGATGACTACATACCTGATTTTAGGGAATTAGGTAATATGCTTCCTCATTTCATCCAATGCCTGTGCCACAGAATTGTAATTCCACAGCAAGGATAAACACGATTGTTTTTTAAAATTCAAGATGCTTTTACTTTCAATCTAATTATATGTTTTAAACTCCTTTGGCTTAACAATGCTGGCTATATAATAAATGTTCAATCAATACATGTTGTGTTAGAATTACGAGGAAGTGGTTATGAGGATATTTGCCACATATAAATGGTTCTCTCCTTGCAGCTTGACCTAGAATCTAGAATTACAGAATGCTGGAGCTGGTTAAGACCTAAAAAATTAACCGTTCAACTTCCTCTTTGTTCAAATAGGGAAACTAAGACCCTCAAAATTAAGTGACTAGCCCCAGGCAAGACTGCAAAGCATGTGACCTAATTTCCACCTTGAGTTTCTACCATTCAGTAGCCTTTGGCTAGTTTTCAAGTCTTGTATAACTGAACCTGTTTTTGTTTCAAAGAACCAATTGCCACTGCATATTCCCGGGAGGATGGTTCCAAGGCGGTTTGTAACTTTTAAAGAAGAAAAACTCAATTATCTGAGAATTTTAGATGAAATATTCAAAGCATCTTTATCTAATGGGAACTGTAATTTTCATAGACTAGAGTTAAGAAAGCAAAGGAACACGGATGACAAAGCAAAAGAGGAAAATGGAGGGGAGGAGTGAATAGAGGCATAACACTTGTAATCGTAGATGTATTGAGATCTAACAAAAAGAGTGGTAAGAAAATAAACACTTACATGAAATAAAAAAGAAACCACTAGAGAAAAAAAAAAGAAAAAGAAAGAGGGAGAATATTGGAGAAGTTACTCTATTTTTTTAAAATATATTTCAGGGGTGCCTGGGTGGCTTGGTAGGTTAAGCATCTGACTCTTCCTTTTGGCTCAGGTCATGATCTCAGGGTTTTGAGATCCAGCTCCACATAGGGTTCTGCGCTCAGCATGGGGTCTGCTTGGGATTCTCTCCCTTTCCCTCTTCCTCTTCTCTGCCCCTCTCCGTGCACTCTCTCTCCCTCTCGCTCTCAAATAAATAAAATCTTAAAAAAATATATGTTTCGGATTTTCCTCATTTTCCTTCTCCTTCTCATTGGCTTTCAGATGGAGTGAAGGTTTTAAGACAGAAAAAACTCTACCAGTCCCTTTACGCACTGTTGTCATGGCAACACAGTTTATCATCACAAACATTTATTCATTTAAAATTTAGTGAGCTCCTGCTATATATAAGCTTCTTTCCAGGTATTGAAGAATCAAGAAAAAAGGAAAATTCATCTTAAAGAAACTCAGATGGAAGCTGGGCAGACCTCTATTTGTAATCAAAATAAGCCTATTCAGCATAGTAAGAGCTATTTGAGAAGCATAAACAGGGGTAGGTAGAGGGGGGCACTGAGGAGAGAAGGATTAGGTAGGAATGGAGGAGTCAGAGAGGCTTCCCTAAAGAAAGTGTTGAATGGGGACTTAAAAGATGAATAATGAAGGGTTTTGCAGGCAACAAAAGCAGGAAGTTACGGCCTGGCAGGAGAAATGACACTGGCAACAGTATGTTGCCCGGGAGAGTCTGGAAGCAAGAAAACCAAGTCAAGGAGTATCAAAATAGAAGATGCCGGAAGTGATGAGGGCTGGATTTAAAACAGTGTTGGTGGGCAGTCAGAATGGCTAAAATTAACAAATCAGGAAACAACAGATGTTGGCAAGGATGTGGAAAAAGGGGAACCCTCTTACACTGCTGGTGGGAATGCAAGCTGGTACAGTCATTCTGGACAACAGTATGGAGGTTCCTCAAAAAGTTAAAAATAGAGCTACCCTACAACCCAGCAATTGCACTACTGGGTATTTACCCCAAAGAAAGAAATGCAGTGATCCAAAAAGGCACCTGCACCCCAGTGTTCATAGCAGCAATGTCCACAATGGCCAAACTGTGGAAAGAGCCCAGATATCCATCAACAGATGAATGGATAAAGAAGATGTGGTTCATATATAAAGTGGAATATTATCAGGTCATCAGAAAAATGAAATCTTACCATTTGCAACTACATGGATGGAACTAAAGGGTATTATGCTAAGCAAAATAAGTCAATCAGAGAAAGACAATTATATGATTTCACTCATATGTGGAATTTAAGAAACAAAATAGCACAGGGGAAAGAAGGAAAAATAAGACAAAATCAGAGAGGGAGACAAACCATAAGAGACTTAACTATAGGAAACAAACTGGGGGGTGCTGGAGGAGAGGTGGGTGGGGGGACGGGGGAACTGGGTGATGGGCATTAAGGAGGGCACATGATGTAATGAGCACTGGGTGTTATATGCAACTAGATGAATCACTAAACTCTACCTCTGAAACTAATAATACACTATATGTTAATTAATTGAATTTAAATTTTAAAAAAAGAACTGGGTTACTCAGTACAATTAGTTAATTAATTTAAAAAAACAGTGCTGGTGGAGATAGAAGATACCAAATTCTACAGACATTTCTGAGTTATAATCTACAGTATTTATGAGGCAGTTTAGACAAAGAAGTCGAGGACTCCTGGGTTTCCGTTTGGGACAGGTTACTTGGGCATGTTTTGGAAAATAATTCATTAGTATATCCTGCAGTTTAACTGTGGGTCTGGAGCCAGAAACGGAAATTTGCAAGTTATATACCCCCCCGCCACGTAGTTACCACCCTCTCTCTACACTTTATAGCCAGACTCCCTAAAAGAATAGTTTGTATTTGCTGTCTTACCTTCCCCCTAACCCCGTCCTACCCCACCCCATTCTACTGTTGACCTTTCTCAGTGTGCCTCTGCTCCCTCCACATTCCCCACTCTTCTACTCCTTAACTGTCTAACTGCCAAATTCAATGAACAAGTTTGGGCTTGTGGGCTCTGCAGCTTCTGATCTCAAGCAGTTCTTTAAAGCTCCTTTCCCCCTCGCCTTCTGTGATACTTCTCTCTGAGATTTGCAAAACTGACGCATTTTCCACTCAAGCCTGTCATTCCCTTTTTTCTTAGTTATGTGAGGTAACCACTCAACAAACTGCCCAAGCCAGCAACGTTGAAGTCACCAGCAGTTCCTCCTTCTTCCATTTGATATACAACCAATCAGCTAAAAAATCCTGCTTTTAAACCTCCTTTTATCCTCACAGCCACTACCTTAGTTTACAGCTTCATCCACTGTTACCTTAACTGTTAAAATTGCTTCTGATGTTGTTTTCTGGCCTCTGTCCAGTCTGGCCCATGGAATCCATCCTCTACACTGATGCCAAGGCAAGCTTTTTAAAACATAAATTTGACCATGTCTTTCTCCTCCTGAAAGAAAGTCAGTATTTTTTTTTCCCAGAAAAACTGTTCAAACTCTTTAAGCAAGGCCTTTATAATCTGACTCTCCTTTGGGAGCTTTTGTCAAATTGAACTACATTGCGAGTTGCATTTTATGTGAATTGAGCTAGGCAGAATCAACTCATGTAATATAAAAATAATACTCTCACTTTACAGGAAAAATGAAAATATATGAAGTCCTCCAAATTAGTTTATCGAGAATGACATAATTTCAAAGCTGGTAGACTAAGTGAGTTGTGAACCATTTACACTCTTGCCACATTTAAGTGTCTCTTATACCTGACAGAATTAGCGACTTCCATGTCAGTATTATGAAAGCTGGGCTATTCTTTAGATATCTCAGAAGTTCTTGAGATGTACAGCTTATTGTGATGCTATTTATTAAATGTTCACTACTCTCATAATTTTAAATATTTTTATATCTGATAGTAATGCTATCAAAGTGCTGAGGGGTATTATTACTGCTTGTGCTGAAAAGCACCTCCAAGTAAGTGAGTTGGAAAAACAGTCAGATGCAAGAAAACAATGGTAAAAAGGCCAAAGTACCACCATGATAGAATGTATGGAGAGAGCACAATGCAAAGCATTATTTATAATGCTGAGAAAGTTGAAACAAAGAAAGAAAGTAAGAATACACTTTGGTTGGTGTAGATTTATGTACTCCAAGGATCTTTCTTTACACACTTTTCTATCTATTCCCAAGGAAAAGTTAATCTTGAATTTTGTGACATCTTCAGAAATGCTTTCTTCCTGTAAAATGGGGCTGCATTTGCATTAACTACAGTAATAGGCTCCAAACAAGCCATGTTCTCTCAGATTTCCCTGCTTCCTGGCTTTTGCTCACATCGGTCCCTCTTTGTGGAAGGGTCTTCCCCTGGCCTTGAAAATGCCTGTCTCTCTTACAAGCCAGCACAATTATCACTTCCTCCAAGAAGTCTTCCTCAACACTGCCAGGCAGACAGAGAGGATCTCGTAAATCCTACTCTTACAGCATTCATTATACTATTTTGTAATTGTTTATATATTTGTCTTTCACCAGTAATTGGAGGCTAGGTATTATGTTTTGTCAGCTTTCTAGCTCCATTACTGACACACAGTGCATGCTCAATAATTAACTGATGAATGATTTCAAATATTGTGCAATATTCTTATTTTTAAGGCAACGGTGTCCTCTAAATCCATTCACTCATTGACTAAATACTCACTGTAGTAAACATAAGTAATTTTATCCAATTCCCGCACATACTACTTAGTACTTTTCAGGTAACTTATTTGCCAAAAATATGAGTGCATTACATAATATTAAAGTTTGTAGAGAAAACCACCCTAGCCATTCTTTCATATGCTTGTATATTATATATCTGTATAAATTTTATAACTATCTCCATTTGTATGTGTATAAGGAACTGAACCTAGATTAAACTGTTAAATAGCCACCAACTGACCAGTGTCTTGGGTTAACTTAATTTGGATTAAGTTTTTTAACTGAGTTTTAATTTCCTGCTTCCTCTACCATATATATCTGGCCTCAGCAGACTATGCCAGAAAAGTATTCGAGTCAGTTCACTACCTAGGAGCTTCGACTTAAATACCCCTATGTATACCAATAACAACTGACCCAAGCACCTGCCTTAGAGACCCAACCATAACTACCCTCAGGAACCCAAAGTACTGCTGACCTCTGGAGTAGAGCCTCATTTCTGTGTCATGGACCCTCATGGACAATCTGGTGAAGTTTATGGACCCCTTCTCAAAATAATGTTTTTACAAGTATAACATTAAATACTTAAGATTATAAAGGAAATCTATTATATCAAAATGGGGTTATCAAAAAAATTAACAAATTTTGATATAATATATATGTGCTTCTTTACTAACACATAAATCACAAAATCTACTGGTAGGACCAGCAACTTCAGTATATTTCAAAGTAGTAAGGAGTTTAAACCCTATTTTAAGATCTCAAGGTATTTTAACACAATAGGAAATATGTATTTCTATTAGTGACATTACAGGTACCACTAATAATACGTTTGTTTCCTACACCATAATGGAAGGAAATGCTAAATTTCAGTTAGAAGTTGGTGAAAATAAAGATGTAATTTTTTTTACCACCCAAGTTCACAAATTTCCCAGACAGAGAATCCCTGCTTCATAGACAAAGGTCTGGAACGATAAACACTATGTTGGAGTGGCGTGGAGTAGGGTGGGGCAGAGGAGAAGAGCAAAAAGAAGTTTTAACATTTTCAAATTCTATATTATTTGTTGTTGTTTACAGGAACACTGTATATGTATGTAGTACTTGTGTAAAAAGCATATTATAACCCAAACTCCAGATCTAAAGCTACTACTGCGTAGGGAGAAAGACGGCCACCAGATGCCAAGCCCCTCAGCCTCCTCCCACCACCACCCCCACTACCCTGCCCTCACTACCAGGAGGAAACACCATTTTTATCATTGTCGCACCTTTAGCACTTTGACAATGAAGTCACAAACCTTCAGTTTCCCATGCACATGAACCCACTGGTTGAAAGACAGAGATAGAGCCAATCCGCAGTTAAATGACAGGCATCCTTTACTCACGTTGATAATATATTTCCCCCAAGATACTAGGACAATATTTCAGTTCAGTAGTGGACCACTTATCCACCCTTTATAACTCTGTTTTATGAGAAGATGCTTTCTAGATTCCAAATATCTGATGGTTTGCAAGAGAACATCTGAACATGTGTATTCATAAGCTGAAGACCCAAGCATTTATTACATGTCCAAAGTGTTCATCGGCATACTGGGTGGTACACTGACTTCTGAATTTGGAGTAGTACAAGGCAGTAAGTAGTAAAAGATTCTTTTTGTGTAAATGGAAAACCACTGTCTTTTCACAGATGATGCTTTGCTTTTATTAGGAATAAAGATGGCTGCTAACACAGAAGACAATTGCATCAACTTTGTGGAAATGAAACTTATTGACAACACACTTTACTTTATAGGTAAGCCTAAAGCAATAGGCCAAATAAGGGTTCAGATAAATGTACGCAGCTAGAGAAGATGTTGTGAGGTGAACTATTAAGTTCCTCTTTTTTGTCACCAAATTCCATTGTAATACTAGTGACCCTCTTCTCTGGAAAAAAACAAATATTGGGCCTCTAGAAATTAACCATAATATGTCCAACATCCTAGCAACTCGTCCCACCACATGTCCTGACACTTTAGTTAACAGTAGCCAACTCATAAGGTGGCTTCAGGTACACATCATGAAAATCCCACAAAATTGGGTACATTCGGGGACAAAACAAATTGGCAAATTACAGAAGAAATACCTTACATCTAGGATTCTGTGAGTGAGTTATACCATTTTAGGTAAATATATTTGACAAATTAAAACACATTCTAATGATTCATCTTTGATGAACAGTTTGGCTTCACTTGAAAGGCTGGCTTCATTTGAAAGCTTCTTTGAAAGTTCCTAGGTGACTTTCCATTTAAACAACAAACTTAAGAGTGGATCTATCACTTTATAAAATTTCCTTTTAACTGAAAATTTGAATTTATAAACCCTGGATATAAGTTCTATATCTAACATACCTGAGAACACGGTAAGTCTAAAGAGCTTCATATTATGGGACCTTTGGGATGAGTATATAATATTTCTGATGGAGGCCCACAAAGGCCATCAAAGATAAGATAGTTAAATATTGGGGAGTAACAGAAGAGTAATGAAATGGTAGGGTAAAAGATATTCTGAATTGAAATATAGAATTTAACATATTTTGTTTCTCTTTTTTCCCCTTTTAGCTGAAAATGATGGTAAAGTATAAATTTATTTCCCTTTCTTTGTAAAATAAGCAACTACTTTAGCAAGTATCTCTCAGACACAGCCATATCACCACTCTCAGCTGAGAGAAACTGGTACCAGTATATTTGAGAAGCAAATCTTCCCACAAAGGAATGTGGACTCCATAGCATATCCTTGGAATAAAGATGACCGTAAGGGATACAAAGAAGAACCTCTAGCAAAATATGCTTCTCTCTACACCTTAGGAAATTCTCTAGCTCTTAGAATCTGCAAAGTAGACACTGCCTGTTACACAGATCCTGCGATTAGCAGGAAGTTATGAATTCTCTGGAAGAAAAGGTGATTGAAGCATGAGAATTGTCCAAAGTCAAGAAAATCTTCCTTCTTCAACCCTCTCTCTCAGAAATGTTTTGGGAAGGAGCGGGGGAGGCTCCCAGGGGGCAGAGAATTCTGCTAATAGAGGAGATGGGGAAGGGTAGAGCAAGCAGAACTATGAGGCTGAATCACTGAGTCTTACTAAGAGGAAAATGCACCCAGTACTTGTCCTTCCGGCATTCAGGTAGGATCATGCCCATGTGTGGCCTGTGATCCTCTAACAGACCCCCAGATTATTAAAGGCCATTAGTTTCTCATACTTCTCCTTAAAAATAGCATTTTCCCCATTCTTAAGGTAATCTTTACTGGACTAAAAATAGAAGATAGCAACTTTTTTGAAAAAATACTATTTTTTCACATTTCTTTTTCCCCCTAGCTTTATTGAGATATAATTGACATGTGTCTTTAAGATTGCCTTACTCTCCATTTATTTAATTCAATAAATATTGGCATCTGTATCTCAGGCACTGTGTTAATCAGTAGGATACAATGGTGAACAAAACATGGTTCCTACAGGAAGAAGCAGGCACATCAGGAAGGCAACTGTAATATGGTATGTCCAGTGTTACAGTGGCATAGGATGCTATGGGAACGCATAGAAGGGGCACCTAATTCAGTCCAGTAGATTCTGGGAGGGCACTTTGAAGGAGGGATAGATTTGAAGAGTGAATAGGAGTTAGTCAAGAGAAAGTATTCTAGGCAGGGAGAAGACCATATGCAAAGGCCAAGATATGAAAGAAAGCATGGCACCTATGAGGAATGAAAAGTAACTCAGAATGGGAGTAGGAGAATGGTGAGAGAAGAATGATAAATAGGGTGCAGATAAAGAAGGTTCTTTTATTCCAAGATAGGGAATTTGGACCTTATCTTTGGGATAATGGGGACTCATTAAGCACAATATATATGATCTGGAATACAGAGTAACTTGCTGTAACAAAGAGATCCAAAAATATAGTAACGGAATAAGATAGAAAATGCATCTGTCAAATACAAGTCCAAGTAGGTAGTTCAGGATAGTATGGCTAGATACTGCCTGGTGATGATGGGATCTCAAGTTTCTTCACTCTTGTTATTCCAGCATCCCTAAGCTGATGAACTCATTCACGTACTTGAAAAGCATTACCATACTTCCTGGGTCCACATTCCCAGCTAGCAAGAAAGGGTTCAAAGTAAGAGGAAGACGGCCCCATTCCTTTTAAAGGCTCTACTTGGAAGTCATACACATCAACTGCACTTATATTCCATCCATTAGAATTTAGTCATGTGGCCACACCAACTTCAAGGAAATCTGAAAATAGGATCTTTATTCTGGGTGGTTATGTGGCTTATTAAAATTCAGAGATAACATGATCATCTCTCTGAATTTTAACTTCAATTAAAATTGAATTATAATTGCTTCTGGCTTCAGTATAAAGAATTGATATGTGGGGGCGCCTGGGTGGCACAGCGGTTAAGCGTCTGCCTTCGGCTCAGGGCGTGATCCCGGCGTTATGGGATCGAGCCCCACGTCAGGCTCCTCCGCTATGAGCCTGCTTCTTCCTCTCCCACTCCCCCTGCTTGTGTTCCCTCTCTCGCTGGCTGTCTCTGTCTCTGTCAAATAAATAAATAAAATCTTTAAAAAAAAAAAAAAAAAAAGAATTGATATGTGGACAAAAAAAGGGGGATGCCAATTAAGAGGCTCTTATTGCAGTCCCTGTAAGAAATGACGGTGACATGAATTAAGGTAGGCACAGTGGGTGCCAATGAAGAGCTATGGAGGGATTTTAGAAATACTTGAAAGAATCAACAGGACATGATTGGGGCTGGATTTAGAAGGAGATGGAGAGAAAGACAGAAGACAAGATGGCTACATTTTTTCTCTTAGACAATTTGTACCATTCCATTGAATAGGAAACACAAGAGGAAGAGCAGGGTAAAGAGGTATGCAGAGCAAAGAGGAAGACAGAAATTTAGTTTTGGATCTTATCTGTGGGAATGCCCAGTTGACCCTTGGACGTATAGTTCTGAGCTCAAGATGAAAATTTGGACTGGTTATATTGATGTAGGAGGCTTATGATTAGAAATGGCATCGGAAGCTATAGGAATAAAAAGACAAATCAGAGGAAACGTGAAGAGTGAGAAAGTAAAGGCCAAGGACTAAACTCTGAGGAAATAACTACATTTAAAGGATGTAGTAGAAAAAGAAACTAATAAAGAACAGAGCAGAGTAACCAAAGCGGAAGGAGAAAAACCAAGACAATAACACAGAATCTCAGGAGGGCCTTTCAAGCTGGAGGTAATAGGCACCCTGTTGGATTTTGCAGCCTTGAAAACCAAAGGCTGGAAAATCTTTATTACATTTAGCAACAGAGAATTTGGTGACCTCAGTGACAGCAGTTTGATGGAGAAATGGAGGCAGAGCAGCACGTGGGTGGCCCAGTCGGTTAAGTGTCTTCCTTCGGCTCAGGTCATAATCCCAGGGTCCTGGGATGGAGCCCTGCATCGGGCTCCCTGCTCAGCCGGGAGTCTACCTCTCCCTCTCCATCTTACTCTCCCCCAGCTCATGCTCTCTCTCGCTCTCTCTCAGATAAATAAATAAAATCTTAAAAAAAAAAAAAGAAAAAGAAAAAGAAAAAGAAATGGAGGCAGAGGCAGACTGCAGTTACTAGAAGAGTGAATGGTAAGAAAGTGATGCGGACAATTCTTGCCAGAAGCATGGCTATTAGAAGGAAGAGAGAAACAAGGCCAGCGACAGAGTGGAATATGGTTGACAGAGAAATTTTAAATCTCAAAGTGAAAAAAGCTTTATGTTTTTCTTATTATAAAAATAATATGCTTATTATAAACAATTTTAGTCAATGAAGCTAAGAACAATAAGAAAAAGAAAAACATGAAAATAACCCAGAAATAATCATTGCTATCATTTTGGTGCAATATTCCTATACATCTTTCAGTATATGTTATACTATACCTAAGCTTCTTTATCTAGTTTAAATACACATGCACATCGTTCCATGGCAATGGATAATTATAGTTATATTCAATTTGTGATCTTCTGTGGTAAGGACATACCAAAATGTTTTTGATCAATCCCCAATTGATGGCATTTAAATTGTTTCCAGTTTGTTGCTATTATTAACAATGCTCCTATAAGCATTTGTGTAGTGAAATATTTACACATTTGTCTGATTGTTTCTTCAGAATAAGATCCAGGAAGTCGAATGGCTGGGTCGATAGAAGAGAGGGGATGATTGGTAAATCAAGGCTTTGGTAGAAGATGCATACAGGGCACAGACGGGGTTAGCCCTGGACACCAGAAGGGGCACCTTTTCCACACTTCCCCTTGGGACAAGACGGGTAGAGGAAATAACTAGTGGTGCCACGGTTACACTTGTAAGTGGAGTGGCAGGAAATCATCTGCTGAAAGCGAAAGCAGAAGTGACGGTGTAGAGATCCTTAGGAGACAGGAGAACGTTTGGAATTGCAGCTCTGGACTACGGAAGAGTACTGAACTGTAACGGAAAGGAAGCATTGACAGTCGGTGAAATTCTGACGATGCCAGTTTGTACATGTGTGTGATTGTTCACCGGCAGCACTCAGCAGCCAGGCTTGGGGTTTTGTAGCAGGAGGACAAATAAATTCGGGATTTAAGACACTGGCAAAAGGGGAGATAAAATGATGAGCCGTGAGGTCCAGGCTGCATAGAGAAGAAAGGCAAGACAGGAAGAGGTTAGACAGGGAGAAAATTTAAGAGGCAGGAGGACTCTGAAGTAGAGAAAAAGCTTAAGAAAGTTAAAAGGATGGGAAATTGTGGTTCGAAAATAGGATATTTGAATATAAGACTATAGAGGTAGAGTAGTGCAACTTTGCCCTCGCTGGTTCTGTACCAGAAGATGATGATTAGTAGCTATTGAAAACTGAAATATATAGTATGCTATTTGTAAACTTAGAGGGAAAGAAAAAAACATATTTTTAAATGAAATTTAATGTGCATTGTAGACAGCCTGGAATCAGATTACTTTGGCAAGCTTGAACCTAAACTCTCAATCATACGAAATTTGAACGACCAAGTTCTCTTCGTTAACCAGGGAAATCAACCCGTGTTTGAGGATATGCCTGATTCTGACTGTACAGGTATTTTTTTTTAATATAGATTTGTAACATAAAAGTGACAAGCTACTTCTTCCCGTTCTATTTAACTACCTCTGTTTTTCTATGATAGACCTAATCCTCAGACGAAAAGTCCTAGGAGTAATAATTAAGAAACTTAATAGGGTATCCCACATTTTTTTAGCTGGGGTGAAAAACCTGATGCAGTGAAGACATTGCTGGGGTCATGCTGTGAGCCTACATGTGGGTCACCAATCCCTTCACCGTCATTGCATCAACTATATAGGATGTCTACATGGATCCTTATTACCTGCTGCTTAGAGCTGAAATTGCTGACGGCATTTTCAAAACTCATAATTAAAAATAAATACACAAGCATCTCAAGTAAGTCTTACACCAGAAGTTTAGAGTGCCTTACAGAGTGAATCCGTTTACTGTGCCGTCCAAGGTTTGAATTCCAAACATCGGAGTTGAGGCAGAGTTGAAACAGTGAATGTGCACTTCTGAAAAAAGACTAAGTTTTTACCTTAACAGATTTTTTTAAATGTTCTATTTAGCATTTAAAAGTTAAAAACAATCTTTTAATGAACTCAGAGTATCTGTAAAACACTCAAAAAGTTGCAGCATTTGTGTTATAATACAGACTGTGAATGTGTTAAAGACTGGCAGGGCGCCCGTTTCACTGGCTGAATCTCAGAGTAATGGTAATGGGTCTGTTAAGGGTTATCCTTAGGCTAATTTTCATAAATACTTATTTACAAAATTTCCTCTAATTAGTGTTCTCATTTATTAATGTTTGTTTCAGATAACGCACCCCATACTGTATTTATCATATATATGTATAAAGACAGCCTCACTAGAGGTCTGGCGGTAACCATCTCTGTGAAGTGTAAGAAAATATCTACTCTCTCCTGTAAGAACAAAACTATTTCCTTTAAGGTAAGACTGAGACTTAATTGGTTTTAGTCATATTTTTGTGAAAAATTTAAA
Source organism: Ursus maritimus (assembly GCF_017311325.1). Lineage (NCBI taxonomy): Eukaryota > Metazoa > Chordata > Mammalia > Carnivora > Ursidae > Ursus > Ursus maritimus. The sequence continues at coordinate 54,830,297 of NW_024424008.1, forward strand.
AACCCAAATATCCTCAGCCCAAACTTTTATCCAGAACAAGAATGGCAAGAAGCAGAGAAGCCTTAGAATGGATAGTTACTAAAAATTGTCAGACTGTCTAACTTATTGCAATGACATCATGCTTTTTCTGAGCCTGCTCTAGGGAGGAAGGGTCACAAGACTTGTTTCCGAACCTGAGTCTTCTGAATAATCAACCTATAGATAAAGTAAGAATCTAGAGTACAGACGTGAATTATCATGTATATTGAAGAATGGCACGTGACTTTTCAGAATGAGTCCTGTCACACGGAATGAAGCTAACTGTCCTTCTGTAAGCCTTCTACTTTGTAAATTATGATGATATTTAAATCCTTAATTATTTTGTTCCTGCTTCTTAGCCTAAGTCTTGGCTATATCCTTCAGCTTTCAATTGATAATATGTTATTTTCTTATTTACTTTTTAAGTAAATAAATAAATTTTAATATGGGGCTTGAACTCACAACCCTGAGATCAAGAGTCAGACGCTGAAACAACTGAGCAACCCGGGAGCCCCATTTATGTATGTTATCTTTAATGTTAATCTAATTGAACAAAATCAACAAGATCAGGTGTAAAAGCGATGGGTATCATGTATCCCAGGGCCAGGTATAAATAATCTCTGGCCACTGCTTTTTTTCTTTTTTCTCCATTATTTTTCTTTATTTTCTCCATTATTATCAGATAAACAACCATTAACTATAGCTACAGACTAGACCCAGAAAACTTTCCTCCCACTGAGAACAGTCAGGGGATGTTCATAAGTTGACAAGTGTTTCAAAGGTGAATCCCGTGGTGTGAAAGACCTGCTAAGCGGAGATTTGCCAATAAAGAACTGCTCCATGATCACCCAGTGCCTACCGAAAGTTAGTTATGACCTTAGCGGACGTGCCAAGGGGCAACGTGGAAAGGAAGAAAAAGCCACTTTAAAATATAATCCGGGGCACCCGGGTGGCACAGTTGGTTAAGCATACAATTCTTGATTTCAGCTCAGGTCACGATCTCAGGGACAAGATCCAGCCACACCTTGGGCTCGGTGCTGAGTGTGAAGCCTGGTTAAGAGTCCCTGTCTCCCTCTCTTTCTCTCAAATTAATTAATTAATTAAAAATATATGATCCAAGTAAGACTACTGTGTATGCAACAAATACCTCCAAACAAATCCCTTAGCCATCCCCTTCCAGCCAGGGTGGCACCCCTTCAGGTGGCAATTTGGAGCCCACACTTTGACCAACAGGTGGGAAGCTTAGGCATCCTAATGGCTTTCTAGGTCTGGGGGCAGACAAATGGGCTGGAGAGGATTAAGCATGTTGTTATTTAGCAACAAAATCAGAAGGAAAGGAGGAACATGACTAAGCTCAAACCTTATGGGGTAGAGGAAAACTAATTCAGTAGCAGAGGCAGATTCAGAAACGTATAAGCCTGACCTGTGGACTCTTGTTGAGAGAGACTGGGGAGAAACAAACTGAGGGCTACAGAGGGGAAGGGGGTGGGGGAATGGGATAGGCCGGTGATGGGTAGTAAGGAGGGCACATATTGCATGGTGCACTGGGTGTTATACACAACTAATGAATCATCGAGCCTTACATTGAAAACCGGGGATGTACTGTATGGTGACTAACATAATATAATAAAAAATCATTATTAAAAAAAAAAAAAAGAAGATGGAAATAATGCTTGGCATAGAGTAGGAACTAGGCAAATCCAGGTGCAGGGGAGCCTGAAGCCTCTACAATTTGGGCAGCCCTTTTAAAGAAAAAGAATATAAAATCACCAAAGGCATAAGCTTTATTTAGAATAAGAAGGGGCCTTAGGAAGACAAGTGAGGGGCTCCGACATTTAAGCTTCATTAACTTCATAACAAATGTGCTTCTGGAAGGACTCAGTCAATATTTAGTGGGGGGCGGAGGGAAGGAGGGGGTTAAGACCCATTTTAGCTCATGCTCTTTAATCTCTTTTCTACCCATTAATAAGGATCTTAGCAGTGATTATAAATATAGACCAAATTCTAGATAGTAAGACACAACTGGCTGCCATTATGTGCTTGCCTTTCTGGGTTGGTTACTAGCTATAAAGTCCTAGTGCTTCCGGTTACCCCTGTTTTCCTTTGGGCAAGAACCCAAACTTAGTCAGTGTCTGTTTCTTGTATATACATTCAGACATGGTCAGGATTCTCTCAGACTTACTAGTGCACTTGGGAGAGGAGCAAACCAACAGATGTTAGGTCAAGTTACCTTCCCCTGGGTTCAGATTCGACCCCTCCTGATGTAAAGAATACCTTAGGCCCTTGGAGCACTCAAGTCTCACCAGGTAAGGCTTTCCAAGTTGAGGGTTCCCCAAAGTCATTGGGATCGTTTCCACATCCATTTGTTGTGACCTTCCCTATGAGGGCTGTGAATAGTCAACACTAAAGCCAAGGAGAGCTACTGCCCCAAGACTTCCATGCCTCTGTTCTGAAATAGGACACTGAACTAGTTCAAGATCACCTATTCTACCTTTCCACACCTCCACCTTCACTATAACTTTCTATACTAGGTTCGATCTAAAAGGTTTATCCCTCTCTGGTATTTCTAGAGCTTTTGAAGTTTTAGCTAAGGATGATTTTATCACTTATACATTAGACTTTAGCTTAGTCCCAGAGTGGCTCCCCAGCTTGGGATCTCCCTAAATTCTGGTATATCGTAGACAGCTGCAGAAATATGACCTGGGGTGAACTAGTTTATACTGTCATCAGTTCAGGACTCTCGCTTGTTGATAAAGGACAAAGGTCAAGAGTTAGAACTATAGGGGCGCCTGGGTGGCTCAGTGGTTAAGCCTCTGCCTTCGGCTCGGGGTGTGATCCCAGCGTTCTGGGGTCGAGCCCCACATCGGGTTCCTCCGCTGGGAGCCTGCTTCTTCCTCTCCCACTCCCCCTGCTTGTGTTCCCTCTCTCGCTGGCTGTCTCTCTGTCAAATAAATAAATAAAATCTTTTTTTAAAAAAAGAGGTAGAACTGCAAATTCCACAACTGATTGAGAAGTTTGGAGGTACCCCCCCCCCCAGATTCTTTCAGGCATCTTGGGAGGATGCTGGAATGCTATTTTGGGTCTGGAGGTCTCTCCATCAGTCCTTAGACAGGATCATGGTAATCTTTGCTACCAGGGGGTCAAAGTTAAGCTAAAAATGTCTGCTGGCTCTGGGATTAACATGGAAAGAACCTTGGGGGTCCTTACATTTTCTAGTCCATCCTGAAAAGTAGGTATGATGCGATAATAGGAAAAATGTAGGCAGTACTGTTAGTTGGGTGACTAGCAGGATTATAGTTTCAAGTGATCTAGCTATCCATGAGAAACCCTATGCTGTGGCTGAAGGATATAGGAATCAGCATTTGGTTTAGGGCAGAGCCCAGCCAAATTCAGCATAGAAATTCAGGACTACTACGGGACTAGAGTGCTTGGCAGAGAAAAAGCCAATAAGCTAAGGCTAAGTCTAAGCCAACAAGCAGGGCTACACTGGAACCCAGGACGTAGCCTTAGTACAAGCAGTGGGTCTATTTACAGCACATTTCAGTCCCAGGCTCCACTGAAGGAAGGAAGAAGCTGAGATGCCTGCCACTTTCAGCCTCTCTCACATTTGGCTCAGAAACAAGAGCTAGCCTATGCCTATGGGAGGAAGTCATCAATGTCTTTACCTGTGAATGGTTGAAGAAGACAGGAACTGACTTTAGCACAAACAGGTGGTCTGTGATAGAACTCTACTTTGTCTTGACCAGATATAGACTCCACTCAGGGAAGAGGAGAAGAGGAAGCTATCTGGTGGATAAATTGGAAGAAACTACAGGCCTAAACCTGAATGTGCATTCAGTGGTGGGAAAAGCCAGAGTAAACAGGGAGAATAGATTAGGAATTAAGAGGGAGAGGAGATCAGTATTCTTATATTGAAAGGTTTGTTTGTTTGTTTAACTCTTGAGAATAAAAACTTCTTTAGCTCTGTGCAGTAATATACTTCAAAATAAACCACACATATTCAAAATATTCATGTCCTTAAAAAATTTAATAATATATATTTTTTTCTCTATAGGAAATGTGTCCTCCCAATAGTATCAATGATGAAGGAAATGACATCATATTCTTTCAGAGAAGTGTTCCAGGACATGACGATAAGATACAATTTGAGTCTTCATTGTACCAAGGATACTTTCTAGCTTGTCAAAAAGAGAAAGATCTTTTCAAACTCACTTTGAAAAAAAAGGATGAAAGTGGGGATAAGTCCATTATGTTCACTGTTCAAAACAAAAGCTAGATATTAAAATTGCACAGTTTGAATTTTCCGAGTTTTTGTCTTTCAGAAAGGTTGTAAGACTTTGAGCCTATAAATGTAGTAATGAAATAAAATGAACAATGGTCTCAAGAGATACCATTAAGAAATGAATAATGGGCACCTGGGTAGCTCAGTCGGTTGAGTGCCCAACTCTTGATTTTGGCTCAGGTCATGATCTCACAATTGTGGGATCAAGCCCTGCCTTCATCTGGCTCCACACACAGCATGGGGTCTGCTTGAGATTCTTTCTCTCCCTCTGCCTCTGCCCCTCCCCCTGCTCACATTCTCTCTCTCTCTCCCCCAAATAAATAAAATCTTTAAAAAAATGAATAAAAAGATTTCACAAAATTGAGTTGACTCCTCCTTATCCAGGTTAATAAAATATTTGTATAACATTAAAAGAATGCGTAGTTTCAAAACACTTTCTACATTGTTAGTTGCAACATAGATTATATTCAATAGAAGTGCTTTCAATCTTTTGGGTTACTGATCCTAATGATAAAAGATACTGATAGCTGAACTTTCTGATTTTTTAAGAATATCATTAAAACCAAAAAGATTTTGTAGAGATCACTTCATTTGACTAATTTCTGCATTTCTTCCAAAGTCAGATTGATCCTGAATCCAGCAACGCATACAAAGGATTATACACTCTGATCAAGTGGCATTCAACCCAGGAATGTAAAGATCATTTAATATTATAAAATGAACTAATGTAATATAACATATTAATAGAATAAAGGAGGGGCACCTGGGTGGCTCAGTCAGTTAAATATCTGCCTTCAGCTCAGGTCATGATCCCAGGGTCCTGGGATTGAGCCCCACACTGGGCTCCCTGCTCAGCGAGGAGCCTGCTTCTCCCTCTCTGACACTTCCCCTGCTTGTGTTCTCTCTCTCTCATTCTGTCAAATGAATAAATAAAATATTTTTTAAAAATAGAATAAAGCATAAAAACCACACAATCATCTCAATAGATGCAGAAAAAGCATTTGACAAAATCCAATTCATAATAAAAATTCTCAATTAACTTGAAAGAGCAGATAACTTCTTCAATGTGATAAAGGACATCTATGAGGGATGCCTACTTGGTTAAGTGTCTGCCTTTGGCTCAGGTCATGATCCCAGGACCCTGGAATCAAGCCCCATGTTAGGTTCCCTGATCTGGAGGGAGCCTGCTTCTCCCTCTTCCCCCTGCTCATGCTCTCTCTCACTCTCTCAAATAAATAAATAAAATCTTTTTTTAAAAAAGGACATCTATGAAAAACCTACAGCTGACATCATACTCTTTTTTAATTTATTTTTTAAATTCCTACATAATTAACATAGTGTTATATTAGTTTCAGGTGTACAATATAGTGATTCAACAATTCCATATATTACTCAGTACTCTTCACAACAAGCGTATTCTTATCCCCATCATCTATTTCACCCATCCCCCCACCCACCTCTCTTTGGTAACTACCACTTTGTTCTCTGTATTTAAGAGTCTGGATTTTTTGTCTCTTTTTTCTGTGTTAGTTTGTTTTGTTTCTTAAATTCCACATATGAGTGAAATCATATGGTATTTGTCTTTGACTGACTTATTTCATTTAGCATTATAACCTCTAGATCCATCCATGTTGCAAATGACAAGATTTCATTTTTTATGGCTCAGTAATATTCCATTGTGTATATATACAACATCTTTATCTATTCATGTATCACTGGACACTTCGGTTTCTTCCATGTTTTGGATATTGTAAAGAATACTACAACAAACATCGGGGGGCATATCTCTTTTTGAATTAGTGCTAACATCATACTTAATGGTAAAAAAAATAATGCAAGAATGTTAGCTCTTGCAACTTCTATTCAACATCATACTGGAGGTTCTAGCCTATACAATCAAAATAAAAAGAAAGAAAAGGAAGAAGTAAAACTATTTGCACACAATGTGATTCTGTATATGTAAGATCCTAAGGAATAGACACATCCACACAAACCCCTTTTAAAATTAATGAACAAGTCGAGCAAGGCTGCAGAATACAAGATTTATATATGAAAAAAAATTGTATTTCTACATATGAAAATGAACAATCTGAAAATAAATTTAAGAAAACAATTCCACTCACAGTATTAAGAAGAATAAAATATGTGTGAATAAATTAAGCAAAAGAAGTACAAGCTTTATAAACTGAAAATTTCAAAACAATGCTGACGGATATTAAATATGATTTAAATAAATGGAGGAACATTCCATGTTCAATGATTGGAACACTCAATATTGTTAAGATGGCAGCTCCCCTGATACTGATCTACAGATTCAACTCAATGTCCATCAAAATTCCAGCAGGGTTTTTTGCAGAAATTGACAAGCTATATCTAAAACGAATATGGAAATTCGAAAGACATAGAATAGCCAAAAAATTTGGAAAAAGAACAAAGTTGGAGAGTTTTCATTTCCTAATCTTAAATTTTAATATAAGCTACAGTTATCTGAACGTTTGATACTAACATAAGGATAAACATAGATGAATAGAACAGATTTGAGAATTCAGAAATAAACCCTTATATTTATGACCAATTGATTTTTTACAAAGGCAGTTGATAGAAAAAGAGTCTTCAACAAATGGTGCTGGGACAACTGGATTTCCACATGCAAAATGATGAATGTAGACCCTTACCTCACACTATATACAAAAATTAATTCAAAATGGATCACAGACATCAGTGTAAGAGCTAAAGCTGGGGTGCCTGGCTGGCTCAGTCAATAGATCATGAAACTCTTGATCTCAGAGTCATGAGTTCAAGTCCCATGTTGGGCACAGAGATTACTTTTTTTTTTTTTTTAAGATATCATTTATTTATTTGTGAGAGAGAGCACAAGCATGGGGGAGAGGGAGAAGCAGACTCCATGCTGAGCAGGGAGCCCGAAGCAGGACTCTATCTCAGGACCCTGGGATCATGACCTGAGCCAAAGGCAGACCCTTAACCAACTGACCACCCAGGCGCCCCCAGGGATTACTAGAAAGAAAGAAAGAAAGAAAGAAAGAAAGAAAGAAAGAAAGAAAGAAAGAAAAGAAAAGAAAGAAAAGAAAAGAAAAGAAAAGAAGAAAGAAAGACAGAAAGAAAAGAAAAGAAAGAAAGCTAAAGCTTTAAGCCTTGAGTTTATGTCAAGAACTTGGGTTATGCAAGATTTTTTAGACACAATCCAAGAAGCATGATCCATTTTAAAAAAATAGTAAATTGGACTTAATCAAAATTCAAAATTTGGGAGTGAAACTGGGTGAAGGATTATGGGACTGCTCTGCACTATCTTTGCAACTTCCTGTGAATCTTAAATTATTTCAAAATTTAAAATAAAAATTAAAAACTTGCAGTCAAAAGACATTATTAAGAAATGAAAAGATGAGCCACAGAATGGGGAAAAAAATTGTAAATCACCATTTGGCAAAAATTTATATTCAGAATATACAAAGACCTCTTAAAATTTAATGAGAAGAAAATCCAATTTTTAAATGGGCAAAATATTTGAACAGATATATCTCCAAAGATGTACAAAGGCTCATAAGCACATGAAAAGACACTTAATATCATTAGTCATTAGGGAAATGCACATTAAAACCACAATGAGAAACCACTTCCTGTCCACTAGGATGGCTACGGTCAGAAAGTGTCAAGTGTCAGCAAGGATGTGAAGAAAGAGGAATTTTCATACACTGCTGGTGGGAATATGAAGTAGTAGAGCCACTTCGAAAACAGTTTTCTTTATAAGTTAAATATAGATTTTTTATTGACCCAGAAATTCCTTTCCTACATACCTACTCTAGAGAAACAGAACATGTTCACACAAATATATGTACATTAACGTTCATGACACCATTATTCATAATAGTCAAAAGTGGGGAAAGCCCAGATGTCCTTCAACTGGTGAAGGAATAAACAAAATGCGGTATAACCATAATGGAATACCAACACTAATAAAAAAGTAAAATACAGATACATGCTACAACATGAATGAACTTTAAAAACACTATGCTAAATAAAAGAAGCCAAACACAAAAGACTCTATGATTCTATTTACATGAAATGTCCAGAAAAGGCAAATCCATAGTGACAGAAAAGTAAATTCATGTTTGCCTTAGGGTGGAAATGGTGGAAATGTTAAGGGTGGAAATGGGGATTAACTGTCAAGAGATATGAAGGATCTTATTAGAGAGAAGAAAATGTTCTAAAACTGGATATGGTGATAGTTGCACATGTTGGGGAGGAAAAAATTTTACTCTGTCCTTCAAATGTCTTCTAGCCAGTCTAAGAATTAAACTGACATGAGACAGTGTGATGCCTGGGTGACTCAGTCAGTTAAGCATCCTGCCTTTGGCCCTGGTCACGATCCCAGGGTCCTCCTCAGCGAGGAGCCTGCTTCTCCCTCTGCCTGCCGCTTCCTCCTGCTTGTGCTTTCTCTCTCTCTCTGACAAATAAATAAATAAAATCTTTAAAAATAAATAAATAAGTAAACTGACATACACAGATTAACAGGAGAAAATCAAATTTCACTGCATATGTATGAGGAATCCACACAGACATAACATACCAAAGGTAGTCAGAAAAAATGAGGTATATCTGTCATCTGGAACTAAGGAGAAGGGTGTAGAGGTCTGGGATTTCAAAGAGAAGGAAAGCAATGCACAGGAAGATGAAAAAAATAAATATTTGGTAAACAAATGTTTGCTGGGCCATTCAGAAATAATGGGACATAGGGAGGAATTTTAACAGACTGCTAAATTCCCCTCTGTGTACCACCCCTAGTTCATATTATACTGTAGTTATCCATGGAGATAGGTCCCTTCCTGGAGCAGGTCCTCTATCTAAATTCTTTTTACACAATTGGAGGAAAGTCAGAGTTTCTTCCTGAGTCTTTTGGGCCTTGATTGTTTTCAGCTTAAAATAATCTGCAATGCTAAAGTGGTACATTTTGGGGTGGCCTGCCCTTGGTCCCTATCCAACGTGCTAAATCTAAATCTAAAACTAAAAATCATTGAATTGTATACTTAAAATGAGTGAATTTACGGTATGTAAATTATAACCTCAACAAAGTTATTTTTTAAGGGAAAAAAGTCAGTTTAATCCAATTTTTATATTAATTTAATATTGTTTTTTTCTTTACTATAAAATTAAGACCTATTTATTACAGAAATTTTAGAAAATATTAAGGAACAAAAAGAAAAAAAATTTAAACCACCCATCCTTCCATCTTCAGATAATTATCGACATTGTAGCATAGATCCTTACAGTTTTTCTTTCTATAGGAATACACGCTGAAAAAACAAAAACAAAACAAAACAAAAAAACCTTTCCCCTTGCCCTGGACAGAATCTGGTAAACTTTTACAACAATCCTTTCAAAGATCGGCTAAAATGTCAGACATGTAAAAGTAGAGTGTTTGCTGAGTCTGGACACAAGGATTGGAAAGAGCTGAATGGCTATGCAAAAGAAAAGAGGGAGCCTGGGAGGGAGAGTACAAGGAGACCCCTAGCTTGAGTCCCACCTCCCCCACCAAAACAAAACAAAACAATACAAGAAACAGACCCCAAAACAAGGACTCCCGTGCAGGTCATTTATTTGAGAGGTGGTCCCAGGGAGTATGAGTGAGAAAGGGGAGGTGCAAAAGCTAGTGTAAGGTGTGTTGTCCCTGTGGGCCTGATTTGTCCAGAACCTCCTGAGCAGCTTACAGAAGCCTCCCCAAATTATTCCATGGAGGAAGGGAAGCAGAGGCATTTCCCACCAGCTCCTGACGTGCACTAGTAGAAGGTTGCCCCTGGGAATGCGCTTGGCTGGGCAGATTTATCTGCAGCAGAAAGTGCAAAGACCCTCAGCACACTCAGGGCAAAACTGTTAGTGTGAGCTGCATGGAAATGTCTGTTGCAACTATTGCGGAAATCAGAAGTGGGCTGAAGAAATGTGATACAGGGCATAAGACTGAATCAAAACACCATGGAAAAAAGGTAGAGCTCAAATAGTAGAAATCACCAGAGGACTTTTTAAAAACAGAGAAACAGAATTCCCTTTTCTGTTGAATCTAAGATGCCACTGATTGTAAAATGCACCATTATTTTATGTACCACCAGGAAAGAAAAGACCCTGCCAATTAAACTATGACATGCCTTCAGTTGTAAGGCACATTCTTATTTCAGAGATATTGAAATGTGAAAAGTTGCACATTTTAGGATTGACGAATTACAGACACAATTTAACACTACTTGCATCATTCTAATGTAAATGTCTCCATCTCCATATACCTTTAATAGAGTCTGCTACATACAGAACACTTTGTGCAGCCGGGTCTTTGTGGAAATTCGGGGAATAGCTGAATTTCACATCTGAATCAGTGTGAACAGAGGAGTGACATGCTTTGGATATCAACATAAGCATCGCTGGAGGAAGCAGGAGCTTAGAACCAAAGGGGGATCCTGTGGTCCTTTCAAGTTCTTTCAGGAATCTGAAGAAACTTTGGGAGTGATGAGGGAGCAGAAGGCTAGCTGAGGACAAAGCACAAGCTGACACCCTGCAACCTCTACACACACACACGCACACATACACACACTCTTGGGTGGGATAAGCATGACACGACATTCTTCCAGGAAGCTCCTAACTGTCTTAATGCTTTACTAGAGGGAAAAACAACCTTAACCTTGACAACGGCAAGGCCTCCAGTATCTTGTAGGTCCTCTTTAGCATATGAAAGTTCTTTTGAAAACCTCCCTTTTGCTTACCTCCTCCAACTCCCAACTATATAATCAGCCACCCCTCACAAGCCCGGGGCAGCAGCTCTTTCTGCCCACGGGTCCTGTTCCCGTGCTTTAATAAAACCACCATTTGGCACCAAAGACATCACAAGAATTCTTTCTTGGTCGTCGGCTCTGAACCTCACCCCACTAAACCTCACCTATATTCCAAAACCACATCAAGAGGAACACTGGATTTTCCTCAATTCATTGAATGGGCGTTCGAGTCCATCTTAACCAGATCTTAATAGACAGGGAGAGTACTTTTTTTAAAAAATACAAAACTGAAATAATATTAAACAGATCTTTTATGTCCTTTTCCTCTTAGTTATATTGTTCTTTTTTCTTTTTCCTTTTTTTTTTTTGTAGGGGGAAGGGGCAGAGGGCACAGGAGACAGAGAATCCTAAGCAGGCTCCACAAGTAGCACGGAGCCTGATGGGGGAGAGGGAGCTCCATCTCTCGATCTCATGACCCTGAGATCATGACCTGAGCCAAAATCAAGAGTCGGTCGCTTAACCGACTGAGCCACCCAGCGCCCCCTTAATTATATTGTTCAGTCACATTTTTAATTGGCTAGAATCTGAAGTCAGTCTTTGCCATGGACTTGAGTGTTGGAAAAATAAATCTGATTGTGCATTTATTATCTTACGTGTAAACCTTCTTTCAATAAAATCAACATGCTTAAACCTTGTTATAATAAAATTAAAAAATAATGATTAAGAAAGTATGTAGTAATGAATCTGAGAACAGCTTTGTTTTACTATCCCTGACCAGTTGTGCTTGGCCTTGTCAGGTTTAAGGAACTGAAAGACTAAATGGTGCCCTTTTGTTCAAACTCCTTTGGTCTTGCTTATATTTTGACTCCTGGTAATATAGTGTGGATATTTAGAAAGGTAATATGAAGTGATGAAATGAGAACGGGTTTTGGAGATGTATAACCTTATTTTGGGTCTTGTCCCATAACCCTAGACTTTTCCCATAACCAAAGTACACAAGAAATGTATGCTTTGGACACATCTTTCTGACACTCAGTTTCCATATAAACTGGAAATGAAAAGAAATGTCCACCTCATTGAGCATTCGTACAGATTAAATGAGATATAAGCTCTCAGTGGTATTTGACCCTGGAATTGTCTGTTGCAATTATCACTGAAAACAGATGTGGGATGAAGAAATGTGACCCAGGCACAGACTTTTCCATGTACCCTCCACCCACTTCCACCTGAGCTCACACGTGGGCACACACACATCTGTCAGAGAGAAACAGGGCCTTTTTCCCCACTTATCCCAGCCTGCTTTAGGTCATTTTTTTCCCCCTGCAGTGTGGAAACTTTATCACTCACTCTCAAGGAATAAAAACATTGCTGCTTTTCCTACCATTCTTTCTGGCTCTTAGACATATGTTGCTTTTTCTCCTATCTTTTCCCAACACATGGGCTTTATAATTGAATGAGAAAACATCAGGTCATAAAAGCCTGCTTTATTTTGCTTGTTTGTTTTCCAAATTTTAAACCCCTGATTTTGTTGCACAAAAGAAATCCAGTTTAATCTGGTCAACAGCAAATAGCAACTCACAGTTTGCAATTTTGGTAAATCTACTTATGATTGTCTCTGGACCCACAAAATCCATATCGCAAAACAAAATCTCTATTCACATCTGAAGGCATGCTCAAAATTCAGTCTTTGATTTTTTTTTTCCCCCTAGTGGTAATGTGTTTGCTCATGGATGGGCCCTCCCTTGAGTGGACCCTGTCTTTTGTCTAAGACCTAAATTAAGCATATACCACAGAGCTCAGTTCAGGAAACTAGAAAGTAAAAGCAGTCAAAAGTAGAGGAAATTATCAAATTTGGGGCAGGGTACCATGAGACTCCACCCATCCCAAAAGAGCCCCTCAACTGACCTATATAGGAAGCACTTTCTCTTTCCGGCTCTCAGACTCCAAGATGGTCTTCAAGATATTTTTTAGAATCATTAACTCATTTTTTGTTAAGACACTGGGCAAAAACAAAAACAACAGGTGGAGACATTTCCAGAAAGTTCTCAGATACCATATTCTGAATACAGTGCCTTTTAAGACCAGAGGCACACATCAGGCAGAGCCTTGGGCCTTCCAAAGATGCCCTGCAACATGAAGGATAGAAAGAAAACACAGAGGGAAAGGAGGATTTCTGGTTGGCTGGTTGGTAGAAGCCTTCACAGAAAAAAATGCGATTTAAGCTAAACTTTGAAAGACAAGAATTTTAAGAGACAAATGTGAGGAAGAGCTCTTTCTTCCTAGCATGTGAACCTGGATTTGCTGGAAGTTATCGCTGACGGTCAGAGTGCTAACTGATGTAGCAGGTATGAGTCTTAGTCTGTAAACTCTGCTGGGTAAGAAATGCAACCTTATCTTCTATATTTTAATTTCTTTTCCCAAGTTCTCACTGTGCTGAAGCAGTGGGAACTTAATTTTAGTAATTGCTGGATGCCCCTCTTTCTCCATAGCTGTATCTAAGTTCCATAGGGTAAATAATACCAAGGTGTCAGCGAGGGGATGGGTATGGAATCTAGCCCTTGATCATTAGTGACAGATTCTGACATCTGCCAAGATGCCCATCATTCCCTCTCAGTCCACAAAGTTGCTACTGAGCAGTCCCTCACTCCTGTCCACAAAACCCTTTTAAGAGTATGGCTTTCTCCAACCAACTACAAGGTTGACTTTATTGGTTGCCACTCCAGGATCCTCAGGATCCCTTTCCGTTATATAGCAGACAGGTGACTGCAGTGGGATTGACATAAACCCCTACCTCTCCCAACAAGTTCCACTGGTGGATCCTGATTGACTCTGGTATAATCTCATCCTTCTTGCCTTGATGGCAATTCCGTAGTCACAATGGTTCTTTTCAGGGGTAAGCACATGACTGAGGTTGGTCCAAACGGAAGCCCAGGACTATTTTTTCATGATTGGGAAAAGAGAAGTTCCCTTTCTGAACAGGCAGATGTGAGGCCTGAAGCTGATACACACATCTTGCTCTTAGGCAGGAAGCCAGCCTAAGGACAAAGCCGACACCCATTAGAGAATAGCAAGGAAGCCAGTGCCTAATCAAATCACTCCTATCTCTAAGTTTTATTACTGAACCAATAAAATCTACATGTTATTTAAATCAGTTTGAATTGGATTTGTTGTTACTTCCACACAAAAGCATTCTAATGAAGCCAGGCTACTTTGGTGATTCTCCTGGGTGCATTGAAAATATTCTGGTTTTTCTGGTCCCCCCTGCGCTCAGAAAACTTTGAGAGGTTGTTCAGGTCATATCTACTAGATATACCATATAACCATTTCTTGTTTACTATCTTTCTGACTCCTAGGGCTCTACCCAGAATAGGAGGAGGCATAGATTCCCTCTATTTCATATCTCATTAAGCTATCTGTGTGCATGTTGGGGGGGTGGGGGTGTCAACTTGTACCCCTCCCTAAAACCCAGCCTGGTGGGAAGTCAGGTTTCTATGACCTACTCAACAAGAAAGGTCTCATTAGTTCCCCTCCCTTCTTTACCTCCTCCACTGCCATGGGCTTCCTTTCCAGGTTGGGGAGGGAGAGTGGGGACTGGTTGTAGGAGGGTAGCCTACTCGTCCAAACCAACTGTCTCTCTTCTGGGTCCTTTTCTTTTCCTTGGTTGAATTGTTGATGGTGGTGGAAAGTGAAGGCCAAAGGAAACAGGACAAACCAGAAAGGAAAGGGGGAATCATCATAGGACAGTGCTTCCTGGTCAGAGGAAGGTCTGGGTCATAAATCAGTATCATATAAATGTTAACTTCCAAATTTATGTTTAAAGCCCAGACCTCTCTCCTGAACTACAGACTCATATATTCAGCTCTCTACTCACCATTTCTACTTGGATACCTATCAGACATCGTACCCTTCACTTGTCTAAAATGGAAACAATCTCTATCAGTTTCCTCCATTCACATTTGCCCCCCTAGCCCTAAACGTCCTCCAGACCATGATGTGTGGTTGAAGCCCTTGAGAGGCACCTTTTGTGGCATGGCCAAGGAAGAATCCTCCTAGAAACAGATCTTGTATGGTGCCCTCAGGCTTTTCTGCTGTTCTGTCCCCACTAACCCCTGCCTTCCTGCCAATGTTCTCATTGCCCTTGTCCCCTCAGAGCTCTGCCTACAGGGTCCTCATGTCTAAGAATGGCCTTTAAATCCACTTTCCGCACTCATAGAGCTGACAGTGAACCTGCATATAACCACTGACTGATTAGGGTACAGTCCTTAGCAAAAGAGAAATATAGGCCAATAATGAACCTCTTACTCTATAGGGTCGTCCAGTCTGATGTCTGTTCCAGCACCACAGGGGTAGATTCTGATTTTGTGGGGGCCTGAGGCCTATTCAATTGAACAGCCTCTTTAAAAAAAAATAGAACAGGGATGCCGGGGTGGGTCAGTCGGTTAACCGTCTGCCTTCTGCTCAGGTCATGATCCCAGGGTCCTGGGATCGAGCCCCACATCGGGCTCCTTGCTCAGCAGGAGTCTGCTTCTCCCTCTGCCTGCCGCTCCCCCTGCTTGTGCTCTCTCTCTCTCTCTCTCCCCGACAAAAAAATAAAAACAAAAATTCAACATTATGAAAAAAATCAAGTGCAAAGTGAATATTTATGTAGAGTAAGAGACAAAATCAAATAGTAATTTTTAAAAGCCAAAAAAATTCCACAAAAATATACAAATAAATAATATTAATTTTCTGAAACCCCTACATAATATTTTTAAGTATTTTAATATTTGTTAGTTTTTAAATTGATGTACTGTACAATTAACTTTGCTTTGGTGTGCAGTTTATGAATTTTCACAAATACAGATTGATGAAACTCTTTACAGTTTCACAGAAACCGTTTACATTTTACAGTTAAAATGTAAAACAGCTCATCACAATGACATTCCCTCATACTGCCCCTCTGTAAGCAAACTTACCCCTCAATCCGTATCACCTGGAAGACACTGACTTGTTCATCTTCCATATAGTTTTATCTTCTCCAAAATATCTCACAAATGGAATCAGACACCATACAAATGAATTGGCTTTTTCCATTCAACAAAATGCCTTTGTGATTCAACCAAGTTTTTGCAGGTATCCATAGTTCAGATCTTCTTACTGTTGAATTCTCCCCAAAAGCCTGCTAATCCCCACCTATACTATGGCAACTCTGTCCTTCTAGTTGTTCAAGCCAAAAACCTTTAAGTATCCCTTGACACCTCTTTTTCTCTCAACCTCACATCTAATCCATCAAAAAAATCAGGTTAACTTCTTAAAATATATTGAAAATCCAATCCCTTCTTAGCACCTCCACTGTTAGCACCCTGATCTGACACACATCATCTCTGAGCTGGGTCACTGCAACAACCAATGTAATACCTGGTCCCTGGGGTCCTTGCCCTTGGCTTCCCCATAATCTATTCTCGATATAACAGCTTAAGTGGTCCTTCTGAAAACATAAGTCAAATCCTGAGACATCTATGCTCAAAATTCTGCCCAGGCTTCCCATCCCATCGAAATGAAAGCCAACGTCCTTGTAATGGCTTACAAGGCCCTATGTCACCTGGTTCCCCACGTAGGTCTCTGATTTTGTCTCTTCCTTCTTTCTCTCCTCCATATTTATCTGGCCATTCTGCTTGTCAAACAAGCATACTTCCACCTTAGATCTACTTGCTTTCTTTGCTCGGAACTCTTTCCCTATAAACGTCCAGTGACTAATTTCCTACCTCCTTTAAGGCTTTGGTGAAATCTCTTTTTCAATGAAGCTTACCCTAGCTACTCTCTTTAATACCATAACCTACCTATCTCACCTCCAGGCACTACTGATCCCCCTTCTGCTGTATTACTTTTCATCTACAGGCCCATCACCTTTTAATATACTATATAATTAACCTAGACACTATGCTATTGTTTATTATGAGATTCCTCCACAGTATGGTGGCTCCACAAAAGCGGGGACCTGTGTCTTTATTATTCACTGATACATGCCAAGCACCTAGTGCAAAACTTAGAACGTAGCACATGCTCCGTATATGAATATAAAGGAGTAAATGAAAAAGGTAAAATATAGATTCTGGGACTTAATACTTTCTTACAAGTGGAGCAAGTCAGTTGATAAAACACATAAGTTCTCTGAGGGCTTGCGGACCCCAGTCAATAGTCTAGCTCTGAGCTGAGGAGCAGAGGGCAACACCTGTAACTTTTGATTTTGCCCATCACGTAGCAGTGGCTGGTAGTCTCAGCATCTTGTGTGGTTAAATACTTACTGTAGAAGAGAGGCCACCAGCACCTGCTGGACCCCGGGCCACTGAGGAGAGCTGTGCAGTTGGTGCCTGATGTAGAAATCTAACAGAGTGGCCCTGGCTGGTCAGCATTCCTTTTCCACCTGTTGACCCCTCATATGCTCACCTTCCAGTATCTGGAAAGGCTACACCCCTTCTCTCCTGCACCCTCATAGGAATAGTTATACCCAGGTCAGCAGTAATGGAATCCCTCCCTATTGAATGCCTATTTTGTGCCAGACATTATTTCATTTGACCACACAGATATCCATGAACTGAGTTCCTAATGCAGAGGTTCCAAAAGCAGTATGGCAGGTGCTCACAAATTGCTTAAGGAAGCAATAACAACCTGAACTACTACACGGTAAGGCAGAGTCTCCCTACTCCTCTAAGTAGAGATTAAGCCTGGCCCACCCGCCCAGGTCACAAGCTTGGTCAGTCAGTGGTTTCACAAAGATAAGAGCCAAGTTTCCTGGTCCCTTGGCATCTTCGTGGTCTGACTGTCAGTCTTTGGTCTGCTACCTCACCTCTTCACCTCAGTGCTTTCCAGCCAGCTCATCAAGGTTGGAAGCCATGCGTTATATTCCTGCAGCTCATATGTGAGTTTCACCCACAGATAGAGAAAGACAAACCAACCTAACAAGAATCATTTGAGTGCCTTTCATGCATCTGACAAATACTTTTATAGGCACTATGATTCAGCAAATAAGAGAAACAGATCCCTGTTCCCAAGGAGCTAACATTCTAGCAGAGGAGGGAATGAGACTAGACACATTTTTTTTAAAGATCAAACTATCAGATAGTGGAAAATGCTATGTGGAGAATTAAGTGCCTCTACGAAGAGGTAGCAGTCAAAATAAGAACTGAAGGCCAACACAGAGGTTCCTATGCCAAGATTATGAGGAAGGAAGTATCTTGCAGGCAAAGAAAAGAGCTGGTACAAAGGTCCAGAGGCTGGAGTGAGCTTGGACTGTGTGAGGCAGAGAAAGAGGCTCTTGTGGCCAGAGGAGAGTTGGCAGAAGGGAGAGTGGCCATGGATGGGGTGGGAGGGGTGACTGGGTCTTGGTCAGAGGCTATGTGGACTGGGGTAAGAAGTGTGGATTGTATCTAAGCGCTAATGGAGGGTTTTCAGCAGGGGTATAATGTGACCTGATTTATGACTCTAAAAGATCATTCTGGCCCCTGGAAGGAGCACAGAGTTCATGGGTAAAGGTGGAAGGAGGTAGATAGCTGGGAGGCAATGCACTAGTCCAGGTGAGGGATAATGATAGTGGCTGAGGACAGGGCAGTGGAGGGGGACAGAACTCTCAGATTCATGTGCGTTTTGAAGAAGAGCTGGCAGGAATTGCCAGTGGAGGGTAAGAGTCAGGAGGAATCCAGGAGGGCTCCTGGGTTTCGGTCTGACATCACTGTGCTCACAGACACCTGGCTTAGCTAAACTTACCTCTCAAGCAAACTGAGTACCTGAAGGGGATAGTTCACTGATGATTTGCTTTCTTTACAAAAACTTGTCCATCTACATGTACAGTGGAGTTTTCCACGTGCAAAATCACATACAGACAGCTTCAAATAGGCCTCCAGACAGGCCTCATACTGATTACTGAAATGTCGCGTTTGAAATAATGACTACAAAGGAAGTGTGTCTTCAATCCCTAAAGCAACTGGAAGATAAGCCTACTGTATATGTATTCGTAATAACATACAACCAACACGATTACTTGTCACTTAAAAAATTATAAGACTGAAAATTAAATTGAAGCCCGTATTTTTCCAGATCCTTTAATTGCTTCTATAAAATTCAACATACAGAATAGATCCTGTTTATAACCACAATGCCGCAAGTTAAAAAAAAAAAAAAAAAAGGTAGAGGCTATTATCCCCATTGCACAGAAGAGTAAACTGCATTGCAGAGGAAATAAAAGATGGGAGATCATGAAGTGAAATATTTTGCCCCGAGATCACACTCTATTCCCCGGTAGTGCCAGACCTCCTTGCCCCTTGTTCGATCCAGTGCTCTTTCCATGATGCTGTAAGTTTTCCCCATAAACCACGACACTACTTACTAAACACCCCTAAGCTCCAAGGAGAAGAGAAAAATGAAGTTCAAGATAAAGCAACTAACTGAGCCCTTAGTAGAGGCATGCAAGCCAATATCCACTACACACCCCAGAGAGACAGAAGGCAGGCACGATCCCCGCCCTCAAGAAATTTACAATCAGAGAGTTAGTCATTAGGCAGATATTCTTAAGCACCAATAACGTGGCAGGCATTGTACTAGGTGCCTGGCATACAAAGGTGAACCCGACATAATAACTGCTTTTAAGAAACTTTCTATCTGTAAGAGAAAGAACAATGGGGGGGCCTGGGGGGCGTAGTCAGTTAAGCGTCTGCCTTCAGCTCAGGTCATGATCCCAGGGTCCTGGGATGAGTCCCACATCGGGCTCCCTGCTCAGCGGGGAGCCTGCTTCTCCCTCTCCTGCCCCTCCCCCTGCTTGTGTTCTCTCTCTCAAATAAATAAATAACAACTTTTAAAAAAGAGAGAGAGAAAATAACTTAAAAATTATATATATACATATATATATTTGAAAAATTAAAAGCAAATAAAAAAGACACTGTATACTGGGTCTATACTATACCAAAATCATCCATCAATTCCATAAATTCAGCTTTTAAAACTGGTTTATTTGGGTTTTTAAATAAGGGAGGTTTTTTGACATCTTTCAATTGATGAAAAGCAATTGCTTAATTTTTTTTTTTACTTTTACTAGTTATCCTAATTTTCTCATAATCCTATATTATATATTATTATATTATATGTTATATTATATCATATTATGCTGTAATTGCAGTTACTCATTCAAGTTATAACTTTCAGAGTTAAAATTATTTGTTCTGACAATAAGTGTCAGACATAGCAACACCACGTTAAACACAAAAAATGCTTATTAATGATAATGGTAATAACAGGGGAGCCAGTCAGCCAAGGCTAAACAGTGAACTCTTCCTGGAATTGGTGATTTTTAATCAGACTTAAGGTAAGAGACTTGTTTTGGTAAGGAAAAAGGGGAAACAATTACTACATACTGTCAACTTCTCAAAAGTGTCATCACGTGTGCTTTGTTTTGTTTTCAGTAAGAAGAATAAGACTGGAGGGAAAAATTTGTGTTCAGTGAAAAACTGCATTGTCTTTTTTACTGATATATAACATTCTCTCATTTCCCAGTGTATGACATAATGATTTGATAAATAATATATTGCGAAACGATCGCCACAATACATCTGATTAACACCTGTCACCACACATAGTTACAGAATTTTTTTGCTTAAGATGAGAACTTTTAAGATCTACTCTCTGAGCAACTTTCATATATGCAAAACAGAATTAATAACGATAGCGGCCATGCTGTACATTACATCCCCAGGGCTTATTTATTTTATAACTGGAAGTGTGTATCTTTGACTCTCTTCACTCATTTCACACCCCAACACACATACCTCCTGCCCCTGTGCCAACCACCAATTTGTTCTCTGTACCTATCAGTTTGGGTTTTGTTTTGTTTTGTTTTGTTTTCAGATACCACATAAAAGTGAGATCATATGGTATCTGCCTTTCTCTGACTTATTTTACTTAGCGTAATGGCCACGAGGTCCCTCCATGTTGTTGCAAAGGGCAAGATATAATTCCTTTTTATGGCTGAGTAATTGTATATACATACCACTTTTTCTTTATCTACTCATCCATTGATGGACACTTAGATTGCTTCCATATCAAACTGCACTGTCTTGTTTTTGTTTTGTTTTTTTAAGATTTTATTTATTTATTTGACAGAGAGAGAGAGAGCACAAGTTGGGGGAGCAGCAGGCAGAGGGAGAAGCAGGCTCCCAGCTGAGCAGGGAGCCCGATGTGGCACTCGATCTCAGGACCCTGGGATCATGACCTGAGCCAAAGGCAGAGGCTTAACCTACTGAGCCACCCAGGCGTCCTTCAAACTGCACTGTCTTAAAGACATTCCTTCGGTTATCTGATTCCAATTCCAAGGGAGCTATTTTACCTTTCTGTAATAACTTGCACATAACTGATAGCAACACACAACTCTTATCTATAGACGCTCCAGTTCTGTGCTGTCCAGTGGAAAAGAAATGGATTTCCCTTCTCCCTTCTGGAAAAACCAATTTTGTCACCAGTTGCACATTTATTTCAATATTCTTGATCTAAAAATGGCCTGTTCTTTGGATTCTCTTTTGAACAAGCTGTAATCTCTCCCTGATTCCCTCACTGATGAGTAAAATAAAATCTTTAATGGGTGATTATCTTGATATCTGTATAGAAGTCTTGACTTTACCTTATTTTGAAAGTTATCTTTTAAGAGCATGCAAGGGAGACAGGCGATATAAGAAAGTGGGAGAAATTCAGGGAAAGAGGAAGAGGCAAAAGGAAAAAGATAAGGCAGCTCTCTTGTAAAGTCTGAGGGAATGAATTAGAAGCCAGGCCTCCTGAGCGAGTCAATCCAACACAAACCTTTCTGTTTTCACATCTGTTGTTCTCTTGAGTTGTGCCATTAGTATGTGCTGGGAAAAATATAATTAAGAACAAAATCCCCCAATCCAGAAAATCTCTCCACAAAGGAAGAGAAAGAAAACAATCTTATACTGAGTAAGCATCAAACCAGAATGCGATGCACGTCCCAAGCAAGCCACTAAGAGACTGCAAACGTGGAAGGAAATTCCATCCCCTTATATAGCCGAGCAGGTACAACCCATCACACACACATTCTCCAGAGAAACAGTAAGTAGTCCTCAAGTAAGAGGATGTGATGCCACCATGTATTACACGTAGTACATCCGAAATTCACCTGTAATTGGGGTGACCATCTGTGTTAGTTAATTGGTTTTATACAAAGAAAAAATAAAATTCCGTTTTTATGACAGGAAGTAGTTTTGCAACTGGTAGCTGAAGCTAGGCTCCTACTGGCACAAAGACACTGGGAGATAGGGGCACTATTCCCAAGGGGGCCCCAGGTCCTTCAGAAAGACATACCTGGGTCATAAAGCTGGCCAAAGGTTTACTTCACTTTTAAAACGAGACAAAGAAAGAGTTTACAAGTTTTCTAAAGTAAATGCTCTAAGAAAAGGGAGGGTGGACAATGTCTCTTCCCTTATTTTTAACAGGGAGAAATAAGCCGCTGATTCTAAATGTGTATTTGCCCTTCCATGTGTAAATCATGACTCAGTGTAACTGCAGTATTCAACTGTTGGAGGTGTGAACAATGCACTCCCCCAAAAATGGAACGCTCAGCCCCCCAAGGACAAGTCCAGTTCAGTCTTCTCCAGACTCTCTGCTTCCCATAAGCATACCAGAACCCTGTGTGAGTACAGCGCCGAGAGAGAAAGAGAGACTCCAGCCCCCTTGACATTTGTAGCTGAAGGATTCCTGCGTCACCACCACGTTCGTTGTTCCTGGAAGGGTCACTATGGGACCTAGTGTCACAGATGCTTGGAGGAAAGTCTGAGGGACTTTCGATCTGCTGCTACAGTCTAAACGAGAGGGTTCCTCGAGAAAGGACGATCAATGCCTCGCTGTGAAGTTCAGTCAGTGGCTCTGAAGACAACAGCTCCTCTGATGCGCCTACTTGCCAGGGGGTAAGTCAGCCCCAGTAAGAGCGAATGCAGGGCACGCCTGGGTGGCTCAGTCAGTTGAGCATATGATTCTCGGTTTCAGCTGGGGCATGATCTCAGGGTCATGATCTTGGAATCTGGGATCCAACACCCCCATCAGGCTCTGCCCTGAGCATGGAATCTGCTTGAGATTCTTTCCCCTCCCTCTCCCCAACCCTGCTTCTCCTCTGCTCTGGAGCGTGTGCTCTCTCTCTCAAATAAATAAATAAATAAATAAATAAATAAATAAATAAAATCTTTAAAAAGGGGGAGCCTGGGTGGTGCAGTTGGTTAAGTGGCTGCCTTTGGCTCAGGTCATGATCCCAGGGTCCTGGGATCAAATCCCGAATCGGGCTCCCTGCTCAGCGGGGAGTCTGCTTCTCCGTCTCCCTCTGCTGCTCCCCCTGCTTGTGCTCTCTTGCTCATGCTCTCTCTCTCAAAAAAATAAATAAAATCTCTTAAAAAAATTAAGAAAGAAAGAAAACAGAGTGAGGCCAGGTTCCAGCACTAGGCAGCTCACAAACTGAGACGTGAGCCCTTCTCTGGCTCCCTTTACCAGCACAGGGGCCAGCTCACCAGTCCCCTATCCAGCCATCGTGGTTATTCTACAGCAGAGAACTGGAACTCCCGGCCTCACCTGCCAGAAGTCTTGGACTGCGCCATCCAGTTTCCCTCCTGCTAGACTCCCTAATGGCAAATGTTGGAGAGAGAGAGGTTGGACTTTTAAAGAAGAGGTTCCTGAGTTCCTCGGATAGATTTCCTACCTGCTCCTCAGAACCATGCACATTATGAAATTGGGAAGGGGGGTGGGAGGCAGGGAATACAGTAACACTCTTTTCCTAGGACAACGGAGAAAAAAGTCACAATTCTGTAGTCACGAAAGGCCAATCCAGTGGTTTCTTTGGTTAATTTCTGTGGTGATGCACAGCCTCCACTTACAAGTCAAGAAGCAGCATGATCTGGGGCGCCTGGGTAGCGCAGTCGTTAGGCATCTGCCTTCAGCTCAGGGCGTGATCCCGGCGTTCTGGGATCGAGCCCCACATTGGGCTCCTCCGCTATGAGCCTGCTACTTCCTCTCCCACTCCCCCTGCTTGTGTTCCCTCTCTCGCTGGTTGTCTCTCTCTGTCAAATAAATAAATAAAAAATCTTAAAAAAAAAAAAAAAAGCAGCAGCATGATCTTAAAGTCTTGCCTTACCAGGCATCCAGCTGCACTCACAATTAACTGGCTGAGAACTGGAGAAATAACTTCTCCATGTTCTCAGTACAAAAATTCAGGTTTGAAATGAAAGTTTACTTTTCCCCTGCAAGGAGGAAAAGAAATGGGGTAATTTTTAGAAAAAGACTTTGAAAGCCTGAGATAGGTAATCAGATGAGTAACTAGTCCTACTGACATGCTGTCTCCCCATCCCCTCGCTTTCTTTTTTTTTTTTTAAAGATTTTATTTATTTATTTGACAGAGATAGAGACAGCCAGCGAGAGAGGGAACACAAGCAGGGGGAGTGGGAGAGGAAGAAACAGGCTCATAGTGGAGGAGCCCGATGTGGGGCTCGATACCTTAACGCCGGGATCACGCCCTGAGCCGAAGGCAGACGATTTAACCGCTGTGCCACCCAGGCGCCCCATCCTGTCGCTTTCTTGAGAGCACAAGACCGCTTCATTCCAAAATGCCCCAAATTAGAATTAAAACATCATTTAGTTGTTGCATGGTTCTGAGTCCTTTTTCTTCTTCTTTTTTTTTTTTTTTTTAGGATTTTATTTATTTATTTGACAGAGAGAGAGCACAAGCAGGCGGAGTGGCAGAAGCAGGCTTCCCGCTGAGCAGGGAGTCCAATGTGGGGCTTGCCCAGGGTCCTGGGATCATGACTTGAGCCAAAGGCAGACACTTAACCAACTGAGCCACCCAGGCGCCCCTCTGAGTCCTTTTCTTAATCATCTTCCCTTGTCATTGGATATTATAATATTCCTAACAATTCACACTTTCTTAAAGTATATAGAGGAAAAATTCAAACTAAAATGGGTAAGTACTGTAATTCTCCAACTCGAAGCGGCGATGTGAATGCCAGAGGACTACTGCCTTGACTTGCAGGTGCTAAGTTGAGCAAGGGGTGTGGGGATTTCCACTCAGTTTCACAGGAAATGACCTGAAGAGAAAGTTTTACTCGGATTAAGCAGCTCCACTGGCCCTGTGACCCATCTTGGTTCTTAAATTTCATGGGCTCTGCTGACTCACTTCTCTATTTAAGATGTTTATCACCCAGGAAACAACTTACGCCATCAGAATCCATTTCCACTTTGAACGATGCCAAGTTTACAAAGCAACAGGGGAAAAGCTTAATTCCTTATGTGTAAGTTACAACATGAATGCCAGCAAAGCAGAAAAAAGTTTCACCTTTTACAGGAATCCTTTCCTTCTCTGGCATTATTGACCACAGTTCAAAAATGAAGAGGGGACAGTTGACTGAGGGGACTGGGCTCCTCTGTTTGTCTGAGCCTTAGTGGGATTAGCAAGGGTTGTGGAATGGGCTTCAAGTTCAAAGATCAGATCTTTACATTTGCCCAGTTATCCAGTAGAGATTAAGTTCTGGCTATGCTCTTCACACAGTAATTTATAAACCAAAATGTCAATTTATTCAGTTTGTATCCATTCACATACATGTGTGCACCCACAGACACAATAAAACTGGTAAAATTCACTGGGCAATATAATTCACTTCCAAGTTAAAAAAAAAAAAATCTATTTAAAAACCAAACCAGGGGCACCTGGGTGGCATAGTTGGTTAAGCGTCTGCCTTCGGCTCAGGTCATGATCCCGGAGTTCTGGGATGGAGTGCCGTGCTGGACTCCCTGCTCAGCGGGGAGTCTGCTCCTCCCTCTCCCTCTGCCCCTGCCCCTGCCCCCTCCCCACCTCTGCTCGTGCTCTCCTTCACACAGTCTCTATCAAATAAATAAATAAAATCTTTTAAAAATCAAATAATAAAAAATCAATAAAAATCAAACCATTATAGGAAGTTTACTTTTGAGTATCGTATCCTGCTATTGTCTTATGTGCCTCCTCACTGAGCTTATAAGCTCCTGGAGATCAGGAACTGTGTCTTTTTCATCTTTATATTCCCAGGGCCCAGCACCGTGCCTGGTACGTAGTAAACATTTAAATATTTTTAAATGTATGAGTAAATGAATAATAAGGATGTATGAGAAATCTCTTTGCAAAGCGTAAGGTACTACATGAACAAAGAATTACGATTATGAATAAGCATTGGGTCATTAAGCTACAACAGACAAATGTACCCACCTAGGTGCAATGGAAGCATGAAAGCAGACACTGCGAAGCAAGGGAAGATGCACATGTATAAAAGCAAGGTAAACGTTGGGGCACTTGGGTGGCTCAGTGGTTTGAGCGTTCAACTCGGTTTCAGAGTTGATCTTGGGGTGGTGGGATCGAATCTTGGGATTCTCTTCCTTTCCTCTCTCTCTGCCCGCCTCATTCTTTCTCTTTCAAATAAAAATAAATAAATCATTTTTTTAAAAAAGGTAGATTAATGTCATGAAAGTTAATGTTTTAGATAACATTTTAAGAGATATAAAGTATGAGAAATGGGGTTCTAAAGCATTTTAAGTGATCAAAATATAAAAATGAACTGAAGTGAACAGAGAGAAAGGGACCCAACAACTAAAGCTTACTATCTCCATACCATGTGTTCACCAACTTAGAAACTCAGGTTCTACACCTAATAAAAAACTGGGCAATGTCTCTAAAGGAGATTGTTTGAAAATTTTTGTTTGTGTTTCTCTTATCTTGGGGGTAGGGATGAGAAAAAACAAAAATATGGGTCAGTCAATGAAAATTTTCCAGAGAATACTGTCAGGCTCATTTTAGCCTAGAAAAAAAAAAAGATCATACTGATTGTGTTTAGGTGCCATGTTGAGTATGTTTGGGTTAAAATGTACACTGAGGGGGCGATAATCTGTAGTTGTCAGACCCTGATCTGGCCAAGAAATATTTTGATTTCCTTAACTTACTACTTAAAACAAAGAAGCTAAAAAAAAAAAAATTCTCAAAGTCCCCAGGCCGCTAAGTCATAGGAAGAAATATTCCAATGATAAATAAACCCCTAATTCTGTTATCACAGCCTTAAGGGAGAGGAGCCAGTGATAGTCATAGTTTGTGGGTGGGGAGAAGGTGCCCTAGCCACAAGCCCGGCGGGGCCACCAACACAGTTGAGTCATGGTTCAGGAGGCACCATTAACTCAGCGTCAGCCAGCAGTCATATCCATCTGCTTTAGGGGAAGAATATTCAGACCTGAAGCAGGACAATTGATGGCTAATAGAAAGTACCACTTCTTTATTCACAGCATCCTGATTTCCTTTTATGTATATGGTATCAGGGGCACCTGAGAGGCTCAGTCAGACAAGCGTCCAACTCTTGATTTCGGCTCAGGTCATGATCACAGGGTTGTGAGACTGAGCCCCGTCACGCTCTGAGCTGGGCATGGAGCCTGCTTAAGATTCTCTCTCTCCCTCTCTCTCTGCCCCTCTACCCCATTCACACTTCCCCTCTTTAAAAAAAAAAAAAAATTTGGTATTAAAAAAACAACAACAACAACTTGGTACTGGTAAAATACTGAGATAGGCCAGGAAAGATTTGGATAAGCTAATCCTGACATCCTTTAGCAACAAAATCCCTTTCTTCCCACTAGAAGGAGCAGTGTTCTTGCTTCTGGTCCAGTCTCCCTCCCCTAAAAGTCACTCCTCCTCCAACCCAAAAAGAAAAAAACCATACCTGTAACTATTTTTTGTTTTGTTTTGTTTTCTTTGCCTTTAAGTCACACGAATCTCAAACAAGAACAACAACAACAACAAACAACTGGGCAGAAAGTTTGGGGAAACTAGTCCTTGAGTATAGCCCTGGTGTGATTTGAAGTTAGGGGAGGAAGCAGGGAAAATCTTACTAGGACAGCATATTTTTAAAAAGTCACAAGTGCTCTGTCTTTGATTAGCTGAGACACACAGACAACCAGGCCACAGCAATAAGACAGAGATGGAACGTCGCAGGGCAGAAGCACACAAAGGCACAACTGCTAGGAATTGGGAATGAGGCCCGGACATGTGCTTACCGGTCTGCCCTCCAGATAACACATTTTAAGGGAGAGTTCAACCATCATGCCATTGGACAGAAATCAGAACCACAGGAAATCCCCACGCACTCTGCCTGGTAACAAGCACTAAAAAAAAATCTAAATCTAAATAGGTATCACTCTGTTCAAAGTTGAGAACAGAGAAAAAAAGCCAGCAAGGAGACTACTAGAAAACAAAACGAAACAAAAGGAAACAATAAAATAAGAGAAAGGAAAAAGTATTCCAGAGATTCAGAAGCTTCAAACACACCTGAATAATTTTTTGCTGGAGACAGAAAAAAATTGTAGAAAATGGATGGGCATTTTAAGTGGAATTGAAGAAGATGTGAATGTACAGAAGTAGAAAAACAGAAGAAAAAAGATGAGCAAAATTTTGATAATTGTGGAAGATGGGTGACAGGTACTTGCATATGTTTGTTTTTGTTTTTTTTTAAGATTTTACCCATTTCTTTGTCAGAGAGAGAGAGCACAAGCAAGGGGAGAGGCAGGCAGAGGGAGAAGCAGACCCCCAGCTGAGCAGGGAGCCTGAGGCAGAACTCCAGCCCAGGCCCCAGAGATCATGACCTGAGCGGGAGGCAGATGCTTAACAAACTGAGCCACCCAGGCGCCCCTTCTTTGTTTTCTTTTTTGTTCTGTTTTGCTTTGTTTTAAATTTTTATAGCAACAGTTTTTTTTTTTAAGATTTTATTTATTTATTCTACAGAGATAGAGACAGCCAGCAAGAGAGGGAGGGAACACAAGCAGGGGGAGTGGGAGAGGAAAAAGCAGGCTCCCAGTGGAGGAGCCTGATGTGGGGCTCGATCCCATAACGCCGGGATCAAGCCCTGAGCCGAAGGCAGACGCTTAACCGCTGTGCCACCCAGGTGCCCCAGCAACAGTTTTTAAAAGTAAAGATCTATTAGAGATCACAAATTCTGTGAAACTCCAAAACATTACATACATCTGCAAAAATACTAACTTCATTTCAATAAATGAGTTATATGAGTAAGAAAACATAATTTTGAAAAATCCCATTTATAACAGTAAGAAGGAACATAGTGGGAATAATCTAATTTAGGTAATAAAAGCTACTCAGACAAAAATGATAAAACTTATTTAGAGAAATAAAGGAACCCGGAAACACATGGAGACATACGCACGAACAAGACTAAAATGTAGTGAAGAGGACCATGCTTTCCAAGTTCATATACGGATTTTACCCAATACTTGAAGTGGTACTGTGTGAATGCGTACAGGTTAAAATTTCTCTTTCATACACTTCTTTGCCATAACATTTCTTTCAAGCTCTTGAGCCTTATGTACTAACTCTATTTTTAAAATTTTCTGTTTTATGATGTCTTGGCATCTTCGGGGAGCCTTGCTGGCTAGGGGGAGTCTGCCCTTTAGGACCAGCTAATTCCTAAGACAGTGAACAACTTTCTGATGGGCCCCCCTTTCCTATGGAAACCAACCAATCCAAGCCCATGCCCCCAACCACGTCCTGTGTCGAGCTCTCACACACAAAGCCAGGACTTCCCCTGCCCTAAATCAACTGAGGGCCAGACACCAGGCAAGCAGGGATGGCCCTATGCCCCAAAGCCTGTCGGATTTCCTCATACTATCCAATCCTCAACTGTGTGCCCTTCCTGGCCTTTCTGGGCCTTGCCTTTCCTTAGAAAGCAGAATAAGGGCCATGGCCTATATCTTCCCTTGCTCCTTTCTGTCTCCTAACACTGGGGCCTCCCCCTGTGGCCCTGCGTGGCATGGCAGGCCTGTTACTTATAACGCAACTCTTCTTTCAAGGGCATTGACCTCCCCGTAGTTTCACTCAGTCGTTTTTATAACTTAAGAGCTGAGCACACACCATCTCACTTTTCTGCATTCTTTGGCCATGATGTCTAGCTGCTTTGTTTTAATGTCTAGTTTTCGTGTCAGAAGCAGCTGGCAGTGCCAAAAACACTGATGTACAAGGTCACAGTTCTGTGGAGCATCTGCGGATCCCGCACTGGCCGCACCCCGCCTCGGGTCTGCACCTCCTCCCACACACAGGTGCACGTGCTCACTTGCTGATGCAGACGACACAGGCTCGGAAGCCACAAGTCCCTTCCTGATCACTCAGCACGGGCGAGGCACTGTGTTCGGGTCAGGGGTGGGGATACACAGGCAGCTGAGACCTGACCCCCGCCCTTCACAGTGTCACAATCCAGCTGGGTGAATAAAGCATTTCTAACTGTAGTAAGTGTGAACTGAACTTTTGCTTTCGCATCCTTCTGAGGGGTCTCCAAGAGAGCAGTTGCACAGCCATAATGCCGAGACTGAAGTCCCATCTGTAAAAGTGCCTATTTATTTTTCCAGAAGAAGGAAAAAGAGCTATTGAAATGAGAAGCAGGTGCTTTCTGAGAATGAATAAAAGAACCCTGTATAACCAAATTAAATCAAAATGGACTATAAAACTCTCTAGTCAATTAAATAAGTTAGGAAAAGTAAAAAACAAAAAGATGAAAAGACACTGGTGGCAGCTACGTGTGCACACGGTTCTGGAGGCCGGTGGACAAGACAAGAGGTGGAGGGAGCCAGCTGACAGAGACGATGGGGAAGGCAGTTTGGGGCAGGCGATGCGAAAATATGATAACGTTTTTACTTTAGCCTCTGATCGCTCACACACCTTGCAACCCTACACCTCTCACCAGAAGCTTCACTTTCACTACAACTATTAGGGCATCTTTCAATGGGCTGGCCTGGGAGCTTTGCTTTTAGCCGGTTCCTTCTCACACTAAAACTTAAAAACGCTGTGTGGGAAAATGAAACACTGTGTGACTCCCTGTTTCTGTTCTTTCTCCTTGGATTTACTTGTGAACTTACTCATTTTATGGCCCTTTACAGTTTGTATCACAAACTTTCACTTACCTATTGATAAGTGAAAAGGGTTCCTGTACCCCACCAGATTATGAGCCCCTGGGGTGCAGGAACTCTCCTTTTTCTGTGAATATTTACATGTATGTTGAGCAGAACCAGACAGGATATGAAGGACTCCAACTCTGCTTTCTCTTGGGGTCCTCAGCAAACTCATGTTTTCACATTGCCTGCTTTTCTGCCTGCTTCACTGACACTTCCTCCATCGTGTTATTAAGCTTTCTCATCTTTGGTAATCGCGTAAGTACTATGGTATCTAAGTGACGTTTTAATTATTGTAAGTATTATTATAAGTAAAGATGTTGCTATGTCCATAGACTTAAAAGCCATGGGTCTGGCTATTACTCTTGTTCATTTTTCTATAGAGTTGTTTTGATTTCTTACTGATTTGTTTTCTTTTTTTTTTTTTTTTATAATTTCTTTTTTTTTTATTTTAAGATTTTATTTATTTATTTGACAGAGATAGAGACAGCCAGCGAGAGAGGGAACACAAGCAGGGGGAGTGGGAGAGGAAGAAGCAGGCTCACAGCAGAGGAGCCTGATGTGGGGCTCGATCCCATAACGCCGGGATCACGCCCTGAGCCGAAGGCAGACGCTTAACCGCTGTGCCACCCAGGCGCCCCTAAGTGTCCAATTCTTGATATCAGCTCAGGTCTGGATCTTAAAGTCATGAGTTCAAGCCCATGTTGGAGCCTAGTTTAAAAAAAAAAAGAAAAGAAAAGGTGGTCTGTATGATATCCATTCTTTCATATTTACTAAGGCTTTTTTGTAGTCTACACATGGTCATGTGTCTTCTTGAAAAGAATGTGTATTCCCCAATTGTTGGGTTCAAAGTTCTACATGTGTCTATTAAATCAAGCTTATTAATTATATTGTTTAAATCTTCTATGTCATTATTAACTTTTGTCTAATTGATCTATTCATCTCTGTAAGACACTTGAAATCTTCCATGCTTTCTTGTAGAATTCTGTCAATTTTTGTTTTAGAAATTTTGAGGCTGTGATTAGCAGGTACATACACATTCAGGATCGTTAAAACATATTAGTGAATTTTTTATATTTTATCATGTAATGACCCTCTTTAACAATGCTTTTGGAGGGGGCGCCTGGGTGGCTCAGTCAGTTAAGCATCTGCCTTTGGCTCAGGTCATGATCTCAGGGTCCTGGGATCCAGCTCCTGCACTGGGCTCTCTGCTCAGTGGGTGCCTGCTTCCCCTCTCCCTCTGCCTGCCATTCCCCCTGCTTGTGCTCGCTCGCTCTCTCAGATAAACAAATAAAATCTTCAAGAAACAAACAAAAAAACCAATGCTTTTAGCTTTAAAGTCTACCTCAAATGATATAAATATAGATAGACCAGCTTTCTTTTGGTTTGTATTGTACTGTATTTTTCTGTCTCTTTATTTCATCCTTTCTTTATTCTTATATTTTAGGTTTATCTCTTATGCAACAGATAGCTAGATTTTTGTGTTAGCTCATCTAAGAATCTCTCTATTTTAACCAATGAGTTTAACCCAGTTATCCTCCGAGCGATCAGTACTATCTCTGGATTTAATTTCTACTGTCTTATTTGGGACAATTTACCATGCATTTCTTCTTTTTCCCCTCCTATTCTTTAGCTAGTGAATCATCCTTGGGCACCTGGACAATTTCTAAGTAAGATAGAGAATACAAAACATTGGTTACCAATTACAGTTTTAATATACCTTTAACTACTTTTATACATTATAGACTGACTATTGATGAACATGTTTAATAGAATGTCCCTATGCCCTTGGGTGATGTTAGTGTTTTCTGAGGTGCTCTGTACATCAGCTCTTAGTCACCTACCTTCTGGTTTTCTGTCTGTAAGGAAATAGAAACTCATTGCTGTGGTTAAAGATTAATCTAACTTAAGTAACTAATATATGTAACTAACATATATATAATACATATGATCAAAACTATAGTAGATATAGTAGATGCAAAAAAAGAATATATAAATTTGAAAACAAATGGATATGTTTTGTCTGTTTATCAAAGGAATTTCTACAGTTTACTAACGTAGAAAATTCAATAAGATACATGTAGTTGCCTAACATGCTAGGATTAATTACATTTTAAAGCTAAAGGCAAAAGCTTTAAATCTATTACCCATTTGTGTATTTGCATATGTGTAACCATATATACATGAAGACATATTAGTATAAAGAATAAGATGGATCTTGCAGTTTTTGTGCCACTGTCACTCTCTTGAATCAGTCTTACCTCACTTCTATTCTTTTTTTTGAAGATTCTATTTATTAGAGAGAGGGAGAGAGCGAGTGAGTGCAAGCATGAGTGGGGGTTTGGGGGGTGGGGGTGGGCAGTGAGGCAGAGGGAGAAGCAGATACCCCACTGAGCAGGAAGCCTGCTACGGGGCTCAATCCCAGGACCCCAGGATCATGACCCAAGCCGAAGGCAGATGCTTAACTGACTGAGCCACCCAGGCGCCCCAACCCTTTAAGTACTTTTTAAATAATAGTTTTTAACTTTTCTGCTTAGACTGAAACTTTCCTCAGTTCTAAGTTTTATGCCAAGGCCTAATGACACTGTAATTTACATTTTTAAAAAATCTCCATAAACTCTCATGTGAAGTTTTATAGAAAGACCCCATGAGGCTGGGCTTGACTCATCCTCTAACAGATTCCACCCATGGTATCTTGTAACTGTTACATTAAAAAAAAAAAAAATGAATCTCATACACATAGTCTGTATGCCCAACATAAAAGCTGTTTTTCTGAAAGGCATATCATCAGAGATTTTGTGCAAGCCCCCCCACCAGCATGATATACGACTAGGACACTAGATTTATTAGAAGAGATACCAATAAAAGTCAGGCTTGGAACCATACTGCAAGTGACCGTTTCAGGTACTTTTAACCTCACACAAAGTTCTCAAGCTCCAGGCCCACAGCCATGGATACATGCTGCCCAAGGTCATGTAATATCCAGACCCACTGGGGATGGACCTGACACCCATCCATAAAGACTCCAGAGGAACAGACAACTTTCCTAAGTAGATGTCTACTTCCCAAGATTCTGTGGATCGAGAACACCAGGTGTAGTGTCACCTTCTCCAAAAATGTTCTCACTCCTGATCTGACAACTGACTTGTACTTAAACTTCTATCTCATTTTGTTTATACTCTGTGTCTGAAAATTCTGCCAGGATCTGAATTCTTCGTGGGTAGGTTTCTGTTTGATCTGTGCTGACAAGCCCTGTTCAGGGTGTTTCCTGTATGCATGATGGTTTTTTGCTGGAAGTTCACATTCATTAGAACTTTGTGGGAATTTTTGAGGCTTGTGTTGGAGAAACCTTCCTCCAGCGAAAATTTGTTTACTTTCTACCAGGCATCTGGGGCACCATCAATCCAGGCAAAAGTTAAATCAGCAGCATGTAGTCTTTTTAAACATGCAGGTAGTATGAACTCAGGCCACAAACTGGCATAAGAACTGGCCCTTAACTCTCAGAAGAGATGTTCTTTCCTCCAATCAGAACCAAGGTAAGTCAGACAAGTTTCTCCTCTCCCTTGCTTTTGGAGGTAAAATGATTTTTCTAATTCACCCTCCTTTGAGGGTAAAATTCTTCATGGTTCCCGGTTTTAGGGAGTCTCCAATCAAACTCCAACATGAGCCCAGAGCTTTGCTCCTAGCCTCTCTGTTGCCTTCTTCAATCTAGAGCTCTAGGCCACCTGAGATCAGCAAATGACCCCAGGGCAAATGATTTACTTCCTTTTGCATGCAAATTATGTTCTGGCTTGAAAGCATTTCGTTGAGCAAGATGACTCATGTTTCAAAAGGTGCTCTTGGTTTAACATTCTTAGATGCACTGCAGCAAAATAATTTCTAATTTAGTCTGTCATATTGCCAAAAATAGAAATTCTATAAATTCTATCTCTTCCTGGATATCTCATAAATTCAAAGCTTTGGTGACCCATCCGTCCACTGTCATATCTAATTTTCCTCCAAAAATTAATGACCTCTTCCCATCCACCTATTTATGACAAAGTAATTGAACATACACTCCCTCCTCTCTTGATCTGTCACACCCCAGTATAGCTCTTAATGATTCTAAATTCTAAATATCTCTTAAATTTGTTTTCTTCTTCATTCTGGCTACACTGCATTTCATCGTCTTTTCTGCATCACTGAAATAATCTAACATTTCCATGCTTACCTCCCTCAAATGCACACTTTACACAGCTGTCAGCATAACCTATTTAAAATAAACATGGCCATATCATTTGCATAATTAACAATCTTCAGTGACTCCCCATTGCCATCAAGAGTTTCAGTTACTCATCATGGTACAGAAGGTCCTCTACAATCCGTATTCCCCCCCGCCCGTATGCAATCATACCAAATGATGTGCCGCCATCTGCTTCCTTGGCCACCTGTCAGCTCCTTTATCTTTTCAGATACCAGGTCAAGAAAACTTGCAAGCAAATTCTAACTTCGCCTTTTGTTAGATCACTGCGATGTGCTGAACTATTACTGCACTTACCAGTGTACTGCGATACACAGTATATAACGGAGCTGTTGTCCCAATGAAACTATGAGTTCCTTCTAAGAGCAGAGGACTTATCTCTACCCACAGTACCTGTCACAGTGCCAATTACATGAGGTACTTAGTACCTGTCAGATAAAGGAATGTTTTTCATTTCTACAACGCCTTTAAAATTGGGTCTTACTTTCTGCTGCCACTAGAGTGCAGGAGACCCTTTCTTCCTCTATCCTCCTTCACATCCTTCTGCCTCTAGTTTATCAACCTTTCTCATATCTAAATTCTCTCTAAAGTGCAGTTCTAATCAAGCCTCGCTTAGCCTCAGAAACCTATTGTTAGCCCCTGCCTCATTTTCCCTGCTGCCTCAGCAGCTCACAGCAACCCAATGATTTCCCACAGTGATGGCTCAGCACCATCCTAATTACAAAACCAACTGGGACCTGGGAAAGGCAGGTCCCAACCAGCCTCCACTCTTAACTTCTCAGTCACCATCTAATGACGCTTACTAGCATTAGACACCTTTCCAGATGCAACTGTGGTCCGATGGTGCTGGTGATAACTACAGGACCCACATACTAACCAGTTCCTGTCCTCCCCATTTCAACTATATGGAAAACTCCACTTTACAACAGTGGTGTCCTGGGGACAGGGGAGGGGAAAAGAGAAATGACACGAAGGGGGATCATTTTCTTTTTTTTCTTTTTCTTTTTTTTTAAGATTTTATTTATTTATGTGACAGAGAGACAGCCAGTGAGAGAGGGAACACAGCAGGGGAGAGGGAGAGGAAGAAGCAGGCTCCCAGCAGAGGAGCCCGATGTGGGACTCGATCCCAGAACGCCGGGATCACGCCCTGAGCCGAAGGCAGACGCTTAACGACTGCGCCACCCAGGCGCCCCGGGGGATCATTTTCTATAGAGAATTTTAAGCCAATAATAAAATCGACTAAAGGTCAGTCTGCTTTTTATCCTCGTCATGAGCCAGCAATTTTAAACAGTGCCAGTTTTATTACTATCTTACTAGTAATTTTATTATTTATATGTTATTATATTTCTCCCTGCCAAGGCAGACTCACCCACCACCACCACTCTTTGGTGAACCACTGCTATTCAGGCATCACTCCCTTTTGAAACCATTAACCAGGCCAAAACCAAATTAATCACCTCTTTCTGAACACATAATATACATCCGAATCCTCCTACAAAGCCATAAGCACATTAAGGGGAGCTTATCTTTAACCCCTAGTACAGACATTCATGAACACACTTACCCTCCTAGCCAGCTCCCCTTCAACAGTTTGCCTCAGCTGCCCAGTAAGGTCTTCAGTGAGGGAAACACTCCAAGTCCCAGTTCCTCTATGTTGCTAGGAGAAACAAATCAGCATGCCTTACACTCACCCCTCAGACCAAACTAACTGCATACAGAATGTAATTTAAATTCCAAAGGCTGGCATTTACAAAACATCATAATCTGGACTTCATTCTAATTCCTACTACAGTTGACCCTTAAACAATGTGGGGGTTAGGGGGGACCAACACCTCACACATCAAAAATCTGTGACTCTCCAAAAACTGAACTACTAATAGCCTACTAGTGATGGAAGGCCTTACTGATAACATACAGTAACATACACTTTTTATGTTATATGATTTAGATATTATATTCTTTTTTTTTTAAAGATTTTATTTATTTATTTGACAGAGATAGAGACAGCCAGTGAGAGAGGGAACACAAGCAGGGGGAGTGGGAGAGGAAGAAGCAGGCTTCCAGTGGAGGAGCCTGACGTGGGGCTCGATCCCAGAACACCGGGATCACGCCCTGAGCTGAAGGCAGACGCTTAACGACTGAGCCACCCAGGCGCCCCTATATATTATATTCTGATAATAAAGTAAGCTAGAGAAAAATACTAAGAAAATCACAAAGAAAAAAATACATTTAGAGTACTGTATTTATAAAAAAAAAAAAACAACAACAAAAAAACCCCACATATAAGTGGACCAGAGCAACAGTGTTGTTCAAGGGTCAAATGTATTTAATCTTTATACTCTTCTCATACCAAACTACTCATACTCAGTATATTTTTGCCTATTATATGTAAGTCTTTTTTGTATTACAGTACTTTGTAATTTACCTAACTGCTAAGCCCTAGAAAGAAATAGTCCTGTTTTATTGGAGTATATGCAACAGACACCAAGTTCTACTGAATAAAACTAGGGACAGTT
Organism: Ursus maritimus; assembly: GCF_017311325.1. NCBI lineage: Eukaryota > Metazoa > Chordata > Mammalia > Carnivora > Ursidae > Ursus > Ursus maritimus. Next base: position 54,868,091 of record NW_024424008.1, read on the forward strand.
AATACATAAAAGAGTAGAATACATTTTTATTATATAGAATTTTATTTAAAAAAAAAACTTTATTTTCATAGAATACGTTATCACATTAGAGATTCCTACAGTGGGAAAATATCAATTTATTACTTACAGTTTTATATTTTAGGACAAGTAAAATAAACACATTTGAGGATTAAGTCTCAGTTTAGAACCTACAATACTTTGATACATCTATAAGGGGACCTCTTCCCTACATGGAACTTCTCTATTCTCAGAAACTCTTCAGGCTCCTCTTCCCAGGATTTAGAAATTAATAATGTAAAATATCAGTATTTCCTAATTTTAAAGTTTCCCTAGGACATGTAAGCATCAGTAACTGGTATCGACTGAACAGAGAGGGAAATTTTCAAAAATTAAACACTAATTTTCTGCGAAGTCTTTACTTATGAATTAACAGGCTTTCCCTTTCTCCATCATTCCCAGGACAAATATAGAAATTTGATCAGGTATTGATAGTAATAAAGCTGAATTCCCTTTAAGAATTTGATAAGCTAACAGGCAAAAGCTCATACATAATGGTTAGTTATGAGTCTTGCAGAAGCTGGGAGACAACCCCATAAACTCACTAGAACAAGGAACCCAGTCTCCAAATTTCTTGAATATAATTCCTCTCAAACCTTTTCCTCAAAGACTAAATTCTAAAAATAACCAGGTGATTAGAAGAGGTTTGTCTCACCAGTGGACTCATCTGTTATCTCCTCCTTATTGTGAGCTGAATGGCATGACAGAGCAGAGGCAAAGAGGTGTACAATCAATTCTCAAGGTATTAAGTCAAAAAGGTCAGAGCTTCCACAGCATGGCAACAGCTTTGCAGATGCCCACATCATGATAGTTGAAGTAACAAAGCCCAGCAAAGGTTAAAGCCGACAGTGCCAAAACGCCTGCCTTGGTAGCTTTCTGCAAAGCATCCCCTCGAACATAGTCAGTAACCACTTGTCCAAGGCCCCTAAAAAAAAAATACAGTACAAAAGAAAAATCACAAGTCAGAAGGCTATATGGCTAACCTGACTGCAAAAAAAAGAATCACCAGGTTCAAAATACAACTCATGGTAACAGGAATCATAAACCAAAATGAAGGAACCAAGAGTTTCCTAATAATATAATAAAGACATCTCTATTCTTTAGATTCAATTTTCCAGAATTATTTCTATCAAAGACAGTAGTTAATTACCACTCTATTTACAAAATCTTGGGGGTTGAGGGTCTTTTTCTTTAACTAAAACAAACGCTCAAGGGGTACACCTGGCTGGCTCAGTCAGTCAATGGAGCATGTGACTCTTGAGCTCAGGGTCATGAGTTTGAGCCCCCAACTGGGTGAAGAAATCACTGAAAAAATAAATAAACTTTAAAACAAATGCTCTACAGAGTTTTTCGTTAATTAAAAAAAAAAATATGAAGCAGGTATTATGTACCAGAACCTGTTAAAGATGTTGAAAGAACAGCAAATAAGACAGCATCCCTGCCCTATGGAAGAGATTCTAGTGAAGGAAAAAAGAAACTAAATATGTGCTATGAGGAAGTATTTTAGAAAGGATGACCTGAAAGAGAAGAACATTCCAAACCAAGGTGACAATGACCTTGGCATCTTTGAGGAACAGCAAAAAGATCAGCGTGGCTGCAGAACGTGGACATCATAAGGGAAGGGCAGATCACACGGGGCCTTGATGGTCCCAAGATTGAATTTCAGGAGCACCTGGCTGGTTTAGTCGGTAGAGTGCGTGACTCTTGATCCCAGGATTTTAAGTTTGAGTCCCAACTGGATGTAGGTATTACTTAAAAATAAAAATCTTTAAAAAAATTTTTTTAAATTTCATTTGAAATGTAATGGGAAACCATAGATATTTTTAAGTAGGCAGTAATCTAAGTAAGTAGTGACCTAATTTTATTTTTAGTAACAGCTTTATTGAGATGTAATTCACACGCCAGAGAATTAACCCCTTTTTTTTAAAGTAATCTCTACACCCAATATGGGGCTCAAATTCACAACCCTGAGATCAACAAGAGTCGCACGCTCCTCCGACTGAGCCACCCAGATGCCCCCAAAATTAACCCTTTGGAAATGTATACTAAAGTGGCTTTTAGTATTTTTATGAAGTGTGCAACATCATCACTATTTAATTCCAGAACATTTCATCACTCCAAAAAGAAACACCATATCCATTAGCCCAAACTAGTTTTCTCTCTATGGACTTGCCTGCTCTGTGTATTTTATAGAAATCATACAATATGTGGCCTTTTTTGTCAAGTTTCTTTCATTTCACATCTTCAAAGTTCACCCATGTTGTGGCATGTATCAGTACTTCATCCTTTTGTGTGGCCAAACATTATTCCTTTGTAAGAATATATTGTATTTTCTTTAGCTATTCATCAACTGATTGACATTTGGATTATTTCTACTTTTTGGTTATTATAACTATTCATCAGCAGACAGACATCTGGATTGTTTTCACTTTTTGGCTATTACAAATAACACTATGAATATTACTATACAAGTTCTCGTGTGAGGACGTATGTGTTCAATTTTGAGGGGTATACACCTAAAAGTGGAATCATGAGTCATATGGTAACTCTAACTTTTTGTTAGAACTGCTAAACTGTTTTCCAAAGTGGCTATGACGTCTTACATTCCCAGCAGAGACATAACAAGGACTCCAACTTCTTGACATCCTTGAAACACATGTTATGTGACAGCCATCCTAGTGAGTGTGAAGCGGTATCTCATTGTGGTTTTAATTTGCTTTTTTGTTTTTTAGGGAGGGAGGGAAAGACTCTTATGCAGGCTCCATGCCCAGCTCAGAGCCCGACTCAGGGCTCGACCCCACAACTCCAAGATCATGACCTGAGCCGAAATCAAGAGTCAGACACTCAACTGAATGAGCTATCCTGGCACCCACTGATTTGCATTTCTGTAATAACAAAGGATGTTGAGCATTTTTTCACGTGCTTATAAGCCATTTGTGTATCTTCTTCAGATAAATGTAATTTTGCTTTTAAAAAAGGTCACTCTGGCTATAGTATGGCAAATGGACAGTGCAGGCAGGCAGAAGGGGGGGGGGCAAAAACAGAAACAGAAAACCACTTAGGAGGCAAATAAAGTGCCTTGGCAAGACTACTGGCTTAACCTAGGCTGGTGACAGTGGAGATGGTGTGAAGTGACAATTGAGGCAGGCTATGTTTTGAGGACAGAACTAACAGAAAGCTGATGAACTGGATGTGGGATAAGACAAAAAGAAATATCTAGAATAACTCCTAGGATTTTTGGCTTGAGCAACTAGATTTAACTGAGTTAGGGAAGAATAGGAAAGAAGGCGGCTTTGAGGAAAAATTAAGAAAGATATGAGGGAAAAGAGTGATTTCGGGCAATGTTAAATTTGAGATGACTATTAGACATCCAAGTGGATTATGTTAGTTAGACACCTGGAAATACAGGTCTGTAGATCAGGAAAAGAGGTCAGATCTGAGCTCACCTCAGGAAATTAAGAGAAATTAAGAAAACAAGACTGAGCCCGGGATTCAGAGCTTTATTATTCAGAGGTCAGACACGGGGAGGAGCAGGCATCAGAGACTGAGAAGGTACAGCTGGTGAGGCGGAGGAAAACATGGTGGGCATAGCATCTAGGAAGCCAAAGGGAAATCATTTAAGGAGGGAATGGTCAATTAAGTTGAATGCTGCTGAGAGTTCAAGTAACAGGAGGATGGAAAACAGACAGCTAGATTTGGAAAAATGAAGGTTTTGGGGGGACTTTGGTAAGAATGACTTCAGTTATGTGGTTGGGATGAAAGCCCAATTAATGTGGGTTAAAAGAGATTGGATGCTGAGGAATTAGTGCACAATTACAGAAAACTCTTTCAAATCATCGTGTGTGTGTGAGAGAGAGAGAGAAAAGGAAGGGAGAATTAGTAAGGAAACTGGTGGAGTATAAAATAAATGAAAAAGAATAAAAAATATATTACTTTAGAATTATCTCTTATTCTGACTTTTCGTTGATTTAGATGGATCTCCTGGTAAAAACTACATATTAGAGAAATCTCACTGTACTTGTGATCTAATATTTCATATGCAACTGGAATCTTTACTTTGAAAGGTCTATCTGGTTAAAGGGTAATCCCCCAACGAACCCTAGGAAAGGAGGTAAGCAAAATCCCCTTTAATACCAGCTACAAAATCATTCTGACAAGTCACTTAACCTCCCTGGGGCTTAGTTTCCACATCTGTAAAATAAGAGGGTTGGTTAAGATATTCCCATGTCCTTTCAGCTCTAGCAATACAAAAATGCTTCCCTTGCCCACAATATATTGTCCTTACAAAACAACATAAAATGAACAGCTCAAAGAACCCAACTGTTATTTACAAACTTTTCAGAAGGTTCATTAACTTAAAATATCTAATAAACTACACTAGATAAAATAAATACAAACTGGAAATTCGTTCATTCAACAAATATTTACTTAGCGCTATGTGTCAGGTATTGCTCTAGGCACTAAAGATAAAGAGCAAACAAGAAGTCAAAAATCTCTTTCTTTGTTTAAAAAGGGCAAGACAACTATAGTGTCTAAGGACAAGTGGGTGATAAAACTGTGATGAAATGTAAAGAAGTGATTACTATGAAAATCAGAATAATGGTTGGGTGGGTGGATGTCGAACAGTTACGACTGAAGTAGAACACAAGGAAGAAGCTTCTGTAGTTCTATTTCTTGACCTGTTACCCTTGTAATAATTTATTAAGCCATGGATTTGTTTCTTTTGATTCTGTGTATCTGTGCTTTCATTCTAAAGAGGGGAGACAAGGAGTATAGAGAATAATAAATAGATGATACAGTATATTAGAAGGTAATAAGCACTACTGAGAAAAATAAAATAGAGGAGAGAAATAAGGAATCTTGGGAAGGACACTGCAATTGTAAATAAGTGGTTACAGAAGGCTTTATTGAGAAGGTGACAAGCCAAGTGTGTAACTAGAAAAAGAGAGTGTTGGGCAGAAGCAAGACTAAAAGTAAAGTCCTGAGACCTGGGGTGTCCCTGGCTTGTCTAAGAATTATCAAAGCCAGTGAGAATGAGGAAGAGAGTAGTTGGAGATGAGGGAAGAAACAGGGCTAGATTATGTTGGGTGTGTAGGCCACCATAAGAATTCTGACTTTTAGTATGAAAGAGGTTAAGAGACTGCAAAATATTTTGAGGAGAATGTTTGACCTGACTTAAGATTTTAACAGGATTGGGGCTGCTGTGTTGGGAACAGACAGGAGTACCCGTTAGGACACTACTGCTTCAATCAAAGATGATGACCGGGTTTGGGGCCTGAACAGTCAGAAGAATGCAAATGCCATTAATTCAGATGTGCAAGAGTGCCAGAGGAAGAGATTTGGGGGAGATCAAGAAGTCAGTTTTATAACATGCTATATTCAAAATGCCTATTAGCTATGGAAGTGAAGACACTGAATAGGTAGGTGGACACATAAATCTGGGCATATAAATATTTTATGTATGTTTTAAAGTTATCTACAGTTCTGAGTATCTCAACCAACTTCTCCCTCATATGCAGTAATGAGACAAGCTCACAGCTAATAAACGACGCAGACGATGGAACACTGAGGGACTGCTGTACTTGCCAGTGACTGTGGAGAGTGAGAGCTGCAGCCAGGGAGTAGTCCATCGCAGAGCCAGGGTTCAAATAAGCAGCTGGAATTAGGCCCAGGAGCAAAACACTGACAACCCTCTCACCAGTCCAGTGGAGAGATGCAGCCTTAGAGCCAGCTACAGAAAGGAGGAACCAGATTCGTAAGAGCTGAAAGGGGGAAACACACATCTCTCATACTCAGTATTTGCCACAAAATAACCCAGCTGACAGAATGGCAAACGGCATGCATATAAGACTTAGCTCTGAGCATACAAGAGAGTAAGATAAAGAAGGTACTTGAGAAAGATGCTATCTCCCTTCTTTGAAGTTCTTTAACACAAGGTGTCTTCGTGCCTACACAGATTGATTAGAAGACTGACCCGCTTTGCCGACAGGCAAAAAGATGAACAAAGTACCTCTGGAGAATTACCAATCTTGAACTGTAGTGTAATGGACAGATACCTTATGAATACAAGTTAATACCACCGGAGGAATTCCTTTACAACACTACTCTTTTATTTACACCTTCTAATCTTTAGAATTAGAAGTAAGGTAATAATAAAAATACTTCCAAAACAAAATTAAACCAGCCAATTCAAAAAAGTTCTGATACGAATTTTTAGGATCATGGTCCTTCTTCTGTCCCATTACTTATAAATAGCCCAAAACAAATATGGAACATGAGAACTTTTAAATAAGTGAAAAACAAAACAGGCTTTAAACAGTTCTTCAGGAGCCTCTATCTTTTTTTGGTTATAGACCCCTTTGGGAATCTAATGGAAGAATGGAGATAGTCTCCAGAAAAATGCACAAGGACACACACAGTAAAGACTATGTTTACAACTTCGGGGGCTTTTCTTCAGTCCATATGCTCCAAATTAAAACAACTCTGCTAAATTTAACTGAACTTAGCAAAGGAATGGAGAAACAAAACCTTTTCAAAGATAAAATAATTCTAAAAGGCAGAAAAACTATACTTGCCTAATTTCTCATTACTCAGATGCAACTGTATGTAAGTTGTTGACTTAAGCGTCAAGAGGAGTCTTTATCTCTGCAAAATACAGATCTTTCCAGACTTTAAAACTGGAAATTAAGAGTTAACTCATTATTCACCTACAGATTTTCTATAATATTCACCCCAAAAAATGCCATGTGATTTTAATATTGACCTAAATAAAAATAAGCAAGTAGATTACAGCTATAAATATGTATGACTTTTTAAACTGTCTACTATTCTAAATTATTTGTATCTGGCTCCTCTCCATCAGCTAAATAAATAAGACTGACTATATTGTACAGACTGTTCCTAAGAGCTATTTTCTTTTAGAAAAAAACTGAAATTTAAGTAGACTTAGATGAGAAGGTTCTCTAGGAGTATAAATGGCATCATTCAACCATGCTGGCATTGTCTGTCTGAAGGTGCAGGTTAGGTAGGTCCTCATTTGACAGAGTTGGACATTAAGAGTTCTGTTCCACAGACAGCAAGTCCTGACCAAGGCATGAAAATTTGCCCAAATGAAGAGGGCCAGAGCCCAAAAAACAGGAGCAATGAAGAAAAACATACAATAGTGGTTGGGTGACAGGTGAATGTGCTGTGTTCTACACCATCCTGGGTCAGGCTGGTCCTGGAGAAATGCCGAGACCTGAGCAGGTCTGACCACCGGGATTCGGAGAAACAGAGCTGAGGAAAGAGACATTAAGGAGGTCATAAACACTTCTCCTTTAACAGGCCTGACAGACTTTTCTAAATACCCATAAGCAAGCTACTGAAGCCCACACAGGGGATAACATCTCATCTGCAAAATGAGGACAGTATCTATTTCCCTGAGTTGCTATGAGCTCACACTAAAGTAGCCCCTCAAAGACCAAAAAATCAATGAACCACCTAGGTAAAGGGCTGCACGCCTACTTATTTTAAAAAGTAAATTATAGCTCCTTCCTCTTTCCATGTATTCATCTATTCATCCAACAAACATTCACTACAGGTAAGAGTATGCTCTAGACTGCAGCAAGAGACAAAAGCCTTTGTCCTCAAGGAATTTAGTCTAGTTTGGGAAGCACACCTATTACCATCCTCCTTCTCGAGATCAGTCTCTCCACATGTACTTTTTTAAGTAATCTCTACACCGAATGTGGGGCTTGAATTCAAAACCCCGAATCAAGAGTCTCATACTCTACTGACTGAGCCATCCAGGTGCTCCTCTCCACTTGTACTCTCTTTTGGGGGTGGTGGGGGGCAGAGGGAGCAAAAGAGAAAGAATCTGCAGGAGGCTCCACACCCAGCATGAGCCCAACATGGGGTTCAATCTCATAACCCTGAGATCACGACCGAAGCCAAAATCAAGAGTCGGACACTTAAACGACTGAGCCACCCACGCACCCCTCCACTTGTACTCTTGAACCCATCCTTTTCTGCCCCCTTTTGGATCCTGTCTCTTGGTTAAAAAATAAACAGACCTAAGCTCACCCAACTCCACCACTTACTAGCTGTGAGGTGATAAGCAATTAAGTTAAACAGGCTCTCTAAGCCTCAATGTCCTCATCTGTAGAGTGAAAACAGTAGCACTTACTTCATTAATACTCTGCTGAAAATTAAAATACTCAATGTGCTCAGCATAATTCCCATAATGTCTTAAATACTCAATAAAAAGTAATTTCTCTCCTGTGTCTTTCACCTCTCCTTCCTTCCTGTTGGCCATTTCCCCGATTGATATAATATATGTGACCCTTCCCTTCACCCTGTGTCCTCTAATGCCACGCACTCTTCCCCTGCTCCCTTTCTTCTCTTTCCGACTATGCTTCCTTAAACACTTTAAAGAGTGTTGTCTAAATCACCTCCACTTCCTCACTTCCCTATCATTCTTCAACTCTGAAACTTATTTTATCCCCACTACGACTGCTCTGTTAAGTTGCCAATGGTCTCTGTGTGGTCACATCCAACAAATACTGTTCAGTCTTCATCTTATTGGGCCTTTCCTCTCTTCTTTACTGATGAACTCTCTTCTAGTCCCCCCTTTGATCCTCTGACATCCTGTATCAGTCTCCTGCTGCATTCACTCTTAAATGTTTTCCCAACATTCTATCATCTGCCCATTGCTCTCTTCATGTCCTAAGCCCACCCTTGGCCATTTTGTCCATTCAGCTTATACTCCCTACAAGCTGATGACACCCAATTCTATATCTGCAGCTCTGCTATCTCTCCAGTGTTTCAGAAGTTTAAATGCCTGCTGGGCCTCTCCCCTGAGATACCCTACATGATCCTTAAACCCACCATGCCAAAAACTAAAATCATCCTTCAACTCACTTTCTCAACCAAACTTGTCTTCCATTTGCATATTCCCCACTTTAACGACATCCCAGCCACTCTTTAACTCAAAAATCTGTAAGTCATATAAAACTCCCCCCCACACCTCTAAATTGATGTATCTCCATAACATTTCTTGAGACAATCTGCTCTTTCTTGTACCACTTTCCAAGTTAGGACCTCACAATCCTTGTCTGCACTTCTACAACAGTGTCCTATCTCATCTCCCTTGTGTATTAGCCGGTCCCATCTCCTGTGACCGCCGTCTACCACAGTGTTACCCAAGTGGCCAATCTAAACTGCAACTCTATGTCAAATCTTTCAATGGTCCTGTTCACAACAGGTAAATGCATACTCCTTATCAAGACAAGTTCCTCCCTGCTTTGATTCCAGTTCACCTTTCCAGATTCAGCTCTCATTCCTCACCTTGAACTTCACGCTCTAATCATATCTAGTTTATTGTCTCTCCTACCTCACAGTTCCTATACCTTCATCATCACTTTTGCTCATCCCAGTAGTTCCAACTGTAATGCCCTTCCCCCTGTGGCCTTTCTTATCCTCGAGACCCACATACCTCCTTCAGAAACTAAGGGTAATTCTTCCAAAACATAGAGCTAAATATGTTCTTCCTCTGGACTGGCATAACAATTTATATGCAGCACAAGAGTTTTTGCTTTATGTTTAATTATGTTCACATGTGTTTTCCCTATTAAAAAAACTCTTCAAGGGCACGAACTATGTTTTATACACATCTGTATCCCATTCCTACTATGGTGCCTGGTATAAAACAAATGTCCAGTGCATATCGAACTGATTTCCAGAACCCCCTCTCCACCAACACCAGGGTAAATGGGCAAGGCCCGGCACTGGGGCTTAGAGCCTAACCCCACACTTTTCCGATGCGGTGTGGGCGCATTCTAAGGACAGTGAATGGGAGGGGGCGAAAAAAGAACTCTTAGGAACAGCCTCAGCAGAACGGTTAACTTCCAAGAGCTCTCTTTCAGATTGCCCCAACGCCGTGTCAGCCCGGAGCAGGGGAGATACGCGCTCGGGAGGACATCTGGGCGCGTAGACAACGGTAGTTATCGCTGTGGTGCAGACCGGAGCCAGATCGGCCAACCGGACGGAGGAGGGATTCCCCGCTTAAGAGGCCTCACCATCCCGCAGACAAATAAATCCTTGCCGCACTACCTTCCCCGGCTGGAGGTTGCGCTAAGAACCTCCCGCTGCCAGGACCCCTCACCTCGGCCTCCTTGCGCACCGCACAGGGCACTCAGCCTCCAGAGACTCGCCATCTCTCTCCTGAAGGCTCAAGGTCACCCAGCAACCCGGAAGCAGTCACTCGACAACCCCCACCCCCGCCAACGACTCAGGAAAACAGGGAGCAGGAAAAGGCCTGGTAAACCGGAAGTCGGGAGCTGGCGCGCGCCCGCCGCACATGCGCGCACACGCTCGTCGGAAGGCCAGAGGTGGAGGCCCACGATGGCGGAGCTGGGTGAGGCGGACGAAGCGGAGTTGCAGCGCCTGGTGGCGGCCGAACAGCAGAAGGCGCAGTTCACTGCCCAGGTGCGGGGACAGGGACCAGGGGGAAGAGACAGGAGGGTGAGGCACAGGTTTGAGTTTTCAGACTTTTTACTCAGCCCGTGAAGTGACAGCCACTGGGAAAAAACGAGCAGAGCTCTGCGGCCTCACCACGGGGAGACTGCCCAGTGCTCGCTCCTGCCGCGCCCGGTTCTTCCCAGAAAAGATACTGCAGCCTCTGGTGACTAGTAGTGCTCAGGCGCCCGCTAGGCACACCCAGCGTGGGGGAAAGAGAAAGTGCAAAGCAGAGAAGAAAGGTTCGGGCGACGCAAGGGCACCGGGACCTAGTTTGGCGGCGAGCTCTCTGGGCTTGGCCTTCGGAAGGTCTTGGTTCTGATCCTGCCTCGGCCCCTCACAGGCCGCGTGCCACTAGACAAGACACCCATCCACTGTGGGTCTTGGCTCTGCAGTTTCCTGCTGCCTCACTGGACTGTAGGGATCATATGCGATCATGTATTTGAAAACGACAAAGCAGTGGAACGTTAATGCAGAAAGGTGGGCTATGAAGTAATCAATTTGGACTGTAGGTTAGAACAAGTGTTTTGGAGCCCTTTCGGCATGGTTCGAAACCCGGCGTGGTCCCTTACTAGCAGCACCACCACTAGCAGCGTGACTAATAGCTTAACCGCGCCTCAAACGGAGAAAAGTCATATTTTAGGACCGCAGAAAGTACTGACTGACTTAGTAAACCCTGTCTCCCAAAATGAAGCCGTTAGTAAATAGTCCCCCCCCTTCTCGGGGAGGGGTTGGTGTTCGCGGAGGATTAAATAGCAAAAACACATTTTCTGTACCTGTTATGTGCATTTTTATGGAGAGGATCCATAACCTTCATTGGATTCCCAAACGTGTCCATGACCCTAAAAAGGTTTAGAACTTAAGAACTGGTCTGTAAGGGATAAGTTTGGAATGACAGGAGAGCAGTGGTTTTGGGGGAAATTAATTGGTACCATACCTGCCCAGCTTACACTGGTGCAACTTGGAAATATAAAAGATACTAACCCTCCCTGAAAATTTACAGTCTGATTAAGGCCTCAACACAATCAGAAAAAATAGACAGTGGCCCTCAAGGAGGTGAAAATTTGAACTATTTTGAAGAATGGGAAAAATCTTTAGGTAGGGCATTCCAGGAATATTAAGTCACATCGTGTGTGCTGTGCATGTACTTCCTTGAAGCATAACAGGTTGATGGTTAAGTAATGGGCTGCGCTGGGTGGCTAACAGGAATTGTGCATTAAGCACGGGGGGACTTGATAGAAAGTTATTTTTAATTACTAAGAAGAAAAACAGAAACAGAAAGGATAAAGGAATATCGCAAAAGGATTTGGACCATACTAATGACAAATTAGGAAGTGAGGAAAGAGGAGAGCCCATGGTTTGTTGATTGGAAGAATGGTTTAAGTCAGGTGACAGAAAATGAGAAAAACGGGAAGGAAATAAAGTTGACAGACCTCTATGGAGACAGCGGTGGTTACTAATTTTCTTTCCTCTTAGGTGCATCACTTCATGGAGCTGTGCTGGGATAAATGTGTGGAGAAGCCAGGGAATCGCCTAGACTCTCGCACTGAAAATTGTCTCTCTAGCTGTGTGGACCGCTTCATTGACACTACTCTTGCCATCACCAGTCGGTTTGCCCAGATTGTACAGAAAGGAGGGCAGTAAGCCTTCTCCTGGGAGAATGACAGAAGCAAAGGACTTATTGTTAAAGCAGATTGAAGGGCCAGTGGGGGAAGATCGTCAGCCTGTTGTCAGGTGAACTTGAGGCTGTTACCAAGCCTGTTGGTGCTAAAAAGTAACAGATCAAATGTTCAAAAATGAAATTTATTTATTTGGAATTCAGAAATTCCATGTTTTATCACAACAATTATTCAATAAATGTGAATTCTGTGACTCTTTTTTTTCTTAATCCCATTTTAGGATTTAATATAGAGATCTCTGACTGGCAGGAACACTAGAAGTATGTTCCAAGACCCATAGTGCAAACGAGAGATCTTAGGTTTTGAAGGGCCATCCTAAGCCATATTTAAGGGGGCTTGAAGAACCATCAAAGACTTTTTAGCCTAAGGTATAGAAGAGAGATTGGGGTTGAGAAAGGTGAGGAACAGAAAACAGCTTTATTGCTTATACATGACCAAGAAAAAGTAAACATGGCAAAAAACAAAACAGGCAAGGTGTGTATTCTTGGGAAAGAAATAGGCCTGCTAGTATGGGAGGAAGGGAAGGTCAAGACTGAAGTAGAACCAACTTCCTGGAGATGCCTTGTTCCACTGGCCCATCTTCCTGAGTCTGTGCTAGAATCAGTACTTTTATAGCACAGAAACAATGCTAAAAAAAATACGTGCTGAAAACTCCTTCCAACAAAGATTTCACTTATTCCAAGAACAAAATAATTTGTCTTTAGGTTAAGAGGTAGTAATTACAGACTGTTTTCCCCACCTTGGGCCCCTACTAATCCCAAAGATAAAAATATACGCCATGGAACATTGACAATTGAGTACCAAAGTATTGATATTTCAAGTAAATATCCCCAAAGGTAGCACCTGCTTATAATCAAGGGATAGGGAACCTCTAGCCAACCATGTATTTTGAGACTAAACACTTTATTAGACATCTGTTCTGTAAGGAGAACAAATTTAGTAGTTAGAACTGTAAAATATTACCACCTCATGGAATGTTGTTACAGTTATATTCTATTGCTGGTGTCTTACACTGTCATGCTACCATGAAGTATTTCTATATTACACAAGGGGAAAGTAAGGCCAGGGAGGTTAACTTACCTTTTCCAGACCTCATAACTAATTAGTGGCAGAACCAAAGTCAAAAGTCTGAGTTTTCAAGCTTTCTACTCAGCCCATGAAGTGACAACCAAGAAAAACGATGTCACTTGATATTCTGTCATAATGAAAAAATTCACTTGTGTTCTGCCAGCCTTTTTTCGTGATATTTTGGTTTCTTAAGAATTAACAGTAGGAATCACAGTATATAGCAAAGGGAAATAATATGGTCTCTGCTTGGTGCTTTAATCGGAAGGCAGACTGGGAAGAAGTGGGTGCGTCCCTGAGAAGCCTGTTTCATTCTGGAACTGATTCAACCTAGTTTCAGGGAAAATCTAAAATTCATTAATAGATTTAGAAATGAACAAGGAAGATAATATTTAAATGGCAGTTGCTACCCTGAATCCTGTTCAGAGCACCATTAGACAGCATGACTAATTCCTAATTTTATCCCGTTTTGTTGAGGACTTACCCAAAACAACTGAAGAAATAATTTTGAACACAAGTCCATTTAGGCAATATACATCAATGGAAGTAGAAAACCATTTACTAAATCAATTACCATGTTTAGGGGGTAGACTGAGTGTAGCCACAGACCCTGTCCAGCAGGGAAATTTGACAGAAAACCCTAGTCTCATAATAACAGCTGTCTATGGATGTTATCATGAAGGAAAACTGTTTTGCTCTTATACTCATTTTCTCATTAAATAAACCGGACCACATCTATGAGGCCAAAATACAGAAAGATCAAAGCACCAAGGCTGAAGACAAAAAAAGTTGTGGCACCTGCTATACAAACAGAGCAACACGATGTTCCCTTACAACATTCTACACAGCACCAGTTCCAATCCACCTCTTGATCCCAGCCCTTGCTTTCCCCAAATTCAACATCCCAATTGGTGTACCCAGGTCGTTATTGGGATTCAGCTTTCTGGGTCCTTTAATTTGCTGTATACGCACTCTACCCTAAATGTGATTAATTGCAAAAAATAATCTCTTCAAGAAAACTTCATAACAAAATACCAGATTCCCTATTAACAATAAGAGGATCAAGTTTAACAGGCCAAAATAGAAGATATGAAGTCTGTCAGAACGTAGATCGATGGCACAGGACAGCTCTGACCTCAGGGCCCCTGTGCCGGGCAACAGAGTCACTGGCAAAACCCCAAGGTGGAAGAGCTGTAAGTAACCAGTCAGATGGGAAATGGAGAATGTCTCCTTCTCATTTAGTCATCCTCTGAACTCTCTGCAGACCTTTCATCTGTAGCCACTTTCCAATTTGTGCGTTTGTTTGTCCTTTCCTGTATTTCATTGTTAACTACAGGGATATGGACTTTTTTCTCTCTCTTTTTCCTTTTGGTTTTCTTAGTGTCTCTTTCCTCACCTTCCTCAGAACTGCTGGATGCGGAATCATCCGACTGGGAAGTGTCACTTTCTCCATCCAAGAATAAAGCAGATTTTTTGAGAGACTTTTTCCTGGATTTTTTCTTGCGCTTATGTGGTTGTTTCCTTTTCCTGGTACTAGAAGCCCCAGTTTCTTCAGAGAACTCGCTTGAGGAATCTGCTGTTATATCTGTGGCTTCTTTTTTGCTTTTCTTCTGTTTTTTGTGTGACTTTTTTTTCTGCTTTTTTTTGTGAGATTTCTTTGACTTCTTGTGTTTGTGAGACTCATGGGTAGACGATTTTACTTGGGGAGATGTTTTTTTTCCATTGGTAATATCTTGCTGATCACTACTAACAAAAAAGAAAAACCGCTTTACTATAGAAAATAAAAAGTGTATTTATATTTTAGTATTCTACATTCCAGACAGAAGTTGGGGTTAGGGGCACCTGAGTGGCTCAGTTGGTTGAGCGTCTGCCTTCAGCTCAGGTCATGATCTCGGGGTCCTGGGAATGAGCCACACATCAGGCTCCCGCTCAGCAGGAAGTCTGCTTCTACCTCCACCCCTCCCCCTGTTCGTGCTCTATCAAATAAATAAATAAAATCTTTAAAAAAAAAAAAGTTGGGGTTAACATCTGAATTTTAACTAAGAGCTTTGACATAGGGTTACTATGAGACTTTATCACTCTGAGTTTTGTTTCCTCATTTTGTTTTCTTAAAATGAAGATAAAAATTCTAATCTGCCAAACTGAGTTACTGTATGGATACTATGTATAAAAATCTAAATGCTATATATGTATGCAGAGTATTAATCAGGAAAAGGCAAAATACCAATTATGTCCCAATTAAATTGCCTATTATTTTTCTAGTTACATTGTTAATGGCAAACGTTATCTCCTTTGTAAAATTAGGAACCCAACTTATAGTTCAGACTTGGAATTAATCTTAGAGCTTTCAGCTTTTTTTTTTTTTTTCAGTAAGCCTATCGGCCTTACCTGTCTGTTTCAAATTCTTCAGGGTATAACTCCTTATAACCACTGTGACCCCATCTGTAAGATGACATATTTCATTACATGTATTATTAAAGCAATGCATACATTTTTGAAAATTAGAAAAAAAATTAGACATACAGACATCCACACAGAACACAGAAAATAAAGATATGGTACAGCCAACCCCACCTTAAGCTCAGGAACTTAGTTGGCTACATTTTCTGTACTGCGTGTTATCATTTCAGACACAAAGCATTCTTTTGTCCATTTGTAAGAGAACTTGCCATTCTTAAGAAACACTAAGGAACTCTTCTATTCTGCTCTTTAGCTGTGAAGTACTTCTCCAAAAACTTGTAAAAATGCTGTCCACAATGGGACAATTTTTTTTTTACATAGCAATTTTATTGAGGTGTAATTCCTATACCATTAAATTCACCCTTTTAAAGTGTACAGTTCAGTGGCTTTTAGTATATTCAGAGTTGTGCAACCATCACCACTATCTAATTTCAGAACATTTTCATCACCCAAAAAGGAACTCCATCCCTTAGCAGTCACTCTCCATTCCTCCCTCTCCTGTAGCCCATGGCAACCACAAATTTAATTTCCGTCTCTATGGATTTGCCTATTCTGGACATATCATATAAATAGAATCATAATAAGTGGTCTTTCTGTCTGGCTTTTTTCACCTGTTTCCAAGGCTCATCCATATGGTAGCACTTATCAGTACTTTATTCCTTTTATCATCAAATAACATTCCATTAGTCCCCCCTTATCTGCAGTTTTGTTTTCTGGAAGCAAATCCCCCTCCTTCTGTCATATTGTCAGAGGTCAGGAATAGCCTAATGCTACATCAAAATGCCTACCTCACTGACCTCACTTCATCTTATCACGTAGGCATTTTATCATCTCACATCCTCACAAGAGTACAGTACAAATAAAATATTTGAGATGACATTCACATAAATTTTATTACAGTATATTGTTATAATCATTCTATTTTTAGCTATTGTTACTCTCTTACTGTCCCCAAATTAGAAATTAAACTTTATCATAGGTATGTATGTACAGGAAAAAACACAGTATACATAGGGTTCAGTACTATTCACAGATTTAGGTAACCACTGGGGGTCTTGGAACATATCCCCCATGAATGTAAGGGCGGACTACTGTACTGCATTTTGTTTATCCATTCATCAGTTGATAAACATTTGGGTTTTTACTTTT
Organism: Ursus maritimus; assembly: GCF_017311325.1. Classification (NCBI taxonomy): domain Eukaryota; kingdom Metazoa; phylum Chordata; class Mammalia; order Carnivora; family Ursidae; genus Ursus; species Ursus maritimus. Next base: position 54,884,995 of record NW_024424008.1, read on the forward strand.
TGGCCATTATAATTATGCTATGAACATTTGTGTGCAAGTTTTTCTAGAGAGAATTAATTTTTAAAAATACACATTCTTAGGCCAAATATTATGAATGGTCACAAAAATTTGGTCACAAACCTGTCTGGCATATTAGCTTCATAATCATATAACTTCTTATTCCAGGATTTAGCCTTAAGAAAATCATCTTCCAGTGCCCCAGAAATTTCATTCTTTGGCCTCCAATAGTCTCTTTGACTTTCTTCATCAAAACCATCACTACGCATCCGGCTATAAGGAAAAACAGAAGAATTTTTACATTTAGAAGCAATCTGTGAGGTTCCTTTATGGAATGTCATGCACAAAACCCACTGAACAAGCTAAGAGGGAAATAAAACCTTGAGTTAGCGTTGAAAAAAAAATGTAAAAAGACATGATCTGTTCCTCTCTATAAGTCTGTACAGTTGTCCAGTGAAAATATGACCATTACTACCCATCCTATTGCAGAATACAGACAAAATGACTTATGGACTGTGGCAATGCTATAGCTCACTCACTGATTCTGAAGTAGGAGGACATGCAAAGAGGGAAGCAGAGCATAGTCACAGGTGGGGACATACACCCTTCCCCAAAAACCAGCAACTTGCTATAGTGAGATCATAGTAATATTAGGAGCAAGGCCTAACCCATGAGTACGCTGGAGCAGAAAAATAGTTGAGAACCACAGATATAGCCTGTGCTTACAAGGTCCACTAACAAGTCACTAAGCAAGCTAATCAATTATCAAAAATGTTTAAGGGCCTCCTATATGCTAGGTGCCATTCAAGCTGCAGGGAATGAGACAATCAGAATCCCTGCCCCTAAAAAGATTATGTTTTAAAGATTTATTAGACCATGACAGGTATCAATAATTCACTCTAAAAACAACATTTTGTTCCTGGAAATGCCACTTGGAATTGAACAACCAATAGAAGACAAATTATCATCTGCACTAACTTTACTTCTAAATTCTCAAAGGACCATCTTCAGCAAGAAAACAGACTGCAAAGATATTTATTTTTATACTGAGACTCTGCCTTCCTTACCTTGGATACCCTGAACACTTTCTTGCCTAAAGCCCTTCACACATACAGTCAATCACACTCCTAAGCCTGAGTACTACACAGGCACACTCACTCTCTCTAAGTATCTCACAATTAACTATTTCCCTGGGTGACTTTAGAAATCGGCATTATTACTACAGTCATTTTTCATACACACAGCTCTACACTAACAGGCATATGAAAGCCCAAGAAATGTTCTCAATACTCAATACTCAATACTATACCTCCACAAACAAGACAACTAAGCCTGCATAATCCTGCATATTCACACTGAAATTATTAAAAAGGTAACGTGAAAAGCTGTGTGACTTGGTGAACGCAGGAAGTAGATGGGCTAAAGAAAAGGCTGAGAGAGAATCAAAGACTAATAGGGAAAAGGAGTAAATGATAGCTAAGTGACCATAAGATAGCAACAGAAAATCTTACAAGACACCAGACAAGGTCAAAATACACAGAACCCTTAAAGTTGTTCAAGGTAGAATTTTTTTAAATTCCCCACTGCAAATAAATACTAAGAGTTAAGCCATATGCATCATAGCCATTACCTTTATGCTTGGGTCTAGATTTATGAAGGAAGGAAGACTTAAAAATTCACAGAACTGAACTCATCTACCTTTAGCATACTAAAATGCTTTTAAATGAAAGTTGATGGTTGTGAACAAGATCTGAATTATTTTGGTTCTTAGAGCTCCAACTTCACCTTGAACTACTGGGTAACATTTTCCTTTTGGTCCCCCGGTAAGCATCTTCCATCTGTTTCTCCAGTTCTCTTATTTTCCACATATCTGATTCCTCCTGAATCTAGATTTTTTTAAAAGAAAAGAAACATAATTACCAAAAACAATATTTTATATCACAGAAAACTGACAATATACTCTGCACTAATTTTTGTATTACAGACTACAGACTGCATTATAATCAGGAACCTGGGAAACAAATTCAGGATTCTCTAGAATGGCTAAATAATCCGACCCAGTGAATCTCAAATATGTAGAATTCTGCAGCAACAGGAGAACTTTTTAACCCTGCATGGACTCTCTTATCACCTTATTAATTTTGCAACTACGCTGCAATTATCAAATGATAACCCTTTATGTTTAAATTAGTCACCAAATCCTTTGGATTCTATCTCCTGAATTCCTCATCTTCATCCCTACTGTCACTGTTTCCATGTGAACTCCTCATCATCCATCACCTGGAGCACTGCAACTGCCTAACTGGTGTCTCTCCTGTTTCCTTCCATCTGATCTATCATCCCCTACCCAGCTAACAAATCATCTTTCTAAAATATAAATACAATCATGTCACACCGTACTTAACATTTGATAGCTTCTTTACCGTTTTAGAGGTTAAAGTCTAATCTCCAAGCATCACAATCCAATTCTAATTTACCACTTGAGCTTCATCTTCTGTCACTACCCACCCCCCAACATTCCCTGCTTTCCAGATGCACAGGCTTTCTTGCCACACCCCAAGTGCTTCATGCTTTTCTTTGTTGCCCTAGGAGTACATGATGTTCTGTCTGGAATGATCTTTTACACCTGGTAAATTGAACCTGTTCAAGAACTAGTTCAAAGATAGCAGCTGAAATACCACGCATTCTGTGAAGCCTTTCCTAATTTCCCAAGGCAGACTTCACTGTTCCTTCCTCAGTGCACTGAAGTACCTTGTATATGTCTCTATTATAGTACTTATCAAATTGATTGTAATTATCTATTTTATTCATCTTTGTATCTCCAAACTACCAAAATCATGCTTGGCACACTGTATGCCTCCAATAAATGTTGAGGAATAAACAGATTGTACCTCTCACCTTATTGTGAGCATCTGTGTGCCGGATGACATTCCTCAGGAGGACTTTCCCCAATGGAACACGGGACATTCTTCAATCTAAAATAAATCAATAAATAACATTTAATAACAATAATTTCCTTTATTACCTTATCTTTTATTACAGTTTATAAAGAAGCATGAAGTAAAGGAAAGATCACTGAACAAGAAGTCAGAAGTCCTGAGGGGTAGTTTTCCCTTCTCCCTTAAAAGGGGAAAATGCCTGACCACACTAAAGTGCAGATGAATGTACAGTAAGATAGTGGACATCCAAGTTCTTTCAAACTGCACAGAATTAAGTGCCTTCAAGAGCACCATTTTATTTAATCCTCAAAACAACCCCATGTTTTATATGAGGCAAGTATCTTCATTTCTACTTTGTGGATGAAATTCCCTTAAGCCATAAGTTTCCCCAGGCCAGAGAGCCCAAGGCAAACAAGGTTCAGATCAGAAATCAACTTTCGAATCTCAAAATTAGTTTGTGATGAAGCAAATACCTGGATCTGACAACGTCAGGGACCACAAATGTCAACATTTGACATCAAATGCAGAGACGCCCTAAATTTCTCCATTCAGGGGAATTTTACTTTCTATTTTTTACAGAAGCCTCCAAAAATAGATGACAAGGATATTCAGCGTGTAGCAGCAGCGGTTTTGTGCAACCACCCCACCGCTCACTCACCCCTCGGTCCTGAGGAAATCAGGCATCTTGCTAGTGTGAGACGAAGAACCACTCCATTACAAGATCTCCTCCGACCCAGGAAGCCAAGGAGTCAGGGCTCAAAGGCAGCTCTGCAGCTTCACCCGAGTCCTTCGTGAAAATGCAGCCTTCCCACCGGTTATTCTGCCCTCACCCGTGGCCCAGGCCACGGCTGCCTTTCCCCCAGCCCACACCGACAGGAAGATCTCTTTCCCGACCGAGGCCGGAGGCTGCGCCGGCGCGGAATCCGGCCGGCCGGCTTGACGCGGGCATGCCCCGCTCACGCTCCTCTGGGACGGACCCGAGGTTTGGGCTTCGCTCTCCCGAAAGGAATGGGGACGCTTTGGACGGGTACAACCCTCGACAGGGCCCCAAGAAATACCCAGAATGCCCGGACCGGGGGGGTGGGGGGGCGGGGGTGAGGCTTCCAAGTGTAAGAGAAAATACCCCCGTCTGTCACCGGGATCCCTGCCCCCCAGCGGCCACGGAGCTCCCGGTAACCTTCCCTCCAAACGCCCTCCCCATACAAACACACACAAACACACCCATACCGTGCGCCGCAGCCTCGCGTGGCGGGGATTTGGGGGAGGGTGGGGGGGAGGAATCGGTCTGGGAGACAAGGGAGCGGGCTTCCCTTTCAGGCCGGAAGTCGTGCTCCGGAGAAACTCTTCCCACCTACAGGAGACCCAGAGACTCCCACGGCGAGGGTTTCCAGCATCCTCTAGAGATCGAAAGGTGCTGAAAGGAGGCGGGCGCCTTCCTGGAAAAGAAGTGGGTTTGCCTCAGCTGAAAAGCAAACCCAACATCAGAAGGGGAAGATTCCGGAACTGGATGTAAAAATCCTTTCTTCCTGCAGCTTCCCGGACCCAATTAGATGTTGTACCCGGTCCGGTTACCCCGGTAACAGGCGTAGCGGTTTGTCACGGAACCGAGAGAAGAGGTGGGTTCGCCGGCCTCTGGGATGACTGTCCTTTAGTTAAGCTTCCCGTTTAGTTTAACCCTAATATAGTATTCGGGGAACTCAAACCTCTTTTCCTCATTCTGTGGCTGCTATGGGACGTCTCTCCAGTGAGAGAGGAGCGAGAGGAAGGTTATCTCTAGACGCAGATGATGATATTATACTCATCGTGTATACGAAGTGTCTCAACCTCTCTATATCAACATACTTAATTCTCACAATAACCCTACGAGATAGATATTATCGTCTTCACTTTGAGGAGAATAAACTGATACATAACTTCATTGCTCAAGGTCCCACACCTAGTACATGATAAAGATTGGGATCTAGGCATTCTGGACCCAGAATCCATGCTTTTAACTACTAAGCTATGAGGAATTCTCCTTTGCTTTCTGGCAATTTCAGGACTGGCGAGGCACCAGTCAGCCAATACCCGGGTATTGGAACAAGAGAATCGGTCACCGGGTACAGACTTTAACAGACTACCCTCAGTGCTGGTGAGAGTCTAGGCAGAGGTGAGGACTTGTCTGAGAGGACAACTTGAGAACTTAAGAAGGGGGACTAGATAATTAGAGAATAAGGTAAAGAAAAGTGGTGCCAAGCCACAGTCTTTTAGACATAGGTGCTAACTCCACCAAAACAATTCCTGACCTGTTTGTTACTCCCCCTCCAAAAGAAGAAATGAATCATTAGTTACACAGACTTCCCCGCCCCTCCCCCAAGTCCTATCTTTCCACAGACTCAAGAGGCCTGTTTACCTCAATCATGGAGTCTTCCTCAAAGGGTCTGCTCACCCAAGTTACTCAGTTCTGGAACCTCCTAGATGATCTGGCTGAAAGTAATCCTGAGAGCTATGAGAAGTTCATTCAACAGCAGCTGAAAGAAGGGAAGCAGCTCTGTGCCGCCCCAGAACCACAGCTGTGTCTACAAACCAGGATCCTGGTATGTAGCGTTGGTACAGAGGGATGGGAGGTCTTGAGTGAAAGAATCCTGGAAAAATCAGATAATCACTTACCTTTAGCTATTGCTACTTTAAGAAAACTTGAGGGGAACTGCCACTCTAAAGGAAGTGTGAAACAATGTGAAGATTATGTTGAAGGAGTAAGAATGGGAAATTCACATTTGATATATTTTGGAGATCTCAAAGTCATTTTCTACTAGAATTAAAAAAAGTAATGTACTGATTTAACACATACTAGTAGAATTGGAGGTCTTTCAAATAAAGAGAACTTACTTGGCTGGGAGGTAAGGAAGTGGTAAAATAGGGTCATATTCACACGGAGTAGCTGCTTAGATTAGTGCCCCTTCCTCCCGGTTCCTCTGGGAGCAGCAACTGACTCTTGATGAAAAGTCAGTAGCTTGGAGGAAATCAGGTGACAGTACAATTTTCAAACACAGCTTTAATGCATGGAATGGCTTACTTGGAGACTAAAATTCTCATTCTTTAAATTCTGTGATGTGTTACCCTTAGGATATTATTTTAAAATGAAAAAAAAAACTAGGTTTTGAGATACGCAAAACTATTTGCTTTTTAGAAACCAAAGGAAAAAGTACTTTTTATTAACCTGTGTCAGTGGAAAAGGATCCCAGCTCCCCAGTCATCCACTCATCCAGTACCTCTAAGTGTTGGCAGACCAGAAGATATGTCGGAAGCATCAGGTACACAGAATTAAGTGAGAGAAAGCACATTTTAAAAACTTTATTGGGAATAAGCATGGATCAGATTTTATTTGGTAAAAGGCTTTACAAGTAAAATATTTTATTTGGTTATAATGTAGTTAATAACTAAAAAGCATACCTTTATTTATATGAATTGAATGCTATTCAGTTTTTCTAATAGTAACCCATATAAAATGCCAAGAAATGCTCTAATTGGAGATTTGTGTATTCAGCACCATTGTGATTATCTCTGAAACATACAGGAATAGAATTTATGTTTTCTAGCTTTATCCAGGATTATGACTTAATATATTACCTGACAATATCATTAGTGAAACAACTTGTCTTCATTTCACATCCTCTGAATTACACACACAGATGTTTATACAGTCATCGATGTTGCCTACAATCCTGATGTTCTCCAGGAGGCAGAAAAGGACCAAGTGAAAAAAGATCAGTTAATACGGATGGCCATGAAATGCATTGAGGAACAATTCCAATTCACTCTCTCACACTTTTACAGTATCACTAAATTTAGAATAAAAGGAAGCATTCAAAGGATGAAACAAAATCTGATGGGAATGCAAGCTGACCCCACAGATTTAAGAGAGAAAATGAGAAAGGGTAAGTTATTGACTGTAAATGGAAAATTTAACTGATTTAAAATTGTTTTGCATCCTCTGTACATTTTGCAAACCAAAAATCTTGATTTTAAAAGATGAGAAAGTTAAAATAGAAAAATATAAAGATTAGATATTAGAAATATTAACATGTCCTTAAAGATTTGTAAATCCTGCAAACTTTTTTTTTTTTTAAGATTTTATTTATTGGACACAGAGACAGCCAGTAAGAGAGGGAACACAAGCAGGGGGAGTGGGAAAGGAAGAAACAGGCTCCCAGTGGAGGAGCCCGATATGGGGCTCAATCCCATCGATCCTGAACCAAAGGCAGACGCTTAACTGAGCCACACAGGCGCCCCTAAATACTGCAAACTTTTTAACCAAGTTCTTGGTTTAAGATTATCTTTTTAAGATTTTATTTTAAAAAAATATTTTATTTATTTATTTGAGAGAGCATGCAGGGGGGGTTGGGGGGGGCAGGGGCAGAGAGAGAGAGAGAGAGAGAGACGCTCAAGCAAACTCCCTGCTAAGCACGGAGCCCAGCTCGGGGCTCCATCTCACAACCCTGAGGTCATTACCTGAACTTAAATCAAGAGTCAGACACTTAACCTGACTGAGCCACCCAGGTGCCCCAGGTTTAAGATTAAGATTCCGGGGCGCCTGGGTGGCTCAGTCGTTGAGCGTCTGCCTTGGGCTCAGGGCGTGGTCCCGGCGATCTGGGATAGAGCCCCGCGTCAGGCTCCTCTGCTGGGAGCCTGCTTCTTCCTCTCCCACCCCCCCTGCTTGTGTTCCGTCTCTCGCTGGCTGTCTCTCTCTGTCAAATAAATAAATAAAATCTTTAAAAAAAAAAAAAGATTCTTTTAAGATTCCCAAACTAAATTAGCTTCAGCTTTATCTGCCGTTTTGGCTAATGCCACATATATTACAGTTCATAGCCTGATAGTATTTTATGTTGTTGATTAATTTTGTGATTTCATCTCCACCCCTCCCCCCGGCCTTTTCTCCCATAAGAACTAACCCTTGAACAGATAAGTAGTACTGCGAGCAATCCAGATCACTTTCAGCTTTTATTGCCAAAAGGTGAAGTTTCAAGCAAAACAAGGTGTCTGATTGAGGAGATTTCCAGTACAGAGATCCAGGTAGAGATGAAGGAACCAGCCTATGAATTAAAAATTGTGGCTGACCAGAATGAGAAACCTCTGGAAATTGAAATAAAAGTTGAATTACCTGGTATTAATTCAGTATCTCTCTGTGAACTTAGTGTTTCTGAGGTAAGTCGAACAGGTAATACTGTAAATTTGAATTAGTCAACATTTACTATATTATGCTATAGTAACAAACTCCACAGTCTTGGTGGTTTATAGCAATTTGCTCAGGTTGTATGTCAGGTAGGCCTCTGTTCCAGGAGTCTTGCACATTTCAAGATACAGGTGAAGGAGTAATGCCCATCTGAAGATATGCCATTCTCATGGAAAAGGGAAAATAGAAATGACCAAGCCATGCATTGGATCCTACAACCTTCTCTCAGACATAGTATATATCACTTTTACTCTCATTCTGTTGGCCAAAGTTAAGGCACAAGGCCAAATCCTACATCAACTGGGCTGGGAAGAATATTCTCACAGGTAGTCACAGGAATTCAAATGGCAAAGATGTATAATCCTCTAACAGAAGAAGAGCAAAAAATTGGCAAAATTCCTACAATTTATCACAGTCCACTCTCAAGGTCACAAATATTTGCTCCTTTCCCCAAGAAAGGCATCTCCAATCCCAGTATCAGACTCTAAAATACAGGATTTTGCCATTGTAAACTGCATTCTCCTCTTGAACCACAGATCTATGAACTACAAAGACAAGTCATCTACTGCCATAGCCGCATGCACCATACAATGTGGAATGGAGAGGGGATAACCATAAGTAACAAGTCGCAGTTTGGAAATGGGGAAAACAGGAGGCACGCAGCAGCTATTGGGCACCGTAATTCTGAAATCCTAGTAGGCAGATATTGTGAGGGTCCCTTTCCTGGAAGTAGAGGAAGTTATTGGTTAGGTCCCATTACAAGATTCCTTGATTACCTAGCCCCCTAGTTCCATTGTTTTCCATGACTTTCAGCTGCATTTTTTTGGGTGGTGTTTCCCTTTTACCCACACTGGCCACATCAGAAAAGAACATTGGAGAATATGCCATCCTTACGTGCTGAGCAGTTTACTCACCCTGTTACAGGCTATTGGAATGTTGGGGGTCCAAAGATCATTTTAAATGTTTCAGTCTAGGCTGGTAGCATTTTATTTCTTCAATTCCAATCAGTGCCACACCCCACAATTCTTTATTAGACATGTCCGTTTTTCAATGGCCTGTCTTTTTTTACTTAATTACTGTCATTTGAGCCAAATGTAAGGATTGACTGAGCTCCACCTTAATCCAGTTAGAGGTTTTAACAAAGAATATGATGTGTGATTCAATCTTCACTTCTAGGCTGTCTTAATCAGCCTTTGTTGCTAAGAAATAAATTCTCAATTTTATTTTTTACTGGTTTAAAATAAAAATTAGTTCCATTTCTCTGTCCTGAAGTCTTAGAATTTCTGGGCTTTGTATATTCTTTTAATCCTACTTGCAAACTGGGAAATTCTTTTCTAAGCTCATCTCTTTTTATAGTAGCTTATTAAATGTAGCCAACAGAAATAATGCATGTTACCAACATTCTATTTTCACACTTCTTTACCTAAAGCCACAAATTAACGAGGTACAGTCACATGTCTTTAAAATTACTGTGCTGGTTTTACTGAGGGCTTTATCACTATAAAACATGGATCACCATTTTTCCTATTGCCAGTACATTTTCCTCACTGTTTGCTGGTCAGCCACAAAGTCAATGCCACATAATCTAGGATGGCGACACCCAATTTATGGCACTGTATCAGTTAAATTTGATGTATTGAGCAGCAGTAACAAAAAACCTCAAAACCTCAGGGAGTTACAACAGCAAACGTACAGCTCATTGTTAGGCAAAGAGATCCTCCTCTTACGGGAAAGGAGTGAATAACTGGGAATAATCCAGTAACACATATTTTAACCAGGAAATACTTCCTAATTTCATCTTTTAAAATACTTTGGTTTGTTATTCTTAGGATGACTTATTGATTGAGGTCTCTGAGAAGTACAGATTACATCTGAATCTTCCAGAATCTGTGGATACTGAAATGACTACAGCCAAGTTTATCAAAGAGAAAGCTACATTAATCATCACAATGCCGTTGGTGTGAGTCAAGAGCATCATCTGCTTTCGGTTTTCAGTGCTAAAGGCCTGTGAATGATAGGACCTTCATTATGGGTGAAGAGGTGGTGGTTTACCTTAAACACTAGTATTTTCTAAGAGTTCTTTTTGAAGGAATGAGGTTTTCTCATCAACTTATGTTTATCTTTTTTTTTTAACTCTTTCTCCTTCTCAAACTTGGCTAGAAGCAGAAACTATTAAAACGGTATTACCATGATATACTTGTTTTGAAGCTATTTCTAATGGTCTTAAAGTAACAAATTTGTCATTTGGGAAAATTCTGTTTCCAAGTAAATTGTGGGAAAATTTTTTTTTAAGATTTTTATTTATTTATTTGACACAGAGAGACAGCGAAAGAGGAAACATAAGCAAGGGGAGTGGGAGAGGGAGAAGCAGGCTTTCCGCTGAGCGGGGGCTCATGGCCTGAGCCAAAGGCAGACACAACAAATGAGCCACCCAGGCACCCCTAAATTGTGAAAATTCTTGGTTTACTGGTTGAAATTCTGGTTTACTTGGTGTCTCTAGCAAATTTTTGCATCAGAAATAAATCCCAGACTGTGTAAATTTTCTATTACCAAGAAGAACTGAAGCAGTGGAAGTTTCCTCTAGCTATAAAGTTACAGGACCAATGTAGTAATATACAAATTTATGCTTCTACGAACCTCTGTATTTCTGTAAAACAGTTCCAATGGGAAGAGTCCAAGCTACCCAGACAGATTTTTTAATAACGAATCTGGACTTGTCTGTGGACTGGATACAATGATGCAGTAACAATAACAGGATGTTATTGTACAGAAGATGCAAAATACATCTAACCGTAAGAAAAAGAATGTGACTTTGGGACAAGTGCCTTTCTCCTATGAAAATAATTTTAAAAAGACAGAAGTGACGTATTTATCAACTTCCATTCAAAGGTATTAACTTTGATGTTCACATCAAACTTTAAACATCCTTAATCATCTTTCCTAGATACAGTACAGCTTCCTTGTAATAGTTTCTAGTTCAACATAAGGTCTTTAAAGTCCTTATTAATTTTAAAGCTTTTTAACTTTAGAAACTAATACAATATATAGAATAGAAACAATTGATATGTGATATTTAAAGACAAGTATCATTTTCTTAAGCCTGGTCTGGATTTGCATTCTCCCAGCAATAGGATAATTTACCATCTGAAAACGTTCTAGAACTGTATCATGTCCTAAAGTTAACACACCTGTTATATTCTCATCCCTCAAAAAAACTTGACATGCTTTCACCTTGCCTTCTCTTCTACAAAATCACTGTCAATACTTGTCCTAGAAACCCCATACCTAACCACGAAGAGCTAGTTGAATCTCTGCTCTGGCACTTTTCTGCACTTGGGTGTTACTTTTGTCAGCAGCTGTGTGTTTGTGTACTCATTAGTAAAATGCTTATCAAGATCTAGCATGCTTCATTTTAAATTTACATCCTTGTTATTTTCCAAAATATTTTACTTATTTCAATGGATTTTTATATTCATAAAAACTCTCCTTCTCCTCCCTCTCCCCAAAAATGCAAAACTTTGCCCAGGAAGAACATTACTAACTGTGGAGTAGTTTAATCTGAATCTTACCAAGATTTTTTTCCTTGAAACTGGAAATTATTTGAGATGGACATTAATTATCCTTGATTTAGAGACTAGATTTTTCTACAAGCTTGGTTTTATTAATTTATTTAAAGATTTATTTGAGAGTGTGTGTGTGAGTGGGGGAAAGGGCAGAGGGAGAGGAGAGGCAAACACCCCCAGTGCGGGGCTAAGTCTCACCACTTGGAGATCATGACCTGAGCTGAAACCAAGAGTCAGACACTCAACCGACTGAGCCACCCAGGTGCCCCTACAAACTTGATTTCACATTATCAATAGTGATTATTTTCCCATGTATTCCAGGGTTCATGCATGACTAGGTGAGGAGGACTGCTTGCAACACATTCATATGATCTCTCAGGCTAGTTAACTCCTTTTTCAGACCATGCCTTGGGATACCGTAACTTCACTCACAAACCTCAGGGTTGGTGTAAAATATCTAACACGGCCAGACCACGCTTTCATCTTGCTGTGTGGCACACTCCATCAGGAGGTGCTTCAGTAGCTCCTTGAGCCTAAAGTGTTAGATTCTATCCTCCTAAACTCAGTCCTTTATTTTACTAATTCTACATGCTTAAAATGCATTTGTATTAAGAGTGTACACGTATATAGCTATCTCTGGCTTTAATTTAATGTGAAAAATAATTACCAACAGATCAAAAATTAGACAAGACACACTGAAAACATATAGTTTAATTTTTAAATAATTTCAACCAAAACTTTTTACTTTTTTTCAGTTCTGGTAAGAGAAATAGACTGAGTTCAGATTTAGATTATACCTCAGATTAATTTTTAACTCAGAATAATTTTTATTAGAAGACAACCTTTTATTTTTCTTTCAAGGGAACAACAGAGCCATAAGCATTTGCCAAGAATGAATTATCTTTGAAGTTTCGTGTATTTGAACCAGATGTGGCTCATACTGATGGTCCCTTGTGATAAGCTTGTTCCTTCTTCATAATCTTCAGTTCAAGCTAACATTACTGATTACTGAAAAATCAATTTAATATACTGTTTTCGTAATACAGCAAGGGAAATATTCTGGAATATATGCAGTGTCACTTGTGCACCATGTAATAAAGAACATTTAGAAATAGATTCAACACTGAAAGATCTAAATTGCAGGGGACTGTTCCACATATATACAAGCAAAGACTGGTCAGATTTATTTTAAAGAGTCATAAACAATTCCAAATAATTTATTAAAACACATCAATAGAAAGTCTGGAATTGGGATAATGTTCCAAATTCATTTTTATTATCCTGAATATCACCTCCTCCACTCCCCCTCCCCTAAGAAAAAAGGCAAATTGTAACAAAATGGAAAAAAATATGTAGGCTGATAAGGCGGCAAGCAACCTAAACTATTTTTTTTTCTTTCCAATAGGATTTTAGGACTTATTGTACATGAGACAACACCGGGTGGAAAAACACAGAACACTTTTTTTGTACACACTGAACATTTTTTTTACTTTATCCAAGTAGAAATGACCACTTTGCTTCTAATCTTTTAGCACTCCCAGCTGCTTACCAATGTCTCTCTCCCCCTCTTCCTTTCAGACAGGACTTGGTGATACATGGATTTTGGCACATATCTCACTAGAAACCATATTTTACATATGTACACTTATTCCACAGTTACTTGATACAGTTTTCCAAAGTTATTTGAGTAACAGATTCTGATAATTAAGTTCATTTGCAAGTAGCCACCAGTTAATCTTCGAGGAATAATTTCTACTTTGTTAAATTCTATAAACATATTCTTTTATTTGGAGGTAATTTTAAATTCTGCTCTCAGAATTACACATGCTAAGTTGTTTAAATAAATACCCACACAAATTCTCATTTATACCAAGTAGCTGGTTTATATTTATATCTTCATCTCAAGAGGCAAAAACAACCATTTCGGGATTCATAGAAAAATAGAGGACAGTTAACTGAAGAAGTCTAAGAAAATGTTAACTTTTAAATTTCACTTATTTTCCTTGAAGTTCTCCACCCTTCCCATCCATGATAAACCAAGATCACGTAACAGAAAAATTTGAATTACCGTTAAATTCCAAAATCAAGCTTTAATTCAAACCCTTTCTCCAAGAGAACAGACTTCTTTCTTTCCTTGACCTCAAGGTTTCATCCAGATTACCTTTATGTATCTGTTTCAACAGAGAACCACAATTCTACCTCTGCATTTCCAAATGGAAGTATTTATCACCAAAGGGCCAGGCCACATGTTCCCCTGACTAGGAATACACAGCTCAATATCTGGTGTTCATTAAACATGTACAATATGTGGGTGTAATTGGCATTTAAAAAATTCAGTAATGCCCATTACAAATAACTTATCTGGACAGACTCAAAAATAACTGGTTAACTTTAAAATAAAAAGAACCACCTGTGTAATAACATATTTATATCTTGGTAAGAATGAACATTGTGACCTGGGAGAGTCTAGAAATTCTTGGGTTAATTATAACAACATGGTGATAGGTTTTTCAAGGTACTTTCTAAACTCAGCAAGCCACTGGGCTCCAACTGCTCCATCCACAACCCGATGATCACAACTGAGTGTAACAGACATCATGCTAGCCACATCAAATCTAGAAAAAGATAAAAATATTATTAGGTATTCTGAAAACAATCACCAGTTTTTAGCTAGTAACCAGCCCAAATGCCAACTCCAACTGAGTAAGATTATTTTCCACCTACTCTTTATTTGGCCTACAGGCCAAATCCTGCCGAATGCAGGTTTTCTGGAATTCATTTATATATTGCCTATGTCTGCTTTCTCACTACAATGTATTTGCAACAGAGACCATAACTCAGAAAGCCTAAAATATTTACAACCTGGATCCAAGAAAAAGTATGCTCACCCTGGCCTATAGTAAATAAGGCTTCCTATGTCTAATAGGATTAACAGCATTTAATAAAAGAAGAGCTACTGCCCTGAGAAACTTCATTCTATACTTACACCTCACTCTATCTGAAGTTCCAATAGGCCATGACCGTAATTATAAAACTGAGACTCAAACACAGGTATAATGTAAAAACAAACAAAAACATACCACAACCACCACCACCAAAAACCAAAACAGGTATAATGTAATGAAAATGAACTTACAACTCCCTCTTTATTTTGGTACTTACCCTTTTTCATTATCTGCTGGAACCAGTCTATCCTCTGAAGCACCAATTGCCAAAATACATGCTTGAGGTGGGTTAATAATAGCAGAGAAGTTCTTAATTCCAAACATTCCTAAATTGGAGATTGTAAAAGTGCCACCCTAGAGGAAGAGATTAAAAATAGATCATGTTAACTGCTTGTCAACATAAGCCAGAAAAAAAGACAAATGTTCTGTGGAAAGACCTTTTTTTTTTTTTTTAAAGGATTTTATTTATTTATTTGAGAGAGTGAAAGCAAGAGCCAGAGAGCACGAGCAAGGGTGGTGAGAGAGCACGAGCAGGGTGAAGGGCAGAGGGAAAAGCAGACTCCCCACTGAGCAGAGAGCTGGATGTGGGGCTTGATCCCGGGACTCCAGGATCATGACCTGAGCCCAAGGCAGACCCTTCACAGATTAAGCCACCCAGGCATCCCCTGTGGAAAGACCTTAAGATAATCTTTAAGAAAGGCCTCTGAACTACCATTTAAAAAAAAAAAAAGGAAAGGAAAACAGCACAAGGTGACAGATGTGACGTAGCTTGACTATGATCATCTCACAAAGTATACATATAGCAAAACAGCAAAGCTCTACACCCTGAATATGCACCATTCTCATTTGCTATTTATATATCAATAAAGCTGAAAGGGAGGAAAGAAAGGCAGGCCTGAATGGAATACACTTTAATGAAAATATATAACCATTACAGTATGAACATAAGTCATAAGTTTTCCATACTGATGGAAAATGTCTTTTCAGATTTTGATAGGGTATTCACTTTTTCTTTGTTTTCAGGGACTTGTGTCAGTAAGAATATAAGGCAGAATCAAAGGTGGAAAATGCAATAAAAGCATTATGCCACCCTTTTTTAAAAAAAGATTTATTTGAGAGAGAAAGAGAGCACGAGACAGTGGGGAGGGGAGGAGAGAGAGAAAGCAGCAGACTCCCCACTGAGCGGGGAGCCCGATGCAGAGCTCCATCCCAGGACCCAAGCCCAATATAGACACTCAACTGACTGAGCCACTCAGGTGCCCAGCAATATGCCCTTAAAAATAACATAATTCTTAACATTCAGAAGGGAAATAAATAATACCTTACCTGGAACTCATGAGGCTGTAGTTTACCGTCTCGTGCTTTGGTTGCTAAAGAAACAACATCATTAGCAATGGCTTCCAGTCCTTTTATATGTGCATTAAATACGATAGGTGTAATGAGTCCTGCAGGAGTACTGACTGCAACACTGATATCCACAACATGGTTTCTATTTCAAAAAAAAAGGAAATTTCAATAATTATCACAATATTTATAAGAGCTTATGCGTCAGGCTAAGCAAGAATATTGACATTTACCTCTGTTTGGGCTACTGTTCAGCCAGAGGGATATTTTTCCTGGTTTTTGCATTTTGCTATGCTCTCTTCTTAATTTGGACTTTTTAAAAATGAACAAGAAATGTGTCAGTAGTTTCATTTCACATGTGCTCTGTCTTGCACCTGCCCTGACACATGGGTGCAGGTACAAAAGGCATGGCATTCAGTGAGAATTACACAAAAAGAACCTGAATTCTGAGATGAAGTGGACTGGGTGGGGCTGAGCCTACAGGCAGAGTCTGAGCAGATGGAAGGATGTGGAGGGGGAGGACTGTGTTGTGAGAGAAACAGGAGAGCTCAGGATGTAGGGTGGTGGTGCCTTAAAACATAAAAGTAGGATTCCTAATCTGTATTATGCCATGGATACCTTTGCAACTGGGTCCCTTCTCAGAATATATATTTTTAACACAGAAAGTAAAATATTCAATTACCAAAAACAAGATAATTAAAAAAAAAAACTATATTGAAATTCAATTACCAAATTATTCAAAAAACAAAATTGTGGTATATGTATTAACTCAATAACAAGATCTGGCAAGAGGTCTAAAAACTGCTAAAATTTTGAAGTAGTGATAAGCAAAAAAACACTCTTTTAAAAGACACCTGCAACAACTACAATCTGATATGAAAATAAGTGATCTTTATTGGTCACCAGTACAAGTACTGTTAATAATACCTTTTTGATTTGTTCTCTACATTTACAGTAGGAGGAAATGCCAAATTTCAGTTAGAGGTTAGTGGAAAGGAATGATTTTTTCCCTCTCATCCAAGTTCCCAAACTCTTAAATTGTATCCACAGCCACCTCGGGGTTTGTTAAGTTAGGGCCCCTGCCGAAGTGTTCTGCAATTGAGAAAAAATTAAAACTTCACATGAAGGAAGAACTCCAGCTGCTTCTAGGCACAAGCTTTAGAATACTATGGGTACCAAATCCCTCAATGTCCCCAAGCTGACCAGGGGCAATGAGACTGTCACGTGCAAACACAAGGACCTGGTCAAATAATAGTGTGTGACCTCTTAGCAGCTACCACAGCTGGGCTATGGCCAAGGTATCACACAGCAAATACTACTTTCTTAATTATCCTGTCACTCACTCTTCCTCCTGGTGTGTCTTATCTTGCCCACCACTGAATATAGCAAACGGTACATGTTCAATAAATATCTGTTGAATGACTATATGAACAAATGAATGAAGGGCATTTGGTAGGAATTAACAAACAATTCATAGAACTTGCCCTGGAACCTTGATCTGCTTATCAAAAGAGTGTTTTCTTCAGATACTCTTAAAAGGTTAAATATTAATTTACCCTATGACCCAGCAATTCTACTTTAACCCAAGAAAAATAAAA
Organism: Ursus maritimus; assembly: GCF_017311325.1. Taxonomy (NCBI): domain Eukaryota; kingdom Metazoa; phylum Chordata; class Mammalia; order Carnivora; family Ursidae; genus Ursus; species Ursus maritimus. Next base: position 54,902,593 of record NW_024424008.1, read on the forward strand.
ACGTAAGTCAACACAGAGAATTGTACACAGATGTTCATAACAGCTCTCTAAAAGATAGGTCTTTGTCTTAATCCCAGAATCTACCAATGTGACATTATTTAATAAAAAGATCTTTGCAGGGGTGCCTGGGTGGCTCAGTTGGTTAAGCTTCTGCCTTTGGCTCAAGTCATGATCCCAGGGTCCTGGTATCAAGCCCTGCATTGGGCTCCCTGCTCAGTGGGGAGCCTGCTTCTCCCTCTCCCGCTCCACCTGCTTGTGCTCTCTCGTACTCTCTCTCTGTCAAATTAAAAAAAAAAAAAAAAAAAAACTTTGCAGGTTAATTAGGATCTTGAGATGAAATCATCCTGGGTTATCTGGGTGGGCCCTAAATCCAGTGCCACATGTCCTTGTAAGACACAGAAGAGAAGAAGGCCATGTGAGTTTGGAGTTATGTAGCCACAAGCCAACGAATGCCCGGAGCCACCCAAACTGGAAAAAGCAAGGGAAGATTCTCTCCTAGAGCCTACGGAGGTCGTGTAGCCATGCTAACACTTTGCTTTTGGACTTTAGGCATTCAGAACTAGGAGAGAATAAATTTTTGTTTTAAGCCACCAATTTTGTGGTAATTTATAACAGAAGCCTTAGGAAACTAATAATCTATAAGGAATAGTAAGACCCTCAAATGTTCTCCAAGAGGGGGGTGACCAAGGAAAAAATGAGAATAAGTAGGTTTCCTGTTAAGTTTGACAGGACTGGAAAATGGTTTAGACTTCTCCTGGAAACTTTCATAAAGAACTGATGATGAGTGCATAGCCCCTTCTTAGGCAACCATTAAGATCAGTTTGGCCAGGTTTCACAGCATACTACATGTCTTAGTCATAAATAATATTTTCTTAGGCATAAAAATATTAATGCTGAATACTGATTTATCCAAAATTTGTGCTGTAATTGGTTTGGTAGGATTGTGGGGTGTGTGTGTGTGTGTGTGTGTATGGAGGATACAAGGGTTGAGAGATCGGGGCCCACATCGGGATCCACGCTGAGCATGGAGCCTGCTTGGGATTCTCCTTCTCTCCCTCTCACTCTGCCCCTCCCTGCTCATGTTCTCTGTCCTTCTAAAAATAAAATAAAATGAAAAAAAATTTTTTTTAAGATTTTATTTATTTGTCAGAGAGCACAAGCATGGGGAGCGGGAGGCAGAGAGAGAAGCAGGCTCCCCACTGAGCAAGGACCCTCGGATCATGACCTGAGCTGAAGGCAGACACTTAACTGACTGAGCCACCCAGGCACCCCAAAATGAAATAAAATCTTAAAAAAAAAAAAAAAAAGTTGTATTTGCCTCTTGGGAGTAAGACCTCAGATTAAAAGCTGAATAGGTCACTGTAAGGCACAAAGCAATATTCTAATGTACATACTATTATTTTAAGAGAAATTAAATTAATAACAATAATAGTAAAAAAACCTACATAGTAGAACAAGCCTAGATGCAGGAGTTAGAATCCTGGTTCCAATCACAGTTTTGCTACTTATTAACATATTAATTCAGGAAAGTTATTTAACTCATTGAATCCTCAGTTTCTTCATCTGTAAAATGGGAGTAAAAGCCCCTAGAGTTCATGAGGTGGTCGTAAGAATTAAAATGAGACAATATGTGGAAGACACGGAGCACCATGCCAGTCACATGCCACCATAATATTAACAAACATTTCTTGGTTTTGTTTTTAATTTGCCCCCACTAAAGTTCAGCAGAACTGGTGAACAAAAACCATTTCAACCCTGCTTTGTAACAATTGTTATCAACTTAATTATTCACATCTGTAACTTATCTCCCTCTTCTAAACTCAAAGAATTTGTAGTCTTCACTAAATAAATTTAGCATTATCTCACAAATAGTTTTACATTGTTTGCAAACTGTTTTGCCAATGGAAGTCCTCTTCCTCCCTATATTCCATTTTTCCTTATCCCCTATACTCCTGTTATATATGAGTTAGCACAAGAAAACTGCTGATGGATATATACTTTCCCCAGCAGTATCTTACTTACTGTCTTATAACTGTGTCCAGCCAAGAAGAATTTGCTTCAGGAACTTTTAAACATGCCAAAGCTGAAGCTTTTATGATGAAGTCATTGACAGAAATTTTGCTTCTCCCTTCTAACATCTGCAAAGACAAGAAACCATTGTAGTTTCTTAAACTCTCTTCCCAAAGACTGAAACTTACCATCTGGCAGGGGATGCTGGGGGAAGAATACAAATGTCCTGAGGCGAATGAAATGAAACTAAAAGTTGGTTGTGGTATGTTATGCCTTCATTTTCACTTATCTCAACAAAACCAAAAGTTGGTTCTTTAAAAGGATCAACAAAATGATAAACGTTTAGCTAGACTGACAAAAAAGAAGACTCAAATTCCTAAAATCAGAAATGAAGTAGGACATTACTATGTACCCTACCGAAATGAAAAGGTTTGAAGGTAATGCTATGAACAACTATACTCCACAAATTAGATAATTTAGGTGAAATGGAGGACTCCTAGAAAGACACAAACTGCCAAAACTGAATCAAAAAGGAATAGAGGGGCGCCTGGGTAGCGCAGTCGTTAAGCGTCTGCCTTCGGCTCAGGGCGTGATCCTGATGTTCTGGCGTTCCGGGATCGAGTCCCACATCGGGCTCCTCCACTGGGAACCTGCTTCTTTCTCTCCCACTCCCCTGCTATGTTCCCTCTCTCGCTGGCTGGCTCTCTGTTGCATAAATAAATAAAATCTTAAAAAAAAAAAAAAAGGAATAGAACCCTTGAATTGATCTACAACTAATACTAAAGAGACTGAATGGTAATTTAAAAACCAACCACACAGAACAGCCTAGACCCAAGATGGCTTCCCCAAATGGTGAATTCTGCTAAACATTTGAAGAATATCAATTCTTCACAAAATCTTCCAAAAAATAGAAGAGGGAACACTTCCCCACTCATTCTATGAGGTCAGTATTAACCCAATACTAAAACCAGACAAAGGTATCACAATAAAAGAACAAAAAATAAAACAACCCAGAAAAAAACAAAACTACAGACAAATGCCTCTTAAGAATATAGTCGCAAAAACCCTCAAAAAATTCTAGCAAACCAAATCCAGCAATATATGAAAAGGATTATTCACCATGACCAAATGGAATTTGTTCCAGGAATGCAAGGTTGGTTTAACATCTGAAAATCAATTAATGTAATAATGTCCTAATAGAAAAAGGACAAAAATCACATGACCATCTCAGTAGACACAGAAAGAGCATTTGACAAAATTCAACCACCACTTCATAAATACTAGGAATAGAAAGGAACTTCCCGAACCTGATGATAGCACATTTTACTAGATGTGCTAGCCAGAGAAACTGGGCAAGAAAAGGAAATAAAAAGGAAATAAAAGGCATCCAAATCAGAAAAGAAAAAGCGAAATTATCTCTATTTGGAGATGACATGATTTTGTATATAGAAAATCTTAATACACTAAATAAAAAACAAGGTTGCAGGGTACAAGATCAATATACAAAAATTAATGGTATTTCTATACAGTAACAATGAACACTCTGAAAATGAAATTTATAATAGTATTAAAAAGAATAAAATACCTAGGAATAAATTAAACAAAAGAAGTGCAAAAACTTATACTCCAAAAACTGCACAAATTATTGAAAGAAATTAAAGAAGACCTAAATAAATGGAAAGCCACCCTATATTCATGGAGGAGGAACGCTAAGAAGGCAAAACTCCCCAAATTGATCTATAGATTCAATGAAATCCCTATCCCTATAGGAAATATGCAAAATAGGAGACAAAGTAGGTAAGACAGAAAGTAGGTAAGTGATTGTCTAGGGTTGGGGAGGATAGGAGCATTGGGCTGGGGGCTATGGCTAATGGGAAAATACTTTCATTTTGGGATGATGAAAATGTTCCAAAATTCATTGTGGTGATGGTCACAGAACTCTGAATATACTAAAAGCCACTGAATTGTAAACTTTAAATGGGTACGTGGTATGATATGTGAAATACAAATAAAACTGTTTAAATGAATAAAATAATACATTGGCATATATTTTTCATGTCTAATTTTCAAATAAATGTACTGTAAAACAGCTGTAACATTTTGCCAATAAAAGTATGCAATAATCTCTAACCCTTGTAGCCAGTTACCTCTGTTAATCCTTAATTGCTTTATTCATTCATTCATCCAATATTTCAGTACTCTGTTCTAGACATAGAATTCTAAAAGCCCTGGATATAAAGCAGTGAAAAAATGGGTAAAAATTCTACTCTTAGGGACCTTACATTCTAAAGGAGTGGATAAAAAATGAAACATATGTAAGTAAGATAATGTTATATACATACATATGTATGTAAGATAATGTTAAATGTTAAATGATAAAGAGAAATGATAATGTTAAATGTTAAATGATAAAGAGAAAAATAGAGGAAAAGAACTAAAGGGAAAACTGACCACTCACCGCACTCCTCTTCCCTTAATTTTAGAATAAGGTGACTAGGGAAAACCAGAGAAGGTGATATTGAGTCAAATCCTTAAGGCAGTAAAGGAGGAAGCCAGGTGGATGCCAGAGGAAAAATATTCCATGCAGACAGAACAGCAAGTGCAAAGGGACTAAAGTAGGAGTAGACAGGTGGAATGTCAAGGAATAGGAAGACAACCATTGGTTTTGCAGAATGAGCAAGTGGAAAAGTAGGAGGTCAGAGAGGTTATAGATAAACTATATAATGCTGAGTGCCACTGGCCTACCCCCTCTCTCCCTCTCTTTAAAAAAGTAAAATAAAATAAGAGGACACCATTTTCCATCATCAATGGGCATACTGTAACAAAAAATAGAGGTGAAAATGTAAATGTTTAGTGGGCTTAAAAACAAGAATTTTAGAATTTATAGAGTTGGAATTTCCAGAACTTTTACCTTATTAAGTTCTTTCCGTACCAACAAAACTTCTCCCATATTTACATCAATGGAAAGGTAATAATGAGGTATGGTTTGCTTAGACTGCATTAACCGCTGTGCAATAACCTGAAATCAAAGAGATTAAAACATCATTTATCTTAAGCTCAGGTGAGACTTTACCTAATGCAGGGTTCTGTTTGCTCCTTTACCCTGCTCCCTGGTAATGGTTACCTCAAGCATTACCAGAACTGGAATATGGAATTGGAATATGCACCAGAACCTGGGCTCCTTCTAGTAATATTTAATCAGAACAATATTTGTTTATCCCAAGTATTTAACTGGCCAAACCAAACATCTTAAACTAGTCATCTAAGATTCCCAATTAAAAAAAGTCTCTGCTAGTGTTTCAAACTGTGGATGCAACTGAACAATCAGAGTACAGATACCCCCCACAGCTTTGGTTGCAGATTTAGGGTAATACTCTTACACGACGAATGTTGCTGATTGGGACATCTGTGAAGACACCTGTAGGAACAGGCGCCACTCCTGGACCCGCCGCAGGCACAGCAGCTGCTGGAGCCTATGGGGAAGTACAAAAGCTCTTAGTACCTGTGGCTCAATCCTGGCATATGCAACGGATGCAAGCTAGTGACTCTTACAGATGGCAAAGTAAACATTAAAAGGCTTAGAGAAAATAGCTATTTCTATCCCAAGGGAGCAAAACGGACTCAGATTTGTGCTGTGCTTATATAAAAAGTCTTGTTTTTAATTTTTATACTTAGAATTCTGTGATCATGTTTTAAGTATCATTTTTCTTTGTTCAATGATTACTTTGTCAAAATATTTTCTATTTCCAAAATTACCTTCAAGAAAAGCAATCAAAGCTTTCTCAAATTGAAAGAATTAGAGATAAACATAAAACAAGGTAATTCACTTTTCCGAACAGGGTTAAGAAAAAACAATGATAAATCTTTCGTATGTATGTATTTATTTTAAATATTTTATTTATTTATTTGACAGACAGAGTGTCCACAAGCAGGGGGAGTGGGAGAGGGAGAAGCAGGCTCCCTGTGCGCAGGGAGTCTGACTCAGGGCTCGATCCTAACACTCTGGGATCCATCGAGCCCCAAGTCAGCCTCCCTGCGCACAGGGAGCCCGCTTCTCCCTCTCCTCCTGCTCATGCTCTCTCTCTCTCAAATAAATAAAATCTTTTAAAAAATAGATAAATAGGGGCGCCTGGGTGGCTCAGTCGTTAAGCGTCTGCCTTCGGCTCAGGGCGTGATCCCGGCGTTCCGGGATGGAGTCCCACATCGGGCTCCTCTGCTGGGAGCCTGCTTCTTCCTCTCCCACTCCCCTGCTGTGTTCCCTCTCTCGCTGGCTGTCTCTCTGTCACATAAATAAATAAAATCTTAAAAAAAAATAGATAAAGCAAACATCTAAATAGCTAAATCATTTTCCTTTTAGCTAATTATCAACACTTCAACCAACCAAGTGAGAGTTGGGTGGCTATATGGATTTAATCTCTGTGTGGAATAATTAACTACATAAAACTCAAACTCTACTCAACCAACTTGTAAGCATGCATTTAAAAGCAGGGCCTGAAGGAGAGGATTTGTTAGGAAAAATTTAGTACCACTACCGGGGGAAAAAAAAAAAGAAACGAATGCATGTCAATGTAGCATATCATCTTTCCTTTTGTATGCTGAGTGACAGCACATTCATATCTAAATATTGTTAGCCAGTGAAATTAGACAAAAGAAAACACAATTCTGGTTAAGCTATTCCATTCATAAGTAACGTACAAAAGGGTCTAATAGGTTGGACAGGGCATTTTGCAGGGACAAAATACCAAAAGAAAAAAAAACAAAACAAAAAAAGCCAAATCTACTCACAGGCGCAGCTTTAGTAGGCACAAAAGAGTCTATGTCCTTCTTGATGATTCTGCCTTCTGGTCCCGTGCCTGGAAGAGACGCAAAAATAGCACACGTGAGAGCAGACTGCTGGTTCCTCCAGGAGATCAACACTATGATCCTGAAGTGCAAGTTCCTAAAGGTTCTCTACCAAAGACCCTCTGAAGGGGTCACTCACTGCATTACTCCTGTACCCCAACACAGCAGCTTTTGTCAATTATTAATTATAATTCACACAGAATGCTCTCATTTGATCTATAGTCGTTCTTTTCTTTGTAACTACAGCAAATACTCTTGTTAAATACTTCTTTTAGAGTTTTACCTAAGCTATACTTCATCTTTTCATGTTCTTTACTGTTAAATTGGGAAATACTGACATAAGGATAATGCTGAGTACAATTTATACTTCCCAAAGTCTAGCTGCCTCTCTTAGCTCCAAAAAACCCTTTCTGAACCTTGAAATGGATCTCATTTGGGTTCTAGATTCATTTGATCACGAAGAATTCCCTTTGTACAAAGTCAACAGATATGACAACAATTGTTTCCGGCAAATTACACAAGTTAATTTTGCACCCCAAAATAGCTTGAGTAACTCTCAACTGCAATGATCTCATCTTCAGAATCACTCCTTCCTTGTGTGGTCTACATCATTTAGTCAGAGCTTTCTCGCAGTGACCAAGGTTCTAAACTGGCCCGTGTCAGAGACTGGGAATGAAGTGTGTGCAACATCACACACAAGGAAAGATCTTCAAATCCTCTCATGAAGGGCTTACTTTTATTTTCGCTCAACTCCTTCCTCCTCCCATCCACAACCAATCAGGTTTAACTGAGACCCGAACAGATAATCCTGAACCTTAATTCTAAGGAGATTCAGAATTTAGTTATTAAAATACCTTTTACACTGGCCCACTTCTAGAAAAAATTTGGTCAAATTGATTCATCTTCCCCCAAGGCAGACTTTTAAAAGGAGTCTCGTTGTATGCAGTTCGTCCCAACTCCTTTCCTTCCTTATGAAAAATGAGTTGGCTAGGATTTTGTTTATCCTCACCCGGAGCTCTAGAACAGAGGTAGCAGTACCCCTATTAGAGACCCCCTTCTTTGTAAGCAACAGAAACCATCACCTCCCCCCTTACTGCCAAGGCAGATCTGGCACAGCACCTAAGAGGAGGAAACCCACAGTATCACTGGCTTAGGCTGGGCTTTAACCACCCACAAGAATTTCCTATTAGGAATCCGCTGAAATCTTTTAAATCTTTTTGCCTATCTCACGAAGAAGGCACAACAGGCCATCATAAAGCAATATGGCTTAAAGGGAAGAACACCAGACTAGGAGTAAAAAATGTAGGGCTGTTGTCAAATATAAGTTGGAAGACTAGAGTCACTTATCTCTGCTGGTCTTTAGTCTCATCTGTAGAATAAAGATTATAATACCAGCCCCTGCTCAAAGAAGGTTGTGAGGATAAAATGGGATAGTGATGTGAACGTGCTTTGCTTCAAATAAATATGAAACATATATGAGTAGCTGTGAGACAAATCAAACTCTGAACGTTAGGGTTTAGGCTTTAAAACAGTTTCTCCCCAAATGATTACACTTTGGTCATATTTGCTAAGTCATCTGTCCCTCCAAGAAGGGCAGGGGGACTGGACACTGAGTTTAACAACTCACGGTAAAGGATTTAAATAACCATGCTTCTTACAGAAACCTCCAAAAAACTCTTTTAAAAACAAGATTTGGAGCTTCTGGGCTGATGAACATATCAATGTGCTGGGAGGGCATGGAAGCCCTGCACCCCTATAACCCTTGCCCTTTGCATCTCTTCTATTGACTGTTTCCATGTGGTATCCTTTACAGCAAACTGGTAATGGTACATACAGGGCTTTCCCGAGTTCTCTGAGTCATTCTAGTGAATTTGCATACATGAAGCAGGGGTCTTGGGAACTCCTGACTTACAGCCTTACAGCCTCCTGACTTACAGTTGGGTCAGAAGTATGGGTGTTCCCCAGGACTTGCAGCTGGCATCAGAAATGGCGGCAGTCTTGTGGGACTGAGCCCTTAACCCCGTGGAGCCTGACGCTAACTCTGGAGAGTTAGTGTCAGAATAGAATTAAAGTGTTAGATACCCAGGTGGTGGCGGAGAATTAACTGTTGGTGTGAAAAAAACATTTGGTGACAGAGATGGTGGTCAGAAACCACCACACAATCACTGATCCTCTCAACTCATTTATTCTAGACCACTGCCTCCTACAGCAAAATTTCTTCAACTTCACTAGACCCCCACTCCATTGCCTCGACTGCTCTCATCACCTATCATTTCCCTTTCACCTTCACTTCTTCCTCACCCCGCTTACGCTGTGGATCATGGTTATACTCACTTCCTGGTCAAACTCTAAAATGTCTGCCTTCACAATGCCAGCATCAGAGCAGCTTAATGCTGCTGGGGACAAAAAAATGCACACATAGGGGCGCCTGGGTGGCTGACTCAGTTAAGCATCCGACTTTTGATCTCAGCTCTGGTCTTGATCTCAGGGTTGAGTTCAAGCCCCAACTGGCCATGGGGCCTACTTATAAAAAAAAAAAAATGTACACTTAGATGACCGATTATACCCTAAATTCAGAGCCACAAACCTGAAATAGGGATGTTTTTCCATTTCTTTGTGTCATCTTTAATTTCTTTCATCAGTGTTTTATAGTTTTTAAAGAACAAATCTTTTACTTCTATAGTCAGGTTTATTCTTCCTTGCTAATTTGGATGCCTTTCTTTCTTTCTGTTGTCTGACTGCTGAAGCCAGGACTTCCAGTGTAAGACTGGACATCGTGTCTTGTTCCTGACCATAGAGGAAAAGCTCTCAGTTGTTCCCCACTGAAGATGATATTAACTGTGGATTTTTCATGTATGGACTTTAGGATGTTGAGGTATGTTTCCTCTCTCCCTACTTTTGAGGATTTTTATCATGAATGGATTTGGCTCTTATCCATTCTTTTATTAATGTGGTGTATGATGCTGGTTGATTTGCAAGTATTGAACCACCCTTGCAACCCAGGAATAAACCCCACTTGATTGTGGTGAATGATTCTTTTAATGACTGTTGGATTCGATTTGCTATTTTGTTGAGAATTTTTACATCCACGTTCATCAGGGATACTGGCCTGTAGTTTTCTTTTTTAGTGGAATCTTTGATTTTGGTATCAGGGTACTGCTGGCCTCATAGTATGAGTTTAGAAGTCTTCCTTCCAGGGGCGCCTGGGTGGCACAGTTGTTAGGCGTCTGCCTTCTGCTCAGGGCGTGATCCCGGCGTTACGGGATCGAGCCCCACGTCAGGCTCCTCCACTATGAGCCTGCTTCTTCCTCTCCCACTCCCCCTGCTTGTGTTCCCTCTCTCGTTGGCTCTCTCTCTCTGTCAAATAAATAAATAAATAAATAAAATCTTTAAAAAAAAAAAAAGAAGTTTTTCTTCCATTTCTAGTTTTTGGAATAGTTTGAGAAGAATAGGTATTAACTCTTCTTTAAATGTTCGGTAGAACTCCCCTGTGAAGCCATCTGGCCCTGGACCTTTGTTTGTTGGGAAATTTTTGATTACAGATTCGATTTCTTTGCTGGTTTTTGGTCTGTTCAAGTTTTCTATTTCTTCCTGTTTCAGTTTTGGTAGTTTCTATGTTTCTAGGAATTTATCCATTTCTTCCAGATTGTCCATTTTGTTGGCATATAATTTTCATAATATTCTTTTACAATCCTTTGTATTTCTGTGGTATTGGTTATTTCTTCTCTCACTTGTGATTTATTCAGGTCCTTTATCTTTTCTTTTTGGTAAGTCTGTATAGGGGTTTATCAATTTTATTAATTTTTTCAAAGAACCAGCTTCTGATTTCATTGATCTGTTCTACTGTTTTTTTAGTTTCCATATCAGTATTTCTGCTCTAATCTTTATTATTTCCCTTCTTCTGCTAGCTCTAGGCATCATATATAAGGTTAGGTTGTTTGAGATTTTTCTTGCTTCTTGAGGTAGGCCTGTATTGCTATATACCTCCCTCTTAGAGCTGCTTTTGCTGCAAACCCAAAGGTTTTGAACTGTTGTGTTTTCATTTTTGTTTCCATGTGTCTTTTTTATTTCTTCTTTAATTTCCTGGTTGACCCATTCATTCTTTAGCAACACGTTAACCTCCATGTATTTGTGGCATTTCCAAGTTTTTTCTTGTGGCTGACTTCAAGTTTCACAGTGTTGTGGTAAAAAAATATTCATGGTACAATCTCAATCATTTTGTACTTGTTGAGACCTGATTTGTGACCTAGTATGTGATCTATTTTGGAGAATGTCTTGTGTGCACTTGAAAAGAATGTGTATTCTGCTGCTGTAGGATGAAATGTTCTGAATGTATGTTAAGTCCATCTGGTCCAAGGTGTCATTCAAAGCCATTGTTTCCTTGTTAATATTCTGTTTGGATGATCTGTCCATAGCTGTAAGTGGGGTGTCAAAATTCCCTGCTATTATTGTATTATTATCAATGAGTTTCTTTATGTTTGTTATAACGTTTTACATATTTGGGTGCTCCGAAGCTGGGGGCATAAATATTTCCAATTGTGAGATCTTCTTGTTGGATGGTCCCTTTTATTATGATATAGTCCCCTTCTTCGTCTCTTGTTATAATTTTTGATATGAGATCTTGTTCGTCTGGTATAAGCATTGTTACTCTGGCTTTCTTTTGATGTCCATTTGCATGATAAATGTTTCTCCATCCCTCACTTTCACTTTTTTTTAATTTTAATTTTTTAACCTTAAGTAATCTCCACACCCAACATGGAGCTCAAATCCCACAACCCTGAAAATGAGTCACATGCTCCACCGACTGAGCCAGCCAGGTGCCCCACTACCCCCTCACTTTCAATTTGCAGGTGTCCTCAGGTCTAAAGTCGGTCTTTTGTAGCCAGCATATAGATGGGTCTTGTTTTTTTATCCATTCTGACAACCTGTGTTTTGCTTGGAGCATTTATTTACCTAAGTAGTTATTGATACATATGTATTTAGTGCCATTTTATTACTTGTTTTGTCGTTTCTGGAGATTTTTCTCTGTTCCCTTGTTGTTTTTGTCACTTTTGGTCTTTCCTTCCTACACAAAGAATCCCCTTCAATATTTCTTGCAGATTGGTTTAGTGGTCACAAACTCCTTTAGTTTTTGTTTGTCTGGGAAATATGTGTGTGTGTGTGTGTGTGTGTGTGTGTGTGTTTTAAGTAGGCTCCACCCACTCGAGGCTTGAAGTCACAACCCTGAGATCAAGACCTGAGCTGAGATCAAGATAAGACACTTAAACGACTGAGCCACCCAGGTGCCTCGATCATCCAGGAAACTTTTTTCATTAAATTGTCTGGGAAACTCTTTTTTTTCTTTCTTTTTTCTTTTTCTTTTTCTTTTTTCTTTTTTTTTTTTTTTAAGATTTATTTATTTTAGAGAGAGAGGGAGAGAGAAGGAGGGGAGGGGCAGAAGGAGCGAGTCTTAAGCAGACTCCTCGCTGAATGCAGAGCCCGAAGCAGGGCTCAACGTCAGGACCCTGAGATCATAACCAGAGCTGAAACCAGGAGTCAAACGCTTAACCTACTACGACACCCTAGTGCCCCTGTCTGGGAAACTCTTCATCTCTTCTTCTATTCTGAATGACAGCCTTGCTGGATAAAATGTTCTTGGCTGCAGATTTTTCCCATTCAGCATGTTGAATATATCATGCCACTCTCTTCTGGCCTCCCAAATTTCTGTGGAGAGATCTGCAGCTAACCTTATGGGTCTTCCCTCGTAAGTTGGGGACTTCCTCTGTCTTGCTGCTTTTAGGATTTTTTTTGATCACTATATTTTGCAAATTTGACTACAATATGTCTTGGTGTTGGTCTGCTTTTACTGATTTTGATGGGAGTTCTCTGTGCCTCCAGGATTTGGATGTCTGTCTTGTCCTCCTGACTACAAAAGTTTTCAGCTATTATTTCCTCAAATAAACCTTCTGCCCCTTTTTCTCTCTTCTTCTTCAGTGACTCCTATGATATGAATGTTATTACTTTTGATTGAGTCATTAGTTCCCTAAGTCCACTCTTGTGATCCATCATTCTTCTTTTGTTCAGTTTCATTATTTTCCATAATTCTAGCTTCTATATCATTTATTTGTTCCTCTGCTTCTTCTATCCTAGTGGTCATTACATCCAGCTGGTTTTGAATCTCAGTTATTGAATTTTTCATTTCTGCCTGATTGTTTTCTTAACTCTTTTACTTCTGCAGGGTCTCCCTGATGTTTTCCATGCTTTTCTCAAGCCCAGCGTGTATCCTTATGATTGTTGCTTTAAATTCTCCACCAGGCATATCACTTTTATCTGTTTTGATTAGATCTCTGGCCGTGACCTTTTCTTGTTCTTTCTTTTGGGATGAAGTCCACCATCTTGGCATTTTGTCTAGGTCTCTGTCTTGCGTGTTAAAAAAAGCCTGTTATATTTCCTGCTCCAGAGAGTAATGGCTTTATGAAGAAGAGGTCATATAGTACCTAGGGCATGGCACTTCAGGGAGGGTCTCTAGTGTGCTGTGTGTACTCTGCTGCTGTGTTTTGGCTGCTCTATCAGTCAATCCTTGCCTGCAGTGGGCAGTGTTTGGACCTTGGTCAGAGTATGGCGAGTTTCAACTAGGTGTGCTCTGATCCATTTGTTAAATGAGACCCGATGCTACTTCCACTAGAACTGAAACTTTGAAGAACTCTATGGTCAGTAGATATGGTACAAGCAAGGATCTGTGCTGGTCTTCTGGGGAAGGGACCTGCTGCACTGGTTCTTAGGTGAACTTGCCTGAGAAAAGCAGTGCCAACAGAGCACAGTGGGATGGGACTTGGTGTAAGCAGCCTAGGCAGCAAGTGTTGGCACTGTGCTATTTACTGAAGTTGGTTTATGCTGAGGGGTGGGGGAGGGAAATGGCACCCGCCAGTTCTTTTTCTCCCCAGTGAGGCAACACAATCTCTCAAAGATGCACTCCAAGAAGAGCTAACAAGTCTCTCCCCATGTGCCCTAGGTGATCCTCAGATCGCACCATCCGCCCTGGGGTTGCTTGCCTGCCTGCTCTCCAAGAATAGGGCAGTGCCCTCAGGTCTCTATCCCAGCCAAGCCTATGGACCTCTAAAACACCAGTCTTTGAGCCCCACTGGTTGCAAAAACTCACGAAAATCAGCCCCTCTCATTTTCCCAGCCAATGGCTTTGGGGAAGTATTCTCCTTGTATGTATCCCTATGCTCTCCATTCTCTTGCCTCTCTTTGCAACGAGGGCTGCCCTCCCCTCTGCAGTACCCATTATCCGTTTCTCCCCCAAACCACTTTTCCCCACTTCCTACCTTCCTTGCTGTTGCCTCTTCTCTCCCTCTAATTGTACATTTGTTCTATCAGTCCTCACATTGATTTCTTGGATATTCGGAATGATCTGATAGTTATCTAGCTGTGTTCAAGGGACGAGGCTAGGGTCCTCCTCCCGCCATCTTAGCTCCTGCCCTCCACAGCAAAGCTTTTTGAATGAGTTGTCCACAATGCTGTTTCCACTTCTCCAACCACTTTCTACTTTTCAGTCTATCCAGACAGGCTTCCACCACACCTCTGGTTTGAAATAAGTTGTCAAGTCCCCATGTACCATCCTTGACTAAGTTCTGTTGATTCTGTCAAAAATGTATCTCGAAACTGTCCATTTCTTTCCATTTCACTCTGACAATGCTTGTCTAAGTCACCGCTGTTGGTTCTAGCAACAGTATCTTAACAGGGACTTTGCCTTTCATTTAACCCATTTGCACAAAACAGCTAAAATGATCTTTTAAAAATATAAATAATTTTACGTCACTTCCTTTTAATCCTTTAGTAGCTTCCTGCTATGCTTTAAATAAAATTCCAAATTCTACCATGACCTGTCAAGTCCTTGTTCTCACCCCTATGTTTCTTTCCAACCTCACCTCCTACCACTAGACCCTCTGCTTGCTATGCTCCATAAACACTGGCCTCCTTTGTGTTCCTCAAACATGCCAAGCTCTCTCCCACTTCAGATTGTGTACTACTGGTCTCTCTGTTCCCAGTTCTTCACACGGTTGGTTCACGGCTGACTCCTTCTCATCTTTCAGGTCGGATTAAATGTCAACTCATCAGAAAGATCTTCCCCAACCACCATATCTAACAGCAGTCAGGCTGCACATATATTCACCCTGTCACTCAATAGCTATCACTTGGTTTATTCTCTCTTAACATTTTGATCATCCTAGGTAATCACAAGTTATTTTCATTATTATAGCTAATACCTGTATATGCTTCCTATGTGCAGGCACTGTTTGTTAACTTAGTTCACCCTCACAACCTATAAGGCATTATTTTTATATACAAATGAAGAAACTGAGACACAAAAGGTCACACAGGTGGTGTACAGCAGAGCCAGGGTTCACACCTGAGCATTCCAGCTCTGGAGTCCATACTCTTAACTACTATGCTGTACTCCCTTTATGTGTAACTCTTCATTTTTGTTAACATAAGCATTTGAAACTGAAATCTTGTCTGTTTTATGAACAAGTGATGCACAGACAAGACTCAATGAATATTGGTTTAAATAGTAGTCAATGAATCACCTAACTCTAACTGCCTGATAAGAATATGGGGGCTTTCCCACTTATTTTTTTGGTACAGCAGCCAGTGCTGCTAAGTATCTCATAAATGATCCTTCTTGGGGCGCCTGGGTGGCTCAGTCGTTGAGCATCTGCCTTCGGCTCAGGGTGTGATCCCAGTATTCTAGGATCGAGCCCCACATCAGGCTCCTCCGCTATGAGCCTGCTTCTTCCTCTCCCACTCCCTCTGCCTGTGTTCCCTCTCTCGCTGGCTGTCTCTCTCTCAAATAAATAAAATCTTATTAAATAAATAAAATCAACTTTATTAAAAAAAAATGATCCTTCTTCACTTGTCTAAATTCTTTGGATATAATTATTAACCCAGTCCCTCCTCTCCTTAAAATTTATTCCAGCTTACATTGCTGTCCCTAATTCTAGTCACATACACATAAAAAATGGCAATATACCAATGAAATAACATAAAAATGGAAAAGAGCATCTTCAAATATTGTTTAAGAATCCTCTGAAGGCCAAAAAATTTATAATATTCTATTCTTATTCTTTGGGGACTGCCTTGCCTTCTAACCACAAAACGGATAGCAGACAGATGATAACCAGCACTGAGTGCCCACAGCTGGACAACTAGGGAAATAAAGAGTATCTAGATTCAAATTGGAATTTCAGTACTTAACAGAAAGGGAGATCCCTTAAGAGTATTTTCTTATCCAAAAAATGGTGAATGATACTTCTTACTTCAAGAAATGTCATGCTAAATGTGGCAATTCAAACACTAGTAGCCATCAAACCAGGCTTCAGGTTTAGTAATTTCCCCTTCTCCAAATAAGCATCTTAATTACCTTACATTTTAGCTCAAAAATATTTATTTAAATGCCAAACAGTAATACTAATATGAACAGAACTGACATTTATTGAGTACCTATTATACTTTAGATACTGTCCTAAACCCTTTACATGTTTTAATGTACACTATTATTTCAGTTTTACAGATGGAAAAGCAGATGGTTTAAGTAATTCATCTAGTAATTCACCTAAAGCCATATCACACAGAAGATGATAAAGCCAGGAGTAAACCCCAGATGGTCTGATTCAAGACACCATGCTCTTATCAGTAAGCTATCTTTTCCTTTGCCCTCAAGGAACTTTAGTTGTATATGAATTTTATTATTCAAAGTCATTTCAAGTCACCCCAGGTTTATGTTTTATGCTGTGTACTGCTAGATTCAGTCAGTCTTGCACCAACAGAGATTTCTTATTACATAGTCAGGTCCTACAACTCAATTCTGCCAAACAAGCACATTATACTTTCACTAAAAATTAAGCAGTTCCTATAAACTGAGAAAGAAAAAGGCTATCTACATTATATAGGTAGATCCTAGATGGACTAAATGCAATAAGTTTCCCTATCGGTGGTGGCAACAAAGGAGATTACTTCCCTCCCCCATCCTTTTCTGCACTATTCCAAATAAACTGACTGTACAGCGTTGTCCTTGCAGGTTTTAGGAAGGAATCTCAAGTAAATTTTATCTTTACAACCCCATTCCATAGAGACAAACTTACCTTTTACGTGTGTAAGATCAATCCCTTTCTCTGCTGCCAATTTCTTTGCAAGTGGGCTGACAAACAACCTTCCCTTGGGTCCGGCAGGAGTAGCTGGGCGGGTGGCTGAAGGTGTAGGTGCTACAGGTTGGGGAGTTGGAGCAACAGGGGCCACCTTTTGAAAAAAGTTACAGATTGTTAATTCACCACTATAAAGACTGGCCTGAAAGATGAAGAGCTTACATTTATTAAGAAATCAAAATAACTTTTATCTATTTCCCAAAGATCACAATGCATATTTTTCCTCCTTAAACAACATAATATAGCAATATGAAGAGTAATAATATAACCTTATGTCAAAGACAGAACCATGTTAAGTTATCTTACTCCCTGATAACATGGAGAGACATGAATTTAATACTGCTAACCAGTATGCAATATACTTATAGACTTTCTTTACTTTCATATCTTGCTGTTTCGTTATTCTCATTCTCTTTCATGACCAACGTTTTTTTGTTTTTACTTAATCTCATTTCAAAATAATAAATTATGCTGGAAGGTTCCATGCTGAAAGCACCTTAAGAAGTAACTACTACTTATCAGCTCCCACAAACGTAGGGAAGTCAGAAATCAAGTTTTCTCTGACAGAAATGTGTACTTAGTCTAAACTTACAGAACACCAACAGAAGGCTCGTCACAGCATTACCTAGCCTGGCGTGCATACAAGGACATGTTAGATATGTAGTGTATACTATATAGCACACAACGACAAAACTAGATTCTATGCAAAACAAGCCATGTTATGTCAAGGTTCTAATGTATTATAAAAATAAGCTTGACCCACTATCATAAGTGAATACCAAGAGTACTGACAGTAACAAAGATTTACTGACCCTCCAACAGTACGAGTTTGAACTACACAGGCCCACTTACACATGGATTTTCTACAGTACAGTACTGTAAATGTATTTTCTCTCCCTTACAATTTTCTTTTTTTTTTTTAAAGATTGTATTTATTTATTTGACAGAGAGAGACAGCCAACGAGAGAGGGAACACAAGCAGGGGGAGTGGGAGAGGAAGAAGCAGGCTCCCAGCAGAAGAGCCTGATGTGGGGCTCGATCCCAGAACGCCAGGATCACGCCCTGAGCCAAAGGCAGACGCTTAACGACTGAGCCACCCAGGCGCCCCTCCCTTACAATTTTCTTAATAACATTTTCTCTATTATGCTTTAAGAATATGGCATATGGGGGCGCCTGGGTGGCACAGCGGTTAAGCGTCTGCCTTCGGCTCAGGGCGTGATCCCAGCGTTCTGGGATCGAGCCCCACATCAGGCTCTTTCGCTATGAGCCTGCTTCTTCCTCTCCCACTCCCCCTGCTTTGTGCTCCCTCTCTCGCTGGCTGTCTCTCTCTCTGTCGAATGAATAAATAAAAAAAATTAAAAAAAAAAAAAAGAATATGGCATATGATATGTATCATATACAAATACTATACAAAATACGTGTTAATTGACTATCTACTGTCTACGTGGTCAGTAAGGCTTCCAGCCAACAGCAGGCTTATTAGTAGTTAAATCTGGGTGGAATTCAAAGTTATACACAGATTTTCAAGTGTGCAGAGTTGGTGCCCCAGGCCCCACGTTGTTCACGAACAACTGTATACAGTAACTTCCATATGCATATCTATACCTAAAGCAGAAAAAGAACATGTCACCTCAGCTTTATTCTCAGCAGAACTCAAGACAGCAGGAGAAAAAAAAAAGCTACAAGGATCCAACCACTGACTATTAGGGGAATGCTGCCTGCCGCATACCTTGCAGATCTCCACAAAAGCTCACTATCTCTCTTTTTTTTTAAGGTTTTTAAAATATTTTAAGTAATCTCTACACCCAATGTGGGGCTCAAACTCACAATCCCGAGATCAGGAGTTGCAGGTTTCACCAATTGAGCCAGCCAGGAGCTCCTAACCATCTCTTTCCTTATTCATAGATTCTGAGAGCTGGAAGGAACCTAGAATATCATCCATTCTAATCCCTTAGCTTAGAGATGAATAAGTAAGTATTCCCTCAATTCTAAAAGCATACTTACCGGGGGTGGGGTAGATGGTGGTGCTTGTGGTTTTAAATCAGTTACTTCGGTTGGCCTATAGTCAGCAAATGCTGGTATATCTTCCTCTTTTTCTACAATGATACAAAGTGGAGTTCCTAGAGGGACATCTCTTGTGCCTTCAGGGATCAGGATTTTTGCCAGGTAACCCTCTTCCTGTACTTCAAAACCTTAAATAGAAAGACCATTATGGAATTTAAAGGACTCCACTATTCCACCAAACTTAAAGCATGGTTTTAAGTAAAAAACTCTTCTCCCTCTAACAAGCTATATAACCTTTTGTGAGTTAATGTCTCTGTGTCTTGGCTTCTTTAGCTACAAAATGGGGATTACAATAATACCTACCTCACAGGGATGTTATAAAAATTATTTTTTCTGAAGTACTTAGAAACAATACCTGGTACAAAGTAAATACTAAATAAACAGCTGTTAAATGAAACTATGAGAAATTTAGACAGTAGTTAGTTCTGAACATTTTCTTAAAAGCATCTCTAAAAGGAAGCCACTATGCAGACCCACAAGACTTCAAGATGACATCAACTATACCAATATGGCATCAGTTGTACTTCTAAAGATCCAGAACCACATGGATGTTAAATTAAAGGAGCTACTAGAATTGACAGTGATGTGGGATTATGCCCTTAAAGGTATCGTTGGAGTTTTTCAAAGAGGTTATTTGGTATTCAACTAAATGTTTCAGTGTGAAGAAATACGGCATTACTAGGGTTTCTATGGTGTTGACAACTTATGTTTTATTCAGCCATTGCTCTTCTGAGAAAGAACTCAAACATGACGTGTTACAAAAGTAAAACTAAAAAAAGACCATGCAGAGAACAATTTTTGCCTTGCAGATCTCTTGGCTTTCTGCTGTGTTGTGCCCCTCCCTGACAAATACATCTTTGATGAATCCCTACCTTTTCCAGCTAAGAATTAATACCCAATAAAAGCTATGTAAAAAAAAAAGACTCCAAGGCCACAAGAGAGTTTAAAGAATTTGACAAAGGTAATGCTTCTCCAGTGACTATTAGAGTCTCTAGAATACCATCTCTATAGCAATTCTGGTATTCAAGTTAAAAGGCAAAGCAGATCTATTGTTACCAAGTCGTTTTATTTGTTTCTAACAAACAGAATCCTCTCTTCTAATAAAATCTTTCAGTTGAAACACAATATACAAAAAGATAAAAAGGAGCTGCCCTGGTGGAAGTTGGGGAAAGGGGCAGGGCAAAGCAGAGTCCTGTTCATTAAGTCTCCTTTGCCCCCAGGTGCCATCAAGGAATCACGGGGTGTGAAGAACACAATCTAAAACCACCATTGCAGAGGATGCCCAGAATCGCCCACTACATCTCTGGGGACTGGACAGGAAAGAAACAGATCTACTAATATCTATAAATATTATCACAAATAGGTGGGCTTTGTTTTGAGCATAACAATAAATCAAAAAGGGAATATATGGAAAAGCAATATGATGTGTGAACAGGTATATATATATTCTATTAGTCGTTCTCAAACTATGAAAGCAATCCAAACCATGGTTTGTTTTCCCTCGAAGTTATCTTAAATTCTTTGTCATTTTCCTGCCTTGAAAGTAATTTTCTCCTCTTTCCTTTTTCCCCCTTGCCCAATTTAAAGAATAGCCGTGCTGATATAGCTTCTCAGTAACATAATAAGACTAAGAAGCAAACTCTAGATAAAAATAATCTCTAAACTGACATATCCTTGATTCATGAAGAGTGCAGCATGGAACTGACAAATTCCACTATGCACGCTTCTGTCATTACATAGCCTGTTCCAGGAAATGAATCCCAAAAATTAAAATTTTTCATGTTATCACTCACTCATTATAGGATAGGACGGCAATCCTCTTCCCTCACTGGAAAACTCAGTGCCTCAACCATTAAGAGCTGAAGAAATCTCACCTATAGTGGCCTTGTCAGTCTCTATCTCTGCCAATAAATCTCCTTCACTTAGCTTCTCACCCACTTTTTTTTCCCATCTCTGAACTGTGCCCATGGTCATGGTGGGAGAGAGGGCAGGAAGAACCACCTGTAGAAACAAACACATATTATTGCTTAATACTAGGAAGCCTGGGACACAACGGCACTTAGGCAAGCTTCATTTTATGGAATGATAGTGACTGACGATCCAAATTCCCACCTGTCTGATGCCCGCATAACAGCAAAAGACCAATGCCTCGATAGTGCCCTCCCAGCTGAACCACCCTTCAAATCCCAAGATCTACAGTATCAGTGATACTTTGACCTTCCCTCCTCTACCAAAGTTAAAAGCAAGGGGTAGACTAGAAAAGATTTCTTTCTAGACAGTCAACATTAATTCCTCAATTACATATGTAAGCACAGAGTATCTTTTCATCTTTTTTATCACTTAGATTAAGTTAGAATTTTTCATTCTCACAGAATGATCTTGGTCGGACTATTCCATTAAAATTTTGCTGTGCTCTGTGTTAGCAGCTACCTTTTCACTCAGAGGAAACTGCATTTCTCCTAAACTTCCCAGATACCTTTCCAAGATAAAAAAAAGAATATTATGTAAACTTATACACCAACAAACAAGAAATGGATAAATTACTAAAACATATAACCTTCTAAAACTAAATCAGGAAGAAACTGAAAATTTAAACAGACTGATCACTAGCAATGAAACTGAATCAGTAATCAAAAAACTCCCAACAAACAGAAGTCCAGCACCAGATGGCTTCCCAGGTAAATTTCACCAAATATCTAAAGACTAGTCAATACATATTCTGCTCAACTATTGCAAAAAATAAGAGGAAGAAAAGTTCCAAATTCATTCTACAAAGCCAGCTGTGATACCTAAACCACCAAAAACAAGCAAACTAACTAACTAACTACAGGCCAATATCTCTGATAAACACAGATGCAAAAATCCTTAACAAAATATTAACAAACTGAATCCAACAATACATTTAAAAAATTCACCACAATCAAGGGGACTTATTCCAGGGATGCAAGAGTGGTTCAATATTCATAAATCAATGTGATATATCACATTAATAAGAGAAAAGATAAAAAACATACGATCATCTCAATAGATGCAAAAAAAGCATCTGACAAAGTACAACATCCATTCATGATAAAAACTCTCAACAGAGTGGGCATAGAGGGAACATACTCAACAAAATAAAGGCCTTATATGACAACCCTACAGCTAACATCATGCTCAATAGTGAAAAACTGAGATTTCCTTCTAAGATCAGGAACAAGGTAAGGATGTCCATTCTCACCACTTTCATTCAACGAAAGTACTGGCAGTCCTAGTCACAACCAATCTGACAAGAAAAAGAAAGGAAAGGCACCCAAATTGGTAAGAAAGAAAGAAACTTCAACTATTGCAGGAAAAAATAAATAAAGGAAATAGTCACCTCCACCCCAACAAAATGTAAACATCAGACTGGCTGATCTCAATGAAACATTGCTTTGCTATTCATATGGCTTCTGTGTCCACTGAACTTGGATGCTTACCCAGTTATTATGGGTTTTGTTTGCTATCTTCCTAGTTTTGTTTTGTTTTGTTTTTAAGATTTTATTTATTTATTTGACAGACAGAGAAGCAGCGAAAGAGGGAACACAAGCAGGGGGAGTGGGAGAGGGAGAAGCAGGACTTCCGCTGAGCAGGGAGCCCGATGCGGGCTCGATCCCAGAATGCTGGGATCATGACCTGAGCCGAAGGCAGACACTTAATGACTGAGCTACCCAAGCGCCCCCTTCCTAGTTTTTTATATCTAATTAGCAAGAGGATTATTCTGAGAGGAAAATAATTTTAATTAATGTCTTGGGAAAGAGGGAAAAAGAAAAACTTAGAACTCTAATTAGAAAATATTTTTAAAACGTTTTTCTTTCCTTTAAAGATTTTATTTATTTATTTGACAGAGATAGAGACAGTCCGCTGAGCAGGGAGCCCGATGCGGGCTCGATCCCAGAATGCTGGGATCATGACCTGAGCCGAAGGCAGACACTTAATGACTGAGCTACCCAAGCGCCCCCTTCCTAGTTTTTTATATCTAATTAGCAAGAGGATTATTCTGAGAGGAAAATAATTTTAATTAATGTCTTGGGAAAGAGGGAAAAAGAAAAACTTAGAACTCTAATTAGAAAATATTTTTAAAACGTTTTTCTTTCCTTTAAAGATTTTATTTATTTATTTGACAGAGATAGAGACAGCCAGCGAGAGAGGGAACACAAGCAGGGGGAGTGGGAGAGGAAGAAGCAGGCTTCCAGCGGAGGAACCTGATGTGGGGCTCGATCCCAGAGCACCGGGATCACGCCCTGAGCCGAAGGCAGACGCTTAACGACTGAGCCACCCAGGCGCCCCTAAAATGTTTTTCTTGCTCAGAATTTGTCATCTCCATCTACTTCTTAAAAACCAGTGGAGCTGATAATCTCTATACAAATCTTAAAAGATAATTAAGATACAACTGTTAACACTTGCACACAGAGCCACAGACATAAAATGAGAGAAATGAAGTGTGTCTTATGTAGTGAGATACAGTTTACTGAATAGGATGAAACAAATGTGTGACCTGAACACCACACAAAACTTCACGAGTGGCTATTAATAAAAGACCATGGAGAAGAACATTATGTCCAAAAAAGAAAACGATTCCCATACAGAAATTTCTACAAATAAACTAAGTGAAAGAAAAGCTTTAGTCTTAATCCTTTAGAAAAAGGCCAGCTGCTTTTTTACCCATTTCCAATATCCAAAACACACAAATAAACATAGGATAACTGTAGTATCTGATGAACTCCTGTAGTTTCTTAGAAACGGATTTATTTAACAGAATTAACAGTGATTATATTTATTGCCTTCAACTCTTTTTTTTTTTTAAGATTTTATTTATCTGGCAGAGAACAGAGACAGAGACAGCCAGCGAGAGAGGGAACACAAGCAGGGGGAGTGGGAGAGGAAGAAGCAGGCTCCCAGCAGAGGAGCCTGATGTGGCGCTTGATCCCAGAACGCTGGGATCACGCCCTCAGCCGAAGGCAGACGCTTAATGACTGAGCCACTCAGGCGCCCCTATTGCCTTCAACTCTTCTGTCTCTTCTACACTCACACTTTATTGTCAGTTTCCTCATTTAGTAATATTACACGACTAGTTCACCCACTCTTAGAAAATAAACACCACATGTCAAAGGAAAACATCAATTGGGGACTTGAGTCAATAGACGATACTAGAGGCCTACTAAATACTCTATTTATACAAGGAGTAGATTATAAGTACAAATCATCCTCCAAATCTAATACAATGTTCTTGAATGAGAAATGCCAAGCATTATCCTATCTACTACACTGAGGCTGGGAAAGTTTAAAGGAATGTCCAAGTTCACGCACCTGGAAATAATGACTAGGAATAAAATTGTCAATTTTCATGTTTCAATCCCTATGTACTTTCTTCTTTTTTTAATCTCTCTTTACTTTCAAATGACAAGACCTAGCCATAGTTAATGCCAGTCTCCAGGATGTGATGGCCATATATGAAAAATAATGAATAATAAATTTTCTAGAGCAAAAACCCAGAGGCTGAGCCTCACCTGCATGTGAGTGGGATATGAGCTACCAGGAGCCTGAGCAGAAGGTGTAGGTGGTGAAGCAGGGGCAGCAGGGGTTGGTGCTGCAGCTGCCTGTGGGGTAGGTGCTGCCGAGGAATCCAATGTGTAATTTTTAAAGGCCTCAATATCCTCAGGCCTATGGAAGAGAAAGAATGTGTAAGTACAGGGGGTTATAAAGCAGATTTAGCTCCTACAAAAGTAGTCTCAGAAGCCTTTAATTCCTCCTTTCTCAATTCTGGGTCAAAACACTCCACTGAGCGCCTGAGTTCCACAAATTACCAAAGTACTACTCACTTTTCAACTGTGATACAGATGATCGCTCCAACTGGAACATCTCTGGTACCTTCAGCAACCAGTATCTTTGCCATGTAACACTCCTCCAGGCTCTCAAATCCAACAGTGGCTTTATCAGTTTCAACCTTTTAACACAAAGCAGCAGCTTAGGCTTAATGCTACCAGTACAAAACTTATTAGACTGTGCCTAGAATCACACAGTTCAACAGTCATGTGAAGATAAAGCCTCTATTAATAGACCTGAAAGGAATTAGCTAAAAATCAGCCTGGCTAGCTGCTGACAACTTATCTAACCAACGTTCTCTAATACCAATTTGTAAAAAACTTCTAAGTTTCTTAAGCAAAAGGGATAATTACCTATCCGGAAAGCTAACGCTCCGTTTAGCTAAGCCAGTTCCTTCTAACTCATTTCCATGTTTTAAATAACTTACCTCTGCAATCAGTTCACCCTCATTGATTTTTTCCCCTTCCTTTTTTTCCCAACGGGCTATGGTGCCTGCCTGCATTGTGGGGGAAAGAGAGGGCAATGGAACCTGGAGGAGAAAAAGGAGAAATACTAAATTTAGAAAACGCTATCTCTCAGTCTGGCTTAATGCTTCATTCAATTATATATGATGAGTGTACTGAGTCCCGTCCCACGCTGGGCACTGGGGATAGAAAAGGAGTTCCTGCCACCAGCTCTCCAGTGACAGGGTTCCTGCTCCAGAGTCCCGTGGGACTGGCAGAGCACGTAACTCAGCAGACAGTCCACAAATAGCCTCAGGTTTGGAGCTCTTCTTTCAACGGACTAGATCAAGAGACGGAAGCCTGGAACTCTTTTCCTTCAATGGAATAAATATATCAGGAGAGGTAAGTAAGCTCAAGAGCCACAATAAAGCTGGGTACTGGAGAAGAGACGAATGATACATACTGGAAGGGGGATGAAAGATTACTGAAGCCTTAGGAGGATCTCGAGGCCAAGAAGTCGGCCCTGAAGGACAAACGGGGTCCCGCGAAGGGCAGGTCTGGGGCTCACCTTCTGATGCGGGGGCAGGCTATAACAGCGGCGGCTGGACGATCCCAAAAGCTGCAGTAGGAGGCGATGCCTGTGTGTGGCCCATGAGCTGGGGCTCCAGCCACAGAGTGCCCGGACCCTACCATACCCTGTGGTCCCACTACTGCAACGAGCCGGAGCCGCGCCAGTCCGCGAGGTCACGCATGGAGCCCCCGGGTCCTCCCGCAAGGCCGCCCACCGAACCCCAAATCCTGCCCTTGGGGCTGCATTCTGGGCCCGTCGAGCACAGACGCGCCACATAGTGCCAGCAACCCCCACACCCCAAAACCAACGCCGTCTCCGGAGTGACCTCTCCAAGAGCAGTGCGGCGTTGCCGTCAGCCGCGCCGCCCAGCCGCACATTGTCGTAAAGTGGACTCCAAAGAGTCACTGCACCCCTCCCCAGACTAGAAATGGGTGGAACGTCGACTCTTCCTCCTGGGAGTAGGGCAAAGGGTGGCCCACAGGGGATAGGGCAGACTATTTTGGGGCCACAGGGGCAGGGGCGTTCCAGAAGAGCCAATGCAGGCGCAAGTTTGGGAGAAATAAGACGCGGAGAAGGGGGAAGGTAAAGGGAGGCGGTCCTAGGAGAGGAATCTGAGGGTAGAACCGGGCCTAAGCGACGGTAAGGGCACGGCCCCCGGGGAGGGGCCTAAAAAGGCATCGAGAGCCCGGCTAATGGAGGCGGAATGGCCTGAGAGGTGGGCTGAGGGGGAGTGGCCAAGTTTTGAGAAAAGCGGGGAAGGGAGCCGGAGGCCAAGGGCGGGGATTACGGAGAGCTTCTGAAGACTGGCGCGCGGAGCCTTCCAAGGGGGTGAGAACGTTCTAGTGATGTGCGGTCAGCCTCCGCAGACCCAGCCGTAGCCAGGTGTGGGGCCTCGCTCCGCGCCGCCGGTATTAAGTTACAAAGGTTTAATTTCAGATCTGTAGCATAACCGGAAATCCGAGTGAGCAGGTTTTCCAGCCGGTGTGAAGGGCAGCCAAGCGGAAGATTCATTGCCCCATTAAGGTGTGCTGTAGCTGGACTAAGCATGCATGCTATGTATCAGGGTACAAGTTTACAAAACAGATTTGCGTTTCTGACTTACTATAGAATCCCTTTAAATCGCAAAAACTTTGTTATGCTTGAAATATTTCGTACAAAACTACAGAGTTCAGTATAGTATCCGGTAAATACTGGAGGTTGAAGGCACGTCGTTTGATTTAATAAACGAGAAGTTATCTACAATGTTTGTTAGGTACACTTCTATTGTACGGTTATCATAAGTAAAAATACAAGTAAAAAATACCTCATTTCTGAGCTGAGCGTGACATTAGATTAGGAGGAAGCACGTTCTGTGTTTATATCTCTAAGTCCCCATTGTACAGATGGTCATAGAATACGAAGAACACAAGAAATAGGAAAAACCAACATGTGAAAATATGTTCACCCTTGCTAGTAATTAAACATTTGGAAAATTAAAACAGCCAGGAGGCACTATTTCATACCTACTAAAGTAGTAAACTTTAAAAAGCAAAAACCCAGTATTAATGAGATTGTAGAGAAAAAGATGCACTTGTTGAGTGGACCGAGTGCAATGTTTGTTTTTATAGATGGTGGTATAAGAAGTAACAGACTGGGAAAAATGTTTACATCTTTCCCCAAAATTCTATTCTAGTACCCTTAAAGCATTCAGAACAAGGTAAAAACCGTTTTAGTGTCTTTGTAACAAAAAGAACTGATAAACATAACTCTCCAAGAATGAGGAAAGTTTGAGCAATCACAGATGCCTAACAGTAATACATAGGCAATACAACTGAGAAATAGAAACTTTCCGGATTATATGGAAAGGCACATTTGAAATTATAAGAATAGAGTAATTATATTACAATTATGTAAAACTACTTATAAATAACTATTGGAAGAATACCTGTGATTAGTGAAAGGACTTATACTGTAACTTTATAAATTATTATGAAAATGTTTTAATGATTTGGAATTGATCAGAATATCTTACTACTTCCACTATATTTGAATTTAATAACTGGATCTAAATTAGCCTTTATATGATACTGTCTTCAGTTTGCTGTTCACTTACTTAGGTAGGATTGCGTAAACCTGAGTTTGCATTTTTCAGTGCATAGCCGGTTTGCATTTGAATATACTTTTGACAGGTGTAGTTAAATCACAGGAAGGCACAGGTCAAACAGTGCAGGGTGGTAAGTTTACTCCAGAGGTAGGCTAGGAATTCTTAGGTTTGTCAAATCAGCCCTGAGAGGGAGGTCTGAACTCCCCTACACAGATTGGATAACAGAATTTAAGGAAAAGGAAGGCTCGAGATTCTAAGGTTTGAAGTAGAATGACAACTGATGGGAAATGGGTAGATGCAAAGAGGAATTACCGGGTAATGAAAGATTTGAGTTAAGCTCTTTACATATTTAATTTTAACATAATGACCCAATTAAAATTGCTTATAATTAATAGTTGAAAATATGTAATTGCAAGCCAGGTAAAAGCTCAGGACTAAAAATGTAGATACAGTAAACATTTAAATTGAAGTGATAAATGAAGCTGACCTAAGTTGTAGGAAGGCAGCTTTCAAATTAACTTGGAAATTCTGGTTCTTTTAAATGCACACTTCTGAAAGTATCTGTTTAGTGTTTCTTGCTTTTTCATTAAAAAATGTGGTCATACAGTTTGTACTCAGGTTCTTATTTGTTCACACATTTATATATAATACTCTGAATAAGTCAAGAGGCTTCGAGAGCATCCATAGTGTAACAAACAGGAAAGTGCTAAAGAGGTGATAAATCAATGAATTTTCTTTGACAATAATGTGTTTTGTGCTTACATTTGAAATGCCAATGGTAAAATATCTATAGTACTAAAGTAATCCTTATCTCTGCTCCCCAGGTAATGAGTAAACATGCTACCAGGGAGATCACTTGAGGAAATTGACTTGCACTAAATGTTAATGGCTTTGCTGATTAATTTCGGTCGATAAACACAAGTGAAAATGATTAATGGTATTTAGTTTGCAAACTCCATTTTATTCATGGTTTGTTTCTGCTTTTTTCTTTTTTAATTAGTTCACAAATCTGGTACATACAGGCAGTTAAAACTGGTTATCACTTTGATAATCAGAAGCCTCTGGTATAACACAGTCTTCATGAAAACATAAAACAGGGAGAATGCATGGTGGTAATCTCTATGAAAGCAATGGTTGCAAACATCCATGTTTCTAAGAAAATATAACTTTACATATATTTTTAAGCAAGCTATACCTCTTACATAAATTCAGACAATAGGAGTGTGCAATCATAATGCTTATTTTATGGAAAAAATGAAAATTATTATAATTATGACATAAATGTTCTTAAGTAATTAGAGTCCTCTTGGATTGGATGTAGAACATAAAGATTTTTTCCCTAATTTACAACCATCCTGCTCAAAAAGAGCTGAACTGTTAATCAGTAAGTAACGCCATTAACTAAATTTAACCCAAATTCTTTAGGTACAAATTGTAAAGTGTTCCAATTCCAGCTAATTTAGGGAACTGAGTGAGAATAGTTGTCAGTTTTTAAGTGAAGACTTTTAAAGGAATTGAGCTTTCTTCTAGTTTTTGTGAGGATCATTTTTTTAATCTCACAGAGTTTAGAGGTTATTTTATGAACTGTAAACATTCTAGTTCCTTAGTTTTTTTCAAAGAAAGAGAATTTCAGTATTAGGATGGACTATCCCACACAAATGTCACCAGGGGACAATACTCTGAATAAGTCCGGAGGCTTCGAGTGCAGCCGTAGTGGAACGAACAGGAATCTATTCAAACCAGAAGGAACCAATGCACATGCTTCCTCAGAAGGCTCCTGTCTTTAGAAACTGGAATGGGGATTACCAACACATTGTACACAAGAATTACTGGAGTGACATCCTGTAATGGGGGTGTTTAGTTATTACCCAGGGCATATGAGATTAATGAGCTGAAGGGGAAAAAATTATCTCATTCTCTCCCCTAAACTCAACTTCAGCTTTCTGTGGAGGCACTAAGGCCATGCAGCTCCTCTTCCAAAGCACAGAGATAGAAAAGCCAAATAAGGTCGAGGACTTTGAAAATTTTCTCTCATTTAATTTTCTCCGAAAAGCTAAATTCTACATAATGGTAAGAATGTTTGCTCAAAGAAAACTGACAAGTAAAAACTAAAGAGACGGATACTCAAGATAAATTGTACTGGAAATACAATAATGAATTTTGGCCTGATAACCCTCATGCTGTCTTATAGCAAAACACTAAAATTCATGCAACAGAGAAATTGGTGACATGAGGACCTTTTCTCCAGACTTCCTGG